>NC_066622.1:38112061-38782187 GCF_025201925.1 Gopherus flavomarginatus
AAATATCCAGTGCAAGGAATAATAATAATAAAAAACAAACCCTAAAGCAATGGCCTGGAATTTAGAAATAAAGAATTCTGTCTAAAGATAGCTTAACTCTGTGTTAGGCTTTGGATATTGGTAAAAGGTGTTACAGCAAGTTCATGTAGGAGCAACAAAGTGATCAAAGACCTTGTTTATTAAGTTCTTATGTAGAAAACAAAGTCACTGGAATTAGTTCTGTTATATATTGTGAGGAAACAGCTATTACTGGTATTTATTCATAAAGCAACACAGAAATTAGCTGTACACAAGGCACAGAATGAATACCGTACCTGCCTAGAAGAGCTCACAACCTGGAAGTCAAAAGGAAGAAGATAATGATTGCATTGAGAAACCCAGAGCAAGGGTTAATTACTAACTTGAGAGAGTGGAGTCACACCAGGGTTAAGTTTGACCCTGTAACTTATAAATCATATGATAGTGAAGATTACTACATATACAGACACAGAATTCAGAGCTAAAATAGAGATAACAGGTATGACTTATTACCAGAAAAGCAACAGTACCATTCTCAGAACTAAGAAAAACATTTTTTTAGAATCTACAGAGAGGAAATGATGCAAACACAATTCAGCTTTAATACCTGTAAGCAACACATGAGCTTGTTTAGCCTGTGTTTTCTTCGCTGTTGAAGAGCATTGTGTTGTATATGTACTTTGTGTTCTAAGCTGCTAATTGTAAAACCTACAGATACACAGAGCTAGAGGGGATGATCAAGAACCAAGCCAAAGCAAAACTGTGTATATCATCTCACTGAAAAAACTCTCAACCCAACTCTTAATGTAGTATAATATTAAAATGAACACTAGCTCTTTAAGAGGTTGTCCAAACATTGTCTCCAGTTACTAGTTATCCTAACAGTGAGTGGTTAAGTGGGCTGTCATTCTGAGTGACATCACTGAATAACATCCATTCCTAATCCAGTGATCCACCTGGGATCTGGGTGAGACTGTGATAGGGTGCAAAATAAGGTAGTTTCAGAAAGCTTCCCTCTATTTGCACAAGTAGTTGGCTGAAGCAATGCAGTCCTTGGACTCAGAGAAAGGCTTAATCAAATTCAGCCATTGTAAGAAGGACATATTTTGTTCCTATGTGCCCAAGCTGTGCCCTGTTTGTGGGCAGAGTTTAAACTACAGGAGACTGGAAGATGCACCTGTCAGCATTCCTAGCCCATTTGTCAATGGGCATAGGCAGAAATGTTCATTTTTACTTAAACCTACTACAGGAACATTTCTCAGGTATGGATATTTTGTTTTGTTACCATTGCTAAATGAAGTGTTTCCAAATGTTTGCTTATAGCATTTGCTTACATTAAATGTATTTACTGCTTCCAGTGACCTGATCCTACAAGTAAAGAGTTCCACCAAAGCCACTGGAACTACTCAGGTGTGCAAAACCTACCTGATTAAGGCCTTGCAGGATCAGGGAAACTCCCAGTTAATTCAATGAGAGTTTTGCCTGAGTAGAAACTGAGTAAAATCCTCAGGATTTGTCTCTCATGGTAATTTTTCTAATATGTATCAAACTGAACACAGGTGTATGTATATACACAGGAACATGGCTGTTTTGTTTTTTTAAGATTGCTTGGACCATATTGTATTATTGATTACATAGGGGAGTTCTAATTTAAAATCTTATATAAAATTACATGACATTTTATTCAGAAGCTAGAATTAAAGATGATGTTGAAAGTTTCTGTATATGTAAAACAATGAGTTATACATGTATACCAGTTTTCTGCCTTTGAGGGAAAGATGCCAGTGTTTACTACTTTTAAAGAATGAGTTTTCAATTAAATCAAACGGAATGAAGTTCCTCTCCCAGAACCTCCTTCTGTCAGTTTTAGTGTCAGAAAGAGGCAATCTGGCCCTTGATTTTTCATCTATGAGTGTGCCAAGGCTCTGCAGTGTGAGATGTACACTATGATTCTGGGGTTATTATTCTGCTCATCCCTCCCTTGTTGCTGGGTTTTTCATTTAAATACATTTTTCTTTTAAAGATAAACTTCACTGAAATTATGACAACTTTTTTTAAGGCCTAAACATGCTACATTCTATTAAAATAATTCAAATTAAATAGTAAAAAAAAGACACCACACCAGGCATTACATGTTTTCTGCCAAAGCTTTAAAGAAAGTCAAAGCACAGAACTGGTGGAAGTCGCTGGCTAAGTGTCTGGGTCCAGTTTGCTGAAGTGCAATACCAACTTTTGACAGCGGTTGCCTCTTCTGCAGATAAAATGTTTTCTTCATTCCAGTTTATTCAACTAGTTCCTTGCACTGGATAGATCTCTGGTGGGCAACCCGCAGGCCGCCTGCGGCCCATCAGGGTAATCTGATTGCAGGCCGCGACATGCTTTATGTTGACTATCCACAGGCCTAGGCCTGGCCCTGGCCAATGGAAGCTGCAGGGGGCCGTGCCTGCGGACAGTCAACGTTAGCAAAATGTCTTGTGACCTGCAATCAGATTACCCTGATGGGCTGCATGTGGGCCGCAGGTTGTCCACCAGTGGACTAGATCACTCAAAGTTGAAAAACCAACTGGGAGTTGAAAAAAATAGGAACATTTGTTTTCCTCTCCACTCTATGAATAAAAACAAGGTGAGAGAGGATGAGATCTACTATAGGCATGCAAAAACAACAAGGAGTCTGGTGGCACCTTAAAGACTAACAGATTTATTTGGGCATAAGCTTTCGTGGGTACGCAGCAATTCTTCAAAAAGAGCCATATCTCAGGAGTTTAGTGTATCCACCCTATACACACCCACATCATATATAATTTGAAAGCTTATGTTGTTTGTTTAGATGAGGTATGATTTGGAGTTGTCAAGGGGTGCCATGCATCCATAGGCGAGATGAAACAATAGTATAAAAAAATTATAGCATAATTTTTGTGCTGTTCCAGGAACACTGCAATATGACTGATTGTAGTTTTTACTGTTTAAGTTAAATTTCAACACCTTAATGTTATTGGTCAAAGCTACCAAACAAAAATGCATTACAAGATTTTTATTGGTTTTGCATGGGCAATTTTTTTTTTTAAACGATGAAGCTGTTTAGCGTGTGGCAAAAATGGTGATTATCAACATTTTCAGTATGCTAATATGAAATGTTTTCACATTGCATATTCTTGTCAAAGTAGCTTACAAATTATTACAATAGTTTTCTATATTTTCAGTTGAAATTTGCTGACCAGATTAGTCTCACAGTGAAGGTTGTGCACAGTTGGAGTAGATTGTGTGCCCATAGTTTATACTGCATAGTGGATAGATATAAATACATATGAGTTCCTAATATTAAGCTTCTCCATTTGTTAGCTTTTGTACTTACAATGTAGCTGCTAGTCTGCCTGATACTGTTTTAATATGCAACTGCCTATGCATGCAGTACTAACCTTTGAAATATTCTAGAAACTAGCTTTTTAATTCAGTGACACTTAAGTATTAGTGTTAGATGACAATATGCAGCGTCCTACTGCGATTCAATCAATCAAAATGTTCAGTAAACAAAAATGGCAATTTTGATACTAACATATAGATCTACTGTAACATAAGTCTGTATACTTGTACAAAATGAAAAGTGGTGGTGGTGATAATGCGGGCAATATTCTTTGGGAGTTTTACCTCTACAAAGAAGTTATAATACATGAAGACACGGAGAATACAAACCCCTTAGAGCATCCATCAAAGAGAAGACGACTCTTCACAAACTTTGTAAAATGTGTTATTTGTCAAGGAAAAATCAAAAAAATGCAAAACTGTCAAAAGCCACCAGTGTTGGACAGTATTCTGTGATGCTGGTGGCATAGCCAGGAGAGAGAGACTGTACTGAAGACTACTGTATAGGTCTTCTAGTTTAGATGATAGGCCACCCATACTCTGTCACAGGGGTTGCTTTCAGAAATACATAAGCAAGTGGAATTTGGCACGTCAGAGTTGTACTAAATCTAGAAAAGAAAACTCTGAATCTGATCAGAGAACATCATGTTCAACCTGCTTCTATAGCCACCAGAGAAAACACATCCTCCAGTGATTAGTCCTGTTGTATTGTTCACTTGAGAGAAAAACACACAGAAAAGACAAGCAACTTCATAAAACAAATATTTGAGAAAGCAACCAATCTAAGGAAGTCAGCACTTCAAAGAGCAAATGATGACATGTTTGTACAGAATATCTGTGGAAGACTTGATTTCTAAGATGCGGTTTATCACTCTACCTGCCTTTCTTCCTGTGTGAGTAAAATGAATCTTAAAGCAAAACCATCTAGTTTCTCTGCAACAATACAGTCCCCTTATGATTTTTCATTTTATCAGCTAATTGAAGACATAAGATCATCATCTATGTACAACAAGAAAGCTCTTCTCCTGTCCTAGCTATCAAGTTCTACTTCCCTCAGATGTAGAAACAGTAAGCTATTTCAGTAGCAAGTTACATGCCAGATTAGAAAAAACACTGTGGTTCTGCAATTTCATTCCATGCAAAGCATGGACAAAGCAAATCAACCATTGTTCTAGGCAATGCAATAATATTAGCTGACACTATTCAAGTTGCTAGTAATCTGAAGCAGCAACTTAAATCATCCGTTTGTTTTATGGATCTTGCTCTTCCGAGTGGGCTTGATGAACAGCTTTCAAACTGACAAGTTTTGAATAATGCCACTTCAATCCTTTGTTCTGAAATAGCAAAAATGAAAGCCTCAGAATATCACTTAAAGCCAGGTAATTGTAGTTTACAGTGATCAGCTACTTTTGTGCCCCATTGGTGCAGGAGTTTGTCCTTTGGTTGATAGATACTCATTCTATCTTCCTTCAGAAGACATTCAAAGAAGGTGCCTCTCAATTGCAGAGTGCATAGTATTTCACAGTTCCAAAATTATCACACCATTGCTCATAAGTAAGAGTGCGAGTCTGTCATGGAAGTCTCGGATTCTATGATTTTTTCCGGGACCTCTGTGACTTCTGCAACGGCCAGTGTGGTTGACTGGGGGCTGCCTGAGCAGCTCGGTCAGCCCATGGGCCAACCACATCGGCCACTGCTGGGGCAGTCTCAGACCACCAGTGTTGGGGCAAGGGCTTGGGGTACGGGTGAGGGCTGTGGGTGGCACTTACTTTGGGGGCTCCCAGGAAGAGGCAATATGTCCCTTGGCTCCATTCTAGGCGGAGGTGTGGCGAGCCAGCTCTGTGCACTGCCTCCGCCTGCAAGCGCCGCCCCCACAGCTCCTATTGGCCATGGTTCCCAGACAATGGGAACTGCAGAGCCAGCACTTAGGGTGGGGGCAGTGCGTAGAGCCTCCCTGGCCATGCTTCTGCCTAGGAGCTGAGGCACATGTTGCTGCTTCTGAGGAATCAAGCAGAGCCAGGTAGGGAACCTGCCAGTCCTGCCAACTTCTTGCCCCCTAGCAGCTGAGGGGGTCCCAGGCTATGCGCTGCTGCCCGTCCTCCCCCTCCACCCCCCCCCCCCCCGAGCACCTGCAGCACTCCTGGGCCACCCTTTGCCCCAGAGCACCCAAGATTTAGTCAGGGGCATATAGTACACGTCATGGACAGTCAAAGGCCAGGAATTTTTGTTTACTGCTCTGACCTGTCCATGACTTCTACTAAAAATACCTGTGACTAAAACGCAGCCTTACTCTTAAGTCTTGCTGCATAGCTAGACTATGAATTTGGGTCTCACCATTTAATTGACATACTACACCTTAATGGATTCTGCATCAATTACTAGTTCTGCAAAAACTGACTACAGGCATTCTAAATTCTAAATTGAATTGTATCACTTCATGCTGGTGGAAATCTCATTTGTGAAGGAGATGATAATATAGACATCAACATAGAGATAACTGATGGGAAGAATATGTTCCATTCAATGGCTAGAGTGGTATTTCAGCAACAGTATGCAGATAGTGAAGCATCACAAAAAATATCACTGAAGCATGGGAAAGAAAAAAGTCACTTACTCTCCATGGACAATCCAAGTCTCTTATGCAGTGTGCAGTATTAGAAAAACCTAGACCATACTCTGAACCAACGAGCCATGAAAAAATACTTGAGAAAAATCAACTGTCTGTAGTCAGAACAATCTTCCCTGCACAGAACTTTGTACATGCCCAGGCAATAGACTGTGCTAACCCATGCACACTTAACAGAGATCTTAATGATGAACAGGATGATGATAATGATGTTGATTAGAAACGTCACCAGCACTATTACATTTCAAGGATACCTGTGCAAATTTATTATTATTATTTTGTTTTACCCTTTAAATTGTGATGCTTTGAGGTCACAAAAAAAGTCCAATTTTATGACTTGAAATAATACATAGTCATGAAACTAACACAAATGAATGCAAATATTTTGAAGATGTCATTTAAACATGTTGATGCCACTGTTTATCCCAAATCTATGATAACAGCATCACTTGACCACTCCACAATATACCTCATCTTAAAGTAGACATATTAAGTTTTCAAATGACGTGCATGTGCATAGGGAGGGTACATTAAGTCAACCAAATTGGTAGTATCTGCCACTCACCTACTATTTCTAAAATCTTAAAAGGCATGGTGGCCAGAAGCTATCAGATCAGTTCACTAACTACAAATATACTTCCTTTGTTTAATAAATTACTTTATTTCTTAAGTATCCAGCATATTTAAGGTAGTTTTATTTAACTATTTAAACAACTATTTAACTGTTAAAAACAAATTTAAAATGCTGTTTTTGTTCATTTTTAATTTGAATTTCTATCCAAATGCAGCCTGACACAAATCACAAGTAAAATATTATCTAGTAAATAAGAAATGCATCATTCACCACTTTATAACATAATAAACGTAAAAATTAAGAAGCTGAATAATGTATGGCAAGCTATATAATTGCTTAAATAGATGTATATAGATGTACTTTCTGGTTAGCAAAAAGTAGTACAGTAGAATCTCAGAGTTACGAACACCTCGGGAATGGAGGTTGTTCATAACTGAAATGTTTGTAACCGAACAAAATATTATGGTTGTTCTTTCAAAAGTTACAACTGAACATTGACTTAATACAGCTTTGAAACTTTACTATTCAAAAGAAAAATGTTGTTTTAACCATCTTAATTTAAATGAAACAAGCACAGAAACAGTTTCCTTACCTTTGTCAAATCTTTTTTAAACTTTCCCCTTTTTAAAGAGTAGTTTGTTTAACACAATACTTGCTTTTTTGTTTGGTCTTTGTTGCCTGATTGCATACTTCCAGGTGTGTGGTTGACCAGTCATTTTGTAACTCTGAGATTCTGCTTCTGCTGTATTGAATTACACCAACCAACGAGAATCAACCTTTCTTTAAGAAAATAGCTAAAAAAAGAGTACAGATGGAAAACAAGATTAAAATTGATTATTGCGTAAAAGCTTCCTGCTTCTTGATTTAAATGACTATTATTTAAATCAGTCCATCATGTTTCATCCTAATCAGAGATGAGTGAACTTGTTTAGATAAAATAAAACCTGTGTACAAAACCTGAACCTTTTCTGGGAATGAAAATATTTATTTGAAGGGGAGGGATAGCTCAGTGGTTTGAGAATTGGCCTGCTAAACCCAGGGTTGTGAGTTCAATCCTTGAAGGGGCCATTTGGGGATTGGTCCTGCTTTGAGCAGGGAGTTGGACTAGATGATCTCCTGAGGTCCCTTCCAACCCTAATAATCTATGATTTATCTAAGTTTTTCATGGTGTTTGTTCGTTTCCATGTGTTTGTCCACATCCTGGTTATAGTTGGGAATCCAAAATACCAAAAGAGAAAAGAGGCTTTTCAGGATATTTTTAATAGGCCAGAAGGGGAAAGTGGTAGAAATGTTTGTGTACCAGATCTAAAGCCAAGCAATACCTACAAGAAAACATTTTCAGTCATGAAACCATCCCTATTTTTCTTTCAGAGAGTATGATGGAAGCTCTGATCTCCATGTCGGAATATCCAACACTAATGGTAATACAGGCATTGCAATTAATTTATCTTCTCTTTCAAAATGTTGTGTATCTCTAATGTATCTCCAGTACCTTACTAAGATTTGCACTGTATATTTAATATTTGGCTTTACTCCTCTCTACCCGCCTGGACCCAACATTTGGGGCTAAAGTAGTCTTACTGGCTGAGGGTTGAATGGCACTCATTTCCAAACCAGTCGTCAATTCTGAATTGCTGTAGTGACACATGAGGCTTGCTGTTTAAAAAAAAAACATCCTCCCCTTTACTAAAAGAGGCCTGCAATGAAATCCTGGCCCTACTGAAGTTAATGGAAGTTTTACCATTGACTTTAATGGCGTTAGGATTTCACCAAGACTGAGAATTTGAATCCAGGATTCTGTCTTGACATTGCAGTACAGAGCAGAGATGACCCCAAAACAGAACCATTTATCATTATCCTCCCCAGACCTCACACATTTTGGAAGTATGGACAAAAATGGAACCCACATTCGAAACCAAGCACAGCCCCAGTTTGTCCATCTCTAGCACAAAGAACTAACTAGGCATCCCACTGTACTATGGACTTTTAATGAGATTAAGTATGCTGAACTGTTTTTGCTGATTTTTAAGCACATACTAATCTTAAGGGGACAACTGTCAGATTAAAAATATTTGTTAAAAGAAGACGTTGCCTACATGCTATAATAATCCCTCTGATTATTAAAAATTATAGAATTTTAAAAATCTAATTTATCAGTGTCAGTTCTGTTTACTTTTTGCATTTTTTCCTCATCTTGGACAATGAAAATAGATGTCAGTTTTACTTTAATTTATAGTCTCTTTCTGGATTATTTCATTTTCAGGTTCTAATGTACTAGCACCATGCTGCCATATTTGGGTTGCAAACATGGCAGAGGAACAATTATTTATTTTAAAAGAAAATCTGTTTCCTCTGGAGTTTAAAGAAAACCTTTGTTGTTTAGGTTTTGCAAAAGGTTATTTTTCAAAATCTAAGTTTTGGATCAAATTTATTTTTCCACTTTTTAACCAATGCAAAGTGAAATTACAGTATAAAAATGATCTATTTCATGATCAATATTAGACATGTCATAATTTGATGTTTTAGGGGAAAAACAAGTGATCTGCAGGCTGTAGTAATTACTGTACTGTCATGAATAATGCCATTAGGGAAAGCAGTATTGTTGTAACTAGCTGTCTCATCTTATAAGAGTGGACTTTTATTTCTGATTCTCCACCCTTGCTGACAATTTGCTGCTTATGTTTTCAGGGTTGGTGTATAATTACAATGAAACAGGCATTCACAGAGTTGAACTTGGGTGGGAGCAATGCATTAGTATCCCACTAGTGCAGCCAGACATGTACGGACTGCTTCAACAATGGGATAAGTACCTAGAAGAATTCTCTACTGGAGAGGCCTGGCTTTTTCACAGGTATGTGGTTTAGCAGATAGATGTACTAGAATAGTAATTATCAAAGGATGATGAACTGGGATATTCAGCTTTGGATTCTGCTAAACTTGTGGCTCACAGCTGAGATTGATTTACCCAGTCATTAGGAGCCAGTCTGAATTACCCCTTCCTACAAAACCACCACTCGAAAATCGACACCTTTGTTAACAGAAAAGGGTATTTTGAGGTAATTATTGAAGTAACAGACAACTCTGATGGAATGCAGAACCTCTAGAGCATTTTAAGGTCAATTATTTAGCAATATCAGTTTGTGCACTACTGATAACATTCTCATCACCAAATCATGGCTCCTGAAGAATGTGGAAAGAGAATCACTGACTTTTCCCTGTTCAGTACTCAGAGAATCACTGGTTATGAAATTCAACCCTCTAGCTACCTTTTGATCTACAGGGTGAAATCCTGACCTTACTGAAGTCTATGGGAGTTTTGCTATTGACTTCAGTGGGCTCACGCTTTCATCCACAATGTACTTCCAGATGATGTACTTCATGTCAGTAGTCAGTATATTTTTTCCATTTCTATCAGGCTTATCTCCAGCAGTTCCAGCTAGTTTGCAATGTTGTTCTTTTGCTAATTAACTAGTGAAAGATGTTGGCAGACTTTGAACAAAACCATCACGTTTGGCATAGAATGTTTCATTCTCTTTTTAACTTCCATTGAGGCTGATGGCTGACAACAGCATTATCAGTGATGTGGTCAGGTTGGAACATGCATGTCACCTCACCAGGCATACGGGCAAACAACAAACTTATTGCTTCAAAGGAGAAGGCTAATGCTCTAAATGTTCATTTTAAAAAGTGAATTTACTAAATATCCTATTTGGGCCTAATTGTGTGAAATGCTGAAGTCAATGGGAGGGCACTTGTTACTTTATCGAACCAAGCCCAATTTTAACCACTGTATGTTTGGCTGACATAGTGGTGTATTTCAACATTTGATTTTTAGTCCTTCCTTGTCTTTTTGGCTGAAATCAAAAGGATTTGATTTCAAGTTAAATTTTCAAAAGCAACTAAGGCCTGGGGGGGAGGGAGGGGAAATCGATCTAAGTTACGCAACTTAGCTACGTGAATAACATAGCTGAAGTCAACGTAACTTAGATCTACTTACCGCAGTGTCTTCACTACGGTGAGTCGACTGCTGCCGCTCCCCCATCGACTCTGCCTGTGCCTCTCGCCAAGCTGGGGTACAGGAGTCAATGGGAGAGCGCTCGGGGATCAATTTATCGCATCTAGACTAGATGCAATAAAATCAATCCCCGCTGGATCAATTGCTGCCCGCCAATCCGGCCAGTAGTGAAGACATACCCTAAGTGACTTCAGAAAATGAGTCCCATTGACTTCCAATTACTCTGGCACTTTTTAAATTCCCACCCATAAGTGTTTCTTCTGAAAAGTAATTTGATGTCAAACAAAATGATGGTGGAGAGAGGGTTAGGTATTTACACTTTTTTCTACAAGCCTTTTTGATAGCAAGAATATTTAATTCAGACAGCTTACTCACAAAAGTAAGTGACCTACTAGTCCTAAGTGTGCCTGCAGTCACACTCTGTCCATGTACATCCAATCTAAATAGTGGCATATTGAGCTTTCTAGATATTCTAATAGAATAGATAGAAATTTTATACAGATTTTTCAGATCACTAACCAAAACTATGCAGATTCAAAAACAAGTTTTAAAAAATTGGTCATGAAGTTAAGTTTTGTAGCGCTTGTTTTATTACTGCATTTTGAGCCTCAGCAAGCATTGGGCCAACTAGTTCTAATTCCAGTTCTTTAATTTGCTTTCAAATGACTGGCAGGCACATAAGCAAAGTCTTGAAATGGGACTGAAGCAAATTAATTCACTTGCTGACAAAAATGTTGTTTTTCTTGAACTATCTATAACTTAAAGACCTTAATTTTAAATCATTCTAAAATCTGCATAACCTTTGAAAGTAGCTATAGAAGTTACATTCTACCTTTTTGTTATACAGACTAGTCCTGTGATGACTCAGGCCATGGCTACACTAGAGAGTTGCAGCGCTGGTGAGGGGGTTACAGCGTTGCAACTTAGGATGTGGCCACACTTGCAAAGCACGGCCAGTGCTGCAACTCCCTGATTGCGATTCCAGCGCTGGTCAGCAAGTGTGGAACCCACCAGCGCTTTTATTGACCTCCGGGGTATAAGGAGGTATCCCAGAATTCCTGTCCACAACAAACCGGAAGAAAGGGGGAGCTCGGAGTTCAGCCAAACTGCTTATTTAAAAAACAAACACAGCTCCTGTTTGCTGAGCGAGCGGAGGCAGGCAGGGGATTACTTTGGAATGTTCACAGCTGTTTGCTTGAAGAGAGAAACAGCACGCTCACACGGGCAGAGGGGGAGGGGGAAGTCCATGTTGAGCAGATGCTTATCTGGTCTGACGGCTATTTAGGAGTGCATAATTTGCATTTAGTGAATGAGAGAGGGGTGGGCGAAGGGGTCAGAACTTTTAAAATGATTGAAGGTAGGCACTGTGTGTCTTCCAGTCCTTAGAACTTGCAAGGCAGGGAGCTGAGAACAGTGTCAGCTCCAAAAATCCAATCTCTCTGTCTCCCCCACGCTCCCTGTCACATTCCACCCCACCCCCCTCTTTTGAAAAGCACGTTGCAGCCACTTGAATGCTGGGATAGCTGCCCACAATGCACCACTCCCCAACAGCGCTGCAAATGCTGCAAATGTGGCCACACTGCAGCGCTGGTAGCTGTCAGTGTGGCCACACTGCAGCGCTGGCCCTACACAGCTGTACGAACACAGCTGTAACTACCAGCGCTGCAGAACTGTAAGTGTAGCCATGGCCTTAGAGACTAATAAATTGATTTGAGCATAAGCTTTCATGGGCTACAGCCCACTTCTTCGGATGCAGGTATTCAGTATCTGAATTTACTGACAAAAACAGCTGTGCATTACTGTAATATTTACTCAGAACATGTTAGTCTACACAAGACCTTAGTTTAAAAATTACTTTAAAAATATTTCATTAGTGAGTTGCTGAAGATTATAAAATCACATTTCTAAAAAAATCCTTGCATAGATTTTTAGATGCACAATCTGAGTATTCATCTTTAGCCTTAAAGGCTTGGATCTTTAGACATATAGTTTTAAATACATGCTTCAAAAGACCACTCTGATCTAAAATACACATGCGAACCGGGCTGCTGCCAGGCATAGGGCCCCATAAATCCTAAGGATGGCCCTGAACATGTTTGATAGTGATGAATGTGATAAAGGGTCATTTGTTATGTAACCCTTCTGCCCCTCTGAATTGGCAGCAACAAGGGCCGGGTTCAGTATTCAGGGGTTCCGTTTCAATAACACCATGCATAACCGGCTCGAGCCCCCACCCAGTGACCTGGGACACTTACATACCCCCCGGGCACCTCTAGGAGGCAATACTTCCCCTCTCACAAGCACGGAGTCTGAGTGTAGCAAAATCTTTTTAATAAAGGAAGGAAACAATGCAGCATCCCACTGGAGAAACACCACAAACAGGATTATAACACAAACCATAAACAAACAAAAGAAACCCCACCCCCAGGTACGTTTGGCAATGTCCTTTTCCTCTTAGGGTCTTAAGTCCAATCACACCAAAGTCCAACAACCCAAAAGTCTCTGGTCAGTGCCACCCCAGAATTTGAGAGTTTATCTGCAGAGTTTTACCCCCCCCCCCAGCCTGGGGGGAAAGGGGGGCGGGAGTCCACACAGGGTGTTAAGGGGCACCTTACGTGGGCCAGGGCCAACTGCTCCACCTCTCCATGGAGTTCTGCTGCAGCCTTCACCACGACCAGCTCCACCACACCAGCTGTGCTGCTCCTCCAGCTGTCCCTGCAGACCACTTCACTCCGCTCACTGTTCCATGGGCTGCTCCAACACATTGCAAACTGCTCTGCTCTGCCAGATGCTTAACAATAGGTCTTCAGGCTCCCCCACTAGTTAGCACAGCACTCCGTGATCTCAATTCAGCTCTTTCAGTGATTTCAGCTCTTAGTAGGGGAGCCCTGGTGCTGGTGCACCATTGGCCCAACATGAATTCAGCTCAGCAGTCTCTAGATAGACTCCTAATAGAATTAAAAATTAGCTCTACTCTTTAACATTGGAGAGAGGAGGATGTGCAATTGGTGTTCCAGGCCCATACCATCAGGTACACACACCAGTCCCCAACCTCTCTCTCAATTCATGGGGTTTTGGAACCCATGTCCCATGTTTAGCAAGTACCACCCAACTGAGGTTGAGTCATTTCTGTCACAAAGCAGTCCCATCCCAAGCTGCGGTGGGGTTATGCTAAGTGGGGGGGGGTGCATGCCAATGCAAATTCTTAAAATTATTTCCACACTCTCTACAATTCACCACCAGATGTCAGGGTAGCGCTCATCCTGACTCTGCTTACAGTTACAAATACAATGGCAAACTAAAATTCCTCCAAGTTATCTTCACTAAAACAGCAAGGGAACCTATTTTCTGTTACAATGCTATGCCCCATTATGACCTTGTTTCAGCAAAAACACTTAAGCATGTGCTTTGCTGGGTTGGGCACAAGCAGACTAATTTTAGGCATCCAAACATTTTAGATTTGGACTAGGACTAGTGAGAAAATTGCACTGGGGTTTCCCAGCTGTTGTGCAGTGCAGCATATCTGCTTATAATTACTTAACTAAAACAATAAGCTATGGTGAAGCAAGTATATTCAGGCAATAACATGCTTAGCAAACCAGAAGTCAGAGGTCACTATAAATACATCATGCACCAAAGCAAAAGGGCTTTGAAGAGAAATAGCAGGATACTTTGAACTAGGCTCAGTCCTCCATGCTACAAGTCTGCAGAAGACTGGATGTTGCAAAAGAATCTTGTAAATGCCCAGGGGTAACAAGCAAGTCTTGTGCATTCATAGGTCCCCTTGCCAGGAGATATACAGTATATAATGTATGGAACAGAAGTGACAGCTATACAGGAGGCAAGAGCGGGAGAGTCAAAGGACTAGGAGAAGGAAGATTTCTGTAGGAATGGGAGGTGGTTATGGAAAGGGCCTAGAATCAGGTAGGGGACAGAGCAGTAGGTCTGTGCAGGGGTTTACAGAAGGGCAGTGCAGTAGTAAGGGTGGGAGAGAGCGAGAAGGGGCAGTAAGACGACCAGGGCTGTGCAGGAGGAGGAAGAGATAAGATATATTCAAGTTAACTAGTATTGCTGTAAAAATTCTTAGGATACATATTATTAACTTATAGGAGAGGTTGAGAAACATTACCAAGATGAAAAGACAGATAATTGCAGCCTACTTTTGGCTTAGGTGGTTCCAAAGGACAGTCCAACTTGAAGAACAATATTTTGGTTAAAATGGGGAAAAGAACATATAAAAATGTTAATTTGTCTTTAAAATGTTCTTAACACCATTTCAATTAGTTACTTAAAAGCATTTCTGCCCTTGCAATACATGTGCAATTTATTATTGTCAATCGGAGTTTGCCAGGCAGAGTATATGCCTCTAGATCAACATATTAATAATAGCATTTAATTGGTTTAAACTATGCCTCCAAACAAATACCACAGTGAAAGATGTATGTTGTGGCACAATTCACATCACTGCTGCAGATGACAGCTTTCTGGACAGGATAATAGTACAGCAATTAACAAGGGGACGACTAACTTGGTAAAAGCTATCCATCTTTTTATTTTAAACGCTGGAATTTGTTATTGCATACGCTAGAGCAGGGGTTCTCACAAGAAAATCTTCGATGGCCTCTGAGTGCGGCCACCAACTATTGCTTGGGGCCGCTCTGATAATTTTTCCTAAAATACTTTAGGAAAAACAAATATGCACATATACATGGCCAAATCATTGTAATTTATTTATGCAGGGTTTTTTCACAGACTCAATAAAAATAATGTACAGTTTTCTTTGTTCTTTACTAGACCTAAACAGAATAGACACGCACGTTCTTGTCCCTTTTTGTTGTTGTTTCTTTTGCTTTTTTGGTTACTTGTTTTTTTAAGACTTGCTAGCTAGTTACGTCTGTTTCTGTGAAAAGTGAAATCACAGCAGCAGACTTGCTAGCTAGCAGGGAGGCAGTGAAAAGTGATAGTAACATACATACAAATATCACTCTTCACAACAGACTTACTCAGCCCTGGCAAGCTGGGGGACAAGTTAAGCCCTGGATGGAGAGGTGGGTAGGGAGGCAGCTCAGGGCTAGGAGTGACGGGGGCGGAGTGAGAGTCTCAGGACTGGAGCCCAGCAGTTGTGCACTGGGGCCAGAGGATGAAGTGGGGGCCAGGGGCAATGTGTGTGTGGGCGGGGTGGTGAGCTTGGGGCCAGCAGTCAGTGCTGCATGGCTGGGGCTGGATCACGTGGCTGGGGGTCTGAGCCCACTGCTGCACGGCCGGCCGTAGCCCAGGGCCAGAGGAGGCAGTGGGCTGGGCGTGGGGTGGGGGAGGGTGAGCGTGGGGCCAGGGCTCAAAGCCCGTGGCCAGGGGAATGAGCCTGCCACCCACCACCCCAAGTCTGAAGCCTGAGCCCCACTGCCTGCCTGACCCTCCAGCATTTGTGGCTCCAGAGGGGGACAGGGCCCAACCCCTACTAGCAGTCCTGGGGGAGCCCTCCCCAACCCAAGGATGTGGCTGCACAAAAAGCCTGGTGGCCACATCTGAGAAACGCTGTGCTAGTGCTTAGAATCCACACTTTTTTTTATGCCCACAATTTTCCAGCATCTGAGAGCATCAGAGGGACAGTCATTATTATAGGTGCATTTAAGTTTGAGCATTAAGAGAACTTTAGCATTTTTGGAAGGTGTATGGTTCTTTATGTCAGCCAATAAAATATCTCCAATTTACCCATACTATTTAAAGAACTAGTTTGTCTCATTAACCTGTTTATCTGTTTCACAGGTATGATGAACACTACCACAATTGTTATACCTATGCACTGGCATTTATTAACTGTGTTTTGACTGCACAAGGTAAGAAGCCAATGAGTAAAAGTGAATTCACAGGAAGATTTGTGATACCACAGACAAGGAAAGCTTCCAAGTATATCACTGTCTACTGGGAGATAGCCAAAAATTACTTCTACATTGGTGACAGCCCTGATCAAGAACAGAACAATTCTGAAGAGGACAAATTGTTACATTAAAACACACATGCAATGCAGTGAAAACAAATCCCTAAATAGGAAATCTTTGGGTCCAAGCTTCAGTTCTCCCTCTATATACCGGACGTTCCTTCCTGCAATATTTGAAAACTAACAGTAGAACTCTGATGTGTCTGACACAGATGTGTGTGTGTGTATATATAATCTTACGAGACATTAACATGACACAAGAAGGAAAAGACTTGTATGAGAGTTTTCTGGGAGTTTTTAAATTTTGCAGCCTGCAGCTAGCTAACTTTCTTGAGTACTATCACATGGGAAATTATATGTGTTCCTGTTTGCTATATCACACTAAAAGTTGTATGAGTGCAGTCATGTTTTGTAGTAGACAATGTAAGTGTTGTTAATTAAAATAACAAATGTAGATTACCTTTTGACTAGGGTCAGAAAAACAAAGTTTGCGACAGAAAAACCAACGGTGACCTTGTTCACTTTTCTCCACTAAAACACTACTTGAATTAAGAAAGCACTGCAATTACTGGTCACATGCACTATCTTCCTCACTTGCAATATTCACTTTGTACCTACTTCAGGCATTTGAATAAGTTTTAACTTTACCAGTAAGTGGCACTGTTCCTTCAGTTCCTTGCAAAACTATAGTACTATCATAGTAAATGCTACATTGTACCTCCATATTTTTACTTGCAAAAATAAATAGCTTGAGTAAAAACTATACTCCTCTCTCTCTCCCTAGAAGGGCTATTGTCCAGTAAAGTATCTGCAAGTATTCTGTACTTTACTGGAAAAATTTTATACTAGCCAACAGGTTTTGCAGGGTGTTGTGTCCATAACTAGCAGTGGACTCGTCAGAATGTCCCCCAACAAGAAATTAAAGGATTTGAAAAGACTGAACAGCAGTTTTACAGATAGAGCATGATTGCAGAAACAGACCTGTTATGGGCCAACTTCTGCTAGTTTTCACTGTTCTAAACCCTGAATAACTTCACTGGAGTTAATCCAGATAGACATCAGTGTAACAGAGCAGAGTGCGGCCCTATTTCTCCTAGTAGTTTTTGCAAAAGCTCAGCCAGAGTTAGTAAGAATCCAAGTTCTGTTTTCTCCAGGGTTCTAATAAATGGTTCTTAATTTTGTCCCACCTCTAATTTATACCTTTGCATAAATGTTATAGTAAGTATAAAAACCAAGAGCATTCTTTAACATCTTATACTACACATTTCTATTTATTTCTTAATGCCGTAAATGCCTTCTGCCATTGTTTACTATATTTTAAAATTGTATTTAACATCAAGCACTCCAAAAATAAAAAATCATAACACTACAAGAAGTTCTCATTAGGGTGAAATTCATTCCTGTTCAGAGGATAAGCACAAACCCACTGTACTACTTAATCCCTATTTTGAGAGTTCAAATGGAACTTAAATTGTGCAGGGGCCTTGAGATGTGTTTCTGCTTAAGGGTGAATTTCTGATTGGCTCAGAACAAGGACCTTCTGTGCTTTTACCAATCGGAATACACTTTGTGAATGAAAATAAATATATGGCAAGTTTTAGTCTCTCTGGTTATGCACTTTGAAAATAAATATTTTGGTGCAATAGCATTGAAAGTATTAAGTATGGTCTGCTCTTTGAAAATAAATACCTTGATATCTACTTTCTATAAATACCTTGACATTCAGCTCGAAGAGAGAGGCAATTATCCAGACAAACATTTCCAATTACAGTACAGATGCTAAAGAGGGAAAACACAAAAATCAGAATATTTTCCCCTTTTTTTCAATTTTATACATAGTGTAATCTACAATGAAATGGTGCTTTATATTGCTGAAACAGGATACGGCTGTATTGCAATGTGTTGACTATTTCCGGCTGGCAGATGATTCCTTGAGGACCATTACCAGCTGGCAGAGTTTAGAGCAACTCTTGCTTCTGCTGAGGTCAGGGTAGAACTGGCCAAAAAATCAGGGAGCCCCTCTGCTGTGCTGAGCGGAAACAGTGTATAAAGCAACATCCACTAAAACCAGTTTAAGTGGCTAACCAGGTTATCTTCTATAACTAATGACACCTGCAGTGCTACCAAGGGGGACACGTGTGGTGATAACTTACGTTGATAACATTTTATATTATGGAATATTTTTAATGACAAATCACAGTAACAAGCATACAAGTAGCAAGCTGCCTAGTACTGTTTTAGCTATGCTAAATACAGCAATAATTTGAATTTTAGCTGAGCTTTGAGAAATTTCAAACTAAGTCAGGTTAAACTAGATTTTTAGATTACCAACCATACCAATGAACTTGGGTATAGCATCTCTCCCCTTCCCTCTATTGGACGCAATCAGAACTGCTTGCTTTGTGTCATAGAGGCCCTAGGCTGTTTATGTAAGGTACTTATTTGGCTGCCATAGTACAATAGTATCTGAGTGTCTCAGGCCTGGTCTACACTACATGTTTATTACTGATTTTAGCAGCATTAAACCGATTTAATGCCGCACCTGTCCACACTACGATGCCCTTTAAATTGATATAAAGGGCTCTTTAAATCGGTTTCTGTACTCCTCCTCAACGAGAGGAGTACCGCTAAAATCGGTATTATTATATCGGATTAGGGTTAGTGTGGCCGCAAATTGATGGTATTGGCCTCCGGGCTGTATCCCACAGTGCACCACTGACCGCTCTGGACAGCTATCTGAACTCGGATGCACTGGCCAGGTAGACAGGAAAAGCCCCGCGAACTTTTGAATTGCATTTCCTGTTTGGCCAGCATAGAGCTCTGATCAGCTCAGGTGACCACGCAGAGCTCATCAGCATAGGTAACAATGCAGTCTCCTGAGAACAGAAAAAGAGCTCCAGCATGGACCGCATGGGAGGTACTGGATCTGATCGCTATATGGGGAGAGGATTCTGTGCTAACAGAACTCCATTCAAAAAGATGAAATGAAAAAACTTTTGAAAAAATTTCCAAGACCATGATGGAGAGAGGCCACACCAGGGACTCAGTGCAGTGCAGAGTGAAAGTGAAGGAGCTCAGACAAGCCTACCAGAAAACCAAAGAGGCAAACGGAAGGTCTGGGGCAGGGCTGAAAACATGCCGCTTCTACGCTGAGCTGCATGCAATTTTAGGGGGCTGCGCCACCACTACCCCACCCCTGTCCTTGGATTCCATGGTGGGGGTTGTAATCTCAGCCATGCCTGAGGATTATGCGGACGGGGAAGGTGAGGAGGAGGAGGAAGAGGAGGACGAGCTTGCAGAGAGCACACAGCACTCCGTCAGCCCCAACAGCCAGGAACTTTTTCTGACCCAGACGGAATTACCATCCCAGCCCTCCCAATCCACTAGCCCAGACAGTGAAGCCATGGAAGTGACCTCTGGTGAGTGTACCTTTGTAAATATAAAACATGGTTTAAAAGCAAGTGTTTTTTAATGATTGATTTGCCCTGAGGGCTTGGGATGCATTCGCGGCCAGTAAAGTTACTGGAAAAGTTTGTTAACATGTCTGGGGATGGAGCGGAAATCCTCCAGGGACATCTCCATGAAGCGCTCCTGGAGGTACTCCAAAAGCCTTTGCAGAAGGTTTCTGGGCAGGGCAGCCTTGTTCCGTCCACCATGGTAGGACACTTTACCACGCCATGCATGTAGCAAGTAATCAGGTATCATTGCATGACAAAGCATAGCTGCGTATGGTCCCGGTGATTGCTGGCATTCAAGAAACATCCGTTCTTTATCTCACTCTGTTATCCTCAGCAGAGTGAAATCGTTCATGGTAACCTGGTTGAAATTCAGGAATTTAATTAAGGGGACAGAGATGGCCTTTTTCCTACAGAGGTGTTTGCCTGTTGCTTACAAGAAATCCTTCCTTGCATGTAGCCAAGCAGGGAGAGGGGAGGAAGGATAGCGCTGAGCTTTCTCTCGTTTGGCTAGCAGGAATCTTCCCAGCTACCAGCCACGCAGTGGGGGGGAAGAGAGGTGATTAGCAGTGATCTTCCATGATACCAGCCGTGCGGTGGGGGGAGGGGGTAAAGCGATCATCCTAGAGAATTGGAGGGGGATGGGGGTGGCTTCTGAATGGAAGTGAAGGCTGCTGAAGCCGAAAGACAATGGCTTACCATGGCCGCATGCAGGCTGAATTCTGATGCCCGGACCTGCGTCTGTGAGATCTGTAACACCAGAGCCCAGGCACTCAAAATTAAGATGCAAAATGCGACCTTGCAGTGAAATCACATGTGCTGTGTAAGGTGAATAGTGTTGTTCACTGTGAAAGAGTATAACCATTGTTCTGTAAATTGTATCTTTTTAAATACTTCTCTCCCTTTTTTCCCTCCCTCATGCAGCTGCACATTTTTCAAGCCTCCCTACTCCATCCCGAAAGCTAGCTCAGATAAGGCGGAGGAAGAAGAGGATGCGAGACAAAATGTTCTCGGAAATCATGGAAGTAACCCGCAATGAAAGAGCTCATCTGAATCAGTGGAAGGACGTGGTGTCAAATTACAGGAAAGATGCCAGTGAACGTGAGAACAGGAGGGACCAACGTGAGGAGAGACGCTCGACATGAGAGGTGTAGGCAGGAAGATCAGCAGTGGTGGAATGAAACGCTGGGGCTGCTGCGTGATCAAACTGACATCCTCCAACGTCTGGTGGAGCTTCAGGAAGAGCAGCGAGGTCACAGAGTGCCGCTGCAGCCCCTGTGTCACCACCCTCAGTACTCACCATGTTCCATATCTTCCTCACCCAGACGTGTAAGAACGCGTGGGGGAAGGCTTTGTTTTCCCACCCACTCCACCCCCGTGGACAGCCCAACCAAAAGGCTTTCATTACATTGAAATGATTTTAGTGGCCTTTTCCTTCCCTCCTATCCTCCTCCCAAACTGCACCCGGGCTACCTTGTCAGTTCTCTCCCTCTTTTTATAATGAGCTTTTTAATAAAGAATACATGATTTTTAAATGATAGTGACTTTATTTCCTTAAGCAAGCTGTAATTGAAGGGGGAGGGTGGGTTGCTTACAGGGAATGAGTCAATCAAGGGGGTGGAGTTCATCAAGGGGAAACAAACACAGCAGTCACACCGTACCCTGGCCTGTGATGAAACTCATTTTCAAAGCTTCTCTGATGCGCACTGCTTCCCAGTGTTCTCTTCTAATCGCCCTGGTGTCTGGCTGCGCGTAATCAGCAGCCAGGTGATTTGCCTCAGCCTCTTACCCCGCCATAAAGGTCTTCCCTTTACTCTCACAGAGATTGTGGCGCACACAGCAAGCAGCAATAACAAAGGGGACATTGGTTTGGCTGAGGTCTGAGCGAGTCAGTCATGTGCGCCAATGCGCCTTTAAACGGCCAAATGCACATTCTACCACCATTCTGCACTTGCTCAGCCTGTAGTTGAACAGCTCCTGACCACTGTCCAGGCTGCCTGTGTATGGCTTCATGAGCCATGGCATCAAGGGGTAGGCTGGGTCCCCCAGGATAACTACAGGCATTTCAACATCCCCAACAGTTATTTTCTGGTCTGGGAAGTAAATTCCTTGCTGCAACATTTTAAACAGAGCAGTGCTTCTGAAGATGCGAGCGTCATGAACCCTTCCTGGTCATCCCACGTGGATGTTGGTGAAACATCCCTTGTGATCCACCAGTGCTTGCAGCACCATTGAAAAGTACCCCTTGTGGTTTACGTACTGGGTGGCCTGGTGCGCCGGTGCCAAGATAGGGATATGGGTTCCATCCATTGCCCCCCCGCAGTTAGGGAATCCCATTGCAGCAAAGCCATCCACTATGGCCTGCACGTTTCCCAGAGTCACAACCTTTTGTAGCAGCAGCTTAGTGATTGCTTTGGCTACTTGCATCACAGCAGCCCTCACAGTAAATTTTCCCACTCCAAATTGATTCCCGACTGACCGGTAGCTGTCTGGCGTTGCAAGCTTCCACAGGGCTATTGCCACTCACTTCTCCACTGTGAGGGCTGCTCTCATCTTGGTATTATGGTGTTTCAGGGCAGGGGAAAGTAAGTCACAAAGTTCCATGAAAGTGCTCTTACGCATGCAAAAGTTTCGCAGCCACTGCAAATCATCCCACACCTGCAAAACTATGTGGTCCTACCAGTCTGTGCTTGTTTCCCGGGCCCAAAATCAGCGTTCAGTGGGTAGAACCTGCCCCATTACCAGCAGGAGCTCAAAGCGCAGGGGCCCGCGGTTAAGGAGAATTCAGTTTCCATGTCCTCATCACTCTCGTCGCCGCGCTGCCGTAGCCGCCTCCTCCTCCTCCTCCTCGCCTGGCTTTGCAGTTCATGGTTCACCATAGACTGCACGAGAATGCGTGAGGTGTTTACAACGTTCACGATCGCGGTGTTGATCTGAGCGGGGTCCATGCTTGCAGTGCTATGGCGTCTGCACAGTTCACGCAGGAAAAAAGTCGCAAAACGTTTGTCTGCTGCTTTCACTTAGGGAGGGGTGAGGCTGTACCCAGAACCACCCGTGACAATGATTTTTGCCCATCAGGCACTGGGCTCTCAACCCAGAATTCCAAGGGGCAGGGGAGACTGCGGGAACTATGGGATAGCTACGGGATAGCTACCCACAGTGCAACGCTCCAGAAATCGACGATAGCCTCGGATCATGGACGCACACTGCCAAATTAATGTACCTAGTGTGGCCGCGCGCAATCGACTTTATACTATCTGTTTTATAAAACCGGTTTATGTTAAATCGAAATTATCCCGTAGTGTAGACGTACCCTCAGTCTTCACTGTAGTTATCCCCACAACACCCCTTTGGAGTAGGGAAGTGTTATTACCCCATTTTACTGAGGCACAGTCAGGGCCGGTGTTGTACAGACAAACCCACACAGGATCGTTTTAGGGGTCAAGACAAAAGATGCCACATTTATTATTGATCTATAACTACTGGCAAATACCTCAATGCTTATACACATACACTCACACACACACTCACACCCCAAATGTTCTGTAGCTGCTGGATAATTACCAGTCCTGATTGTAGCTTGAGTTCGTGGCTTGAGTTCGCAGCTTGGGATCGTAGCTCGTGGCAGCTAACTGGCCAGGAAAGCTGAGCACGAGGAGGAGCCGGGTCTCTGTCGGGCACGCACCGATGCCCCTTGATGTTGATAGCAGAACGTTACCCAAAGTCTCTCATCTCACCCTTCCTTTTTATAGGCTTTCAGTTTGGATTTAAAGTCTATAGGTCTTGCTGTGTCACGTCGCCTCTGGGTTTGGTGCTGGATCACCTGTCAATTGCAGACGTGACTTTCAGCCTCAGACCTGGCTTTGATTTTCCTTTTGTTGTTTCTTTTGTCCTTTTCTTTTTAGGGTGGATGCTTCTTGCTTTGCTTAGGGCTGTTGTCTAGGTCTTCAGCCGTTGGTATTTGATCTTTATCTCATCAGGATGGGCTTGGCGCTGGAGGTTGATGCTATCACCCATACATACCTCATTCACACATTTAAACTAGACTAATAATATTACAGCATGGCTTGCAAAAATGGGGGCTGCAGCACAAGCCTTCCACAAAATGGAGTAAGTGTTTTAAAATGGGGTTTGAATTACAATAGTGCACAGAAGTTATAATGTAGGCAAAATGGCAATTGTAATGAAATGGTGAACAGAAGTTACATTGTAAAAAAAAATGGCAATTGTAATGAAATGGTGAACAGAAGTTACAATGATACAGTGAATAACTAAAAACAATTTCATTCACATCAGTTCTACACCGGCTCCAGGCACCAGCAAAGGAAGCAGGTGCCTGGGCGGCCAGTAGAAAGGGGTGTAGTAAGAGGAGGCCCTGAGATATAAACCTTGGTATCAGAGGCCTGGTATGAGGCCTAAAGCATGAACTAAAGTAATGGTCAAGACTTTGCTAGCATAAAGCAAAGTTAAGCTGTGAGCCAGAGGCAGGCCCTGCTCACAGAAGCTGGCAAGGAAAGAGCTGATGCTGCAGAAAGAGACATACCTAAAAGGTACTGGACACCAAATATCAGAACAGTCACATATTTGTACACTCCACACAGATAACAAGGAACAGACTAACCCATCCCAATGACAGGGGCAAAAGGGTAATATGATGGATAGAGTTGTTTTGTTCGAACCAACATGTACAAGGTGAGAGGCGGCACCTTACTACGTAGAGGGGTTGTACCTTGCTACGTAGAAGGGTTGCACCTCAATACGTCAGAAGTGATGTGTAACTTGTTTGTACCTGTGTATAAGAATGCTTTTCTAGGGCAGCATCTTTGTCAAGCCGAGGGGGCAGTGGAAAGTCCCACCACTGACTGAGCTGAGTCCATTGCCAGGGGGCACATATTCGTAGTATGTCCTGAAATAGACTAAAAGCTACAGGGAACTATTATTGTGCTCAATACGGCAATAAACCTGGCCGATGTGCCTTTGTACCTTACTAGACTCTGTGGTCATTGGGGGTTCTCTACGGGTCTGCTGTGTCAGCTATCTGCGCAGAGCTGGGACAGCACACAGAGGGAACGCACGCAGCTGAGTGATATCAACATTGAACAGAGCAGAGCACCACACCGGTAGCATTTGACAACACTGGTGACCCCAACCGCTGATCTGGTGAGTAAGCGAGCTGTCCACTGTAGGAATCGCGATCTAACATGGCAGAAAACCTCGAGTTAGGGAACCCCCTGACCCCCTCCCTTTTGATCCCCATGGAGTTTGATAACTCATGGACCTGCTGGATTGCCAGTAAGGGGGGATCCATATGAATTGAAGAATGGGGAAACGTGGACTGGCATATGTAAAGCTATGGTAGAAACCAAGACTCTAAGAAACAGTAATAAAAGTAAAAAAGCAAGAATTTTGCAACTCATGTCTATGGCAGTGAGATGGCTTAGACAGCATGCTGGCATGCTGGCCAAACAAGTGTAAGCAGTCAGGATGAGCGCTACCCTGACATCTGGTGGTGAATTGTAGAGAGTGTGGAAAGAATTTCAGGAATTGCATTGGCATCCACCCCCCACTTAGCATAACCCCACAGCAGCTTGGGATGGTGATTTTAACAGCTCTGGGATCCCCAATTTCTTTGTTATTGAGGCAGAAAAAAAAGTTTGTCACCCTGATTGTGTGAATGGAGAGCTGTGGGACTGCTTTGTGACAGAAATGACTCAACCTCAGTTGGGTGGTACTTGCTAAACATGGGACATGGGTTCCAAAACCCCATGAATTGAGAGAGAGGTTGAGGACTGGTGTGTGTACCTGATGATATGGGTCCCTTTTGAGGGCCTGGAACACCAATTGCACATTCTTCTCTCTCCAGTGTTAAAGAGTAGAGCTAATTTTTTATTCTATTAGGAATCCATCTAGAGACTGCTGAGCTGAATTCATGTTAGGCCAATGGTACACCAGCACCAGGGCTCCCCTACTAAGAGCTGAAATTACTGAAAGAGCTGAATTGAGATCATGGAGTGCTGTGTTAACTAGTGGGGGAGCCTGAAGACCTATTGTTAAGCAGCTGGCAGAGCAGAGCAGTTTGCAGCATGTTGGAGCAGCCCCCGGAACAGTGAGCGGAGTGAAGCGGTTTGCAGGGACAGCTGGAGGAGCGGCACAGCTGGTGTGGTGGAGCTGGTTGTGGTGAAGGCTGCAGCAGAACTCCATGGAGAGGTGGAGCAGTTGGCCCTGGCCCATGTAAGGTGCCCCTTAACACCTGGTGTGGACTCGCCCCCCTTCCAGCCAGGCTGAGGGGGAGGGGTAAAACTCTGCAGATAAACTCTCGAATTCTGGGGTGGCACTGACCAGAGACTTTTGGGTTGTTGGACTTTGGGGTGATTGGACTTAAGACCCTAAGGGGAAAAGGACATTGCCAAACATACCTGGGGGTGGGGTTTTTTTTTGTTTATGGTTTGTGTTATAATCCTGTTTGTGGTGTTTCTCCAGTGGGATGCCGCATTGTTTCCTTCCTTTATTAAAAAGATTTTGCTACACTCAGACTCCGTGCTTGTGAGAGGGGAAGTATTGCCTCCTAGAGGCGCCCGGGAGGTATGTAAGTGTCCCAGGTCACTGGGTGGGGGCTAGAGCTGGTTATGCATGGTGTTATTGAAACGGAACCCCTGGATACTGAACCCGGCCCTTGTGGCTGCCAATTCAGAGGGGCAGAAAGGTTACACAAGTAACAGAAAAAACAGGACAAGTAGAAGAGGCAACCCGGGCAGTTGAGCACTGGAAAGCCCAAGCTCTTTTAGCAGGGCAACAGGCAGTCCAGACTCATGATATGCTCGAGCAAGTAAAGCAGGAAAATAAAAAATTGGAGACAGCTGTAGAAAACCTGCAGAAGCAAAAAGTGCCGTCCCCTGGTGTTCAACGTACTTCAAGTGCTGGTACAGTGCCTGAAGAATGGGGACAGAAGTGGAAAAAGGTGGCCCTAGTAAAATTAAAAGATGAAACTGGGTCAACTACATTGCAATTATCACCTTATAATAAAAGCCAGGTTCCAGTTAAACCGGAACCTAGACTGGTGCCTGTCAGAACGGGACAAGTAAGTGCACAGAAGGAAAGAGTAGCAAGCGATACTCTCACTGAATTGGTAAATCAAATGAAGGAAAAAATGGAACAATTCGCAGAGCACATTAGGAGACAGGAGCTGCGACTCGATCGCAGGGGAGTGAATAAAAAAGAATTTCAAAGTAAAAAACTGAAATTAAGCAGGTTAACACCTAAAATTGATGCATTAACACATGGAGCTGCCCAGAAACAGTTAACTGCAGCAAAAAAGGGCACTCCCACTATCCATTTAGCATGTACACAAAAGCAACAGACACTGGGGGCACAAATTCAGGTTTTACAAGAGCAGGTAACTACCCCCAAGCTCCTCTCAGAGCCAGGATAAAAACCAGGGGCACAATTCCCAACTGTGCAGGTTCCCAATTGCTTTGGCCCATGGAACCACACTCCATGCTCATATCTAAAAATAGAACTTTCTTTCTCAAATATTTTTACATACTGGTTAAGTTTTGTCTTTTATGTGTTTTCTCAGTTTGCTAAACTTGCTGCTGCTGCCTGTACTTTCAAATACCTTGATAGAGTAAATCCCTCTTGGCTCAGGTCTCGTTACCTTCCTAGGTTGCTCTTCACCTTCCCTTTTCCCCCGCCTCTCCTCACTTCTGCTCTCTCTTTGTTTTAAAAGTTAGAAGTTATAGTTTTAACAGAAACATCCAAAAGATAAAGCAATTGAAAACAGAACAAAACAAGAAACAAAAAGAAAACAAGGTAAAAACTTTAAATCCAGTAAATTAATTATTTTAACCCTTCACGAATGCAACAGCTGGAATTATTCCTAACTTTCTTGAAGATATGGTTGCCAAGCAACAGAAATGCACTCTCTGCTTCTAATCCTAACCACTAACTAATATTTGAAACATGAGCTTTTCTTATTTCCATATAGCAGAGTTTTAAAATAATGTTAAATATAAAGTAATGCAAAATTCCTAGTTACCAAATTAATACAATACATTTGGCAAATATTAATATATTTTTATCAAATGTATGCTACAAGTTTTAAATAAGGTAATAACTTTTTATTCAAATGTTTAACCCTTTTTATTTTTGGTTGTGTTATTTTGTACAGTTATGAATAGAATTCTGGTGCCATTTGTTTTTAATTGTAAGTTTGTCCTGTATGTCATGTGTGTGTCTTGTGTCTATGTTGTGTGTGTCACGTGACTATTTTTTTTTATTATTATTTTTATTTTGTTGCAACAAAAGTCCATTTAATACCCTTTTAAAAATATATATGTAGATGTGGTACCATGCTATTTTAAAATCATGGTTGGGGTATAATTATTGTATTATTAACACCAATTTTTGTGCAAAGTTCAAAAAGGTTTTAGTTACAAATATATGTATATATATTTCTGCCTCAACAAATAATGCAATTGCAAATGAAAAGAATTCTCTTTTATCAATCGCAGTTTTATTTTGTTTTTTATTTTTTTAAATTTGTTATTCAAAGAAAAAATGTAAGGGGAAACCTCAACATTAAGGTAAAGATAATATTGACAAAATGTCAATTTCTTGTTTGGGCTTTTTATAAACTTGTTTGCACTGTTAAATAGAGTTATAAGAATGTCATAACCAAAATGTTTTAAAATAACAATTTATGCATAAAGCTAACCAAACAATTTCAACAGGTTTCCACATTTTCAACAGGTTTCCACCTTTGGCTCCTAAACATAACAAAGCATTCTTAAAAGTATACCCTCAAATACCCTCAAAGTATTTGCATGTATCTGTATATAAAATTTATTTTGGTTTAATTTTATGTTTGTGATGTGTGATGTGTGATGTGATGTGATGTGATGTTAATGGGAAACAATGTTGTTAAGGTTTGTGCTTCTAAACAGTTAACAAAAGTGAAATTGGTATCACAAGCAAATTAACTCTAAAAGCTTGTTAAAATTATGTTAGTAACTCTTTTGCTGTAACAAAGTGTTCAGCAAGGGAAAGCTATACACCTTCTCATGGAAGATCGTAAGCATTTATTTTAGACATTAAGCATTACACTTAGTATTAAATATTAGTAATGCACCCTAAATGAAAATGAATGTCTACACAACAATTGCAAAGGTATAGGTTGTGTTATAAAAGACTTGGTCCCTATCACATAGTTTGTTTACAATGTAATAAGAACAAAGTTAAACTGTGTATTAAGTTTGGGTTACTGAAAACAAAAACGAAAACAAACAAAAAACCACCTTTATTATGTTAACTAACTAGCTGTTTAAGTTGCATCCTACAGACCAAACACCAGAAAATATCACACCCTGAAGACTCAATATACAGTGAAGAAACCCCCAGGCATCAAGAAAAGAAAAATGAAGTGCTTTATAAATAAGAGACTGGTCAAATACACCTCTACTTACCATATATGGACAATTAAGTTAACAATCAGCTAAAACCCACTAGCTGGACCACAAAAAAATTAATTAATTTCAAATTTGTTACTGTGTAAAAACAACTGTATTATTGCTGTACTACTGTATTATCATTGTACTGCTGTATTATTGCTGTATTGTATTATTGCTGTACAACATGTACAATGTGTATAACCTTGCTAAACTGTTTAACCAACACACAGGTAAAAATCAACAAACGAATGGCAGCAAACAACATAAAGGCAAGGAAAAAACAAATTGGTAAAGAAATTGTTACATAGTAACTACAAATTGGGTAAACAGTTTTCCTTTTAGTACCAGTCATAATTTGGGTCAGTGACACTGCATCTTGACTGAGGCACATGTTATTCAAAACAATCTTGTTCAGTGTCTGGGTACCAGAGTACACCAGCAGCCTGGAAAAACATGGTTATGCTTGGATATAAGGTGGTGTCATATGTACACATACATACTACACATATATGCCCATACATGCTACAAATATATATGCCATATCCATATAATTCATATATATTAATTATTTGGGAGTGCCTCTAAGGCTCAATCATAATATTACATTCCTCAGTCGTGGTCCAGGGCCTAACATTCCCAGGCCCACCATAAGGGACTAAAAAATAATTGGATAAGAAATTCTGCCTAATAGTCGTATGAGGGAATGTGCAGACTAAAAAGACAGATGGGGCATGAGCGTATGGGTGGTTAAATAAGGTAACCACATAACAGTGTTTAGCCCACTGGGTTATCTTCAGTCCATGCATAATGCTTTTCCAGGACGATGGGTAAACATCCTCCCCTGTATGCAGACACCCTGGCTCCCCGCCGCACCTGAGAGGGACGAGCCAGAGCAGGTGCCTCAGTGGGCGAAGTCACTGCTGCCTGTCCCTGCTCCCTGGAAGTCAAGAGGCGGGACAGGAAGTATAAAAGCCCGGCCCAAGCATTCAGTTGGCCGCAGGTTGTCGGAGAGGACAGACACTGGTGTCTGAGCTCCTGCTGGGCCTGACCTGCCCTGCCCTGCCCTGCCCTGCACTGCACTCACTACCCGGAGGAACGCTGGCCTGACCTGCCTCGGGCCTGGTATCCGGAGGAACGCTGGCCTAACCTGCCCCATGCTCACTACCTGGAGGAGCACTGGTCCGACCTGCCTCAGGCCCGGTATCCGGAGGAGCGCTGGTCCGACCTGCCTCGTGCCCGGTATCCGGAGGAGCGCTGGCCTGACCTGCCTCGTGCCCGGTATCCGGAGGAGCTGCCGGAGCTTCCCGCCGCCCAGTATCCAGAGGAACCCATGGTCTGGGACCTGCCGGACAACGCCAGCGGAGGACAGGTACCCAACTAGTCGAGCAGCCCGGTGGCAGCACTTTGAATTGCGACAGGACCGCTTGTATCGGGTTGAGAGGGACCCGCATACCAGGGAGCCCCGAACTCAACTCCTCATGCCCCGATGCCATCAACGGGCGGTCATGAAACTGGCCCATGATGTCCCGGCTGCCGGACACCTGGGTCCCGAGAAGACCCTAGCCAGAATATTGGGACGCTTCTATTGGCCGGGTATACACTGGGAGGTGAAGGACTATTGTACCTCCTGCCCGGATTGCCAGTTGACCGCCCTGGCAAGAACGCCCAAGGCGCCGCTGGTCCCGATGCCACTAATAGAGACCCCTTTCGAGCGTGTGGCCATGGATCTGGTGGGACCCCACCCTAAGAGTGTTGCAGGGTTCCAGTACATCCTAGTGATGCTGGACTATGCCAGCCAGTTCCCCGAAGCGATCCCACTCCGTAACATCACCGCCCGCACCATTGCAGGTGAACTGGTCAAGGTCTTCGCCCACGTCGGCTTGCCCCGGGAGATCCTCACGGATCAGGGGACCAACTTCACCTCACGGTTGTTGCAGCAGGTGTGCGAGCTCCTGGGGATCAAGCAACTGCGGACATCAGTGTATCATCCCCAAACCGATGGGTTGGTAGAGAGGTTCAATCGAACCCTGAAGGACATGTTACGGAAATTTCCCCCGGAGGACCTCCGCCGGTGGGACCAGCTACTCCCGCCCTTGCTCTTGGCGGTGCGAGAGGTCCCCCAGTCATCAACCAAGTTCTCGCCTTTTGAACTATTGTATGGCCGCCGACCTTGGGGCCTCTTGGACCTAATGAGGGAAACCTGGGAGCAAACCCCATCACCCACCCAGGGTCTCCTAAAATATGTGATCCAGCTCCAGGAGCGTCTCAAACAGGCTGGGATCCTGGCGCGAGCAAATTTGAAAGCCGCCCAAGAAATGCAGGCCCAGACGTACAACCGGGACGCGCGTACCCACGACTTCCAACCTGGAGACCGGGTCTTACTCCTCCTCCACTCCAGTGAGTCCAAGATCCTGGCTCGATGGCAGGGCCCTTATGAGGTGGTTCGAAAGGTGGGCCCCGTTACTTATGAGATTCGTCAGCCTGACCGGCGGAAAGAACTCCAGCGGTATCACGTCAACCTCCTCAAGTCCTGGCGGGAACGAGAAGGTTTGTTGATTAATCCCTATCCACCGGAACCCGAGCTAGGGCCCCAGGTACACCCCAATGAAGACCCCGAGGGACCCCAGCTTGGGGAGACGCTGACGGAAGAACAGCTCGAGCAAACCCGCTGCCTCCTTCAAGCGTTCCCCCGTACTTTTACAGCCCAGCCGGGATACACCTCCATGGTATATCATCGAATTCAGACGGAGCCGGGGGTGGTGATCTGGGCCGCGACCAGACCCCTGCCGTATCACCGAAAGCAGATCATTGACGATGAAGTGCGGGCTATGCTAGACCTAGGAGTAATCGAACCTTCGCAAAGTGAGTGGCATAGTCCAGTCGTCCTGGTGCCAAAGCCCGATGGCTCCCAGCGATTTTGTATTGACTTTAGGCGCATTAATACCGTCTCCAAGTTTGATGCCTACCCCATGCCCCGAATAGAGGAGCTGCTGGCCCAGTTAGGAGAGGCCCACTATTTCACTACCCTGGACTTAAGCAAGGGATATTGGCAGATCCCCCTGGAACCGGCCTCCAAGGAGAAGACCGCGTTCGCCACTCCGACCGGCCTGTATCAATTCACGCGGATGCCTTTCGGCCTTCATGGGGCACCCACCATGTTCCAGCGTTTGATGGACCGCCTCCTCCAACCGCATCAGGACTACGCCACAGCCTATCTAGATGACGTAGTTATCTACAGTCGGCAGTGGGAAACCCACCTAGAAAAGGTCGCCGCTGTCCTAAGGTCCTTGCGGGCGGCCGGGTTAACGGCCAACCATAAGAAGTGCCGCATCGGCTGGCGTGAGACCACCTACTTGGGGTATACCGTTGGAAATGGGCAAGTGAAACCTCTCGTGAATAAGGTTCAGGCCATCGCAGCCTGTCCTCCACCGACCACAAAACGCCAAGTCCGCCAGTTCTTGGGGCTGGCGGGATATTATTGACGGTTCATTCCTCAGTTTGCGGCGATGGCCGCCCCCTTGACAGGGCTCCTTACCAAGGACAGCCTGCAACAAGTACGCTGGACCTCCGAATGTGACGAGGCTTTCCAGTCGCTTAAGGCAAGCCTCTGTAGTAAGTCGGTCTTGTTTAGCCCTGACTTCCATCGACCATTCGTCCTGCAGATGGACGCGTCAGAAGTAGGGCTCGGGGCTGTCCTCTCACAGGAGGTGGATGGGGAGGAGCATCCGGTCCTCTATATCAGCCGGAAGCTGTTCCCCAGAGAGCAAAACTATGCAGTGGTAGAAAAGGAAGCCCTTGCGGCGAAGTGGGCCTGGGATGCCCTGCGTTACTACCTCCTTGGGGCCCCGTTCACCTTGGTCACTGACCACTCCGCCCTTCAATGGTTGTGCCGCATGAAGGACCACAACATGCAACTCCAACGGTGGTACTTGGCTATGCAGCCCTATGCCTTCACCGTCCGCCACAGGACTGGAAAGGACCATGCCAACGCGGACTTCCTTTCCCGCTTGGGAGGTATGGACGAGCCTGGCCCCATTGCCCGGGAGCCAGCCTTGACAGGGAGGGGTGTGTGTGTGTAGGGAGGCGCCCTGGCTCCCCACTGCGCCTGAGAGGGACGAGCCAGAGCAGGTGCCTCAGTGGGCAGAGTCACCGCCGCCTGTCCCCGCCCCCCGGAAGTCAAGGGGCGGGACGGGAAGTATAAAAGCCCGGCCTCAGCGCTCAGTTGGCCGCAGGCTGTCGGAGAGGACAGATCCTAGTGCCCGAGCTCCCACCGGGCCTGCCCTGCCCTGCCCTGCCCTGCGCTCACTACCCGGAGGAATGCTGGCCTGACCTGCGTCAGGCCCAGTATCCGGAGGAACGCTGGCCTGACCTGCCCCGCGCTCACTACCCGGAGGAGCGCTGGTCCAACCTGCCCCGTGCCCGGTATCCGGAGAAGCGCTGGCCTGGCCTGCCCCGTGCCCGGTATCCGGAGGAGCGCTGGCCTGGCCTGCCCCGTGCCCGGTATCTGGAGGAGCACTGGCCTGGCCTGCCCCGTGCCCGGTATCCGGAGGAGCGCTGGTCCAGCCTGCCCCGTGCCCGGTATCCGGAGGAGCGCTGGCCTGGCCTGCCTCGTGCCCGGTATCCGGAGGAGCTGCCGGAGCTTCCCGCCGCCCAGTATCCAGAGGAACCCATGGTCTGGGACCCGCCGGACAACGCCAGCGGAGGACAGGTACCTAGAGAGGGGGAGACTGGAAGTGGCCCGGGGGTAGCCGACCCGTCTGGCTCCAGGGGACCCTGAACCGATGTCAGTGTGTTGCGGCCAGGATTCCCCACTGACTGCAGCGAACCCTTGCCGCTGCTAGGGCCCCGGGCTGGGACGCAGTGGAGCAGGAGGGCCTGCGTCCCCCCTGCCACCCTTCCAAGGGTGGCAGACTTCCCCCTCTCCCTGGCCTGAGGAGGCCTTCTGTATGGACTTACGGTTTAGACTGCTGCTCAGCCCCTGCCTAAGAGTCTGAGCCTGAACTGCTTACTGCCCTGCCCTGCCCCAGGGCCGGGCTTATAGACTTTGTGTTTGCTCAGCCTGCTGAAAGGCCGGGATTCTGCCTTGTTTACAGACCCTTTATTCCCTCTGCCCTGCTGAGGGGTTCGGCCTACATGGACTGCTGCCTGTAGGGAGGCGCCCTGGCTCCCCGCCGTGCCTAAGAGGGACAAGCCCCAGCACTGGACCCTTACATCCTCATAAAAAGACAAAAAGTGTGGAAATGTAGTAAGAGGAGGCCCTGAGATATAAGCCTTGGTATCAGAGGCCTGGTATGAGGCCTAAGGCCTGAACTAAAGTAATGGTCAAGACTTTGCTAGCATAAAGCAAAGTTAAGCTGTGAGCCAGAGGCAGGCCCTGCTCACAGAAGCTGGCAAGGAAAGAGCTGATGCTGCAGAAAGAGACATACCTAAAAGGTACTGGACACCAAATATCAGAACAGTCGCATCCTTGTACACTCCACACAGATAACAAGGAACAGACTAACCCATCCCAATGACAGGGGCAAAAGGGTAATATGATGGATAGAGTTGTTTTGTTCGAACCAACATGTACAAGGTGAGAGGCGGCACCTTACTACATAGAGGGGTTGCACCTCAATACATCAGGAGTGATGTGTAACTTGTTTGTACCTGTGTATAAGAATGCTTTTCTGGGCCAGCGTCTTTGTCCAGCCGAGGGGGCAGTGGAAAGTCCCGCCACTGACTGAGCTGAGTCCATTGCCAGGGGGCACATATTCGTAGTATACCCTGAAATAGACTAAAAGCTACAGGGAACTATTATTGTGCTCAATATGGCAATAAACCTGGCCAATGTGCCTTCGTACCTTACTAGACTCTCTGGTCACTGGGGTTTCCCTTCGGGTCTGCTGTGTCAGCTATCTGCGCAGAGCTGGGACAGCACACAGAGGGAACACACGCACGCAGCCAAGTGATATCAACATTGAACAGAGCAGACCATCACACCGGTAGCATCTGACGACAAGGGGCAGCATTCCATCTGTTATTGGGCCGGCATGGCCAGGTCTTTGGCGGCAATTCAGCAGCGAGTCCTTCACTCCCTCTCTTTGTTGGCAGCTCAATTGGGTTTTTCTTTTTTTTCCCTTTTTTTTTTTTTCCTGCTGCTTGGGGCGGCAAAAAAGCTGGAGCCAGCCCTGGACACAGTGAGACTACATGACATGCCTAAGATCACACAGGAAGTCTGGGACCTGAATCCTGGTCTCCCAAATACTAAACTAGTGCCCTAACTAGTGGGCAATCCTTCCTCTCCCTGCTAACACTGCGTTCAATCAGCAAAGGCTTATGCTTTCGGAGCAGGAAGATAAGAGTTTATGTAGTGGCTGTGAATCACCAAATGGCCATAGCATGCAGTCTAGTGACCAGTGTGAAGTCCTAAGTGTGTGTGGATTTGTTACTTATTATACTGTTAGCAGACAATGCAGTGCAGTTAGCTTTGATAGCAATGTTTAGAAGTTCTATAGGAATACCAGTGTATGTTGGATTGGGAAGAAACTACTTTAATTTTTTTCACATGGACAAACACAGTTATGCATTATGTTTTTTCACTACAGCCTTCTCTGATAGTACACAGCATACTCCATGTTCTGTACAATTTAAACAGCATTGAGACATGCATTCAGAATATTTTAAATAGGAATATGGCACAGCTCTGCCATGTAAAGATTAGACTTTTCTGAACCTAATTTGTTTATAATATTTGCTTCTTTAACACTGGATTTCTTAGTCCATCTTATTATAGTTCATCTTGTTCACTGCGCTCTCGGGAAGAAACCCAACGATTTACAATCAGTTCCTGAAATAGAAACATGGACTATTACAAGACCAAAAAATAAAAAGCTTCCCTCCCTCCCTCCTGTCATGCCAGTCATAACTCAGTAGCAGCAATTCTTGATGCCCCCAACCTACATTTAAAGATTAACTTTGGGACCAGCTCTCTCTGTGCCAGGCCTGCCTTCCAATGAATGAATTTCTACCAACTCTGGGGTGCAACAGAATCTAGGATGCTCAACATCACGGTCTTGTGCTTTCCAGAATTTGAAACTTGCCAGAGAGAAAGCAAAAATTAAAGTGTGCTGCTATGCTAGAGAGCTGGAGTCTTCAACTGCCTCAAACGATTGCTCAGCTAGCAACGATGAAGAAATAATTCGGAGCACAACTTACTTGAACTTTAATTCTTTTTAGACAGTCTGGTGATGACATTTCTTTCTCCGTCATATCACACGGTCTAATCAAATAGCATAACATAAGTTCCTGTTCACAAATACACAAATATTCCTTACGTGAGACAAATGTACAAGCTTCAACTGATTTTTTGAAACAGGTTTTAAATTAGAATCTCAGGTGTTTAGTTTGAACAACAGATCTCATCTCTTAGGCAAATTAAGAGGTATATACACTTGTATAATGCTTGTTAATGGGAACTAGATATACAAACTGAGGAGAGAACACACCCATTCATGTATCTGCCTTGAGTCAGACATTACCACTCATGTGGCATAGTAGAATTATCTATATAGACAGGTCATATAGTACTGGTAACCTTTTAGAAGTTTGCACATCCAAAATACTTTCCTATTTGGGCAGGTGAGTGGACGTGGAAGCAGGGGCGGCTCTAGGGATCTTTCTGCCCCAAGCACGGCAGGCAGGCTGCCTCCAGTGGTTTGCCTGCGGGAGGTCCACTGAAGCCGCGGGACCAGCACCCTCTGCAGGCACGCCTGTGGGAGGTCCACCGAAGCCGCAGGACCAGCGGACCCTCCGCAGGCAAGCCGCCGAAGGCAGCCTGCCTGCCGCCCTTGCGGTGCCGGCAGAGCCCCCCCCGGGGCTTGCCGCCCCAAGCACGCGCTTGGCGTGCTGGGGCCTGGAGCCGCCCCTGGGTGGAAGGAAGTTTAGAGTGTGAGTTTGAAAGTTATTGGGGGAAATAAAGGGGTGTAGAATGGGGAAGTCCTGGAGTGACATTCCTTTCTAAGAGCCTGCACAGATATGACTCTCCCACTCCAACCAAGGAGACCTGGATGTGGATCCCTTAGAACCTATCAACATTGCTGCAAATACTGGCTAGGAAAGGATGTATTCAACACTACTAGTGTGTGCTGCCCCCAGCCTAAATATGAAGCAATCATGCTCAGAACTCAAATTCTGATCCAAGTCCAGTGTTGCTTTTCCACAAAACATCTCCAAGCTAAACTATTACATTTACCAGTTAAAACTATTTCTAGATGCAGAATCAGTATCTTATGTTGTTACCTTAGAAACATTCATTGTTGTTCTGTTCAAGCCAGACAAAGACATCCAGTTGAGCGGTCTGCGCAGTGACCCTACAAAATTGTCATTAACCAGTTCAGCAATGACTGAGTAACTGGAAAATAAACCCAAAGAACAGATGACAAAGAGAAAAATATGGTCACTTAAAAATCCTGTAATTTAAAAACTTCAGTCTGAGAATATTTGGCTATTGTGACTGTCATAGCCAAACAGCAAACCTGTAGGCTGCAGACAAGCATAAGACTTGCATCTGTTTCTGCTAGACAGAGAGGAAGTGGTGGATGCAATACTTAATTTGTGCCAGGCCTTGCCAGGGCTGAGTCTGGTACCTCTAGGGTTGGCAGTTCATAGCACTGGCACCTCTGAGCTTGCCATGTCAGTTATGAAAGTAAAAAAATTGCTTGAGTCTTGGCACCTAATTGCTCGAGTCCCATTATTTCTTTCTTTACAAATTAAGCACTCAATGGAGAAGGTATATGGTGGATGCAGTGAATGATCGTTCCTCACCCCACTGCTCCTACCTCACCCCACCATTGTGCTTCTCTTCTTTCAACAGTGTTCTCTTGAATGTGTCCATCTTTCATTCACATCCCATAACTAATTAGGCATGCAAATTAATTGGCAGAGGAATGGAGATCACTTATGAGTTATGGGCTTTTTCCCCTAGGTTACCCCCAACATTACCTAAATCATCCATAATAAAAAAAAAGATACACTATTATGAAAATCAGATCATTTTTCTGATTTCAATCAGCACATACGACATCTAGAGATGCCCAGGGAGGCATTCTGTAGTCTTCAATTATATTCTTAAATATCTGTATATTAACTCACTCTCAAACTTCTTGTTTTGTGCTTCTAGTAAAATGACATGTTGATTCAAAATATTTGCTTATCATGCATGCTTAACCTTCCTGGTTAGAAAAATTTGTTCATTCAATTGAAACAAAAATAGAAGTTAAATCACACTAGTCAAATGCAGAGTAAGTATTTTGTATTCAGAATATAAAGTGAATGCCAAACCTTGCATGGTAAAAAGGGGGACCTTTTCGATACAGCACTGCAAAAAAGAAATACTGTATTAGTCAGAGAATCATGAATTCCCAATTTTGGATCTCAGTTTCAGAGATCAGAACCCTTATAAATAACTAATAATCATATCCATTACATAACCAAGCTATTGCAGAATCAGAGGAGTGAGGCTGAACCCTTTCAACCAGCTTCAGCTGATCCTATTTAATTTCATGGCACATGTCAAAAGCCAGTGCTGTATGAAGTGGATAGGAAACAAAATTCAGACCAGAGAGCAAACTGCTGAAGAATAAGCTCAAATAAACTCATGTAGATGTCAGGCAACCAATACCAACATTTCACATATTATAATGGTTATTTTAGTGAACAGTGAAGAAATTGCATTCAGATACAACTTCTATATCATAAGGATTGTGTGTTAACTCCCAGTGCACACACAAAAACATTCCTTAAGAGTCTTACAGTAGTTTCATCTGAATGGAAAGAAGCATTCTGTTATTTTATACAGACATGCTTTTCTTCATGGTTTGCCACCATTTAACAATTTTCTATTCAAGGATAAATTATACCATCACTCATTTCAAACTACAAAACTGTAATCAAGAAATTATTACTTAACAATTCTTAAGCTATTTACTATGGAAGTATGGACACTACTGAATATGTCCATTTGGGAAGAAAGCAATAACAAAACAAAAATAAGTGATTTGAATTACAACTTTGGCATATGCTCCAATCCAACTCCCACTGTTGGTGGAAAGATTTCCATAGAATTCAACAGGAATTGGATCAGGCTGTGAAAACAGAGAAAGCTTACTACTCCAAACACTCATTAATTCCATTTGGGCTTCTCTGCAGAGAGGGTGGATTGGTTCATGAGGGGAATTCCAGTGCAGTTCCACAGCTAATATCAAGCCTATAGGCCAAAGCTACAGGTCTCCAAGTCACTTACAGCCTGTTTTGGTACCAAAGAATCAGCACAGGGGCAGACCATAGCCTCTGCCTGCATTAATACCTTATCTGCTAGCCTATAGCCTAACCAGCATGGAGAGTCATCTTCCACACAGGGGCAGTGGAGATCTGCTCTGCTTTTACAGCCCCAATGTCAAGTTTAAGTGGTTCACTGGCTATTAAAGATTTAGTTAAAAATATTCCATTTTTGAAAGGAAACTACTCACAGAGATCGGTTCCATACTTCAGTCCTACTTTGGGGACCCATCCCTTACTTCGGAAGTAGTGATACGCCATATATGTAGTTCTAAAATTAGGTTGCACTTCACTAAAAACTTCCCATAGCTTCAAAATAGTTAAAGGTTCCTAAAAATCATAACCAAAATACATTAGTATTATTACACTAACCTGCTGCTCTTACTTACAGGAAAATACCCGGGAAATGTTGCACATGAATAGAATATTCTACTAAAGACACTGTTTTAAGTACCAAACATTATAATCGCATTGCAAAAGGACTACATTTGAGATGCTAGCACTATGGGGGTCCATTGTCTGCAACAGAAGTCTGCTTCAATAGGGGTTTACCAATCAATACCAAAAAAAAAAAAAAACCACAACCTTTGAGCTACCAGAATTCTGCTAGGTCGCATGTTGGTGGCTCAGGACTCAAGAGCAAGAACCCTACACACCAGTGATATATGTAAATAAAAATAAAAACTATTGTTTGTTATGAAAGACAGTTGGTTACAATTCAAACTGCAAACTTTTTCACAAAAGGGAGGGACATTCCTATACATACTTCTTCCCACACACCTCTTTTCTCTTGTATTTCTCCCACCAACTCCACACACAAGACTTTCTTCCACAGAAGGTACCTGTTTATCTGTATTTTGTTGCTAAATAGAAAGCATTGCACAATGTTTATGGACAATATTCTAATGTCTACACAAATAGACAACTAAATAGAAAATTTCCAAATCCCTCTAGTTGGTAGTTGCTGCCTTTGAGATTAGCAGCATGTGATTCTGTCATAGTAGTTGGAAGTTTGAGACAGTGATCTATATCCAAGTCAACAGTATTTTGCATCTTTCAGAGTAAAAGTTGCAGATAACTAAATGTAACATCTTACCTCATTATAATAAATACTCAAACATCCTAGAGCATAGACCAAGAAAAATGCCTAAAAACGTAAAAAGAGTAAGTTAAAATATTCTGTCTGTATCACATGGAGACCCGTACAAAAGATTAACATGTTATAACAAACTCTTTCGGTGGCTTTCAAACTTCTCTTATGCGATAATTCTAGAAACACATTCCCAGAGAATCACCTCTGAAGTATGTCACTGTGACTTTAAAGATAAACCAGCATTATCAGAATTTTACTCACAGGAGAGTAGCATATGCAGATACTGTATTCTAATTAAAGCAGTGTGTATAGATATTTTTGGAAGAAAAACTGGATACAGGATTGTATGTGAAAATTATAGGTCTGTTCCTGTAGCCCTTACTCATGTGACTAGCCACTCTGAGATAAATGGAATTATTCATATGCATAAAATCTGCAGGACTGGTCCCTTGAATGTCTTTCACTATATGTCCATGTAATCTACAGATCATTAAAATTATTAGTAAATTTACCAAAAACAGTGCGAACTTTTTTTTTTTAATCCAAAGACAGATCATTCTTTAAGAAAGAGGTATTTATTGCATAGATTAGTGCTTTGTTCTGATTTTAGAAGAAAAAGAAGTCTCACAATATTTAAACATACCTCCTCCAGACTGAGTTGCAAATATTCAAAAATCCTAAATGGATTTCTTCTACATACTAATTTTTCCTTTTTGATTAACTAAAAGAAAAAAGTATTAAAATAAAATTATAAAGGAGCAACCAAAGAAAAAGGAAATACGTGTGTTGCATTCAAATGACATTTTTCAAACATCTTAGATTCCACCTTAACTTCTCATTAAACATTAGTGATTTATTTACTATATAGATGAACATTTAAAATCGACAACAATACTGAATTGTGAAAAGAACACATGGACTATATTTAGTAAAATAAAATAAGTTACCCCTGAAAAAGAGAACTCGCTTGGCTTACATTTGATTTATCATTTGCTGCTTCATCTTCATGACACAATTTGCTTTCTTCTTCCTGCACCAATACATACTCATAAGCATATTCTTTCCCTTGGTTATGAAATACTTGGTTGGTATAGTCTTTGGCCTTGCAGCCACAGTGCACAATAAAATTATCATGTTTTTGGCATGACACTATAGCTTTAGTGTCCAATGGATACAGTCCCTCAGAGCCATAGTTCACTAATGGATCATCGTAAGCTGAATCACCTTCCAAACAAGCTTTCTTGCAGTCTATACTCATGTTATGACATTTAACATTCGGTGCTGCTGAATCTCCATTATTTATGGAAGAATCTCTTGAAAGTTTCATTCCATCTTCTACGTTTTCCATTTCTGCAGCCATTCTGCAGTAAGAGTCATCATTCTGTGCAACTTCTCCTTCCCCTTTCATAAAAGGCAGATCAAATGGTTTAGTATAATTTTCAAGAATTTTGTTAATGGAGCAGTCATCAAGTCCTTGTTCTTGCATAAGGCTTTTAGCCCATTCTAGATGACATTGGTACCTGGATAATGGAAAAACAAGAAGTGGAAGATTCTAGGACAGAGTACTGTTCAACTAATATGTTAAAACTAGGGCTGTCAAGCAATTAAAACAATTAATCACAATTAATCGCATGATTAAAAAATTAATTGCTCTTAATCATGCTGTTAAACAATAATAGAATACCATTTAAATATTTCTGGATGTTTTCTACATTTTCAAGTATATTGATTTCAATTACAACACAGAATACCAAGTGTACAGTGCTCACTTAATAAAATAAATATATGCACTGTAAAATAGTATTTTTCAATTCATCTCATACAAGTACTGTAGTGCAATCTCTTTATCATGAAAGTTGAACTTACAAATGTAGAATTATGTAAAAAAAACTGCATTAAAAATAAAACAAATGTAAAACCTTGGAGCCTACAAGTCCACTCAGTCTTACTTCTTGTTCAGCCAATCGCTCAGACAAATAAGTTTGGTTACAATTTGCAGGAGATAATGCTGCCTCCTGATTATTTACGTCACCTGAAAGTTGACACGTGACACGTTCGCGTGTCAGTTTTGTAGCCGGTGTTGCAAGGTATTTTCGTGCCAGATACGCTAAACATTTGTATGCCCCTTCATGCCTCAGCCACCATTCCAAGGGACACGCTTCCATGCTGATGATTCTCGATAAAAAAGTTACGTGTTAATTAAATTTGTGACTGAACTCCTTGGGGGAGAATTGTATGTCTCCTGTTCTGTTTTACCTGCATTATGCCATACATTTCATGTTCTAGCGGTCTTGGATGATGACCCAGCACGTTTGTTTTAAGAACACTTTCACAGCTGATTTGACAAAATGCAAAGAAGGTACCAATGTAAGATTTCTAAAAACAGCTACAGCACTGGATCCAAAGTTTAAGAATCTGAAGTGCTGTCCAAAATCTGAGGGACTAGGGGTGGAGCACTCTTTCAGAAGTCTTAAAAGAGCAACACTCCAAACTACAGAACCCGAATCACCAACAAAGAAAATCAACCTTCTGCTGGTAGCATCTGACTCAGATGACGAAAATGAACATGTGTCGGTCCGCCCTGCAGAAACCATCATCAGCATGGACACTTGTCGTCTGGAATGGTGGTTGAAGCATGAAGGGACATATGAATGTTTAGCATATCTAGCACAAATATACCTTGCAAAGCCGGCAACAAAAGTGCCATGCGAATGCCTGTTTTCACTTTCAGGTGACATTGTAAATCAGGGGTTGGCAACCTTTCAGAAGTGGTGTGCCGAGTCTTCATTTATTCACTCTAATTTAAGGTTTCGCGTGCCAGTAATACATTTTAACATTTTTAGAAGGTCTCTTTCTATAAGTCTATAATATATAACTAAACTATCATTGTATGTAAAGTAAATAAAGTTTTAAAAATGTTTAAGAAGCTTCATTTAAAATTAAATTAAAATGCAGAGCCCCCCTAGACCGGTGGCCAGGACCTGGGCAGTGTGAGTGCCACTGAAAATCAGCTCGCGTGCCGCCTTTGGCATGTGTGCCATAGTGCCTACCCCTGTTGTAAATAATAAGGAGGCAGCGGTATCACCCGTATATGTAAACAAACTTGTTTGTCTTAACAACTGGCTGAACAAGAAGTAGAATTGAGTGGACTTATAGGCTCTAAAGTTTTACATTGTTTTGTTTTTGAGTGCAGTTATGTAACAAAAAAGTCTACATTTGTAAGTTACACTATCATGATAAAGAGATAGCACTTCAGTATTTGCATAAGGTGAACTGAAAAATACTCTCTTTTGTTTATCATTTTACAGTGCAAATATTTGTAATAAAAATATAAAGTGAGCACTGTACACTTGGTATTCTGTCTTGTAACAGAAATCAATATATTTGAAAATGTAGAAAAACATCCAAAATATTTAATAAATTTCAATTGGTATTCTATTGTTTAACAGTGCAATTTAAAAAAAAAATCACCATTATTGTGTGAGTTAACTGCAATTAATCAACAGCTCTAATTAAAACCAACAATACAATATAGAAATGAATGTTAATGCTTCCATAATTCATTTTTAAACTGAAAATATATGTTTTATATATCAACTAAGGGATGTTTTTTAAACTGATCCAACACACTAGTTAAAATGGAGAGTAACCAATTTATAAGACTCTTTGATATTCTATAGTGCTGTGATACTGTAGAAAATACACCCAACTCAAGATCACCATAACATTAAGCTTTCTATATATTTTAAAAATAAATTACATATTTACTTATAGCTACATGCTGGGATCCCAAAGATAATGTTATAGTGAGGACTAAGTGAATAACAGATGGCACTTCTTAACAAGCAGCTGAACAACACAAACTTATCTAAACATGAAATCTACAAAAAAAATTATACCGGACTAATTCACCTTTTAAATCTTAGTTAAATTCTGAATGTATTTAAAAGGAAAAGACTAAACAGTGTTTCAACCCAAGTACAAGTGGATCTGGAACAAATGAAGTCTGAAGAGAAGACACTTCCTAAAGCTGCTATATGAAAGCTAAGCACACTATAAAGTTTAAAGGCCCAATTCTGCAGTACGCACTCAACCAAATGTTAAAGGAAGTATTGCCTGTGAAAGGACTTCAGAATCAGGCCCTATATGATTACCAACTACTGCAGTGAAGACTTTATATAAACAGTGTTCACATTCATCATATGTTATACTGGTAGCTAAAAGTAGAATTTAAGGATGCTGATTTAAACAGCTGGCAATAGAACACTGAAGACCAATGCCAAAATATGTCCCGAACTAGTTCTCAGCTACAAACAAATCTTTGCAGAATTTCAGTTTCAAATCAATGCATCAGTATCTGAGGGTGCTGTGCCTTGGATATATTTAGGCCCAACTTATTCAGAAATGCCCTTGGAAAGGTCATTCTAAATGTAAACTAAGTGATACTATTGTAAATAGTTTATAATTGAATAAGAGCGGTCTTGTAAATGTGATTTGAACAGGCTATCAACAGTAATATGATAAAGATCTGGAAAAGTCTTTCCAAATTAAAAAAAAAAAAAGTTTGTTTTACTTCTTTTTGCAGTTCTAAAACAGAAGATGGGAACACAAGGAAGATCAGCAAGATAAAAACATTTCCTAATGAGTTAAATAACTCTATACATTTATATCTCCTAAGACTGTGACATACCTATAATTTTACAATTTGAAATCTGAAGTATTTGGTAATTCGAAGGTACTTTAAGAAGGTCTACTAAATAGCAAGCCTTAAAGTGCAAATGGCAAAAAAACTGGACATGTTCTTTGTTCCTTTATGATGTATAAAGATCTGAAAGCCTCGCTGTTCCACCCCTCCCCCCAAAATAAAAAAATTCTGCTTTCTTTCTTAATTAGATACTCAGGTTTTGTCTATTATGGAAGACACTATTGCAAATGGAAAACTGGTAGGATTATGACATCACAGATAACAAGGAAGAAAAAATTGATGAAAGGACACGATTTTTATTCAGACTGTTTAGAACTGTTGTTTTTGTGAAAAACTAAGACACTTCAGATAAAAGTCACCCCAATTTTTCAAATAATGACTGGGAAAAGGGTTCCAGTACACATTTCCAAATCAACCATAAAATCCTCCAATAACAAAGAAAAGTTAGCTGCAGGGAGAACTCCAACTCCAGCTATTTGGCAGCCACAGGAGTGGGATTTCTGCTTCTTTCTTCCTTTTAACACGCCAGCCAGGCCATATGATCCTCTGAGGCCAAACATTAGTTAAAGACAACTATTTGAAATTTGAAAATATCTTGGTCAAAGATACCAGCGCAAGTACAAACTGAAGGTATAGGGTACAAAAGTGAATACGGGACTATAACTCCTAAATATTAAAAAAAAAAATTCTTACTAATATTTAAGATAAATCCAAACTAAAAGGACATCAACTTGAAATCTAGGGTTTTTTGTTTTTTTAATAGTTTGAAATAATTTCAGACACTGCATAAGAACCGCCATACAGGGTCAGACTAAAGGTCCATCTAGCCCAGTATCCTGTCTTCTGACAGTGGTCAATGTCAGGTACTCCAGAGGGAATGAACAGGTAATCATCAAGTTATCCATTCTCTGTTGCTCATTCCCAGCTTCTGGCAAACAGAGGCTAGGGACACCATCCCTGCCCATCCTGGCTAATAAATTAATAGAGGATAGACCTATCAATGGCTATCTAGATTTTTTCTGGACCTTGTTATAGTCATGGCCTTCACAACATCCTCTGGCAAAGAGCTCCACAGGTTGACTGTGTGTTGTGTGAAGAAATACTTTCTTCTGTTTGTATTAAACCTGCTACCTATTAATTTCATTTGGTGACCCCTAGTTCTTGTGTAATGAGGAGTAAATAACACTTCCTTATTTACTTTCTCCACATCAGTCATGATTTTATAGACCTCTATCATATCCACCTCACCCTCTCACTGCCTTCACTGTTTCTTTTCCATGCTGAAAAGTCTCACTCTTATTACTCTCTCCTCATATGGAAGCCATTCCATACCGTTAATCATTTTTGTTGCCTTTTTTGAACCTTTTCCAATATATCTTTTTTGAGATGGGACGACCACATTTGCATGCAGTATTCAAGATGTGGGTGTACCATGGATTTATATAGAGGTAATATGATACTTTGTCCTATTATCTATCCCTTTCTTAATGATGCCCAACATTCTGTTCACTTTTTTGACTGCCGCTGCACATTGAGTGGATGTTTTCAGAGAACTATCCACAATGACTCCAAGATCTCTTTCTTGAGAGGTAACAGCTAATTTAGACCCCATCATTTCATATGTATAGTTGAGATTATGTTTTCTAACGTACATTACTTTGCATTTATCAACATGAGAGACTTGTGTCTCTCTGCCAATTATGTGACTATGCAATCGCAGTTTCTTATTTTTAACACTTTTTCTCTGTCTTGCTGTTCCTGTGTAAGAGATGCACACAAGCAGGAAGAAACTGACTATATAGGGGAAATAAATATAAAGTGTTGTTAAAAATCATTTCTAATCTTTTCCAATTATCATAATTCTAGTTCTTACTTGTAACAGTGGGCACAGAATTTTCAGAGAGAAGTGGAATTTTTAAACTGACAAATGTTATTCTATGGGAGATTATTTTGATGTCTAACTTAAGACAAAAGTCCCTAACTACTGTTATAATTATAAAGACAATTACAGCCAGCTACATAGTTTTAAAACTAACAGTGCAATTAGTAGTAGTAAAATACTTTACTTCCCCAACTGAAATTTAGAGATGGCAATTAAGTAGGAAACAAAAGCACTATAAGAACAGTTAAAATCAAAACAAGTTATGCAGATGAACATGAAATTCAAATCCCTCCCCTTCAAAATTTCTTCAGAAGGAAAGCCATGAATCATCCAATGCTATTTACTACAGACTGGTTTTAAACTGTTAAAAAAAATTTGATCAGCATATATAAATGTTACTGTCATATTATATAAGGTGGTTCAATACAGGGCTGTCCCTAGAGGAGTGCGGGGCCCAGGGTGGAAGTGATGGATTCCTCCCTTCCGGGAATCGACCACGCCAGCCAGTCGCACTGGTCAGCAGGGCACCCCAAAGTGCAGGGCCTGGAGCAAGTGTGCGTGTGTGGGGCTCAGGTGGAGGTGACGGATTCATCTCTTCTGGGATCGACCACGCCAGCTAATTGCACCACCCAAACGTGGAGCCTGATTCGCTCTACCCAAGGGATGGTTCTGGTTCCATATCTTTCATCACCAAATAAAATAGACAAAACTTTTATTGTACTGTACCTGATTACCATACAATAGCACTTACAGTACATAGTGCTATGAAGCATACTATATACCCTGCAATAACAGGGCTGTCACGATGCCTACTGAGATCTGAAGTGGTTAATTGCACTACCACAAAATAAATTAATATTGGTAATATGTATTTCTGCAGTAGCCTACATCTGATTATTGGGGGGGGGGGGGGCGAAAGAACTATTTGGCATGTGTTTTCTTTAACTTGAAATGGTAATTATAAAAGACTACATTTTGTAATCCTATGGGTATGAAAAATAATACAGCAACTAATTTACGCCCCTCACTGGTTGTTTCTTAAACTAGTTGGTTGAATTTAAAACAAAAAAACCCCACCAATTCCCTAACTTATTTTCTGCATAATAAACAAAAGTGCTAAATCTGAAGTCATCAGGCAGGCAAACTCAGGAAAAAGATCACACTGTCAGATTAAAATTTTATGTAAAACATTAAAATTGTATTTAAGCGTTAAAGACTGTTTCTGTCCATTCTGAATGAACCTAGTAAGCAAATAGGAAAACTATTAAAAACAGCCTGCCCCAGAATAACCTCCCTTTTTTGTTGCAGAAGTATAAAGGGTTCCTTCTATGTTCATATAATCATGAATCGGTTGCTCATATTATAGTGAATACACTCTTGGCTCTAATTCGCACTGCTTACTCAAGCAAAACTCCCAAAGCTTACATGGAAAAAACAATGCTAGGAATGTTATCTAATATTTTATCTGTCTTCACGTTTTAGGAACTGGAAACAAGGAAGAGAAACAAAACTATGTGAATAGGCCTTTTTACAAGCCAGTTTGGGAACCATTGGGCTAAAACATGAAGCCAAATGAACTGTTACGGTACAAACTTAGGATACAGTAAGAAAGTTGCACTTACTTTTTTGATGAGAGTATGGGCATGTTTATCTTGGCATCTGCATTAAAAGAGAAAATGTTATTTACAAGTGTTTTCGCAATGCAACGATCTACATGCATGGATCTGCAATTAATAATTAGGACAAACCAAGTGGATATTACTAAACTGTCAAGAGAGTGGAAAGTAGTATGATTTACCTTGCCACTTAGCAACCAATAAAGGGTCTGAAATATTGTATTCTGGTCTGCTTCTTGAAAGAATACCTTTTCCAAAATAGCCCTGCAGGTGCAGGGGGAAAAAAAGTTGATCAGAATCATTGATACAAAAAATAAAAAATAATATCTATCCAAAGATCTAGATGCCCCTATCATAAATTACAAAACCACAATTAGATCAACCACCGAACACCAAACTCACCCACCCCAAAACATGTGAATTTTCTCAAAGGACCACCTCTGCAGCAGCTCATGTAAATAAATGTCTTGCAGAATGCTGCGAAGGTCAATAGATATGGGCTATTTTAGAACAGGAGTGAAAGTCTGTTGCAAAGCTTAGGGTTCCTTCACAGAGAATGTACTACCAACAGCCCCCTCTCTTTTAAATTGAGAGGTAGTCAGCTTAAGTGCCACTGCCAATTTCATCTGTGGTAGTAGGACACAATGATAGAGGCGATCTTTCAAGTAGTGAGGTACCAAATGATTTGTGGCTTTATGAATCAAACCCAGCACCTTAAATTCAATTCAGAAACCAAAAAGGTATTCACAGCGTATCACGGAGTACCAGTGACATGTGCGGCCACTTAATGGACAGGCCACTGCATTCTGCAACACCTTAAGTTTCCTGACTGATCTAAGGTTTGTTACTTAACATCTAACAATTAATCCAACCTTAGGCATGTAGAGTTTAGAAATTTAAAAATGTTTTCTTTATTAATCCTAAACAATTGCACAAGCATAAAACTTCAATAGTTTTTTTAATCAAGGCACTATTAATAATTTTTAGAATATATTATTTTTATACTGATGATTAAGTGAGGTTCCAAGAACAGGCAAGTCCTTGCATGATATTCAGTCAAATACAGTACTAATCACTATAAATCCTATTGACCTTGTTATTCTATTGCCTTATTACTGACCTTATCATTGGGAATAAAGAATTATCTTTATTGCTAGTTTTATGATTTCTGATGCTGTATTCCCATTTTACTCTAAAATATATTTTTTCATGTTAGGAATAAAATGCTTATAAATTTCATATGCAACACAGATCAAATTATGCTAGAGAATGTTGTTTACAGAGAAGGTTAGCAATACCACAAATAGCAAGCATTGAACATAGAGAATTCAAACATGGAATGTTACCTTGCTATACAGCTGTTCTATATCTCTGGGGTTCCTCACAACTACATTGTTGTTAATAATTTCAGCTTGGTATATCTTGAAATACTTTCCACAGATGTCTTCTGGGGAGGCAGGAATAGGGAATGGAGAATCATATGACTCAAACACTCTTCTTTTCCTTCTCGGGGCATGGAAAACTGCTTCTACCATTTTCCAATAGTAACCTTTCCCTAAACAATGATAAACTAAAGACAAAGAGCAGAAAAATAAATTTTTAATATTTCAGAAGCTGATTTATTTTACATATCTGGACATCATTGCCTGCATTGCAAATCACCAATAAAACCCAGGTCTCTCAACTCCCATTCTCTAATCACTAGACTATACACCAAGATATATTTCTTTAACAAGTTATTCTCATTTTTCATATTGCAGTTGGACCTAAAGGTCAGGGTCCCATTATGCTATCCATTGTACAAACATATAGCAAAGAAACAGTCCCTGTCTAAACAAGTTTACAATCTAAGAGGAGAGACAACAGATGGATACGACAGACAGGGTAGCACAGGGTGCCAGTAAGGCAGTTACAATGAGCACCAATCCCAGCATACTGCCTAACTATTGTTAAGTGTTTTGCAGGCATCATGACAAGATGGAAGGATTTTAAAAAGCTTTAAAAAAAGAACAATGTGGTGTTTTGTAGATTTTTGTTTTTACTGAACGCTCCTTCCATGCGTAAGTAGTGGTGTAGGAAATAGCACTATAGTACTCTCCAAAAATTTGACAAATGGGCAATCAACAGTGTCAAATCAGAGGCTGTTGTCTATATCTCAATAATGTAGACAAGGTAATAGGGAGGGCATTTCTATGTTGACTATTATTATTAAAGATATGCCTACTGCCACAAACCCATCAACAATATAGCACACATGAACGAAAAGATGGGAAGGAACAGCCAAACATTTTAAAAAGTGCTGTATTCGTCCTGTGGGAGACCAGTAAACCAAATAACCAGCTAGCTAACATTTGTAACACACACTGACTTATTCTCTACCGTTGGGGACCCTGTATAACTTACGCCTCTGCAAAGTGGATGTAAAAATCACAACCAGGTCAGACTGCTCCACTCCCACCAGACTTTTAACATCTTTGCACAGCTGTAAGCAGCAACACCCTGTGCCGGGCTGTGGGAATCAGGCATTGCCTTTCCCCACCTGTCACTGGGTATGTTTACGGCAGCACGCAAATAACGAAGGCAGAGGGGACAGGCCCTGTCCAGTCACTATTTCACTAGGATATCGGCAGGCATCATCAGGAGGTCCTGGCAGGTGTCTCCTCTCCACCGAGCGGGGCGGGGGCTTCCACCCCCCGGGCAGGACCCGACCAAGGGAGGCCCGAGGCGTGATGTTCTATCCCTGTGTACACCATGCGTACAGGCCACGCACCTATTCTGAGGCGCGGGGCGACGCTCGCCGGCGCCCCTATGCCGGTGGCTGAGCCCTGTCACGTGCGGCCCAATGAGAGCCCCAGACGCCACAATAGCCGGTTCTTCCAGACTAGGCGCCCTTCCGTTACCGTAGCAACCACGGGCCCGTAAAACAGCGACGCCGTCGCAAAACAAAAGGCGAGAGGGAGCCACGCGACCTCTTACACTTAAGACCAGCCTCTCTCAGGCCTCGGCTTCTCGCGCGCACATGCGCTGGAGAGCAGGGTGCCGAGCCTGGAAGTAGCTAGCGCTAGCTTCCGCGCATGCGCACATGGCTGGCTATGGGACCGCGGGAAGCTGAAGGGCAGGCCGATGGACCGCCCCCAAATTAACAAATGGGCCGCGCGCTGCTAAGTGAGGGAGGAGTCGTCGTCGGTCCGCCCCATAGTTCAGGGGCAGGGGCGTTATCACCCCATCTCACGGCGGGGTGGGCTATGGTGGGACCCCACATCCCTCACCCCCCCCTTCTGCGCCGCCCTGCCCCGCTCCCACAGAGCCTGGCTGTGAGCGGGGGGCTGCCCCCTGGGGGTCGCCCCGCCCGAGGGTGCCAGAGCCGCGTTCGCGTAGGAGAGGCGAGGCGGCAGGGTAGGGTAGCGCCGCTCCTAGCCTCCTGCCCACGTGATGATCAGCGCTGTTGCAATAACACCTCCAGGGCTGGCACAAGCCGGCCTGGGTAAAGAGTTGGAACAGTATTTATTGACCAGTTGCTTTTTTCAGAGAAATAACTTGCGGATAAAACCAAACAACAATCTTATCTAGTTACATTTGCTGTAAAACCATTTCTTTCTCTGGAGACCCTTCTGCACAGAGTTCATTTAAGCTACTATGAACATTGGTTCACTTATCAGATAGGTTAAAACCAAAAAATACTTTGTTCATTTCTTCCACAATACACAGAAAGCAATTGTTCCCAGAAACATGTCAAACCTTTTAGTTCATTCTCCAATCTCAACCAACAGCCTCATCTGTGAACTACAGCATTCTGGGTAGCAATATACAGTTGCCAACGTTCACATGGTAAATAAGCACCCAGACTTTCGCAATAAGCCAAAAATCAAGCTAATCCCATTTCAAAACTGAGGCCAAAACAAGCCAATCCCTAAGAACCCAAACACTCTGTGACTAGATCATCCTGCACTGCAGTCTGGGACTGTGATGTACACCCCTGACTCCTCCCTCGCCCCACTTACCGGGAGCCAATAAAAAAAATAGAAGCAACAAGTTACAAGCCCAATAAGCTACAACCCCAAAACTAGCCAACAAGCAACTCACAAGTCAATTAAGCCCAAAACAAGCCCAGTTTCTGTGGTTTTGTTTTGTGTGGGTTTGGCATATCTGTAGTAATATGAAAATAAGCATTGGCTTCAGAATTCCCACTTGCAACTCTGCTACAGGTTACCTTTAAACCAGGAGGAGCATATACCCTTGGGTAACTATTTCACATTCTTAGGGCTTATTAGAAGGAATAGAAACTCAGTCTGCTCTAAACTTCTGTAAAACTATTTGCACATGTAGCATTTCCTTTTTCTCAAGGATGTGAGTCACAACATTATATGCTAACAATGTATTCCAGTAGAACTTTTAGTTCATTTTGGATTGCATACAAAAGAAAAACTTCTAAGATTCCACAACATTTAGTTTAATAACAAATTTAAGTTTAGTTTCATTTCTAGCTTCCACAAACTCATCTCATAAAGTTCTCTTATCAAATACTAGCTCTAGTCCACACCAAAATGTCATATTTCTTTAACACACCTTTTCAAAACAAAAACTCAGCCCTCTATTATCAGGCAATATAGTCAGTGGATGGATGCGGGGTTGTGGTTATTTATATTAGCCAGTTCCATCTACCCTGAACTGACAGAAATTCCCATGGAAATTCTGGTTACATTAACTTTGACTGAGATATGGGACTGTTTTTGGAAACTTTAAAAAACATCTAGGGAATACTTTTAACTTTTATTAATATGTGGTATCTGAATTTAGTTTATTAAAGACATAAATCAAAGTTGGCTGCTGCTTAGATTCAACTGGTTTTCACAAGAGAAAAAAGAAGAAAAAACAAGGAGAGAAGCCAGTCATATATCGGCCAAGTGTCAACCTTGTCAGAAATCCCACAATTTGAGAAATCCTAGAGTCCTCAAAAATGAAGGAACGTGAGGTGAATAGTGTATCAAAAATGAATGTGTAATTACAGCATTTATTTCAGACTTGGCAATAGCCTTGTGTTCCCAGATATTGCAAGCACATAGGTGAGGAACTTTTAAGGATCATTAACTGCCTCCCATCTAGTGGCAGAACTCTCATTGGCATACCATATTAACATAACCATTATGATGCATACACAATTATGTTTTCACCCTATATACTAGCCATTATACATTACATAGCCGTATACATTATACAAATGTGTAAGATGTAATTTTCACCAGTATTCCGGTTAGAGCACTGAGTTCCCATTCTCCTTCTCCTCATTCAAACACACTTAAGGCTCAATCCCACAAGTTTCTAAATGACTTCAAGTCCTTTTACATCAAAAGGAGTTGAGGGCACTTGGCACTGCAGAGAATGGCCTGCACTAGAGGCCCAGTGTCAGATCCACTCTCTTTTTGACAGAAGAGTAAACTCATCCCTTTGTAGATCATTTAGTGTTTCTCCTTCATTAGTCCCCCAAATGGGATGTGTTGCCTTCAATCATCCAATTTGCTGCTGGTCCAGTGAGTAGGAGACGAGGACCAACAATCAAACCCAGGTCACCAGCAAGGCAACCCCATACATTTCCATTTAATTTTTTTATCCTCTCTCCTACAAGGGAGATTGTAATAATTAGTTGCATCCACTAGATGTCCACATTTCAGCAAATTTCAGTTGTAACACCTTAAAAGAACACAGCAGTTTCCTGCAGAGCATGTAGAACTATAGTCTATTGAAGAAAGTAAACAAAATTTTTCAGCTTACTGGGTTGTTTTTGCACAAATGGGTTCATCAGGCTTTTGGTGTAAAATTGCACATGATTCAACACAGCCAAAAAATAACTCCATTTTTATTATATTTGTAAATTTGGCATCATAAAAGGAAACTTTTTGACTGACAGACTATTCAAGTACCTAATATCACTGGTTCTCAACCAGGGGTACGCATACCCCTGGGAGGTACACAAAGGTCTTTCGGGGGTACATCAACTCATCTAGATATTTGCCTAGTTTTACAACAGACTACATAAAAAACACTACCAAAGTCAATACAAACTAAAATTTCATATAGACAATGACTTGTTTATACTGCTCTATATATTATACACTGAAATATAAGTACAATATTTATATTCCAATGGATTTATTTTATAATTATATGGTAAAAATAAGAAAATAAGTAATTTTTCAGTAAGTGTGTGCTATGACACTTCTGTATTTTTATGTTTGATTTTGTAAGCAAGTACTTTAAGTGAGGTGAAACTTCGGGGTACACAAGACAAATAAGACTCCTGAAAGGGATACAGTAGTCTGGAAAGGTTGAGAGCTACTGCCTAATACTAACTCACTGATTATATACACACTTCTTATGATTCTCCATCAGGTGGCACACATACAGTATTAAACAGCAAGAAAAAAATAGTGGGAAATCGGAAATTATAGTTTTGGTGCTAAATTTACAAAATGGCTTCAGTTTGGCCTCTCATTTTTCCAAATATAGTTAAGTTTGTATTCATTTTAATGAGCACATTTCCACAACTCTGGCACACATTTTTAGAACTGTCATGCACAATGGTTAAGCACATACTTCAGTCATAGCAGCTAGCTTCTAATATTGGTGTGTAACATTTGGCTGGTCATTTGACTGATTGGTAATGGGAAGAACAATTATACTAGCATGCATGTAATCATGGTAATTGAGCACACATGCTTTTGCACTCACAATTCTAAAACTGGGCCTGCATGCACAAGTTTCTGGGTCTGATTCTCATTTCCACTGAGGCCCCTTTTCATTGTTCTAGCAGTGAAAAGGGGCCTTAAGGGGAGTGAAAATTACAACATTTATACTCCCTTTTAAAACATGTTCCCGTTTCCTGCCAAAATAATGTATTTAGAGCTCATGAAAGGTGACAGATCTTCTATTTATCTGCAGAAAAGGCATAGATTAATAGATTTCAAGGCCAGAAGGGACCATTGTGATCATCTAATCTGACCTTTCTGGCAGCAAAGTTTCTCCAAAACTGCTGATTTGCCTCATCATAGATCAGGATTTGACAAGTTAGTAATACTCCCATTAAGTCCTAGGCCTATCTGGTGATACTGCTAACCTGGATACCAATTAATTGGCTGTGTGCTCCAGGCTGGCAGTACTGCCTAATGGCAAGAGTCCAAGGGTCAATTTCCCTGGCAGTTACAGTTCAGGGTAGTATGGCCCCCTGTTGAGAGTCCAGAGGATGCCTTGCTCAGCAGCTGTGATTCAGGATAATGCTGCCCACTGCAAGAGTTCAAAGGCCGCTTGGCCTAGTGGCTATAGTCTGTGGGTAGTGTCACATACTGGTGAAGGGGGGTAACGGAAACTGGCTCCACCTTACTCCACTGGGTTTCAACCCAGGGCTCTTCGAAACAGTAACCCTTGCACAGGTCTCAGGGCCTGATACCTTCAAGCGCACTTCTTAGGTTACTTCCTATCTTTGTTCCAGTCCCTTCAATGTCATCCTTGGTTGGATTGGGGTCCCTCCTGTTTTCCCCTCTGATCCATCTCCAGAGTTTCTTCTGCTGGCTACAGTGAATTGTCACCCTTAGCTCTCGTTCAACAGGCTTCCAGCACCTTGGCTATGAGCCTTGGTCCTGGCGACTTCCCAGCAGGAGGCAGCTGCATATGACTGCTCTCCTCAGTCAGTCCAGACTGAGTGGAGTCCTTCCCTTTTAAATTCTCCCTCCACTGTGAGCATGCCCAGCAGAGGCGAGGGGGCATGGCCTCTTGGGTCCACAGCAGCTCTTTAACTCTTGCCTCACCAATGCGGGGCTGGTATACCCCATCACAGGGACACCTCAGAACTTGACTGAGGCCACCAACTTACTTTGAATACTGGCCAGTTCTGAAGATTTGAAGTGTAGTAATGATTTCAGATTATAATCCGTCCTGGGCTGCATTCATAGACTTGACCTAGAACTGAAAACTTCATTTTCAATTACTGTTCCCCTTCTGGTTTGCTTGGCATTTGCCGTTTTATTAAATGTAAAGGTAAAATAGGTGTCAGAGGGTGATATGCACCTGAGCATTGTAAGACTGAGCTGCTGGGACCAAATTCAGCCCTGGCATAGTGGCTATAACTCCCACTGAAGTTGTACTCACTTACTCCAGGGTTGAATTGCCCCCTTACCTTTTGCCTGGTTTATAACAGAGGGTCAAAATGAGGACTTTTTTAAAATCATAAAGCTTGTCTGTGTGTTTTCACCATACAAGATGACAAGTGGATGTTACCCCACATAACCTCATCATGGCCTGATTCATCAAGGCACTTAAACTTTAAGCGTATGAATAATTCTGTTGACTTCAATGGGACTCCTGAATCAGGGTCCATATATTCTGAAATATGTGTGGATTTAAGATTTATCCTAAATATTGCTCTGGGATCATGCGCCTTAACTTTCTAAAGGACAGAATAATAACCAGATCAGGATAAATCCCTAAATCATCACATTTTTTAAACTGAAATAAAGCAAAGAAATTAATTTGCTGCCAAAAGTATATTGCCTTAAAAAAACATCCTTTTATGAAATATGTCCAATTTGTAATATTTACTTTCCGTTTATTTAATAACAGGAAAAGGTTTGCAGCTCCTTTGTTGAGTTTTACATGTCAGCAGCTTAAGATTCCTCTTGTTTTTTTCAAAATTTAATTTTATCAGAAAAAAACCCATACACCATGGCCTATACTAGGAAATATTCTTTATGTTAAATAAATTTATAAGCAGACAAAGGCAAACAATTGCCTCTCATAAACCAGTGGAAGTATCCTTATAATGGGTTGGTGGCTGGGCTTCCTACCCATTCCTGCTTCTTCATCATTGCTACTTTCTCTCCAATGATTTCATTATCTCTCTGGTCTTTTTTTAAACCAAGATTTTTCATTTTTAAATCCTTTTTGTCCCCTCCCTTACCTGCTGGGCATCTCCCTCTCCTGGGGGCTCAGCTCTACTCAGCAGAGAGTTAGATGTTGCTTGTGCCTGAGGAGTGTCCTTTGGTGGATCCACAGGACTTGGTGTGTTTTTACCACTGAGCTGAATGTCACAAAAGCAGAGAAGTGAAGCTTGGGGCTGGTGGTCTGCTTTCTGATTCAGTGTCTCTATACACATGGGCTTCTTCTAGCTGTTGTGGCCAGCTGCATTAGAGTCCTCTAGGGGAGCAGAGAGGGAAGGCAAGTGGCTTTCAAAGACCTTTACACTTCTTACAGCAATCCATTACATTGTTATATACAGTGTTGTGGTAGCCATGTCGGTCCCAGTATATTGGTGAGGCAGGGTAGGTGAGGTAATATCTTTTATTGGACCAACTTCAGGTCTGAAGAAGAGCTCTGTGTAAGCTTGAAAGTATGTCCCTCTTACCACCAGAAGTTGGTTCAATAAATGATATGACCTCACTCATCTTGTCTCATTAGTACTTACATCCATTTAGGCCTTGTCTCCGTACGACAGCCATGTTAGAGGATCAAGTTACAGCATGGTTTTGTCCTAACCATGTTTAAAAAATGGGATGGTTTTGCCACTGAAGGCCAGACCAAGTCATGATAAGTAGTCTGGTTTTCTTAATATGGTTATAACATGCTTTGATCTTGTTTTAACATGATTAGGACACAAACAGGGGGTAACTAGTTTTCCTAACATAGTTGTAACTGTAGTCCAGACAAGACTTTAGAATGTTTAGATTTTGTGCTTTTTGTTTAAAAGAAAAAACTCATAAAAGTAGGTTTATATCTGAGCTATGGGGCAAATCCTGCCCCTCCTCCTTTCTGAAGCCATGAAAGAGACTCTTGCACTGGAATCCAAAGAAGCTAGTAGAGATAGGACTTGGGGGGAATTTGTAAATCTATAGTCCAGGGCCTTTTTTAAGCAGCACACTCATTCAGAGGTGCTCCAAATCTCAGGGGATGTATTTCAATTTGAAAATGATAGCTTTCCAAACTGTTAACCCTTTCCAAGACTGGCATACCTCAGTGCACCTGTCTGGTAAATTCTGCTGCATTCCTGAAGGCTGTGTTATTCTGAGATTGTGTTTTTGCAAGCTCATTCTCACACAGGATAAAATTACACCAAGCTACAGTTCTCTTGCTCAGACCCTTCCTGCATAAATTTAAAACAGAGGCATTCAGTCAAACAGTGTGTGTGGCTGTATTTGAATGCTGACAGTCCAGTCACTGCAATACACTGTGTTATGAAATCTACTGTGCTGATTAATGATCTGATTAGATGTCATGTCACAAAGGAAGAATCTGATTAACAGCCACGTGACTGCTGGTTATTTGTACTGTCTTTCAGATCTGTATTAGAGTAAATACAAATGTACAAAGTGAATATAAACAGAATGTCCCTACAAGAATTAGCATGTCCCTGCAAGATTATACATAGACTTGGAAGAACTAGATTTTTATTGGTAAGTCTAATGCCAGTACCGGGCAAATTAGTCGAAACAATAGTTAAGAATAAAATCGTCAGACCCATAGAAAAACATAAACTGTTGAGCAATAGACAACATGGTTTCTGCAAAGGGAAATTGTGTCTTAGTAATCTATTAGAGTTCTTTGAAGGGGTCAACAAACTTGAGGACAAGGGGGATCCAGTGGACATAGTGTACTTAGATTTCCAGAAAGCCTTTGACAAGGTCCCTCACCAAAGGCTTTTACGTAAATTAAGCTGTCATGGAATAAAAGGTAAGGTCCTTTCATGGACTGAGAACTGATTAAAAGACAGGGAACAAAGGGTAGGAACTAATGGTAAATTCTCAGAATGAAGAGGGATAACTAGTGGTGTTCCCCACGGGTCAGTCCTAGGACCAATCCTATTCAATTTATTCATAAATGATCTGGAGAAAGGGGTAAACAGTGAGGTGACAAAGTTTGCAGATGATACTAAACTGCTCAAGATAGTTAAGACCAAAGCAGACTGTGAAGAACTTCAAAAAGATCTCACAAAACTAAGTGATTGGGCAACTAAAATGGCAAATGAAATTTAATGTGGATAAATGTAAAGTAATGCACATTGGAAAAAATAACCTCAATTATACATACAATATGATTGTGGCTAATTTAGCTACAACGAGTCAGGAAAAAGATCTTGGAGTCATCGTGGATAGTTCTCTGAAGATGTCCACGCAGTGTGCAGAAGCGGTCAAAAAAGCAAACAGGATGTTAGGAATCATTGAAAAGGGGACAGAGAATAAGACTGAGAATATATTATTGCCCTTATGTAAATCCATGGTATGCCCACATGTCGAATATTGTGTACAGATGTGGTCTCCTCACCTCAAAAATGATATACTGGCACTAGAAAAGGTTCAGAAAAGGACAACTAAAATGATTAGGGGCTTGGAGAGGATCCCATATGAAGAAAGATTAAAGAAGCTACGACTCTTTAGCTTGGAAAAGAGGAGACTAAGGGGGGATATGATAGCGGTATATAAAATCATGAGTGATGCGGAGAAAGTGGATAAGGAAAAGTTATTTACTTATTCCCATAATACAAGAACTAGGGGTCACCAAATGAAATTAATAGGCAGCAGGTTAAAAACAAATAAAAGGAAGTTCTTCTTCACGCAGCGCACAGTCAACTTGTGGAACTCCTTACTTGAGGAGGTTGTGAAGGCTAGGACTATAACAGCGTTTAAAAGAGAACTGGATAAATTCATGGTGGTTAAGTCTATAAATGGCTATTAGCCAGGATGGGTAAGGAATAGTGTCCCTAGCCTCTGTTTGTCAGAGGATGGAGATGGATGGCAGGAGAGAGATCACTTGATCATTGCCTGTTAGGTTCACTCCCTCTGGGGCACCTGGCATTGGCCACTGTCGGTAGACAGATACCGGGCTAGATGGACCTTTGGTCTGACCTGGTACGGCAGTTCTTATGTTCTTAATGTCGATTTCACCATATACACACAAACTGACAATAATAGTCCAAATTTACAGACAGGCAAAGTAAGAAAAATGCTACTTAAGAACTTATTATAATTTGATTTAAGGATATTTACTTTGTTATTTTGACAGTGATGTTGACAATTTGTGTTTTAAGTTATAAAGTTTTAATTTTTTGGATCTCTGTCTCTGTCATTAAATAGTTATTGTCCGACCCCCCAAGTATCTGATCCCTCATAATTTCCCTCAACTACGAATACTGAAAAAAATCAGTAAAAACAAAAAAAATAGTTAAAATTAACATGAATATTAGCTGTTGAGATTATTAAAAAAATCAAATTCTGCCACATCTAATTATACATATGTGTATAGTGCATAATGCTTGCTACCCACACCATCCTTTTACTGATAATAGCAAGAAACAACAAAAATCACCCAGCCCTAACTGTATAATTTACTGATCTAAAATAGATTCAATCATTTTTTTCAATATCTAATATATTTTGTATAAATGATTTCTATTCTGTTTTATTCTGAAACATTTATAGCTTGGATTGCTTCTTAAATGAAGATCACCATGTCACAGATGGAAAAACTACATCTGTGAATCAATGTACTCCATTCATTGGTTCATACACACCAAGTTCCACAAATCTGTTCCCAAATCTATAAAATGTTTCAAGGTGCTGATTTACGCATCTGGAGTTTAGCTGAAAGGTTTGTAAACAATCACATAGAATTACGTAAGCTTTCTGATAAATATGCCTCTGAGGAGGCTCATGGATATGTTGTTTAGAGCGGAAAATTCTGGGACATTTACACTTGCTAAATTTGCTCCAGATATATTTGTTTCTGATATGTGTGTTAGAATAACTGGAACAGTGGGATAAAACTTCCTGTCAAATCATGCCTATTTTGGATAGCATGGACAGATTTACATGTAATCTAATGTCTGTCTCTCTTTCCCCCCCACCCCACCCCACCTGATTAACTATATGGGGGATGATACTATCCTGGTAGAACAAAAGTCTCCATGGCACATTTATTCCACTTTCAGTTGCTTGTGCATGTGGCTTTCAGGACATAATTGCGACCCTAGAGCAAAACTCTACTCTTATATATGAGGGTTTCCATTACAGTTAGTGGATCACAATCATGCAAGGACATCACACCTTTATCATCTCCAGTCTTCACCACTACAAGCACTCCTGTGGCCTTCCTGAAACCCATCTTCTCATCCTCAGGTCCAATCAAAACGCAGCTGGTAAGATTGTTTTCCTGACCCATTGTAATGACCATATCACCCTGTTTCTCCTCCATTGATCAGATACAAATTTCTTGTCCTTACAATTAAGGCCCTCCACAATTTAGCCCCCCTCTACTTACCAAAAATCTAGATCCTATTGCATTGCCTTCTATTCCACCAGCAGTGCTGGCCTCCATCGTCCGCTTGCTCATGTCTCCCACAAGCATCGTTGTTCTCTTTTCCATGCCACCCTTTATGCATGGAACACCCTCCCCAAATGAATAAATAGGGCTACTACCCCGTGTTTCTTCAAATCCCTCCCCAAAACTCACTTCTAGCAGGATTCTTGTGATAAATTGACAATTGAAAATGGCTGGGTCAATGACCAGCAAGGAGTACTGATATAACTAATTTCTGGTTTATTTTTTAAAAACTTCTTTTGACTTGAAATATGCTATGTTATATAGCTAATATGCATTCCTCCCACTGTTACAAAACAATTGAAGGGGGTGAATGAGGATACCACCCGTTTGTTGCATCAGGCTAGTCTTCACTATAGACTCCTGCTGGCGTAGCTATGTGGGACGATCCCTGACTGACATAATCAAGCTGAGAGAAACCCCAAGACAGTTATATCAGTAAAATTGTGCTTTTAAGAGTTTCAGTCATGGTGGAGGCATTTTGCTATCCTGCAACAAAGCACAGCTTTCTCAGTGTAACTACATCCACACTAGGAGTGCTTTGCCCGTAATAGTATGTATGTAAAGCATGCCTAGCATAGACATGGCTTTAGTTTAGATTATATGCTTGTCAGGGAAGGGACCATGTTTTCAGATGTGTAATGGAGCCTCAATCCTTCTTGAATCTTTGGGCATTAAGTACTGCAAATACATAATAACATAATAGTAATCAATTTATTTAAAGATAAAGGTATATTGTAGAAACTGTAGGAGATCCCAACTAACAGGATATAATTGTAGCTTTATATGACAAATCCATGCAATTTATAAAATAATTAAAACAAAAGTTGAAATCACTTACTCATTTCCCCCATGTAACACCTAAGGACCTCACAAACACCTAATTACATGCAGGACATGCAGTTGTCATTTGCTACTGTGGAAGAAACACAGAACAGTGAACTCAAGTAAAAAGTCTTTGAATTCACCTTTAAATTCAGAATTAAAAAGATCTATTTACACTCAGTGCACCTTACCGTACAGCACAAACAAGTTTACTTCACATGCCATTTTCTTTTATAATCTGTTCTGACTCAAGTGCTGAATAAGTATATTATTTACAAAATATCTCTATCACCACAAATTTATCTTGCCAAAAGGAATTAAATGGTTACACATTAAAACCATTTTTATATGCATGATACGCAACAGTAAACATTAGTATATGCTACTGTAAAACTCTTTGTTTTATAAGCTGGGAAACAATTTACTGAGGCTTAAAGGAAAAGGCGTCTCCAAAGAAGGAGGGAGGGCTAAACGCATTGAGGATTTAAGGGAGCTCTTGTTTACTGATTAAGCGCTTCAAACAGAACTAAAAATTTTATTTTTTAAATTCTTAACTCAAGGCCCAAATGTCTGTATATGATTTTAATTACAGTGGTTAGGAGTTGAGTTGCAGTTACTGGAAGAATAATATTGGTTAGAACAGGGGACTGAAAGCCAGGACTTCTGCATGTTAATCCTGACTTCCACTTACCTGCTCAGAACCTTTTGGAGGAGGACGGAGGGGAGAAATCGATTAATTTCTTTATGCCTTACTTTACTCATTTGTAAATGAGCCTAATAATAGCTGTCTGTCACAGTCACAGGACTAGAGGCACTTCTCTCACCTTCCTGGTCTCTTTGAATGGACCGCCTCAGCTGATAGACTTTGTGCCTTTACCTCTCCCAGAGTGGAATTCTGCAGCTCTCCCACCCTTAGGGTATGTCTACACTGCAGGATTATTCCGATTTTACATAAACTGTTTTTGTAAAACAGATTGTATAAAGTCGAGTGCACGCGGCCACACAAAGCACAATAATTCGGCGGTGTGCATCCATGTACCGAGGGTAACATCGATTTCTGAAGCGTTGCACTGTGGGTAGCTATCCCGTAGCTATCCCATAGTTGCCGCAGTCTCCCCCGCCCATTGGAATTCTGGGTTGAGATCCCAATGCATGATGGGGCAAAAACAGTGTTGTGGGTGATTCTGGGTAAATGTTGTCACTCAATCCTTCCTCCATGAAAGCAACGGCAGACAATCATTTCGCGTCCTTTTTCCCTGGATTGCCCTGACAGACGCCATAGCATGGCAACCATGGAACCTATTTTGCCTTTTGTCACTGTCACCGTATGTGTATTGGATGCTGCTGACAGAGGCGGTACTGCCGTGCTACACAGCAGCATTCATTTGCCTTTGCAAGGTAGCGGAGATGGTTACCATCCCTATTGCATCGTCTGCCATTGTAATTTGGCGATGAGATGACGGTTTTCAATCATTTTGTACCATTTGCAACTGGGAATTGGTGATGACGGTTATCAAGCATTTTGTACCGTCTGCTGCTGTCATGGGTGCTCCTGGCAGGCCTCGCTGAGATCAGCCGGGGGTGCATGGACAAAAATGGGAATGAGTCCCCGGGTCATTCCCTTCTTTATGTTTTGTCTAAAAATAGAGTCAGTCCTGCCTAGAATATGGGGCAAGTCTACTAGAGAGCCAGAGAGCACAGCCACTCCGGGTCAGAGCCCCAGAGATCCCACAGAAATGATGAGCTGCATGCCATTCTAGGGGGTGCCCCTGCAACAACCCCACCCATTGCTTCCCTCCTCCCACACCCCTCCTGGGCTACCGTGGCAGTGTCCCCCCATTTGTGTGATGAAGTAATAAAGAATGCAGGAATAAGAAACACTGACTTTTTAGCAAGATAAAGTGAGGTGGAGGCAGCCTCCTGCTGCTATGATAGTCCAGAGAGTACATAATCTTTTCTTTAGACACGAAAGCTGGGGGGCTGATGGAGCTCAGGCTCCAGCTGCTATGATGAGGACGGTTACCCAGCATTTTGTACCGTCTGCCAGGAATGACAGCGAGTCATTCCCATTTTTACCCAGGTGCCCCTGGCCAACCTCACTGAGGCCAGCCAGGAGCACTCACAGGATGATGATGAGGATGGCTATCAGTCATTTTGTACTGTACCATCTGCCACCAGGCAGGGAAGGGGAGAGGATGCTGCTGTTTAGCGCTGCAGCACCCTGTCTACCAGCAGCATCCAGTAGACATATGGTGACATTGAAAATTGGCGAGAAACAATTTTTTTCCCTTTTCCTTGAGGGAGGGAGGGAGGGTATATTAACGACATATTCCCTGAACTACTGGCAACAATGTTTTTGACCCTTCAGTCATTGGGAGCTCAGCCAAGAATGCAAATGCTTTTCGGAGAGTGCAGGAACTGTGGGACAGCTGGAGTCCTCAGTCCTCCCTCCCTCCCTCCATGAGCATCCATTTGATTCTTTGGCTTTCCATTACGCTTGTCACACAGCACTGTACTGAGTCCCTGCTGTGGTCTCTGTCTATCACAGCCTGGAGCTTTTTCAAATGCTTTGTCATTTCGTCTTCTGTAATGGACCTCTGATAGAACAGAGCTCCCTATACAGCGATCAGATGCAGTATCTCCCATACGGTCGATGCTGGAGCTCTTTTTGGATTTGGGACTGCATTGCCACCCATTCTGATCAGAGCTCCATGCTGGGCAAACAGGAAATGAAATTCAAAAGTTCGCGGGGCTTTTCCTGTCTACCTGGCCAGTGCATCCGAGTTCAGATGGCTTTCCAGAGCGGTCACAATAGTGCACTGTGGAATACCACCCGGAGGCCAATACCATCGATTTGCGGCCACACTAACCCTAATCTGACATGGCAATACCGATTTCAGTGCTACTCCTCTCGTCGGGGAGGAGTACAGAAACCGGTTTAAAGAGCCCTTTATATCGATATAAAGGGCCTCGTTGTGTGGACGGGTGCTGGGTTAAATTGGTTTAACGCTGCTAAATTCAGTTTAAACACATAGTGTAGACCAGGCCTTAGACAGTAGCCTTGTGTCAACTGTGTTTACCCAGCAGGAACAATTGCGTGTGGCCCCTGTGGTTCTGTGTCTGTGGGAGTCTGTGATCAGTGGTGTATACAGACAGCAGACACCTTTCTTAAAATCAAAGTATTGTTTATTCTCACAGTTGGAGCAAAGCATAAGAGGAAAAGGTTTTTAAAACAACAAATAACCCACAGGCATGTCTCTCTTACCTAAGGCCTACCATTCCCTGATAATAACGTAGGCAGGTTTATCTTCTTTAGACATCTCAGTGGGGGTCTTTGTCAGTCAGATTTTCTCTGAACACATTTAACAATTATCTCCTGCTCTCTTGAGAGAGTCATTTTGTAAACTGCAATAGTCCTTTTGATCTTCTTGCATTTCCATGTCTTTTCTTGTCTAGCACTGACTTCTATCGCCCCCATAGTTTTTACTGAGGGGTGACATATTTTGAGTCATTATTTTCCTTCTTGCTCATTTTTCCTGACAAACCCTCTAGTACTAAACCCACATATTCATGCAGTGAACATTCCCAATAACCAGGACAACACACACTATTCATAAATTACTACAGAGCAGCTACACGTCTATCACACTGGCCATCTCACAGGAATGTTGGGAGTGTTTATTACCTTTCCCTCCTGCTCTCCCCGTAGAGCCAACACAGGTACAGATTCCATTCCATCCTGTGCAACAAACAGAGTTGTTTACTAAGTTCCAATTAGCTACATCTGCACAAACCCGCTGAAAGCAACAGGTTTGCACAGGGCTCATTGAAGGCATATCCTAAAGATAATGGTGTTGTGTGGGTGTACTTAAGGAATTAATTTGGCCTCCAGAAGCTTTAGTACTTGTGATAATGTTTAAGATGGAAAGATCCTACCTTGGTATTCAGAACACAGGTTGAATCTGCTGGGATGCCAATTAGAATTTTTTTAATTATTATTGCACTGATCCTGCAAATACTAATGCACTTCTTACAAGAAGTCCCATCCAGCTCATTCTTACTAAATACGTGACTAAAGTTATGCATCTGCATAAATGTTTGCAGAGCTGGGCCCTCATTATGAAAATCTCTCAGAGACAATCAGGGCTGGCTCTAGCAATTTCACCGCCCCAAGCACGGCGGCACGCCACAAGGGGCGCTCTGCCACTCACCCGTCCTGCGGCTCCAGCTGACCTGCCGCAGGCGTTTCTGCGGAGGGTCTGATGGTCCCGCAGCAACCGGCAGAGCGCCCCCCGCGGCGTGCCGCCCCAAGCACACACTTGGCGCGCTGTGGCCTGGAGCCGACCCTGGAGACAATAAACATGGAGCCTCAGAATGCTTTTTTTCCCCTTTTTCTGTATTGTCACTTTTCAGAGTTGATTGAAAGTATATTAAAAATCTGTGCACATTTTGGAGGATCATTGTTTGCATGCTTCCTGCAGGCTTTTAAGTGAAAATAGTTTGATGGCTACAAAACAAACCATGAGGCACAAAGGTTTGGTGCAAATGCATCTCATACAACCTGATGTAACGAGAATAAAAATGTTAAGATACACTTGAACTTATGCACATCAATATTCTTGCATCAAAGAGTTTCTGTACAGTATTCCTTCTGTATGTTCCTTTATTATTAAGTAGTAAACAGTTACACTCTGGCTCTCAATATGGTTAATGTCCATTAAAATGCTATCTATGCCACCAAGAACAACCTCATACCATGTGCTCACTATTTGCATGATGATAAACTGTGAAGCTTAGTGAAATGCATTTCTAAGTAACAGTTTGTTCCAGAGCCGCCCAGAGGATTCAGAGGGCCTGGGGTCTTCGGTGGCGGCAGGTCCCTGCTGCCAAATTCCCACCGAAGACTCATCACTTTGGCGGTGGGTCCTGGGGCGGAAGGACCCTCTGCGGCTGAATGGCAACCAAAGACTCAGCACTTTGGCTGCGGGTCCCGGAGCAGAAGGACCCCCCCACCGCAGAATTGCTGCTGAAGACCCAGAGCGGAAGAAGCTCCGGGGGCCTGGACCCCGCAAGAGTTTTCCAGGGCCCTCAGAGCGAGTGAAGGACCCCGCTCCAGGGCCCCCAAAAAACTCTCATGGGGGCCCCTGTGGGGCCCAGGGCAAATTGCCCCACTTGCCTCCCCCCCAGGCAGCCGTGGTTTCTTCTTGGGTTTAGACTAGAGCACACAAATACAGGAAGAGCTGAAGAACCTTGGTTTAGCTAATATAAATACTCTTAGAAAAAATCCATTTAAATTCAAAAAGCCAGATCCTCAGCTACTATATTTTGCCATAGCACTAGTGATGGCTGATATAGATCAGCTGAGAGTCTGGCCAAGTCTCTGTGATCATTAGATCAAATTCAATCCTCTGGTAATAATACAGCCCCACTGAGTATAATGGTGTTGCACTGAGGTAACTGAGAGGAAGAGTTAGCTCAATATATTTAAACAATAGACACCTATTGTAATTGCAAACGTTAAAAAATATGCAGACAGTTAAATAATTTAATTCTTTATTTTCTATAAAGTCCCATGCAGGCAGATGGAAGAGATGTCCATGCAGTATTAAATCATGCCCTTCAGAAGTTGGGATGTCTGCTGAATATAGGAAATTATACAACATGCACTGCCTAGGTTTTTGCTTAAAGATAAAAAAGATTATTAGAAGTAGAATGCACAGTGGCATTCAGATGCTATTAAAATTGATTAAATGCTATTATCAAGACAAGAGCAAGTTCTTACTTTTCAATGAATGCTATAATTTTATTTAGGAAGAGCTGGAATGTGGCTGCCCCTTACAAAGATGAGAGCATAAAAAGATCACCTAATGAGCCGTTCCAAATAGTTGGAAACGTTGCTGTTCAATATATCATTCAGTCCATTAGGAGTTTCAGACTATTTCTTCACTAAATTTCTAACTGATGTTGCTTTATCATCGAATGTGCACATGTTGAGCATGGACTCTTAAAGAACATAAAGTCTAATGTTGCTGACTGTATGTGACACCCAAGAAAGGGTTAATATGGGAAACAGCTTTCAGGAGCTGCTAGAAACAGGGTTATGCCCTCTATGTATGATCAGCTAATAAAAGTGCACTCTGAGAGCTGTAGTATTGTTCTGTGACTGAAGTATTAAAATTAATTCATAAAACTATGATTCAGCTATTTAGCAAACAGCAGCTCATTTCAAATGGCCAAATATAAATCAGGTGGGACTAAAAGAAAACATTGTCCAAAAGAAGGGAGCATTCCTGTGTGTTAATGTATGGGTTGGTAGCATGACCTTAAATAACCTGTTACCGATTGGCATACCTTAGAGTTTGAGAAAAGAGCTGTTAGAACACATAATAGTGGCATGATTGTCACATGATAACCGATGTCAGTAATGTGTATTAATGGGAAGTCCTGGGATTACAAACTATTAACACAACCCTTTGCAAGATTTCAGACATTTTGCATCAATTCTTGCAGTGGGTGCATGATTCTCTTGCCAAAGTTGTATATTTAAAAAAAAATGATTTGTGGTTGGATTTGGATGCTTGGAATAAGTAAAACAGCAACTGGCTGTTATGCAAGGTCAACACACTTCCCCCCATGGACTTTCTCAAGGATGCCACATGCTTGACACCTTTCCAGTTTATTATTTATAGGCACCATAATCTAACAGACAGGGTGCTGGACTAGGAATAAAAACATATAAATTCTCTTTGTGCTCTCCCACTTATTCACTGTATGACCTTGGTTAAGTAACTGCAACTTTGTGCCTCAGTATCCCCATTTTACAGATGTGGAAAATGTTATTTATCCACCTTTGTAAAGTGCTTTGGAAGCTATATAGGAAAAGCACTGTTACTGAAGGATCATTATTTCCTAATACAAGTTTTGAGGACAATTGTGGAATAATAACAAAAATATGGATTCTTAAGAAGAACAGCATCTGTTGAAATGCAAATATACATTTCCAGCCCATTAAATATATATTATGCACATTTTAATAGCTTCATAAGACTCATTTTACTTCATCTGGGATATTCTGATCTCTCAGGTAAACAACAGACTTTTGAAAATATTTCCAAATTATGTGTTCACTTGAGAAAGAACTGGTGTGGTCGTTTTGGTAAATGATCTGCCTTTTAGAAATGTGCATGAAAGATTATTTTTCTTTTGTTTCCTAACACATACTCACAAGGAAATAAAACAATCCCCAGCCCCAGACTTTTCAATATTCAGGTTACAATAAACTGAAAAGAGCCAGGAAATGCTGAATTAGGGAGAACTGTTTGTAAGAACAGACTTTAACTGTTCACTCACCTCCACAAATCCAGTACAGCATTAGTAACTGATGTCCAGTATGTGGGCCTTACAGATTGCTCACTCTGTGACACATGCTAAGACAGAAGCCATGGTTTTGTTTTTATTTGTTTTTTGTTTTGTTTTGTTTTTAAAGAATACAAATACATCTGCTAGTGCACATCAGCACAAGAGGGTCTACTGACCTTTACTTGTTTACATATCTGGCTAATCATCACAGCAACTGAAGTATGTGAGGTGTTCATTCAAAACTAATTCCATGCTTGTGCCTTCCATTTGCCAGCATTTCTGATCTTAAAAGCTGAACTGATATTGAGCCAGATGAGACCAAGTGAAAAGATGAAAGAAGTATATCTTCTGTTAATCAAAATCTTCATACATAAAATCTGTAAATTATAGTTAATATATGACTTATTTAAGTATAAATATCCACTAATATGCAAAAGGAACATAGGAATTGTCAAAGTGGATTGGATCTGGGGTCTGTCTAATCCAGTATCCTGTCTTCAAGATGGTCAGTGCCAGATGCTTCAGAGGAAGGTGTAAGAATTACACTATGTTATTACCAAGACCATTGTTCTTCCCTCCCAGCACACACAGGTACTGAAACGACCAAATATTATGTATGCTGAGGAGGGACCAGGATTTTAATGAGTTTGAACTCATTCTTAAGGAGCTAATTCTTATTCTAGCACCAGCTCGAGTAGATACTGACAGGCTGTGTGTTTGAGATATATACTAGGTCCATGGGAAGGAAATCTTCACCCCCAGGCTGTTGACATGATCTTTAGCCACTGTTGCATTACTGCATGCGAAGTGGGCTAGCCATGGATTGCAGTTACAGATCCAGCAGCCCAAGCCCTGCTCCTCTGCTACCCCACTCTTAAATGAATGCAGTCTTTAAACTGATTGATACACAGAGTAACCCTTAAGTATATGTAATGGAAGCTACTATAAAGTATAAAACAGACTTAGACTGACACTCACAAACCAGGTGCAACATTATTAGTGTTGCATACACGTATGTCATGCTTTTTAAGATTAATTTCAGGTTCAGGAGGAATCCAGAGTTAATCATTGTAATTTAGACTCCTGCCAAAATATCCATGTAAATAATCTCCCCAGTGTTTATTCTGCATATCAGCAATTCAAGGAAAGCTCAACTGTTTAGTCTTTGTCACCTTGCATCAATGTTAAATAATTTAAATGTACATACCCTGCCAGCTAAGATATAAAATAACTAGCTATTTGAACAACAGGACACCTAACATTCAAGATGCTGAATGTGATTTGCAGGAAGTTCTTGACGGGTATAATTTATCTTTCATTTGTACAAGGCTTAGCATTTTCAGCATTGGATGTCTCATGAAAGAGAGGAGGTAACAAATGTAGACATATTTCATAAATAAAACAACAGACTTCTGTATCTTATCACTCTATAGCCAAAACAAAAAGGAGGTGACCAAGTACTAGCTAGCTGTCTTTAAAGATACATTACTGCTATCTGCCTAATGCCATTGAACAAAAGGATACAATGTAACTTATGCATTACTGTGATATACAGTATTTTGGTAATGCAACAATCAGTACATATTCTGCTCCCAGTTACACCTGTGCAATTCCATGGAAGTCAGTGGGATCGGTAACCCACTATTTAACTGCAATCAGCTCAGGGCATAGGCGACTTTTTGCAGTAGGCAATCCATACTGCCAACAGTACACAACAAGTTTTCCAGGGGGAAGAAAGCATAGCTTCACTAATTGGAAAGAACATTGAAGTAAGCAGAATATAATTACGTATGTTGAAATTGGCCAAGGCACTGAGTTAATACCCCTATTCTTATGCAAAATGCCAGGATTTCTTTCAGTGAACAACAGTGGCCAGAATCTTTGTTTTACACCTAAACCAAGAGTTAGCAGCACAGTTCCCCCTAACACTGATTCATTACTCATAGAAGAGGGACATGGAAAAGAGCTGTTACAGCATCTGGTCCATGCAGGATTGTTCCCTACAATAAATTTTCTAGTGTTTTGCTTCATCTCACTTTAAAAGTCCCAAGAAATGGAACTTCCCTTGGGATACTGTTTCTTAGTCATGGTCCTTGGTCACTTAGTTTTCCTTAATATTTAGCCTACACTTTCCTTTTCTTAATTTGAGTGCATTATTCCAAGTTATATCTCCAAAACGTAACATCGCCATCCTATAAATGGTGTGATTCATTCAGCTGAGTCATCAGGAAGTGACATCTTTGTCTGATCCATCTGATAATCATATTTCACTCCCCATAATCTGGAATGCAGTAAGTGGAACACACAGGGCAAATTTATCCCAAACAGGTATCCCTGTGTTTGGAGTTACCCTCACTCATCTACTAACCACTAAGCATAGTCTGGTTTGTCTGGCCCTGAGGTGAGGTTAAACTTCTGTTGACTTTTTCAAATTCAGCCCTATTGCAGTACTGCAGGGTCATGTTGCCTCAACATTGAGTTTCAAAACATAGCAAAACCGACTTGGCCCTTGGATGATATTTTATTTTGTCAGAGTCTAAGAGGGCAGCAGCATTCTTAGCAGTGAGATGGTCTGAAACATCTGTCTCCAGCTTTCCCCTGACCTCAGGGAAATAATCTGTAAAATCTGCATATTTTAATTGCCACTGGGGTTTGTGGGCTGAGGGTGGGTGGGAATGTGGACAGGCTTCATATTTTTGCAGCTAAATTAATCCTACATGATGTGAGTGAGTGTGTGTGTAAGTTAAATAGCAGCCTAATTATTGTGGGAACAATGTAACTGTAATACAAAGATGTTAAAGTATTTGGAGGCTTCTTTTCCTGTCATTAACGACCTACATATCTTGGAAATCAGGGGTTAAAGTAAGGTGACAGCACTGGCACAAACCTTCTACTTCATCTACTTGGCCTGGGGAGCACTGCATCCCCAGAGTATCCTCCCCAGGGAAGATTCACATGGAAGAGGACTCTGAAGATGAAGCTTCTTGAGCCTGGTTGTGGAGATTCTCAGGCAAATCTGGGGCTTCCAGCCATCCTGCCTGTAGACAGAGCTGTAGCAGCTGATGGGAGAAGCATTCCAACCAGGAGTAGCCAGTCTACTTCCCTTTCTCTACATATGAATCTGTCCCTCAATACAGCATCTCCTCTCCTCCCAAGGGAGACAGGAAAAAAGAGACCCACCCCGCTCCATTTTCTTCTCCCTCTCTTAGTAGAGAGCTATAAATGCACAATGCATATTTTAATGCAAAATCTGTTTTTGAAACATCGTAGTCTTCTAAAATGGCATTGGCTATTTCACAGTTTTCCAGGGATGTGCCCCTCCCCCGTGCACCTCCCATTTTTATTTGCTTTTGCATCAGCACAGATTCTCCATCTTAGTTAAGACTAAATGATGGCACTGACAGAAATGAGAGAAAGGAGCACAAGGAATGTTCCCCTACAAGCCACATGCACACACAAACGTTTGTTTGTCTGGGGATGGGGTTGCATGGAGACAAACTTCTCTTGGCTATGTCTCTTCTTTTGGCCTCTTCCTCTTTCTCTTACTGAATACTGATTCCGCAAGATGATGTCACACTGCAACACCAAATGGCGGCAAGAGTCATCACAATATTAGCAATATAATATAGGCTTGTCATACAGTAACACTGGTAAAAGACTGTCTTTATTTCTGGGTGCCAGCTACATCACATGGGTCATATTACAACAGGATATAGCCCTGTCTGGGGTTGGGGTCAGTGACTCCTGCATATGTGTATCAATGTGGAAGTTACAGCCTCCCTATGAAAGTGTGATCGAGTTTAACCTCTCAGTGAAATGTAAAGGAGAGTGAGATGCCATTTTGTTCTCTCACTTATTTTGAATGAAATTCATATTCTGCCATCTGCACACATTGCCACATATCTTGGGTTGGGTTCAAGTTACTTTATTTGGCAGCATAGACAATTGAGTACAAACAGCTGATTGTGCAAACAAGTAAATTATTCCATTTCTCCTCTTGTGAAAGTTTAAAATTTTCCAGAAAAATTATCTGCATAATATTAAATTACCGTTTAGTTAGCGCCAGCTCATGTGCTAATCACTACCTCCACCCATAACTTCTAGTAGACATAATGACAAGGGACCTAGTTCAGCCCTAGTATAAAGGGACACAATTCCCACCAGTGTCAGATGGGCCTACTGAAGTCAACTGGAGTCATGTCCATTTATACCAAGGCTGAATTTCACCCAATAAATGAGATAGTATTAAATTACAATAATCCAAGAATAATTTTAATCTTAACAATGGAACACACTCTAGCATTAACACTATGGAACACTGTATCATCAATCAGGCATTATTCCTGCTTTTATAGTATATGACTGTTACGTGACCCTGAAAAATATTTTGCATTCCACTTTGCAGTAAATGTCAATATATAGTGACAAAGGTTATTAAGTGGCACAAAGGCACTGAAGTGCGGCAGGAGGTATCTCACACTGTTCAGTAGCCTATGTGAAATGAGTTGATCTCAGTCCTGCACCTAATGGAAAGATTCCTGATCCAAGAGGAATTAGTAGCATCTGTATTTATGAGTCCAGTAGAGTGACCGAGGACTGCGTAGATACAGGCACTAAATTATTGCACATTCCCAGAGGTGGGCTCCCCATGTTAGGGTTAGGGGCCATTGGTGACTTTCTGGATGGAAACTTGCAGTCTTGCTGCCCAGGCTGCATACATCCTATATATCGGGCCCTACCAAATTCATGGTTCATTTTGGTAAATTTCATGATCAGAGGATTTAAAAAACCTTAAATTTCACAGTTTCAGCTGCCACTGTCTGGCCACCCAGCTTTGAAGGCAGCATAGAAGTAAGGGTGGCAATACCTCAACCTCCCTAGAATAGCCAGATTTCATGGGGGAGACCAGATTTCACGATCCAGGAAATCCATGTTTTTCACGGCCATGAATTTGGTAGGGCCCTACCTACCTCAGTCTCCAGAGATGTTAATTTGTCTCCTTTCACTAACAAAAAATTCTTTTTGTACATATTAAAAAGGAAAAAATAAATAAAACAAAACCCCTAATATGCCAGAAATCCAGCCATTCTTTTCAGAAAGTATCTGAAGAGAAATGTGCCACAAGAAACCCATGACACAGCCTGTTGAACACACCTATTAAAACTTGTAGGGGTGCCATTGAAAACTAAATAAATAAAAAAGCAGGAGGTTACTTAATATCCCAGATTACTGTCTGATTTTAAGTCATACATTCAAAGTCTGTAAGAAGCCCATTTTGTCAGATGCCCAGAATAATAGTCACTGTGTAGAAGATTTTACTTTCTGTATCGGGCACAGGGAATAAGGAACACAATTCCTGCATATTTTAATGGGAATTGCACAGCAGTTTCCCAGACACCCAGCCTGAAAATATATCCCAGTTCCCAGTGATGACCTGCTAAAATCTTAACAACCAGTTCCCTATAAAAAGTTCTGATTTAAGGGATGTGCCACAATATGTATGTTTTGTACCAACAGGGTTACCATACGTCCGTATTTTCCCAGGAGGAATTTTAAAATCCCGAACGGCGATTTAAGAACCAAAAAGCCTGACCTGTCCAGGAAAATACAGATGTATGTTAACCCTACCTAAAGTTCTTTTTTAAAAAGATGGTCCTGAACTAGAAATGAGCTCTGTTTCACATGTATGGGTCCTCTGGAGGTGTGTGCACATGTGTGGGTTCCAGCTGCTCCTTGCCCCCCCTCATTGAAGCAGATGTGCAGGGTTACTGCCCTGGGAACTGCAGAGCACCAGTGGATGTGGGGCCGGCTGCATACAAGGGCGTGGGGCAGGGCTAGCTGGAGGCAGGGGGTGTGGGTCTGGCTGCAGGCAGGGCAGGGGGTGCGGAGCTGGCTGGAGACAGGAGGGCGCGAGGTTGGCTTGAGGCAGTGATTTCCCTACACCCCTCCTGAATTTCCCTAACACCCCCTCCCCAGTTTTGTGAACTAGTTACATGCCAAACCTGGTGGCTGAACTTTGCGACTTGGTCCTCACCCACAACTATTTCACATTTGTGGACAATATATACCTTCAAGTCAGTGGCACTGCTATGGGTACCTGCATGGCCCCACAGTATACCAACATTTTTATGGCTGATTTTGAACAAAGCTTCCTTAGCTCTCATTCCCTAACACCCCTACTCTACTTGCGCTACATTGATGACATCTTTATCATCTGGACCCATGGAAAAGAAGCCCTTGAGGAATTCCACCATGATTTCAACAATTTCCATTCTACCATCAACCTCAGCCTAGACCAATCCACACAAGAGATCCAGTTCCTTGACGCTACTGTGCTAATAAGCGATGGTCACATTAACACCACCCTATACCAGAAACCCACTGACCTCTATACTTACCTACATGCCTCCAGCTTCCATCCAGGACACACCACACAATCCATTGTCTACAGCCAAGCTCTAAGATACAACCGCATTTGCTCCAATTCCTCAGACAGAGACATACACCTACAAGATCTCTATCAAACATTCTTAAAACTACAATACCCACCTGCTGAAGTGAAAAAACAGATTGACGGAGTCAGAAGAGTACCCAGAAGTCGCCTACTACAAGACAGGCCCAACACAGAAAATAACAGAATGCCACTAGCCATTACCTTCATCCCCCAACTAAAACCACTCCAGCGCATCCTCAAAGATCTACAACCTATCCTGAAAGATGATCCCTCACTCTCCCAGATCTTGGGAGACAGGCCTGTCCTTGCTTATAGACAGCCCCCCAACCAGCAACCACACACCACAGAATAAAAACACTAACCCAGGAACCTATCCTTGCAACGAAGCCCAATGCCAACTCTGTCCACATATCTATTCAAGTGACACCATAATAGGACCTATTCACATCAGCCATGCCATCATGGGCTCGTTCACCTGCACATCTACCAACGTGATATATGTCATCATGTGCCAGCAATGCCCCTCCGCCATGTACATTGGCCAAACCGTACAGTCTCTACACAAAAGAATAAATGGACACAAATCTGACATCAGGAATCATAACATTAAAAAACCAGTAGGAGAGCACTTCAACCTCTCTGGCCATTCAGTAACAGATTTAAAGGTGGCAATTTTGCAACAGAAAAGCTTCAAAAACAGACTCCAACTAGAAACTGCTGAACTTGAATTAATATGCAAACTAGATACAATCAATTTAGGCTTAAATAGAGACTGGGAATGGCTGAGCCATTACACACATTGAATCTATTTCCCCATGTTAAGAATCCTCACACCTTCTCGTCAAACTGTCTTAAATGGGCTGTCTTGATTATCACTACAAAAGTTTTTTTTCTCCTGCTGACAATAGCACATCTTAATTAATTAGCCTTTTAGAGTTGGTTGGGCAACTCCCACCTTTTCCTGTTCTCTGTATGTATATATATCTCCTCACTATAAGTTCCATTCTATGCATCTGATGAAATGGACCCACAAAAGCTTATGCTCAAATACATTTGTTAGTCTCTAAGGTGCCACAAGTACTTCTGTTTTTTTTGCAGATACAGACTAACATGGCTGCTACTCTGAAACATGCCAATTTAGTAACTATTTGGAAATTTGAATTGAAATTGAAACATTAATACACACTTTAAAAGCATATACGGTGTATGATAAAATACGTGTATCTGAAAGTATAATAGATTTGAAAAGTATGAACATAGACTAACTTCCTTATACAGCTGTTGTGTTTTATTTCAAACGTTGATTTGTAAGCAAAGTCTAAATAAGCTCTCCCTGACAGCTAATGATGAGGTGGGGGAAAGGCTTCAGGACCAGATTGTATTTACTTTCACACCTAATCTACCTAAGTATCCAGCAAACAGAGCTGTGTTGCCAAAGTGATAGATTTTGGCTGGGGCTGGGTTACAAATCACTTGAATGCAGGGGGTGGAGGTGGGGTTGGGAATGAAATGTTATTGTTCTTATTGGATGAGTAAAGGGGAGTTGAGCTGTACTTAGCTTGTGCTGATTGAGGGCATCAAAAGAGAGGGTGGGGACCTGTCCCTCTCCACTGTTTAAAGACAGAGCTGATTAGGCTCCATAGAGAGTCTTTTGTTCTGTTAAGTGACCACTGCAGCTGAAATCACTGACAATCAGGTCTTAGTGCTTAGTCCTGTTATGGGGACAGTGTTCCTTTGGGTACAGTGTTTTTGTGTAAGAGACAGCCCAGACTGCACTAGCAGCAAGCGAGGTTCCCACACTGAGAGCTCAGCTGAAATCACTGAGAGCTGGTGGAACCTCAAGAGACCAACTCGCAGAGGTCACAGTGGCAGGTGGCAGTAGAAGGTGATTGTGCAGGGCCATTGGCAACTGAGTGGTGGAGTGAACGGTGGCACAATGAACAGCTGTGGTCAGAGCGAAGAGTGAGCAGCTGGAGGAACAAGCAAGGTGCCTTCTTGCCCCCCACCTGGGAGGTGTACTCACGTGAAAGCACCTCTAACAGCTTAAATAAGGGGCATGTTAAGTAAACATTTGTTTGTTCTACTATATTTTAGTGACTTTGCTCCAGAATGCTAGATTTGTGACTGGGAATGGAAACTTACATATATATGTTTCCTAGTAGGCCACGATTTTTAAAATGCATTATTTGCCAAGGTTGTTATTTCACATTGTTGCTATCTTGAGAGGTTATTATGTTGGAGAGTTTCTGTACTAAACATTTTTATTATTATAATTAATTTTTACATAAGAATGGTCATACTGGGTCAGACCAATGGTCCATATAGCCCAATATCCTGTCTTCCGACAGTGGTCAAGGCCAGGTGCTTCAGAGGGAATGAACAGAACAGGTAACCATCAAGTGACCATCCTCTGTGCCCATTCCCAGCTTCTGGCAAACAGGCTAGGGACACTCAGAGCATGGTGTTGAATCCCTCCCCATCCTGGCTATTAGCCCCTGATGGACCTATTCTCCAGGAATTTATCCAGTTCTTTTTTTAATCCTGTTATAGTTTTGGTCTTCACAGCATCCCTTGGCAAAGAGTTCAACGGATTGACTTAATGGTGTGTGGAGAAGTACTTCCTTTAATTTGTTTTAAACCTGCTGCCTATTAATTTCATTGTGTGACTGCTAGTTCTTGTCTTATGTGAAGGATTAAATAACATTTCCTTATTCACTTTCTTCACACCAGTCAAATTTTTATAGACCTCTATCAGATCCCCCCTTAGTCGTCTCTTTTCTAAGCTGAAAATTCCCAATCATTTTAATTTCTTCTCCTGTTTCATACCCCGAATCATTTTAGTTGCCCATCTCTGTACCTTTTCCATTTCCAATATATCTTTTTTGAGATGGCGTGACCAGATCTGCACACAGTATTCAAGATGTGCACATACCATGGATTTATATAGAGGCAATATGATATTTTCTGTCTTATTATCTATCTCCTTCTTAAAAAAGAAAAAGTTTCAGAGTAGCAGCCATGTTAGTCTGTATCCGCAAAAAGAAAAGGAGTACTTGTGGCACTTTAGAGACTAACAAACTTATTTGAGCATAAGCTTTTGTGGGCTACATCCGATGAAGTGGGCTGGAGCGCACAAAAGCTTATGCTCAAATAAATTTGTTTGTTTCTAAGGTGCCACAAGTACTTCCGTTCTTTTTAAAAAAGCAAACAGAATGTTGGGAATCATTGACTGCCGCTGCACATTGAGTGGATGTTTTCAGAGAACTATCCACAATGACTCCAAGATCTCTTTCTTGAGTGTTAACAGCTAATTCAGACTCCTTCATTTTGTATGTATAGTTGAGATTGTTTTCCAATGTGCATTACTTTGCATTTAGCAACATTGAATTTCATCTGCCATTTTTGTTGCCCAGTCACCCAGTTTTGTGAGATCCCTTTGTAACATTTTGCAGTCTGCATGGGACTTAACTATCTTGAATAGTTTTGTACCATCTGCAAATTTTGCCACCTGACTGTTTACCCATTTTTCCAGATCATTTATGAGTATATTGAACAGTAATGGTCCCAGTACCGACCCCCCAGGGATATCACTATTTATCTCTCTCCATTCTGAAAACTGATAATTTATTCCTACCTTTTGTTTCCCATCTTTTAACCAGTTACTAATCCATGAGAGGCCTTCCCTCTTATCCCATGATGGCTTACTTTTCAAAAGTCAATTTAAATTAAATACATTTTAAAAAAAATTATATGTTTTTAGAAATCTAGACCTGTTACATGTTTTGGTGTAACTTGCATTATCCTTATATTAAATTTGCATTATCCTAACAAAACATTTACTTTATTCATATCTCTTTTATATATCTCATTGGTCCTGACAACCCCCCCTGTAAATTCGAACACTCCCCCTAATTTCAATTCCTGGGGAAACCACTGGCTGGAGGCAAGGGGGTGCGGGGTTGGCTGGAGACAGGGGCTGTGGGCTGGCTGGAGGCAGGGCAGGGGCTGACTGGAGGTAGAGGCTGGCTGCAAGCAGGGAAGGGGGGTGGGGGGCTGGCTGGAGACAGGGGTATGGGGCTGGCTGGCTTCAGGTAGGGCCGCAGGGGGGTGCGGCAGGGATTGGCTGGAGACAGGATAGGGAGTGTGGCAGCGGCTGGCTGAAGAGAGGGCAAGGGGTGCGGGGCTCGCTGCAGGCAGGGCAGGGGGTGCGGCAGGAGCTGGCTGCGGGCAAGGCAGGGGGTGCGGGGCTGGCTTCGGCCAGGGGGGTGCGACAGGGGCTGGCTGCAGGTAGGGGGTGCGGGGCTGGTGCAGGCAGGGCAGGGGGTGCAGAGCTAATTGCAGGCAGGGCAGCGGGTGCGGGTGCGGGGCTGGTGCGGGCAGGACAGGGGTTGTGGCAGGGGGTGGCTGTGGGCAAGGGGTGTGGGGCTGGCTGGAAACAGGGGCTGGCTCCAGGCAGGGTGGCAGGTACTCACGGGGAGAGCGGCTTGGAGCAGCTTAAGCAGCAGGATGCAGCCCAGGCCCAGCAGAGCAGCCGGGGACCCACTAGGCAGCAGTGAGAGCCCCAGGGCCAGGGGTTGGGGGAGCAGCAGCAGCAGCAATACGGCCCGTGCCCAGGGCCAGGCGGCGGACCACATGGCTCCCGCAGCACAGCCCTCCCCGCGGCCAGAGGAGGAATTACATCACTTCCCAGCTGGAGCCCATCAAAGCCACAGCACCCCCTAGCAGGGAAGTGGGTTAACAACCGGTTCTAAAACTGCTTCAAAATTTAACAACCGGTTCAGGTGAACCAGTGCGAACCGGCTCCAGCTCACCACTGGCAGTTCCCCACCTGCAGCGAGAGATTGTGCTGAGCTTACTGATGAGTGCAGCTGAGCATATCTAAGTAAAAGGGTGAGGAGGTCCCTGAAATCTTTGGTCTGACGGAGAAGCAGGGAAAGGCTGCTGGCTCCGATGTGTCAGGAATTATATGAGAGGCATCAGATGAGTGGGGACATTGCTGCATAAGGAAAAGCAGCAACTGTTTCCTGAAATGAGCGATGGCTCTCACTTCCAGGAATAAAATGGTGTCCAGGGTTATTTTCAGACATTGGCACCCGGTTGTGGTTGATTGGGGTTTAGGGACAGTCTGCCTCAGTTTCCCCTTTGTTAGGGTAGTCACTATTTAGTCCAATGGCTAGTAGTTTCTTGCTGTGACTCCAGCTGGATTGTTAATAGTCTTTTCTTATTTCAGGGCAGAAAAGAGTCTGGTGAGTCAGGAGGCCAGAAACCCTAACAAAGGAACTTCTTGCAGTTCAGATCCCTTTATTCTTCAGGCTTTCATAACTCCTCTGCTGGGGTTGGTAAGGGAACCCAGACCCACCCACTCCTCCGGGTTCCAGTCCAAGGATCGTGTGTGAAACAGTTGGAACGAGTTTCTTCCAATCTCTTACTGCTTCCCTGGGCTGCTTCCTACCATGCCTCTCTTGTAGGCTGTTTACCAGACTCATGCTCGTTGAGCCTTTTATTCTGGAGGTAGAGGCAGAACCTGGGCAGCTTTCCATTAGTTCATTGCTGAAGGCTCCTGTCCACAGTGGCTCCTCAGACTCTCTGGAAGCCATCACTCCCTTTTTTTTTTAATCTCCCCAGTTGTTGCAGGGCCACCAATCAGCCCCAGATAAGGAGGTAGCTCATCTCCCTGTTAACCCATTAGCAGATGGGACAGCATGGGATCTGTACACCCTGTGACAGGTGGCAAGAGCCTTTGACCAATGGTGCTCAGCCTTTGATAGCTGGAAAGGCATTTCATGATCTCATACAGCCGCAAAACAATTTGATATAGTGCTGGATCAACCCAATGAGCACTCACTCAGCAACATTTTGTGCCCATATCTCCACTCATACTATATTTTTTAATCCACCATATAAAGAGCTCAGAAATGAAAGGCTGGCAACTGCAACCCTGTCTTTTCACAGATCTGGCTCTCCTAGATTAGCTGTGCAGCTCCTCTTAACTCTCACTGGTGGCTGGCTCATTGACCCTCCACTGTTCACACTAGTTGCATGCTATCCCCTCCTCTGGTGTCAGTACAGCTGTTGCATTAATTGGTTGCTATCTGAAGACAAGCAGGACCACTGCCCCCACTAGCATCCTGGATGATTGATGTGTGGGGAAAGGAGATGTGAAAAATATTCCCACCCACCCATTCCCTGAACCCACTGCAGCAAGGAACAGCACAAAACCACTCCCTACTACTGCCTCTGACTGCTTTCTCCCCTATGACTGGTTTAGAGACAGAACACACAATGCAGCCACTCCCTCTAAAAAAACATTGCTGGGGGGAGGGTCCCAGAGGTCGGGTTCCACCCGATCCAAGACTTTTACTCTGCAGTTTTATAGCCCCACAGCCCAAGCCCTGTGAGCCTGAGTCAGCTGACACAGGCCAGCCCTGAATGTTTAATTCCAATGTAGACATACCCCATGAGACAAAGAACAAATACCATTTGACTTGTGACCAATCACAGCCAGAGAACTTGGCTCAAAATTCAAGAGAGGAATGTAAAAATTTGTCACAAGATGTTCCATCCTGCTAAGAGTAAAAAAGTTCCAATTGCAAATAAAAAGGTAACATTGCATTTTAGTAAAATTGCTTCTATTTCACCTCCATTTTCCTGGATCTAAAAACAGCCACAATTTGATGAAAAAAATGTTCACTATGACTTTTGCTTAGCTCTAGTATCAGGTAGACTGGGGAGCAGATCTGTGAATAGTTCTGTCTTTGCTATGCAGTGGCATTTATACATGGGGTGCTGAAAGCCACTGAACAAAACAGTAAACACTGTACATGATGGAAACCACTTCAAGCTAGGGAGTGCTCCCAGTATCCCTAGTTCCAGCACCCCTGTTCCCATGTCTCAGACCAGCCAGATCAAATGGGGTGCCTGTAAGAGCCACATGTAAGACTTGGAATTGCTGCATGAAGCTAAAAAGTTAAGGGTGGAGGTTCAATGCATTAGACATGCTGCAGATAATAATCTGATTTCAAGACAGTGGGAAGAAACAGCAAATATGCGTAGTCTGGAACAAATACTTGGGGTGTGACCAGATTAGCTTTTATAGAAGGAATAACTACCTCAGGTTTATTAACTGGTGGGAAAATACCCACATGTAAACATAACTTCTGGGCCGTACCTTACTCTGCAGGTAGTCTCATTGCTTTCAGTAGAACTATTCAGGGAGCAAGATACCATTCAACATGAGTGCAGGTGGCATAATCTTGCACATAATGGATGGGAGTTTATATTCCACCATCTGGGAACTGCCATCACTTTTGTATATTATTGCTGTGTAAAGCCTATTCCTCACACTGCTATATGGCCTACCCTAGGCTAGATACTGGACCATTGCTGACCTTAGTTAAATATATACCGGTGTCATGCAGTCAGAAGCACAGAAGAGGCCATTCTGCTAATTCCTTACTATTTATTTCAATGCTGCATTCACTCAGTTAATCAGTTTCTGAATCTTTATGTCCAGCTTCTTCAATGTAGTGCCAAATTGCCTGGTTTGATGCAGCCAGAGTTACACATTTACCCAATTCTATACTCCTCAGCGGCAGCTGGAGTAATAATCAGGCACTAGTACAGCATGTGAGGTGCAAAGTTCACTTGCGGATAAGTTCATAATTTCATTATCATCTTGCGGCGAAATACGGGTATCAATTTGGCAGGAACTCAAACAGTGCTATTGTGCTTACTGTTTGTCACTCCAGTATTTTGTCTATATGCCCAATCCTACACAAGCAAGCCAAGGAATTTTGCTAACTCAGCTACAGCACTCATGCTTTGCAAAGTTCTTTGAACATAAGTTCCCAGAGAAGACATTCAAGAACACATTGCAGCAGTGAAAAATATGTTTTAAATACATTTAGTGAAAATTATTTAAACAGTTCATCAATCAAGTGACAGAACAGAGTAAAATGTTGTTTATAATCCTTCTTTGCTTTGGGTATATTAAAAGGTTAGTCTATGGCAGGAAATTAACATCATATTTTATTTTTTTCTGCTTTTTTCTATTACTGTTTGGCGAATGGTGTGTAGTCTTAGTAAATTCCATGACAGACCCCGGGGCAATGTGGGACCATTAATGAAACATCACTATTTTCTGAGAGTGATCGCATGGGACTGACTATTAGATAGGTGTCTAACATCAGCCATAGGCTATTCATATATGTTTGTACTAGCATAGTGTGGGGGGAAATAATTTGACTCAACTGAAAAACAGACAAACACACACCTCCTTGATTTGCTTCATGGTGAGATTTCAAATTGCTCATATTCAGAAAACTGATTTTTTTATTTTACTACTATTTTCTCTCTTTTCTTATGAAGGGTTGAATTTCATCTGGCCCTTTGTCTAGCAATCAAAGAAAACCTATAGTTGAGCAGCAGGTTCAAGTCTTTAGCCTCTGCAAAATGAATCCATTTTATGTTTTAGTCACATTCTCTGTAGCTGTAACAGACATGAAAAAGAGGCAGAAAACCTGGTAAAACACAGGATTCAAAGTGAGGATATATATAATCTGATGTCCAAAATTAATACTTGTGTTCAACTTCTAAAAATATAGAAAGACAGAGCAGGAATAGAAAAGGTTGAGAGAAGGCACTGGAAGTGATTAGAGGTATAGTGGTCAGAGGCTTCCGTATTAAGAGAGATCAAAAGGATGTTAACTCTTTCAATCTGGAAATAAAAGAGTGAAGGGGAAATAAGGAGAAAGCTGGAAAGTAGTACATAAAACAATTAATCCTGTAGAAGAGAGCATTTGGTTGGTCCTATTTCTCCTGTCCTGTAATACAAGAACAAGGGGATATTTGGGGATAAATGTTCAAACCGGAGGCCAACAGATTCTGCTGCAAAAATGTGGGTGCACCCTTACACCTGCAAAGTCTCTTTCATTTTTATGAGAAAATCAGTGACTTTCACATCCAAATGGGCAGTTAAACATGCAGTTAGTGTGTTGGCTCAAAAGTTGGGTGTTGCAGGCTTCAGGAGCAGTCCCAGGTCTGAAAATGTTATTGCTAGTTAATTGGGAAAAATGCCAACACATTTAAACTAGATAAGAGGAAACACTTTAATGAAACATAAGTCACTTGTGGCTCTCATTGTTGCAGTACATTGGTTAGGAAAACCTCTTAGTATGGTTTTTTAAACAGTCTTTTGATAATAACACCTACCACATATAAAATATCACTTTGCCTTTCCAAGGTACTTTACAGTAATTAAATTATAAGAATAAGTACAGCACTTTTAGTTACTTTAACTAGGGCCTTGGCTACACTGGCACTTTACAGTGCTGCAACTTTCACGCTCAGGGGTGTGAAAAAACACCCCCCTGAGCACTGCAAGATACAGCGCTGTAAAGCCTCAGTGTAAACAGTGCTGCAGCGCTGGGAGCGCGGCTCCCAGCGCTGCAAGCTACACCCGTAAGGGATGTGGTTTACGTGCAGTGCTGGGAGAGAGCTCCGACCACACTCACGCTTCAAAGCGCTGCTGCGGCAGCACTCCCACAGCGCTGCCGCAGCAGCGCTTTGAAATTTCAAGTGTAGCCATACCCTAGGATAAAATTACAAAGGCTACCAGTCGTCATGCGTCAGGGTTGCAGCTGATTACATGATGGGATCAGGACTTCTGAGATATAGGACTTGGCTACACTTGAGAGTTACAGCGCTGGTGGTGGCTTTACTGCGCTGTAACTTACTCCCCGTCCACACTGGCAAGGCACATACAGCGCTGTATCTCCCTGGCTACAGTGCTGGTTGTACTCCACATGGACGAGAGGAATAAAGAGAACAGGGCTGGTGCTGCAGCACTGGAGTGTCACTGTAAACACTGATTGATCTTACTACGCTGTAACTGACCTCCAGAATTTTCCCATAATGCTTTTAACTAAAGAACTCTCTTTGTTTTGTTGTGTTGCCTCTCTTTGTTTTGTTGTGAACTTGGGGCTCCCGGAGCTGCTTGTCTAAAAAACAAACACAGCAATTGTTTGCTAGAGCAGAGGCAGACAGGGAATGTCCACAGCTAGTGTTTGCTTGAGGAGAGAAACAGCACAACAGGGGTGGGAGGGATGGGGAGGGAGTCCGTGGGAGCAGCTGCTTAACTGGTCTGAAGGCTATTTGCCTTTAAGAGTGAATGAGAGAGGGGTGGGGGAAGTGGTCGGAATTTGCAAGGCAGGGAGCTGACACAGTGTCGGCTCCAAAAATCCACTCTCTCTCTCTCCCCCACGCTCCCTGTCACACTCCACCCCACTCCCCTCTTTTGAAAAGCACGTTGCAGCCACTTGAACACTGAGATAGCTGCCCATAATGCAGCACTCCCAACACCACTGCAAATGCTGCAAATGTGGCCATACTGCAGCGCTGGTAGCTGTCAGTGTGGCCACCCTGCAGTGCTTTCCCTACACAGCTGTACGAAGACAGCTTTAACTCCCAGCGCTGTACAACTGTAAGTGTAGCCAAACCCACATCTTGGTTGCACAATTGGGTGAATGCACTGAGAGTGTTTTGTGCCTTCTGCTCAAGCAGGATTTCCCAAACTTTTTAATAATGTGGCCCACACCTTAACAGAGATACTGCTTTGTGGACACATACCCTATCATTCTCAATCAGACCAATCACCTCCTTACCGACTCATGATTTGCAATCACCTCTTCTTCTTCCAGCCCTGATTGCATATTATCCCTGGAACAACCACAACAGTTGCTTATATGCAAAAGAAATATTAGGAAAGCATTTAATGTAGTGTTATATTTAATTTTAAAATATAGCTATCAGCTGGAAACGAGGCGAGCCAGCACCGTGTGACCAGCCAGCTCTTGGTGGCTCCCAGTTTGGGAACAATGGCAATAAAGCATGTGGTACTTTGAGAGACAGGTTCCCAGACTAGATGGACCACAGATCTGTGTTCTGGAATGGCAAATGCTGTACCTACTTTCAAATCTGAGTTTAATCTTAAGAAGAGTTTTGCTTTTTTCCTTGTCTTTGCGGTAGTATCAAGATACTATTGGAAAGTCTGTTCTTATGTATTTCTAACTTTGCTGGAGCCAGGAAGTACTGGAAATTTCAGAAGAAAACACGATCTTGCAGAGTCCCAGACCAAAGAATTTCAGATACATTTCCAATAGGCATCCAGACTTTGAATGCAGCACTTGACTCATGATCCAAATGCAACATAAAAATCTCATCAGATCATATGTGCATTAAAAACATGAGTTGAATTTTTCTCTGATGATTTCCATAGACTTCTATGGACTATCAACCTAAGATTGTCTCTCAGAGTCTGATCCTATGATCAAGTATTTTCTGAAATATGCCGTATGCTTTCTAACACCAAGTGACTTCAATGCAACTTGACGGCACTTGACACTTGCCAGGAGGTGTTCAGCATTTTGCAGAACTGAGCATACATTCCTATTGCCCATTAAGGCAAACCTCCAAACTCTTCAGAAACACTTTGTGTCAATGTCACTATGAAACAGTCAATGATTTATGTCTTTAGCCCTGTGAAATTATCACAGATCTTGGGCTGGGCCTTGATGTTGGGGAAGATTCCCAAGCCAGTGAGGGGTAGGATACAGAGGATACCCAACCATTACTGGGACGAGAAAATCCTGCAATATCTCTGGGGAACTTGAGACAGAATTTTTTAAAGCTAGATTTTCAGTTTTCAAAAGAGACATCTAGTTTGCGGTGCCTGATTTTTTCACTGCAGAACATAAAACACTTAGGGCCTGTTTTTTGTTTTTTTAAGAAACCTTGTACATGTAACAGGTGAAAAGGAAAACAGAAGAAGCTAGGAGAAGTAGCGAGGAGGGGAAAGAAATGGCACCAGATATGCCAGGATTTTTGTATCTATTTAACATTATTTTCTACCTTGCTTAGATTTAGATACATTACTGGGGAAACATAGGAACATGTAACCCCTGCCTGCCTTTATAAGGGGTCTAATCAGTAGTGGTGGACAAATAGCAACAATATATTAGCTTAGGTTACGTACATGCATATTCTTGCCCACTCATCCATTAAAAACAAACAAACAAAAAGACTGGTAGGGCCTAGTGTGAACAGGGCAAAATGGCCAATCTAACAGTCCATCACAAGCCAAGAGAGACTATCTAAAAATGCTATGACTTACTGCTCTAATGCGTGCATTCCTCTTTCTAAGATCACTTAAATATTCATGGATAATCAAGCTGTCTTGTTACTTTACAATCATCCGGAGCTATTCTTTCTGCAATCATTAAACTTTCAGTATTCATTTTAACCCTTAATTCCTGAAATATAAAAAACAACATTCTCTCTAATATCTATTACTTTTGTAGGAGGCAAACAATGTTATAAAAACAGTCTGTGGCTTTTGAGGACTTGTCATAATTTCCTCCAGCTTTTTCAGAAACTGGAGAACATTGCGTCCTCGCTCCCCAGTACTTCTTGGGAACAGCAGACTCTGTATGCACTAGAGACTGGTTAGTGTCCGAGCCTATTGGAGTGGGAGAGACAGACTTATACAATTGTCTGGTTTCAAAATGTCTTTCAAAGGAGCACTGCAGTCTCTGACGTGTTCCCTGGATTTGGAATATGCATTGCCAGCCAGAGTGGAAATAGATTTGCCTGAGATGTCACCAGCAGAGGAGTACAACAGTATCAGTACAAGGACCCAGATCCCAACCCTGCTTTACTGTCAGCCTGGTATGCAAATGGTGGGGAAAGAGGGTTTTCCTGAAGACAGGAATCCTGGAGCTGCACAGGGGAAAGGGAACAAGGCAACCCTTTCTCCCTTCCCTCAATTTACTGAGACTCAGACATTAGTGACATAATCCCAAAGAGATGATCGCCATGTGTGATGGTCATATGGGGCAGGAGCACAACTATGGCAGCTGCACAGATGCCCTACGGCCATCTCAGGGGTCTCTCTCAAAGTCCACAGTTGTATCCATGGCCACATAGTTACTGAGAGCTCAGTGCTGTTGGTGCTGCTAGGATCAGAATTTGGCCCAAGATCAGGTAATACCCTGCAGAGGGGTTCTCTGATCTTTATTGAAGAATGACTTTAGGGAAACAGTTGGATCACTAACCCAATGAAAAACATACTTTGCTACTTTCTGAATCAGGGAAACTCAATGACCTTGCATATACAACTGGGGAAGCAAGTTCAAACAGACTTACTGGAGACATATCTGCAAACTCCACTGATTTATATATATGGATCATATGCATCTATATAACCTGTATGCTGCGCTAAAGGTATAAACCCATTCAATAAGGGCCATAATCTCTCCTCAGCACACATAAGTAACTCCCATTAATGGCTGTGAAGGAGGAAAAGATACACCTGAATCTTTGGAAAACGCCTCCTTTGAATGTGTGCCGTACTCTGACATAACTGCTCAAGATTCCACTGTAAAGCTTTGTCTGTTCAGCTTTTTTAGTTAAAAACAGTGAAAGTCACCTTGGTGCACAGGTTCAGTGCAAGGGCTATGCACCGTATCAAGCAGGGCTTAAATTCAGCTAGAGCTGTCCAGAGTGGAGACCCCCTCCCTGGAGTTTTCATAGCATGTTGGGGGAGGGTGTCGGGGGCTGTCAGGAAATACTCTGTGAGAGTTTAAGCCCTGACATCAACCCTCAAAATAGAGATCAGGTGGGATGTAACCAGTACAATGCCCTGTAAGCACTACTATAAAAATACGATTATCGAAAGACATTACCCATTTCATTGCTGCACTCTGCTTTAGTCACTCTGCTTCATTAGACTGCACTGTTGCAGCAAAGCAAAGTGCTAGTGTTCAGTAGAAAAGTACCTGCTATATAAGGCAGTACCAAAGGTGTGTTTTGCCCCCTGTACTTAGTACATTAGGCAGCACTGAAGTGGTCAGAGGACACATCTGTGGATTTTTGTTGTTGTTGTTAACCACGGATTTTTGCCATATAGTAGAATTTCATTTTTTAAAATAACAGGCTGTATCGAAGTTCCATTGATCTGATGGCCAAAATAAATGATTCGTAGGGTGGTAATGCTGTGGCATGGTCTTAGGGTTAGAACAGGGGGACTGGAAGACAGAAGAACTGGATTTTTACTAAGCCACTGACTGTGATTTTATGCAGGTTTCTTAATTTCTCTCGGGCTCAGTTTCCCTATCTGTAAAATGGTTATGACTGATACCAACTGTTGAAAGTGAGGTCCTTTGCATGAAAGGTGCTATATGCATGCAAAGCATTGCTACCTCATACAACAAACCTTCATTATTGACTGGATCATCAATGTAGTCATAAAGCCATGGTTCCGACAAGGGAGAGACTGGAAAGAGGCCAGTGCCTGTTTCCTTTTATAAAAGGGCAATTAAAAGTTTGAGATTTTATCACTGAAACCACATTTGAAAGAGATATTAATATGTCCCATAAAACTTGTTGGAGTCTTAATCTGTTTGACAATTAGTCATGTAAAATTACAGCAACTGTACCAAAATGCAGGTGGGCAGTTTCTAAGAAAATCAGAAGATACCAATTATACAACAGACATTGCGGCCAATCTTGCAGTTCCTGCACAGACAAAAACCTGTTCAGCTGAAGAGAGGCCTTCTTTATCAAATGACTGGGATTAGACTCACCGTGTGTAAGAAAACCTTTAAAATTCAGATCTTAAAGTGAAATTTGCTTCTTCTGTACTTCAAGCAGAATGTACCCAGTGTAGCATGATTTAAGACTTACTGAGCATGCCAAAAATACATTGGATTACTCTTGGCAGTGGGAATTGCATTTGTGTAATAACAAGCACTAAAACCCTCTTAAGAAACTCTGTCTGATCTGTAACTTGGGACTTATTCATTTTGTTGTTGTAATTTTTCTGGAAAAAAAAAAGTGTGTGCAAGATTCTTTTCCAAAAATCTGTAGGGTACTTAGGAATTTCTTTTTTGTACAGATTGGGTAATAGCTCTGTCCTCTACTTATTTATTTAAGGCTTGTTTAGAACATAGAGGAGAATATTTGTTCAAAGTGTCTCCTAGACACACTGCCGTCCCAATGCTATCTCAGACACAGATTGCACAAGATTTTCAAAAACTAAAGATAGGCGCCTAAATATAGATGTAGGCGCCTATCTGCATCAAGTCAGTGGGAGCTGCTGGATGCTCAGACCTTCTGAAAATCAGCCCTCCCATTTAGTTTTCTAAATATGGACTTATGAGCCTAAATGTAGTTACCTGTCTTTGAAAATCTTGGCCATCTGCTCACACTCTTAGTGAGAGAAACCCTTATAGGGGCTAGGAAGTCCGGTGAAGTTACCACTTAGTTTCTTCCAAATCATAGCTTTTGGGCCTTTTGTCCCTTTTGTCCCTTATCCCACAAATGTCCTGTGATCCCCACTGACCTCAGGATAGCACCAGACGGCAGGAACATCTAGGTCTGCTCTGCTCCCTTCCCCTGCCACAAAGGCTTCTGGGGGAAGGAAATGCTATTATAACTTGTATCCTCAGCTTTTTGGCTGCCCACCAAATTATCATGACTACGAGCAAGACAGAAACACCCAGCCAGGGTGCAAGCAGGATGCAGGAACTGGGGGACAATGAAAAAGAAACTGGGATGCAGTAGCAGGAACCAGCTGTCCTCCAGTTTGCACCAGGAGCTGGCACCTTATTTAGCTACTCCTTTCTGGCATCAGATAATTACAGTTGATATGGGGACACCAGACAGACAAACACATCCCTTACAACAAAAACAATCTAGCCACTGCTCTAGGGGACCTTCCTCTCTTCTCCTTTACTTTGTGCTATACCCTGTAACACAGCTTCAGCTTCCTGTATGTGGAGGTTGAGTGGCTGCTCCCTGAGGGGGTAAGAAGCCTGTCAGTCAGTGAAACCTGGGCAGGATTCAGCCCAACCCAGTGGTGGAAGAGTTTTCACATTCATCTAATTATGGAACTCGTGTTGCAGCTGACTACTTTGCAGTGGCTCTGATAGCGCTGTGTTTCAATTTTGCACAAATATTAGCTTTTTAAAATGTTTTCTGATTTATAAAGAAAATTGTCTCATAGTTGTGGTGATGATAATTATTATTGCAAAGGGTCTGGGCTATTTGGCGCCAGTTGCACAAAATGACTTACTCTTCAGGCTAAATCCTGCTCATTTTGGGTACTACTCACTGTGAGTTAGGATGGCAGAATGTGGCTGTCTGCGAGTAGTTCCACTGCCTGCCGTGAGGCCTTTTACATGAGTAAAAGCCGGATTATGATTTTGGCCACTAGTGTAGTTTTGGCATTGTTACACATGAATGCAAGAGAATCAATCATGAAAATCAAATAATGCTTCTGCTAAAACAGAAGTCTAGATTTTCACTCCAAACTTATTCCACATTATGCACAAGAAGACTAACCTGGGAACTGTTTCTTTAAAAAACAAATACTTTGCGGTGAGTGGTATTGGTCAAGAAAATGAGACTCACTCCATTGTTCATAGTGCTCCTGATTCAGTCACCTGCATACTGAGCAGTGCCTTATTCCACAAGGAGTCCTCATTGATTTCAGTGGGCTTCCTCATGGAGAAAAGCATTTGTCTCAACATGGGGCAGCAGAACTGAGCACAGAGTGAGTAGGGCTGGGAAAGCTTTCACACACACAGCTCTTCCAAGTAATACTGATCTGCACTACCTACTGTTCAATTACTGGACTTTTCCTGACAGCCAGAAGTGTTAAAGTGTATTAAACTGCATAGTGGGTTTTGCAATAAGGAAACATCTACAGAAGATTGAGGGTCCAGTTCTGATTTTTTATTTAATGCCACATCAGGGACATTTTTCTCTAAATAAGGACTTCAGAGCAAGATCTAAAACTGGGGAACTCTTAACTCATTTCACATACAACACACAAAAATGTCAACCTTAAAACTGCAGGTTTGAATTTGTTGAATTTGTTGAAAATGTTGAATTTTTTCCATGGACTTCAGGGGGTTTTGGATCAGGCCCTATATGACTAAGCTAACTAACCGTCACTTTTAGTGCTGATGTTGAAATATTCAATCTATCTGTGTATACAATGAGTGTGTATGGGAAGAGTGTATATATATTTTATTCAGGTAGACCTGCCTATCTAAGGTACTTATATTGCCCCATTATCATTGTAACTGAGTGACTCAGTTTCTTTAATGGATTTATCCACACAACCTTCCTGTGAGATAAGTCGTAAGTACTAGTCAATGATGAAGGTTTGTTATGGTAGCATAAAATAGCAATGCTTTGAACTTATGTAGCACCTTTTGTGCAGGGTAAATGTTTTACAAAATTTGGTGTTCATTTATACCTATTTAGCAGATGGGAACTGAGCCACAGAGAGACAAAGTGACTTGCCCAAAGTCACCGAGGAAGTCTATGGCAGAGCAGGGTTTTAAACTCAAGTCTCCTGACCCCCTAGCCCATGGGCGGTGAGTGAACTAGTGGTATGGGGAGGCTAGTCCCCGGCCTGGCCCTTCCACCTGAGCCCCTTTCCCTCCTCCTCTCCTGCCAAAGCCCAGAGCACCCCGCCCCCTGTGGCTCCCAGCTCTCTATTGCTCCAGGCCTCCCATGTGGCCCCCAATCCTGGAGCGCTGGGTGGCATGGCCCCTGCATCAGGGGCCTCACAGCAGCAGCCCAAGTCATGGCCACAGGCCATCAAGTCCCGGCCACAGGCTGGCTGCCCTAGCCCAGCACCTCCCAGCGGGTTTCCCAGAAAAGGAGGCAGCCTGCCTGGGCTGGGGCGACTAGCGGCAAGCAGGATGGGGCCTTGGGGTGGAACATGAGCAGAGCCACGTGGGGCTGTTTGGGGAGGCACAGCCTTCCCCAGCCTACGCTATGCACCACCCGTGCCTTAGCCACTGGATAACCTTTTCTTTCTTTAGACAAATTAGGCATGAGCTGTTACCATTATTCAGCTGTTTAGGCTCAGAACAGCAATAAATGTGTGGAAGGTGGGTGCCCTGGAAATCTTATTTAAAGGTTCTTCATCTCTTTATCTATGTGTTTTGTTTACTTTTAAGGAAAGATTAAAAAGCTCTTCCGCATCCTCTGAACCAGGGGAGCTGCTTATGGGGAAGGGTTACTCAAGCACTGATTCTGGGACACTGTTCTCCTTTCCTATCCATTCTGAAGTCCTGTTAATTCCTGCCTTCCTGCATTTGATCTATTCTCAAGCTCTTTTTTCTTTGTCTCTGAAAATATATGGGCTGCAGGGGGGAGAGTGTTTTCCAATTTCCTATGCAAGAGAAAATGAACAGCAAATCTAACATTGTCTGAGTGTCTTTCAGAGGGGTTTTTACTTTTTCTAAGCAGACCTGCTCCAGTATGTGACAGCTGCTCAAAGGTTTTGTAATAGCTTAATATGTAAGCTAGATGTGTGTCTCTTTAAATCATGCTACCCTGGATATGTGTTTTTTAAGTCATGGTACTAGGTTTTGGTTCAATCCATTATGGTAACAGGGAATCAGTCATGAAGTTTGGCTCCGAATCCAGTGCACAGGGGTGGCTAGAGTTGCAGGCTTGATTTGGAATCATGTTGTCTATCAAGTCTGATATTCCATCTAAACCAGAGAACTTCATAGGAAGCTGAACTATTCGTTCATACTGGGCCAAAGTCATCCCTGCACTAGCACAGGGACAAAGGGGAGGGGCCTGCACTTCTATAGGCAGAAACTGCTGGCTTCTAAATTAGTTGCGGCACAGCCTATCCTAACTCATTATTCTTACAATAGCCCATAGGTCACTGTAAGAGTGCAGAATTGTTGGGGCACAGGGTTGGTTGGGTCACTCCAACAGCCACCCTGATGTGTTCCCTGCCTGCTACAGAATGCATCTATGCTGGGGCTTCCTACATACAGAATGATGTTTATAGAGCTGGCTCCACAGCTCCTGCAGAGAGCATCTTGTGCCGGGGAAGAAGTGGAACTATTTATTCTGAATAAAAAATTCTTACTACTGGGCACCAGCAAGACTCTCTTCCTAAGTGTTGCTGTGCCAGCTATGCTGATGTTGCTGGGTGGGCACCTCCACAGCACCTCCTTGTGGAATGGCCCTGCAACATCCCTGCCTAAGTGTCCCTTTTCACAGGGCTTCTCAATAATTTTACCAATGCTTTCTCATAGCCAAAAACACTCCTATTGGGCTGGTCTATCATCATACACAGTTCCAAAATAGACTCCTCAAAATCCAAATAAAAAGTTCTTATATTAAGGTTTATATATTCATCCTTCCCCATTCATTGTCAAGCCATTCTTCAGCCTTCCTGTTTGGAGCCCTTCCTGCAATGGCAGGCCACTCCCCGTCCAAACCTAGCTGGAGTCTTCTCTCTGCTGGTGACTGCCTCTGCCTCTCTCATTCCTACTCCCAGGCTTCCCTGCCTGAAGTCTGTCCCCAGGCCTCATCCTTATCTAGCCAGGAGGCCTGACTGTGACACAGGATCAATCAGTCACATGAGCTCCTTCATTTTCCACACTCAGGGAAGAGAGTTGGTTGTGTGCCTTTAAAAGGCCAGCCACCCTGTGACACCCTCATAGGGCCTTCCATCTTATTTTGATCATCCATTTTCTGTGTCTGATCTGGTCTCACCCACACTGGTTTTACATTACATCAATTGTCAGACAATTGCCCTAAGTGGAGTTATTCCAGACTTACTTTGGGATAAGTCATAGCAGACACCAGACTTCAGCCTTGAAGGTGGTAATTGCAATATATTTCTAATTCTGGGGGCCCAGGAGGAACCTTATGAAGGATTATAAAGTGGCCAGACAACTTTGTGATGAATAACTTTTCCAGAGTGAGATTACACAAGCCTTTATTTTTCCACAGAGCTCTGAGGATGGACAAATTTCATTTGTTCGAGCTACTTCTGATGGAGTTCATGTGGAAATGAGAGAAAACTTTCATTGACTAAACCCTCATAATCTTCTAACAGTACTTTTTTCATCACACGTGAAAAATCATAAAAGCGTTGCATTTAACATTTTATTTGTTTCATTCTCAATCTCTGTCCAAAGATTATTTTTGATCATATGAAGTTTACAGTATCCTTTCTATATAAGACTATAAAAATAGGCTCTAAAAAGATGTCACAAAAGGCTTTTGACACAGTCCCACACAACATTCTGATAAGTAAGCTGGAGAAATGCAGCCTTGGAGGAACTACCATTAAGGGATACATAACTGATTAAACAACTGCAAACAGAGAGTAACTATTAATGGAATTATGTCAGATTGGAGGGAGGTTTCAAGTGGGGTTCCACAGGGACCTGTTCTGGGTCCATTGTTGTTTAACATCTTTATTAATGAGCTGGATATAGGAACAGAGAACATACTGATAAAATTTGCAGATGACACAAAGCTAGCGGGTGTTGCCAATACCACAGAGGATAGAGCTACCATTACAGGGATCTTGATAAATTGGAGAACTTGGCCATATACAACAAAATGAAATTCAACAAAGACAAATGTAAGCTGCTATACTTAAGAAAAACCAAATGCACAAATACACAATGCGGGATAACTGGCTTAGCAGCAACTCTGCTGAGAAGGATTTGGAAGTTGTGGTGGATCACAACTTCAGCATGTGCCAGCAATGCAATGCTGTTACCAATAAATAAATTGCGAATGCAGTTTTAGGTTGCATTAACAGAGGCATAACATGCAAGTCATAGGAAGTGATAGTGCTGCTCTACTCAGAGCTAGTTAGGCCTCAGCTGGAGTACTGTGTCCCATTTTGGTCACCAATGTATAGAAAGGATATAGAGAAACTGGAAAGGATAGAGAGGTGATTGCTATCATGTCCCCCTTAATCTCCTCTTGTCCAAATTAAACATACCTGGTTCCTTCAGCCTTTGCTCATATGGCTTGCATTTCATCTCTTTGATCATCTATGGCAATCTTCAAATACTTGAAATTGTCATAAAAAGACAGAGAAAAGTTGTTCTCTTGCCACAGAGATCAGGACAAGAAGCAGTGGGTTCAAACTGCAGCATAGCAAATTTAGATTAAATCTCAAGAAAAAACTTCCTAACTGTAAGAACAGTAAGACAATGGAACAGACTGCCTAGGGAGGTTGTGGAAGCTCCTTCACTGGAAGTTTTCAAAAGGAGGCTGGATAGCCATCTGTCTTGGATGGTTTAGACACAACAAATCCTGCATCTTGGCAGGGGTTAGACTAGATGACCTTTGCGGTCCCTTCTAACCCAATAGTTCTGTGATTCTGTGTGACAAAGTTGTACTCTTTAAGATAATCTTGAAAAGGAAAAGTGCACTGAAAGTCCAAGGTTTTCTGTAGAGCAAATGTTATTAGCCATGTTTACATTCTATAGTTAAAATGCAGAGACTACAAATACCTCATGTTTTTAATCATAACTGCGTATGCAAACAGGCTGAATCAAAAACTTTAAATTATACAGATGGGTGCGAAGAAGCCCACTTATGAGAATAGCTTGCCTATAAGGATACATTTAGTTATTGTTTGATTGCCCAGCTGTCAATCTAAAATAGCAGAAAATTGCTGTTGTAAATCAGAAATTGAGAGATCTTGAGAAAGAGGAAAAACTACAATTCATGTAATATTTAGATTATGAAAAAGTGTTTAATTAAATAATGTCCTGATCTTCTTTTTATTAGAACTGGCCTTAGCTTCTGTCCAGGAGACACCGATGGAAATCTAGACTCAAGCAAAACTCCAACTGACTTCATTTTCCTTTATGCCGCTTTTCCTGGTGAGAGTCGTGGAGGCAGCATGGAGAGTAGGGAGAACCAGACCTCCCTTTCCTCCACAACAGGTTCCAGCTCCTCCTGGGGGATTCCCCAGTGTTCCCAGGCTAGCCAGATATAATCCTTCCAGCATGTCCTGGGTCGCCTTAAGGGTCTCCTCGCAGTGGGACGTGCCTGGTAGAGTTCCAAAGGAAGCCTCCCAGGGGGCATGCTTATCAGTAGGATCCTACCAAATTCACAATCCATTTTGGTCAATTTCACAGTCATAGGATTTAAAAAATCGTAAATTTCATGATTCCAGCAATTTAAATCTGAAATTTAATTGTAGGGGTTCTGACCAAAAAGGAGTTGTGGGGCAGTGGCAAAGTTATAGGGTGGGGGGCGGGTTTACGGTACTGCAACCCTTACTTCGTGCGGTTCAGCTCTGAAGGCAGAACTACTGCCAGCAGCAGTGCAGAAGGATGGCATGGTATGGTATTGCCATCCTTACTTCTGTGCTGCTGCCTGCAGAGCTGGGGCCTTGATCAGCAGTCACCACTCTCCGGACGCCCAGCTCTGAAGGCAGCAGCACAGATGTAAGGGTGCCATGGTATGGTATTGCTGCCCTTATGTTTGCACTGCTGCTGGTAGGGCTCCACCTTCAAAGCTGGGCGCCCTGCCAATAGCCTCCAGTCTCCAGCCACCTAGCTCTGAAGACAGTGCAGAAGTAAGGGTGGCAATACTGAACCCTCCTAAAATAATCTTGTGACTCCCATTTTGGGTCAGGACCCCCAATTTGAGAAATGCTGGTCTCCCCTGTGAAATCTGTATAGTATAGGGTAAAAGACACAAAAGACTAGATTTCTCAGGGGGAGACCAGATTTTATGGTCCATGACTTGTTTTTCATAGCCGTGAATTTGATAGGGTCCGATTTATCAGGGGCCCAAACCACCTCAGCTCCTCTTGATCTGGAGGAGTAGTGGCTCTATTCTGAGGCTCTCCCGAATAGCCAAGCCCTTCACTCTGTCTCTAAGAGTAAGACCAGCTGCCCTGTGCAGAAACCTCATTTCTAGCACTTGTACCTGCACTCTCATCCTTTCGGTCATTACCCAAAGTTCATGACCATAGGCGAGAATGGGGATGTAGCTCGACCTGTAACTAAGAGCTTTGTTTGAGACCTCAGCTCCCGCTTTACCACCACCGATGGGTACAGTGCCCGCATCACTGCTGCCACAGCACCAATCCGCTAGTCAATCTCCTTCTCCCTCTTACCATCACTCATGAACACGACCGCTAGATACTTGAGTTCTTCCACCAATGGCAGTTGCTCCCTCCTTGCCTGGAGAAAACAGTCCACTTGCTTCTGAAAGAGGACCATGACCTCTGATTTGGAGTTGCTGATTCTCATCCCAACAACTTCACACTCAGCAGCGAAATGTTTGAGTGAGCATCGGAGATCACAGTCTGTAGAAGCAAGGACAACATCAGCTGCAAACAGCAGAGATGCCACCTCTGAGTCCTTCTACAGGATACACTCCACAGCTTGGCTGCGCCTTGATAGCCTGTCCATGAAAATCACAAAAGACACATTCTTGGTGGAGTCCAACGCTCACCTTGGATGAATTCAACTTAATGCCAAGAATATGAACGCAACTCTTACTCCAGGAATAGAGGGACCAGATGGCACACAAAAGTGGCACCAGCACCTCATACTCCCACAGCACTCCCCACAAGACATCTCGTAGAATGCGGTCATATGCTTTCTCCAGGTCTACAAAACAAAGGTAAACCAGATTAGCAAACTTCCACGGTCCCTCGAATATCTGCAAGAAAGCCAAGAGCTGGTCCATTATTCCACAGCCAGCATGGAATCCACATTGTTCCTCCTGAATCTGAGGTTCTACTAACAGGCGTAACCTCCTCTCCAGCACCCTGGCACAGGCTTTGCCGGAGAGACTGAGGAGTGTGATTGCCCTACAGTTGGAACACACCCTCTGGCTCCTTTCTTAAAGATCGGGACCACCACTCCGGTTTGCCAGTCCAGAGGTACTGCACCTGCCTTCTGTAGCAGGGTGGTCACCTGCTCCTGCCCGGAAGGGCTTAAAACAGCCCTTTGAGAGGGCTATGGCAGGGGAAAAGCTGGGCTGATTGGAGGAAAACAGCCTCAGCTGTGGCCATGCTTCCCTATAAAGGCCAGGAAAGCCAGGAGCAAATACTCTCTCTGTGTTTAGAGGGAGAAGGGCCTGGCTGCTAGGGAGTGTACCTCGGTACGTAAGGTGGAGCAGGGCTGGGGGAAGGCAAGAGGAGCTGGGGAGCTCCGTCCTGGAAACCCCCCAGGCTGCAGGCCTCGGGTAAGGCCAACTGGGTACTGGGGTTGCAAAGGGGCAGCCCATGGATAGGCAGAGACAACCGGTCCAACCCCGTTGCCTGTGATGAGTGGCTGATACACTTCAGTCTGCCCCAGTGAACGGGGGCTAAGTGATGACTGGCAGTAGCCAAGAATGAGGCGAAGTGGGGATAGTGGGTGGGGGTTCCTCTGGGAGGGGGAGACCCAGAACTGTGGGGTTACTGCCAGAGGGCAGCACTCCAGATAATGGGGCACCGGGTCCTAGGAGGGACACCGGCCTGCAGAGGGCACTCCAATGGCTGGAGAGCTAATTCCCTGAGACCAGCAGCAGGAGGCGCCGCAGGAGTCCACACCGCTTACACCTTCCATGCAATTCCAAATGACTTCAATATGAATTCTGCCCCAGTGAGAACTGCAGGATTGGGACCAACTTTGGATCAGTTTCTGATTATATTTTATTAATTTTGTTTTTTTAAGACTGAACTGTGAGGAATTTTGTGAGAAAATGGAACTGTTCTTACAGAGAAGACTTTCTCCTAGAGATGGGGCCAGAATTGGAACTTCTAATGTGAACATTTTTAAATTTCTGTGTGTGTGTGTGTGTGTGTGCGTGTGTGTGTGTGTGTGTGTGTGTGTGCGTGCGCGCATGCATGCACGTGCATGTTTGGAATCCTATATCCAAATTAGCCTCTATGGTTTTGGATCTGGGTCAGACCCATAAAAGGCAAGAGCTCTAGCAGGAGAAATTTCAGAAGAATAGTTGATCTTGAGAGATTTGACTGAAGTCTTGGATGAACAACTCATAACATTTTGGTGCTATCAGCTACGGATCCAAATCCTCTCCTTGTTTTGGCCTTGAACCCAAATGTTAGCCTAATCCTAATCTGAATAATGGCTCTGAACACCACCTCCTGGGCTCAACTATGATTTCTCATTTTATATAACAATAGATTGAGCAGAGAGCCTCTCTGCCAGCTATCAGACATGTATGGGAGAGTTTTTGCTCTGTGATGAATTGCAAAGTCCCTGACAGCAATCTTTTATTAAATAAGTGCAGAGCCCCCCCAAAACTACAATTGCCAAATCTTTTGTATAAAATCACCACTGCAGTGTTTTACAGTCATTGGGGAAAAAAACCCAACAACAACAGTAGAATAATACTCTCCACCTCTACCCGGGCTAATCAAATAACATTAATGAATCTCTCTCTAAAAAAAAAAAAAAAAAAAAGTTAGTGAAAAGTCACCCCCTTTCATCCCTCCCCCCCTCTCCCAGGCTTCCCTTTTCTCCTCCCAGTAGAGGATGTTTTGGAACAGCCTTTTCAGGAAATCTTTCCACAGCAAAATGCAGCATCATTTATAATATTTAAAGCTGCATTTTTGTTGAGATGGCTTGGCAGGCTTCACTTGCAAATCTGGCAGGATATGGCCAGTTGAGATTTAGCACTAACAAAAGAAAGATATGCTGACACAACAGAATGCTTTAATCATCATTGCAGCAAGCAGGACAAGATCCTCTACTGCCCTGCCAGCTCTTCCCAGTGTGAGAACCAATGATGCTGCTTAGTTCTCCTTCCCTCCCCTGCCTCTGGAGAGTACAGTTTTCTCTGGTTTCCACAGAGCTGAGAGCCTTGTTGGGTAACTGCATTCAATGTATTAATGATTTAATTTAATGATACTCCTCTTGGCCAAGAAACACTGGTAGGAAAATGTTGCCCGTTTCCAGCACAGTAAGGGATCTTAAATAATTAAGAAGAAAGTTGCTCTACTGTGTTTGTGCCTCTATAAAATGGCTCTTCTCATTCGTAGCTGGGGCAGCCTCTCTTTCTGTCCTACCACTTGCTCTCTTAATTAAAAGCACAATTGACCGTTATGCTCAGCTAGCAAAATCACACTTAAAAGCTTGCCCTGATTCAGAATAAAGAACTAATGTTAGTTGTTTCTGAGTCTAATAAAGCAAACTAATTAATAAATGTCTCAAAGGACCTGCTCCTGAAGGCATATACGCCATTACGTTGAGTATAGGCTGAAGGACAGGATCCACAGAGTTATGTCTACAAAACCTCAGTGCAGTGGTTACATTCATACACTAATTTATTTCTAGTGAATGATTTTGTACAGGGCACAATATAAAGATTGTGTCATGGAAGGAGGTTGTGAACTGAAGGCACTGTTTATATTTTGGGAACAGATCAATTCAAATGCTCTGTTTTCTGGCTAGAGTCAGGATTTATGCTTTCAGAAAGCTTTTGTGTAATCAAATGTGATTAAATTCATGTACTGCAAGACAGCTACTATAAAATATTAAACTACAAGTCCATAAGGAGCAGCATGGTCAAGTGGCTAGGGCACTGATCTGGGACCTTTGTTCAGTTTCTGGTTGTATCACAGACCTGCTGTGTGACATTAGCCAATTCACTTCATCCTTCTGTTTTCCCTTCCCACCCTTTGTCTGCCTTGTTTTACATTGTAAATTCTTCAAGGCAGGGATTATCTTTTGCTATGTATCAGCACAGTGCCTAATACAATGGGGCCCCAATCTTGGTTGGAGCCTCTAGGTTCTTTGTAATACAAATAACTATGTATGTTCTAAAGCTTGTTTCTAAGGATATATTTACACTGCAGTGTAAGCCCAGGATTCAAATTTAGGCTCAAGCCTAACCTCCCTTCTGCCTACACACAAATCATGCTAACCGAGGGCTTGGATCCAAAGTCACAGGATCCCCACAGGGGTGGAGGGTCCAAGCCTTAGGGTATGTCTACATCTACAATTTTGCAGCACTGGTTGTTACAGCTGTATTAGTACAGCTGTATAGGGCCAGCGCTGCAGAGTGGCCACACTTACAGCAACCAGCGCTGCAAGTGGTGTTAGATGTGGCCACACTGCAGCGCTGTTGGGCGGCTTCAAGGGGGGTTCGGGGAACGCGAGAGCAAACCGGGGAAGGAGACCAGCTTCGCCGCGGTTTGCTCTCGCGTTCCCCGAACCACCCTGCAAACCGCAGGGAAGGAGACCTGCTTGCTCGGGGATTCGGGGAACGCGAGAGCAAACCGGGGAAGGAGACCAGCTTCGCCACGGTTTGCTCTCGCGTTCCCCGAACCCCCCTGCAAACCGCAGGGAAGGAGACCTGCTTGCACGGGGGTTCGGGGAACGCGAGAGCAAACCGCAGGGAAGGAGACCTGCTTGCTCGGGGGTTCGGGGAACGCGAGAGCAAACCGGGGAAGGAGACCTGCTTGATTACCAGAGGCTTCCTCAGGTATGCTGGGATACCTGCTTATTCCACGGAGGTCAAGAAAAGCGCTGGTAAGTGTCTACACTTGATTACCAGCGCTGGATCACCAGCGCTGGATCCTCTACACCCGAGACAAAACGGGAGTACGGCCAGCACTGCAAACAGGGAGTTGCAGCGCTGGTGATGCCCTGCAGATGTGTACACCTCCTAAGTTGCAGCGCTGTAACCCCCTCACCAGCGCTGCAACTTTGTGATGTAGACAAGCCCTTAGTCAAAGCAGGAATCAGAGTTCAAGCCCTATTGCATTTCAGTGTAGATGCAGCCCAACCAGACTTGAGCACTTGGAGTCCGCCAAAAGTATCCAACAATCCCACAGGCAGACATTTTCTTTGTCCTCTGGACAACTAAGTTTGGTGGGCAGTCAAGTTTTTCCACATTGCACCACAAACAAAGGGCTAAAGCGACCACACTTTGGGAGGTCACTAGGAAGTCTGGGATATGGGTGGTTGGACTTGGGCCTGCATAATATAGTGTAGACATTGGGGCCCCAGGCTGGGACCCAGGTTTCAACAATTCTTAATCTGGAATTACAAATGAGTATAAATTTACAAACCCAGCATCTGCTAATTCAGGTTCTACTAGTCCTGGGCTTACATTGCTGTGTAGACATATCTAAAGTGTCTAATCTGTGTACTGCATATGTTGGTCAGGGCATCTACCTTTGTGAATGCTCCACATTTCTGCAGCACTTTAAGGGCCAGAGCCTATTGTAGGATAAGCAGAGGTGCTATGTATAGTCCTTGATTCAGGCCCCTTGCTTATCATTTCCAGTGGGCAAGCAGGCTAATGAGTAGAACAAGACCTTCATATGCTGTATCGGGTTCAGTTGGATTTGTTCATGCTTTTCCCCCAGCTCAGCCTCTTTGTAGTGGAGAAGGCATGTGACAGGTTTTATAGTAACTTCTCATGCTGTTTATGCCAAACATTTGTTATCTCTGGAGTTATTCCATCCATAGACTACTTGCAACTGCTCCTACTGAGGGAATGTACTGTAAATATATTATATATGCACTTGATTTTCTGTATATATATTACATTACAGCTGAAGCTTTGGCAGCCTATCCCAGCTGGCCCTGATCTTGATGTGCCAATTTTTGGTTTTAGATGTTGTACACTGGTTGTCTTCTAGCATCTAATGATCAGTCTTTACCGCATGCTATTGTCCCTTCCCCCTTCACATTTTGTAAACCCAACAAAATAAAAAAGTTGACACACCTATTCATTCATGAGCCAGCCCCTTACTACAAGCGCCAGATCCAGTGGTAAAAACATAGCATATGGTAGAGGAGTGCACTTACCCACCTACCTCTCCCAATCCATATACAGCTAGAGATGCAGATAGGCAGCTGAGTTTTAATCCACTGCAGGCTGTGAAGTAGGAATATGGTTTATTACTATACACAGAATTTTTCCTTTGTGTGAGAGTGAATCCCAACCACTTGAAAGGCACATGATTGAGCACTTGAGTCAGAGGGATTGGTTTTGTTTTCTTCCTTAAGGACGTTGTGATCTCTTGCAGCATTTTTGTACCCTTAATGCTTACAGAGTAGACATCACCTTGTTTTTTTATTTTAAAGAGAGAATCCTAATAAAATTTCCTTATTGTTCTTGCACTGTTTAGCTTTGCAAACCAAACACTGAATCCTGATTGTTTAGTGTTTACCTATACCAATGGTTTACAGAAGTCAATGGCAGCTTTGCCCAAGTGGGATGTGCAGGATTGTGCCTGTGATAACATAAGCAACAATCATTTCTGCAGGTAAGTTATCAGGAAGGCCTTTTGCTACACTTCAAATATTTAAGACTATCAAAGGGCTGTCTATACTAGGAAAAAGATCCATTAACAACTATTGTCAGTAACAAGCCTCACAACCTATTTAGCTGCTCATACAGGTGAATAAGAACTTTTATAGAAATCATGATTAGCACAATCTCAGTCACACTTTCTGTAATGAAGATGAAAGTATTTTTGTCCCATCTACATCATCAATTTAGGTAATTTTCAGCAGTGATTACTAAAGAAATCGCTGGTGATGAACATTACCTGCAGAGTTTATTTTTCCAGAGTATATGGATCTTTAAAGTTAAAAAAAAATGATAGTTTTGCTTGATATAAAGGTGAGGAACACATTAGACAGATAGTTATTGAATGTGCATAAATTCAGAACCAGTTCCTGCAAGCCTTACTCACACAAATAGCCTTATTTATGTGAACAGTCCCATTGCCTGCCCACTGCATGATCAGATCCCATATTTTCTTCTCTGAAAAAGTAGGTGAGGGTAACGTAGGAGACAGAATATCAGTTCAATGGTTTTAGAATCGATGGGAAAGTAATGGAAGCTCATCCTCCCACATCAAAAGGTGCCACAATATGTTGGACAGATCATTAAGGAGGAGATAAAAATTCAAAAACATGGTAAAGTTCCTTAAGAAGCAAAACATATGTCAGCTGATTATTTCTAATTGTGAGTTGCAAAATGTTTTACATAGCTCCAGGATCAAAAAGCAAACTGTTAATTTATGGTTTGGGAGATTTTCACTCACCAAAACCTTGGAAATTCTCAATATATCACAACCTACTTAAAAACTCCTGCTAGTAAGTTTTTTATCTTTAATGTATAAAACCGCACAGAAACAGAAAATATTTAAAATTAGACCAAAATTACAAGTATAATTCACAAGAGAAAACATTATTTTTTGAGAAAACATTTTCATATCCTCACTACAGTCATTTATTCTAAATTAGTACATAGCAGTTGTCCATTAAATGAACGCTTTTCCCATAAGACCTATCCCTGTAGAAAAGTATTTTAAGCAAAGTTTCCTAATCACAATGTAACTATTTAGAATCAGAACATTTCATGGCTAATAATTAACATAAACATTAATATGTCCCACTGCTGGAAAAAAACTTTGTGGGCAACTATAAAATGTATGTACTGTATATCCATATTACACTGAACTACTCAAACAGTGCCACTAGTAAACTACTACTTTCCTTAAACATTCCAATTTGCAATAAAGTAAAATGAAGCTATGTGAGTTAATGTGCTTTTGGTTACACAAGTGTTTTTCCTGTAACAAAGCCATGACCTTAATTTTGTTTTCAATGTATCTCTTCCACTGTTTTTTCAGATAGTGTTTCAGTTTTGCCTATTTATGTACTTTCCCTGGAATTGTTCTCTATGAGAACTGATCTTGCATTACTTGGACACCTCTAACTCCTTTTGAAATCAGGTTGGATTGCACAAGAAATGCAGTTTCAGATCCATAATTTGTGCTGTGTGTCATTATTTATGGGAAGTATATAGTCTGAGGCCTTTTAGCTGAGGTCCACTGTTGCATCAGTTAATATGTGATGTCCTCCTACAGGAAGGGATGAAATCTTGGATCAGAGAGGTTTTTCCCACTATAGTGATACAAGGTAAATTTCAAATAGCAGACATCCAATGAAAAACAATTTAAAAAATTGAATATTCCAGTAACAGGGTTAATTCACCACTCTTGGCATCTCCTTCTGGTGCCCCTGGGGATTAAGTTTGGCAGGGCTTTGCGCCCTCCTTTGGATGTGTTTCTCCTGTCATCCTTTTGCATCCTCTGCAACTCCAGATGTTTCTTCTTCATGACTTGGCCCTCTGGCCAGGTCACTATGCATGTCTCCCCTCTCAGAGGTATCAAAGGCCTACTATACAAAATGGCAGTCTTCCCTTCACTGCTTTGACCATGCCACTCCTCCAGTGCTCACGCTCTAATCCAAGTTCTAGCTCAGAGGCCCTCTCATAGGCAGCCAAGATCTGCTCTACTCCATATCTTGCTGCTTTTCTCCTGAACCTTTCCTACTTCTCTCACTCTCCCCCTTTCTCTGGGTTTGTTGGCCCAAACTTCCTTCTCCCAGGGAGTAACCATAGGCTACCTGCAAACTGCTGCCCCTAGCTGCTTTCAGCTCCTGGGCTTTATACAGACCCTACCCTGTTCCTGTCCAGCTGAGCCTTGTCTAATTAATCTCTTCTCCCTGGATCCTCCTCCAAGTGCAGCCTGGGCAGTTAATTGGCCCTCCTAGCCATCTTAACTCATTCAGGCCTTGTATGGGATGGACATCCCATCACAACTCCCTTTTGAATTTTAACAGCCACAAATTGGTGAACATATAATTCCTGTTAGAACCTGCTGCTCAGTAAACACCATGCTCCTGGTGTGAACAGTGCAGGGAACATCTAGCACTGTCATCATAAATCCCCTTGCGATATTCCATTTGATTTATGGCAGTCACATTTAAATCACCAGGAATGATCTTGTTGCCAGTTGTGGAGAGCAAAGCTGATCAATACTTCATACTGAGTTTGCAATCTCATCCGTGAATTTTAATGCTCAGGGCCAAATTTACAAGCCTAAGGATCCAATTCTGCAAGCACTTCCAGCTGGACATAATTCTTACTACCAGCTATAGTCCAATAGCTGCCACATTAGTAAGCACTGAGGATGGTAGGAAGTATTTTCAAGATTGGGCCATGACTTTAAGAAACTCTGAACTGCTCTAATTTACATATTCTCGCAACCCCTTCATCGTGTAAATTATACCAATTTGGAGTCTCTGAGAAAAGATCTGGAATACTGATAATTCACACCAGCTGAAGATCTGGCTTAGATTTAAAAAAAAAACTTTTTAGCAAGGCCAAGTTGCAATAAAACATTAACATACTACATTGTACATTACTTGTTCAGGATCAGGTTAATATTCCAAGAACATAGTTAAAGATTCTGTCTTGCTGGCTGAAGAGATCTCCTCTTCTGAGTACGCTAAAAAGAGTGACCAAATTTCTAAATATCGATCCTCTTTTTGGGACTTCTTTTGTGTATGTATTTCAGGGGTTCTCAAACTGGGGAATGGGACTAGTCTCTGTTTGCCAGAAGCTCTAGCCTGTTTGCCAGAAGCTGGGAATGAGTGGCAGGGGATGGATCGCTTGATGATTACTTGTTCTGTTCATTCCCTCTGGGGTACTTGGCACTGGCCACTGCTCGAAGACAGGATACTGGGCTAGATGGACCTTTGGTCTGACCCAGTAGGGCCATTCTTATGTTCTTACATGGGGGTTCCTGAGCTGTCAGTCTCCACTCCAAACCTCGCTTTGCCTCCAGCATTTATAATGGTGTTAAATATATAAAGAAGTGTTCTGAATTTATAAGGGGGAGGGTCGCACTCAGAGGCTTGTTATGTGAAAGGGGTCACCAGTATAAAAGTTTGAAAACCGCTCCTGTATTTGGTGTGAAAGCTTTTCCCTTATACAAACAGTCTGTATTTTACTATACCACAATTCCATAGGAGGAGGGGTCACATTTTCCCTGTAATGTGCAATACATAGTCTAGCTGCTAACAATAAAATATAAATGTATATGTTGTTCTATTTAAAATGCAGATCCTTTACTTAAACATTAAATAAGCAGGTCTGGTGATCTTTAGGAAGGTAGCATTTTTCATAAGATGACTTTCCAATAATTTTCTCTCAAAACTGTGTAATTCCTGGACTCAAACTCCTCATATGCAAGTATGCCCCCTTTTCCTCCAACCCCTCCAACAGAGCCCCTCTGTAGTAGCAAAAATACAATGGATCTTAACTGGAGTCAAATGCCATTTAAAAAGTAATTTATAAATTATAAAAAAATTATTTATGAACTACAAAAATTTAAGATGTATATTCCCTTCCCCTTATAGAGACTCACTCATCTAGATTAATTTCTTCGTCCAGATCCCTTTCCCATCTTTTCATCTGGGTTGTTTTCTTATCAACAACTTTTTCAATTAAAATTGTATATATGTCAGGGCAGGTCTTCACTACGGTGAGACTGACACTGCTACAATCGATGCAGCAGGGATTGATCTAGCGGGTCTAGTGAAGACCTGCTAAATCGACCTCAGAGCGCTCTCTGGTCGACCCCGTTAATCCAGCTCTCATAGACTCATAGACTCATAGACTCATAGGTCAGAAGGGACCAATCTGATCATCTAGTCTGACCTCCTGCACAAGGCAGGCCACAGAACCCCACCCATCCAATTTTATACAACCCCTATCCCAGGATTGAGTTTTTGAAATCCTCAAAATGGTTTGAAGACCTCAAGCTGCAGAGACACCACCAGCAAGCGACCCGTGCCCCACGCTGCAGGGGAAGGCGAAAAACCTCCAGGGCACCTGCCAATCCGCCCTGGAGGAAAATTCCTTCCCGACCCCAAATATGGCGATCAGCTAAACCCTGAGCATGTGGGCAAGAGTCACCAGCCAGCACCCAAGAAGGAGTTCTCCGCAGCAACTCAGTACCCATCGCATGCAACAAACTCTGAGAAGAGTTGACCAGTGAGTGTCTCCCATCGACACTGCGCAGTGAAGACACTGCGGTAAGTTGACCTAAGCTATGTCGACTCCAGCTACATTATTCACATAGCTGAAGTAGCATAACTTAAGTCGATTTACCCTCATAGTGAAGACAAGCCCTTAGAAGTTGTTCCAGCTTGCTCCTGGGTCAACTCCTCAAATGTGCTTAGAAGTAAATTCAGATTTCACAATAAAATGTTTTACTTGTAAATACTGAAAATATGGGATCTTGAAATTATTTATATTATTACATATATCTTGGTATGATTCAAATCTGAAACCAGGAACAGCTATCCAAATTGAGTAATCTCAGCTCTTACCCAGAATGAATAGTCACTTTGATAATTCCTAGGAATAAAATTCTGATTATTAATGGAAGTAGCTAAGGGAGAGGGCCTCATCAATGGCAACATTTGTCCAAAGCTGCTAAGGTGATCTGGATGAATGATTTTGGTGATGTATATTTCTTTTTAATCCAACAATTACTATGAACAGCTAAATTTGGGCTCCAGTCTTCTTTGAGTTTTACTGAGTGTTTGTGTGGTCTATTTTTAACCCAATTTATCACACATTTTAATTGTGATGCATGATAAAATAAAATTATAATAGTAATAGTAATAAACCTAATTAGGGAAAGCTAATCCACTCTGCTTTTATAGGCTTATGCAGAACTGTAGAACTCACCCTTTGTTTTTTATGTTTTCCGTATGAATTTTAATAGCTCATTCTGCCATGTTTTAATGCCATATCAGCTATACCTATAGGGTTGCACTGAAACAAAAACAATAACTTTAGGAGGACCTTCATCTTTACCAAGGCTACTTTACCTCACCAAGAAATTTAATATTTGTTCCATTCATACAAGCCTTTTATTATTTTACTTCACATTGGAGGGTAATTTGCCTTAAAAATATTTGTTATGTTTCTCCGCAATACTTATTCCTAAATATTTTAAAGATTCCTTTACCCATTTAAATTTATGTAGCTGACAACAGGTTGTCAGGAATATTCATTCCTAAAAATTCAGATTTATCATAGTTTATTTGGAAACCTGATACCTGCCCAAGTTCTAAAATAAACTGTTTTATAATTTTTAATAAGTCTTCTGGATCCTGCAAATATAATAAGATATTGTCAGCACACAAAGCTATTTGTGTTCTAATCCGCAAGACATTTTGATGCCCTTTGCCAAGAGGCTATTTCTCACCTTTATTGTAAATGGTTTCATTGCCAAAGCAAACAGCAGGGGGAATAACGGGCAACCCTATCGCATACGCCTAGACAAATTAAAAGGAGGGGATTAATGACTATTAACCAAAACAGATGCTCAAGGACGAGTATAGAGGACCAATATGCCCCTATAAAAACTGATCTTCAAAATCAAACCTTTCCAAAATCTTTCTGAAGTACTCCCACTCCAGTTTGCCAAAGGCTTTCTCAGTATCCAAAGAAAGCAGCACATAGGAAGAATTGCTAGAATTAACACTATAGATCTAATTCAGAGTTCTTCTGATATTATCAGATAGATGCCTGCCAACAGTGAATCCAGACTGGTCCGAGTGAACACATTTGGCCAAGATGACACTTAATCTGTTTGCTAGCACCTTGGCTTAAATTTTAGAATTCACATTAATTAAAGAAGTAGGTCTGTATGATGCACAATTGGTAAGATCTTTCTTTTAGAATGATTACAATTTTTGCCTCTTTTCATGAATCTGGAATCTCATTCCTCTGTAATATACCATGAAACAATTCAGTTACAATAGGGACCAACACTTGTTCAGAGCTCTATAATAATCCCCAGAAAACCTGTGGGACCTGGAGCTTTCTTGGATTTTAAATTCTTAACTACATCTTCAGCTTCCTCTGCAGTAATTTGCCTATCAAGATCTGCCACATCATCCTCTGAGACCTGAGGATTTTTATATTTCTCAAATATCTATTGATAAATTCAGGATCTGGATGTTCTGAAGTATATAAAGTATAGAAAAAAGTTAGCAAACGTTTCAGAAATCTGGCTGATGCCAGTTACTAAATATCCTTTATTTCTAATCAGAAGGATGGCTGATGTATCCTGTTTCTGTTTTAATCTAAAAGCCTATCAGCTTTATTGCTCTTTTCATAATATTTTTGTTTAATATAGCTAAATGTTTGCTCAGCCTTACCTGTTTATAACAGTTTAATCTTCCTTCTAATTTCAATTAATTTCTTATATATTTTTTAGACCCTATAGATTTATGTCTCCTTCCAGAAAAGAAAGTTATTTAACTAAAGTATCTTCTTCAAGAGCTCTCATCTTTTTGAGGTATGATATTTTATTTATAGGTATTCTCTTCATTACTGCTTTTCCAGCATCTCAGAGAACCCTCATATCACTTTATTCTATATAATACTGATTTTTTTTCCAGTTTATGGTTATAAGGGGGTGATACAACAAAGCTCCATTCAACCACCAGGCCCTTTGTTTTTCTACTGAGTCCCAATCTTGCAGCGGAATGATCAGACCAAGTTATAACTCCCAGTTTAGCTGTTTTGACCAAATTAGCCAAAACCCTGGAAATGAAAATCATATCAATCCTGGAATAAGATCCATGAGTAGCAGAATAATATGTATAGTCCCTGACATCCAGATTCATTTCCCATCAGACATCCCACAGATCCTCATTTTCTAAGTGATGCAACAAATTTGCATTTGCTCCTCCCCAACACATCTGTGTACATACAATTGATCCAAAATGGAATTAAGCACCTTGTTAAAACCCTCCCTAGAATTATATCTCCTTCCATAAAACTTCGCAAGTCACTAAAAAACTGATTTTAAAAAAAGCTTGCCTGTGATTCAGAGCATATGCATTGGCCAAGGTGAGAAGTTTACTTTTCAAGAACCTCTGAATTAAAATATATCTGCCTGCTGTATTTACAAATTGTACTGAAACAATAAAAGAGAAGTGTTTAGCAAAAAGTATTGCCACCCTGCTCTTTTATTAGATTGGCCTGGAGAGAGAGATGATAGCTGAGTCCTAGATGTATTCAGGTGTTTAACATAATTTTTCTTCAAATGTGTTTCCTATAAATAGATTATACTCAGAAACTTCTTTGTCAGCGAGCAGAATACTCTTCTCCTTTTTGTTGGATTATTCATTCCCATAACATGAAGAGTCATGACATTAATAAACTCACTCATGAGTAAAGATCTGGCCTAAATTCTGAAGACTCACACACAAACTTATACCCTCCTCCTGATCCACTTACACATCACCTTTGAACTTGGCTCACTAAGTTTAAGGCATACTTTGTGATATATAAATAAAAACATCAAGGGATTCTCACTTGGTGTCAACTCCCTGTTCTACCATATGCCATCCAGTTAGTTGATCTTTTCGCAACATCCCTCTCTAGCCTTTTGGCTCCTCAGTGAGACTTACATCAACTAAACTCCCTCTGTGGACCAATGTCACAGATGGCATTTAAGGGTGTATGTTGATTCCTGGGTCTGACTCTAAGGGAGTACGAATTCAATGCTGAGAGTACTAAAAGAAGGTGCAAGTTACTGCAGCTTCCCTTAGATTCAATCAAACTAGCCTCTGAATTTGGTCCTTAGTGTATTCTTACCTAACATGCTGGGGACAACACACAACAAAATTAATGTGTAATGAACAGCTCAAAACTTCCATGTTCCCAACAAGAAACACCGACATCTGAAAGACAAACTAACACAGTGGGAGATTATATTGTGGGTTTATGACTTGAAGAACAAATCCAAACCCTGCTTGATGTTCATAAGTCACTTTATTTCTATTTTACATAGCACTTTGAGCAGAATATGCTGCTTGATGGTGGTGCATAATGTGAAATAGGTCTCAGCCCCAGTTGCATAGCATAGACTGCCATTGGACTAAGTTAACTAAAAAGGCTTCTTGTTCCTAAAAATGTCGTAAACTGCTGGTGGTTTCCTGATGTCACTTATATTTGGAGATGGCAGTGTAAGAGTCTTAGAGTGGGTCCAATGTAATCAGGCACAGTATGTATAATTATAGTCTTCTGAGTTCTTATGAAGAATTTCAATAACCTGAGATTCAATCATTGTTTTTGTTGCTAACTTTTGAGTTTCACTTATAGAACCAGATGTAGTATCTTGGATTTCCTCTAGACATGTTTGAGGAAGACGACTTTTATTTTTAAGTTGAAAATTTAACTGCACTGTTAACCAACTTCAATAAAGTTTTAAACATATTGGACTAGCAATTTTTTTTAAGAAATAAGATAATTAAAAAATTAATTCTTAAAATACTGCCAACAATTTCATGATATAGACATTTTTAATATTAAAAGTAAATTGTAAATGTGTCTTTATAAACAATATGCATAAAATACATCTACTATACTAAAGCTTTCTCTCTTTTTTAAATGGTATTTCACAGTAATTTCTTAGGTATGTAATGTTTTCCCTCAAAGAAATAGTGCAATTTGAAGAACGTACATTATGTCAGCAGATTAGAATTTTTGTGGTCATTAATACAAGTCTTTGTAGATTTCTTGTAGGAGTGGATGAAGACTCATATCTGTCTCCGTTTTCTTTATTATTTGCAACAGCTGCACATGTTCTGTTACAATCTGTCTGAGGTCCGTCATTTTCTGAAGCAACTTTGCAAACAGCTGTGATGATTCTGGGTGATTCAGCTTTAGTTGGAGCTCCAGAGCCTGCAGCAAATTGTCTTGTATATCTTCAATGGGCTTCACATTCAACAAACCGGGGCGATCTAGGAAAAATAATAGTGGGGGAAGGAACTGGTGAATAAAATATTAACTTTGGTTTGGAGAAGAACACCTCAGTCGTTCGCTTTCTCAAAGGTTTCTCCAACACACTATCTAAAAGTTTCACTTTTTGAATGCTGTTTGATGATTTCCTATGTTTTTTTTTAACAGACAGCCTCTTATTAAAGCATTCACAAGGAAAAATAGTCTTAGAAAGGGTACAAGCATCCGTTAGTTACAGATATAGAGGCAGGGCCGACAAGGGGGGCGGGAGCCGGTACAAATTACTGGGGCCCGGCAGTCCGGAAAGGGGCCCGGGGCCCAGCTTCCCCGGCTTTGTCGGTCCGCCCTTGCTGGGGAGCCCGAAATTTTTTTTTCACCAGGGCCCGAACCCGCTCTCGGTGGCCCTGTATAGACATATGTATGTAGTACATTGCAATGCATATTCTACACCAGCTTCCCTTGTTGAAGGAAGAGTAAGTAAATAAGATACACTTGAAGGACATCAAAGTCTTCACTGGGTACATCATCAATGGACATCAACATACAGACAACTGGATCTACTAGTGTTTGATACCTCTTTAAAATCTGCAAATGATTCTTCTTATGATGATGACGGTAATATAAAAACTTGGATGGGTGCTGAAAAAGCAAACTAGTCAAGCCACAAATGTGACTTCAATGGGAGACATGACTGAGGGCCACAGATTTTGGGCCACAGTGTCTTCATAATTCTAACTTGCTGGATTTAAAGATTTTGTTCTTAATTCTTCCCCATGTCCATACTCCACTGGGCTTTCAGAGAGCTGGTTATGGTTCCCTGGTTCTGCCTCAACAGCAGTTAAAGGGGATCTCAGGAACCGTATGCCAATGGAGGATATGTGTGTGTGTGTGTGGGGGGGGAGGGGGGGGCTGGTGCTGGAGCTGCCTCTACTGGATTCATGATAGCAGAGAGTTCTCTTCCATGAGGGGAATTCTGTTTTAGACATTTACAACCAGAATTCGAACCCTTTCAGCACATGAGCTATGTAAAGGAACCATATGGAACTGGAGAATCTGGCCCTTCTTTTTGTTTCAGGCTTTTAATATTGAGCCCAATTTTCCCTTTTCTCTTCCAATATGCCATGTCTATCTGGGCTCAACTACTTGAATACATGATTTTTTATTTCGTAATAGCATTCCATTGCAGGGCAATGCTGCTGCTATGTCTTGTTCTTTAAAAATAGCTTTGCTTAGGTCTCTTATTTCATGTGAAACCATTTGACAGAAAGATTAAATCTTTAATAGCAACATTTGTTCTGTTAACTCCTCCCTCCTCCAACTCCTTTTATTAGGTCATGGCCATTATTACTTAACATGACTCATGGCAATTTATCTAACTTCATGTAATAAAAAATTTGAATCTATGGCCACAGAAGTTAAGGACATGGCTGAACGCTGTTGTAATTGCACTAAGTTGTCACATTTGATAATTATTGTCAATGACATGTTACTTCTTAGGTTGCTAATATGTAACCAAGTAAACCAACTTTACATTGGGTATGGCCTACATGTGCCCATGACAAAGCAGAAGTTAATCATTTTACTGCTTAGCCAACAGATTAGTCTCAAAAGTTGATCAATAACAAGCAGTGCATACATCTGGGCACAATGGAGGTATTTTCTTCGATATGGAGACCTGTCCAATGTGAAAAGGAGAGTGGGTATTCTAAATTAACTGCTGATTAGGTATTCTGTAGGATGTGTATCATAATGGATAAAGCACTAGACTGGGACCCAGGAAACCTTGATTCTATTCCCAGTTTGGCTACTGGCCTATAGAGTAACCTTGGGCAAGTCATGTTACTGCTGTGTCAATTTCCCATTTTGTAAAATGCGGAAAATGATGCTTACCTCCTTTATATAGCACTAAGTGGTATTATTGCCTGGCCGAAGTTGGGGTTGATAGATGAAGTACCTGTTCTCCAGTCACCAGATTAACTCAGCATTAGCTTTACAGGAATCTCAGTTCATTTTCACTTTGCTTTTACAATGTTGCCATGTTTTAGGCCTTGTATAGACTGAGGTTTTTAGTCACCAGTGAAACTACAATAGATATGGCTTCCCCCAGTGCAATCCTTTACAGGAGATGCATCACACTGCTATGAAACGCCACTTGTACTGGGTAAGAAGCATAGCATAAACTGTGGTTTACACAGATGTAATGTGTCTACACTAGGGGTTTGCAACAGGGCAGCTATAGCTACACCAATGGTTAGAAACGCCAACTGCAGACAAGCCAAGAAACTAATCACAACTTTAACAAGAAACTCAACACCATCATGGATAAAATATCTACAGTTAAGCACTTTTATGAAGAGAGAGGACCTGATTCTCAATCATTTTATCCCTGTGCTTGGGGCAGGAATAAAGGGGTATGTGGGGGGCAATAAAAGTGGCTTTATGCCACATTTATAATCCCCATGCGCTAAGCAAGTCTGGGGCTTGTCCAGCCCCTAGTGTAAACTACAGTAACCTCAGGACTAAGCCAGTTTATGTTAGGGCTGACCATGGTCCCCTACAGGCCCTGGGAAGCAGAAAATAGTTGGAGTGTACTGTACTCTGGCTGTGTTTCCTCTTTGCCTCTGGCCTGTTGCTTTGGAAGAGGACTGGGAGCAGGTCAGTGTACAGGCCTTAAACCAGCTCTGTGCCAGATGGGGATATTCCCTTTAGAGTGCATATAGTCAAAGGGTCATCTTTGCCCCTTTTATTCTACCAGGGTGACCTAAAAGGACCTTAGTCCACTGGAAAATCATGCCTGGACATTAGAAAGGGCCAGATTAGTAGTCCTATGGTTACTGCTCTGCAGAACAACCTCGGATTCAGTTACCAAAACTAGTGGCTTGTTATTTTGGTGGATCTGGATCTGGAGTGGAGAAAGCAATTTTCATCACAATGCAACAATCTCTCCTATATAAGAGCAGTGTTTGATGTGTCATTCCAGTTCTTCTCAAATAGAATGTTAGTCTGATGCAGCTGCAGATCAAAATCTGAGTTTTGAAGTTTAGGGGCACTTGGATTTCGGGTTTTGGCTCAAGCTCATTTCTAGCATTTACAAGTATATATTGAACAGAGCAATCACAAAATCATAAAGAGAGGAAATCATTACATAAACTGAAGCAAAAATATTTATTTGTGTAGAGGAAAGTCAGGATTTATCAGCATGGATTTCCTAGAAACTAGCTATTCCTCTTCACTCAGTGTACTACACACCATAGTAATCTTTTCCCAGAAATCATTATCCCAAAAATGTTAGTACATTTTTAAAGAATGTCTTCCTTTGTTCCTGATTTTATTATTAACCTGTGCTTGGCTGGCAGAAGTCACTTATAGAAACATATACCAGTTTACTGGCAATATAACCAAAAATATCTTGTAGTGTAAATATCTGCAAACAGAAAAATCACCTGCAAATGAACAATACTTTCTTATTGATTTCCTAGAGGATTTTGGAAATATCATCAAGACTTATTTTTAAAATGGCCTACCGGACTTTGGATAAATTATCAAGACTTATTTTCAGACTACCTGAGTACATTGAAGTTGGTACAATACACATTTGCTCATATCAATCCTTCATAAACCTCCCAACTGGATATTTCTAAGCTGTTAATAATTTTGTCTTTTGGATGCTATAGCTTTAAATTTCACTGCCTTGCTGATGAGGAAAACTGAACCAGCTGGATATGACTTAGTGCACAGCAAAATACAGGTCGAACAAGCACGAAGACCATACCTTGGGATTAGCCTCCATTTCCCCTGTGTCTCTCTTGATGCTGGGAATTATCGAGGTATGAATTTTTTCAATGTAAAACCCAAATCAAGGCAAATCATCCCCAAATCTGACTTGCTGGGCCTCTGAAGCAAACCCAGAATGTCAGCATCTAGACTGGGATTTACAAAGAAGCCTAAGTGAATTACGCATTCAAATTCCACTGAAGTTCAATGGCTGACTTCCTTAGGCTCCTTTATAAAACCCAGCCTAATGAAGCACTGGAACTAGGATCAGTGAAGCTGGCAAAGGCCTATTGGGTCACAGAATATAAGGGTTGAAAGGGACCTCAGGAGGTCATTTAGTCTAACCCCCTGCTCAAAGCAGGACCAATCCCCAGACAGATTATTGTCCCAGATCCCTAAATGGCCCTCTTAAGGATTGAGTTTACCACCCTGGGTTTAGCAGGCCAATGCTCAAACCACTGAGCTATCCCCCATCTCCAACCTGTTAGTTTTCAATAACCAGATGCCGAGGAAAGAGAAGTCCTATTTAAGGCAATACAGATTTTGCCTGAGTAATGACTTCAGGATATGAGCCATTATTTTGTATGCTATGCTCTTCTACAAACAGAGGATGACACCATCTCTGTCTCAAGAAGCTTATTTAGACCAGAAACAAGACAATACTGTTCAAACCTATGAGACACTTGGGTTGAAGCTGCAAGCATTACCTGCACAGCTTGAAGTTAACCACGCTCACTAGGGTAGAAGAAGATGTGTTTTTTGGGAAGGGATTAGTAGGGGAAGGGAGGTCATTCAGGGCACAAAGAGAGGGAGCTCCAGGCAGAGGTGGCACTGTGGAAGAAGGTACAAGAGTGGGAAATAGATATGGGCTCTTTAGTTGGGAGACTTGGGAAGAGTATAGATCTGTGAGTCTCAGCTAGGGGTACGGGTACCCCATGGGGTATGCAGAGGTCTTCCCTGGGGTACATCAACTCATCCAGATATTTGTCGAGTTTTACAACAGACTACATAAAAAACACTAGGAATGTCAGTACAAACTAAGGCCATGCCTACGCATACATGGAATCAATACAGTGGTGCCGCTGGATATGCCTATGGGAGAGCTCTCCCGTCAACATAATAAAACCAGCTCAACGAGTGGTGGTAGTTATGTCAGCTGTAGAGTGTCTCCTGCCGACATAGTGCTGTGCACACTGGTGCTTATGCCACTCAGGCATAGATAGTTAGAGTGGGGTAGATAGAAATGAGAAGCAACGATATGGGCAGGGACAACATTGACATGGAAAGTGAGACGAAGCTAGCATATAGATTTGAAGAGAGGATAGACTAAGGGAGAGGCAGATCAGTCCTAGCAACAGCATTTTCATAGACCACAGTAGAGAGAAAGGAGGTGAAGGTGGGGGGCAAGGATGAATAGGTGGCAATTGTTAAGGTGAGAGAAGACCAAGATGAGAGAGGGGTGAAACAGGATATTGTCTTTAAGCTTATGTGAGTGGGAGGGTGGTGTAACTGTTGATGTTACTGGAGAACAGAGCACATTGAGTCCATTCCCTGCAAGCACAGACTGGAGTGCTATGGAGGAGCTATTAAAGGGCTATCATCCTGGTGTTCCCTCTAGTTTTTCCCACCCATGTGCGGAATGAATTTTGTTATGTGCACCAATATGGAGATCACATCACCTCCATATTGGTGCACATAACAAAATTCATATGGTGGGGTGGGGCAGAGGGCTTCGGAGTGTGGAAGGGGGCTCAGGGCTCAGGCAAAGGGTTGGGGTGTGGGGGTGATTGTGAAGCCTCTGGCTGGGGGTGTGGGCTCTGGGATGGGGCTGGGGATGATGGGCTCAGGGCTGGGGCAGAGGCTTGGGGTGCGGGGGGGGGGTGAGGACTCCGGCTGTGGGTGTGGGCTCTGGGGCTGGGGATGAGGGGTTTAGGGTGCCATATGGCTCCCTGTGGCTACAGTGGGGAGATAGGACTCCCCTCCAGCTCTCTCTCCCTGCAGCAGCACCTGGGCTGGGAGGGGAGAGGCACCTGTACCCTGGCTGTGGCAGGTCAAGGTTTGTGCTGGGAGAAGGGGCGCCTATCCCCCGATCAGGACTGTGCTGGGTCGGGGCTAGGCACCTGTCCCCTGGCTGTGGCAGGTCTGGGGCTGGTCTGAGGCTGGGGGAGGGGTGTCTGTCCCCTGGCCACAGCAGGTTCGGTGCTGGGCTTGGTTGGGGCCGGGGCCGGCGTTTGGGGAGAGCCATCTCTCCCCGACACAGCCCTGAGCACCTCTCTGACACTTAATAGGTAGCTGCGTGACCGCGCAGCTTAGAGGGAACTTAGGTAACCATCAAAATTTTAAAGACCTATTTCTTCATCTATATTACAAAGGTCATTCCAGGTTATTAAGACTGAAAGTATTTTAAAAGTCTAATATACTTTTCACCAGTTATACTTATTGCTAACTACTTGTCTTTTGCCTGGCTTGGACAATGGAAGCAAACTAGACCATTTCACTTTTTGTTTATTATTGGTTAGTTTTGCTTTCTGGTCCCCATTCATTAGCACAAGCTTATTTCATTTGGTTTGGAAACACTGCAGGAAAATGTTTAAATCCAAATAAACAGTCTTAAATTATTGAAAAAAAATTAATTAAAATTGTTCTGAGATTTGCAGAACATTTTTTTTCAAAACAACCCCCAAATTTTGGGTTTAAATTACCTGACTGTATCTGTTTAAAGTGATACTTCACTTTTTCTTAGACAAAAAATAGGTTTTACACATTTGAAAGCCTCTTTTAGGCTTGAATGTCCTTAAAGTTAACTATATTTTTTGTTATTTCTCACTTACAAAATGTCCATCTGCATGTCTCTAGGTTTGATGCTAGCATGCAAAATTACATTACATTTTATGTCTATAACAACCATCATTAGTTAAGGTCATTTAGAGTTTAAATACACATTCTGAAATCATAATATGATAAAATACATAAAGAAACATAATGGCTGATTGAACACTTTTTTCTACTGCTATTTCTGCAGAGGAGACAGATATGACTCAGCAGTTTAGGTTTTACTTACCAGTCTGTAACATGCAGTGCACTCATTAGGTTTTTGGTTCAAAGCCCACAGTAGTTATCTGCAGTTGTTGGTCTGATTAGGAAGTATTTCATTGTTCTAACATGATTACTACAAGGGTAATTTTTGTAATGGTCAGTGCTAAAATCCTTGGTAATATTCAGTGATGAAACCTCAAATTTTTCATATTGTGGTTAAATGATTTAATATATCAGTTAACAAAGAACAGCTATTCTGGGCTCATTAACTGCTCTAAAACATAGAGTAGGAGACCCAACAAGTCGGAAGCAGAGACAGGCCTGAAGCAAAATCCTAGGTCTGAGTGCGGATCTGGATCCAAACTTTGTAGCTAGACCTTTTTACAACAGGTCAGACCAAATTCCCAGAGCCAAACATTCTCCCAAATTTGTGGGCTATTCAGTGGTGGAGTTGGGATCTGGAACCAGACTTACTGCTTGGACTAAGGTTGTCAATTTTGGTTGGACATATTTCTATAGGTTTCATCACATGATATAATCTTTAATTAAAGATTAATCTCTAATTCCTGGAAACTGTAGGACAATTCTGGAGGTTTGGCAATCCTAGCTTGGAACCATCTATAGTCAGAGGAATGACTATGCAAAAATGACCCAGTAATTTCCCTATTTATTCTGTCTCAGAGACTTCCTTAACAAATTTGCTAAATTTATAAGCAGGAGTGAATTAAGACTAAAGAAGGCTTCCATTCTCCAAAACTTCTAGCATCCCCTTCTCCTGAGACATTTCTTTCCCGCAAACCTCTGACAGACTCCTTGTTCTTTCCTAGCTAAGCAGAATACTTCATCCCAGTTTACCCCCCAGACACAGGTTTTTGGTGTATGTTCTCTCCCCAGAGTCAGTCAGGGCTTCTACTCAGACTTACTACAGTGTAGGGATCCACTGTGAACCAAGGAATCTGGATCACAAGGATCCTGCTTTTAATACACCTCTGTTCACAAGACAAAAGGACAATTCTCTAATATTCAGCTCTACAAACTCAGCAAAGGATCTGAGTGTGAAGCTATCTTTTTTTTTGGCTGTGCATTATCACCAGTGATGCAGAAGCTGTCATTTTACTGATGATGCATGAGTCTGTATAGACTCCAGATGTACATGCTCTAAACTGCTAATAAGTAAAAGCTTGGTTTGATCTGTAAAGTAAGAGAAATCAAATTGAAGACACATATGGTACAGATATGCTAAGAATGTGCTTTTAAAAAAAGCCATTGTTTTAACTTTATTTGTATTTAATATAGTAGTTTGTAAGCATGGTAAACTCCCCAATATTAATTCTAAAACCACAGGAAGAGCCCTAAAAGATTCTTTTTCTCTAAAAATTCTAAAGCAACGTAAATGTGAAAACTGAGGACTTGGCCACACTTGCGAGTTACAGCGCAATAAAGGAGCCCCGGGCACCTTAGCTCACTGCCCATCTACACTGGCAAGGCACGCAGAGCACTCTGTCTCCACGGCTACAGCACTGCTGGTACTCTACCTCAGTGAGAGGAATAACGTTTGCTGGACCTTGGCTACAACGCATGGGCGTCAGTGTGAACAAGGTGTTGGGTTACTGTGCTCTGATCGGCCTCCACAAACGTCCCATAATCCCCTTAAGTCAAATGGCCACTCTTGTCATTGTTTTGAACTCCTGTAAGAATGTGGAAATGCCCCTTCAAAGTCCGTTTCTGACAGCTGGTATGCAAGCCAATAGTGTGGAATGCTGTGTGTGTGAGACAGAGGCAGGGAGGAGGGAGGATCTGCTGCTGTCTGAACTTACAAGACAGCATGCTGACATGCTCTCAGCCCCCCAAAACCCCATTCTCTCTCCCCCTACATATACACAACACACTCCTTGTCACACTCCACCCCACCCCACCCCATTTGAAAAGCATGTTGCAGTCACTTGCATGCTGGGATAGCTGCCCATAATGCACCGCTCCAAATGCCGCTGCAAATGCCGCAAATGTGGCCATGCCAGTGCTCAAGCAGCTGTCAGGGTGGACAGACTGCAGCGCTTTCCCTACTGCGCTCTCCAAAGGCTTGTTTAACTCACAGCACTCTACATCTGCAAGTGTAGCCATGCCCTGAGTTAAGCATGCATTTTAGCGCTCAGTGTGCTATATTGTTGGGGGGGTGGGAACTGGGAGAGGGTAAAGTAGGGTGTTGGGTCAATCAGACCCTGATTCAGTAAAACACTTAACCATATACTTAATCTTCTTAGCATATGCACAATATGCCTCAGGTGGCACATGACCAAGATTCATGACTAAATTTGATCTGCCAATTGGATCATGAGCTTCCCTGGCCCGCGTATTGACGGGGAGTGCGATGTGAACACTGATCCATGCCCCCCATTTACTTAATATTATGGATGGACTCAAGTATGTACTTTAGTACTTTCCTGAATCAGAGCCTCAGTGTATCAATGTTTTAATTCACTTTCTCTTAATACAATTTCACAGTTGGGATGCAACATAATAGAATCAGAAATTTAGCATGCTCTAGTCCTTCATATGTAAAAGTATATCTACCTGTAGGATATACACATAACCCCCCATAAATACATATACATACACACGTAAAAGAGTTCTATTTGGAGAAGTATTTTATAAACTCAAACACACTTGAACAAAGAAAAAGAGTAAGACATAATGGGAATAAACAGCCAATCAAACAAATTTTCATTCTCTTTATATGCAACCAGCATGAGATCTTGACCAGTGAAATAAAGGTTCACAGAAATATCATACCACAGCCACTCTCAGCTTTATAGAATTTTAAAGATACCACAAGCTCTTTACCACGTATTTTGGCAACACTAAAAAATACCAGGAAACCACAGCAGAGAAGTAAATGAGACACAGAGGAGAATAAGTTCTACACAGTTAACTTTAGCTTAATTAAACAACGATTTACACATATTTGGAGGGGAAAGGCTTAGAATTGCCTTCACCACTGTGCTAGTTTGTAAAATGAGATAATATTTTCTACCAATCCAATCCAAATTAATGTACACAGCTAGAAGTCTTATTCCCCTTAAAAAGAGGACCAGGAACAATAGAAAAAGCCCTTTCTTTCTTCCTCTTTGGTCTTCCTCTCACAGAGGTTCCTTTGCAGCCTACATCAACAAACTTTTGTCTCTTTTCCAGTAACCTTGTCAATTACAAACTTTATAGGAAGGAGGGTATGCTAGTGCAGAGAAAAAGCGTGCTTTCAAATTAATTCAGAAATGGGCACAAAACAGACCACTTTTGAAGCCTAATATTTTCCTTTCAGTCTGCTTGCATTACTTTGATACCTCAATGAGATTTCTTTCCATTTGGATGCAAAAATATTAGTTTTTCAAGCATCATTTCCCCATCAAAAATGTTTATATGTGAGACTTTTCTCTTTTGATATGGAGCAAGTGGCCTTCCAACTTAAAAGATAATGACTCCCTATGAAATGAGTAGGGCCCTATCAAATTCACAGCCATGAAAAGTGCATCACAGACTGTGAAATCTGGTCTCCCACCATGAAATCTGGTCTTTTGTGTGCTTTTACCCTATTCTATATAGATTTCACAGGGAAGACCAGCATTTCTCAAATTGGGGGTCCTGACCCAAAAGGGTTTTTTTGGGGGGGTTGCAAGGTTATTTTAGGGGGGCCATGGTATTTCCATCCTTACTTCTGTGTTGCCTTCAGAGCTGGGTGGCCAGAGAGTCGTGGCTGGTGGCCAGAGAGTGGCAGCTAGCTCTGAACGCGGCACCTCGCCAGCAGCAGCACAGAAGTAAGGGCAGCAATACCATAACATTCCACCCTTATTTCTGTGCTGCTTCCTTCAGAGCTGAGCCAGAGAGTAGCAGCTGCTGACTGAGAGCCCAGCTCTGTAGGCAGCAGCACAGAAGCAAGGGTAGCAATACCATACCATGCCATCCTTACTTCTGTGTTGCTGCTGGAAGTGGCTCTGCCTTTGGAGCTGGGCTCCTGGCCAGCAGCCACCGCTCTCCAGTTGCCCAGCTCTGAAGGTAGTGCCCCCGCCAGGAGCAGCACAGAAGTAAGGGTAGCAGTACTGCAACCCCCCCACCCCTACAATTACCTGGTGGCCTCCCCACAACTCCTTTTCGGGTCAGGACCCTCTACAATTACAACACCATGAAATTTCAGACTTAAATAGCTGAAGTCATGACATTTACAATTTTTAAAATCCTAAAACAGTGAAATGTACCAAAATGGACCATGAATTTGGTAGGGCCCTAATAATGAGCATATAGTTGCAATCCTTTTACCAGAGAAAAGGTGTCTTAAATCCACCCTTGTTGACAGCCAGTTTAAGGACTGAATGAGTATAAAGCCTGAACTATTCTCACCCCTTAAAGGTAGCCCTTCTAGGTCAGTGTTGCAGCACATTGGCAGGACTGCCTGAATATCCAGTGCCATAGATGTTCTGCAGATCAAGATCTCCAGGGGTATCAATATGGCATTATTCACAAGCTTATTTACAGGATTTTTTTTTTAAAGAAAGAAAATACTGCATAAAAGAAACAGTCATTTTCTCTATGGAACTGCTGAAAATTTTATATAGTCTACATGTTGCTCCCTCTCAGATCTCCTGTTTCAAGGGTTTCCTTTGAACACATTGCTCCGCTTCTTGGAATGTTTCTCATTTAGTAGTGGTCCAGAGACATCTACACGGCGCACATCACGGGACACCGTTAGTACCAGGTTGAGTAATCGAGAACGCCGGTCAGGGAAAAAACCCACTTCCTTCCTTGATGAACCAAGGGACACACCCCATCCATGTACTTATTCACTACACCAATACTGACTTAGACTCTAAATACATTCTATGGGTGGCGTACCCAAGACCACTTATCCACTGACATTTTAAAAACTCCTGCACCCCAGTCTGGGTCTATGCTGGTTATGCACTATATATGTATCTCGTGAACCTTGTAACCAGTGCTTGGAATCCCTCATAACCCAAGCCTGACCCCACACGTACAGTACCTTCCCTCTTAACTTGTGTAATTTGATTTTAAACCTTAACTTTAATAATTTTTTTACTGTTAAATAGCACAACCATTTACATATTGAGGCCAGGGTTGCTTGGGTGTCACAGAACAGCAAATACACCTATCATCCTACAGTTCTTGTTTTTAAAGGCCTGCAAGAGGTTGAGGCAACCTTCAGCATTGATTTCACTGGATCTGTGACCATTCACAGCAGCTGAGGATCTGCTTCTAGGAGTTTGCGGGGCTAGATAGCTGGTGATGACAGGAAGGGAAAAAAAATCTTTCTAAAAACATTTTTCTAAATCTCATTTTACCAGAATGCATTTCTCAAAATTACAGTAACTAAAAAAAATGCTCCGATGAAAATTTTACATCGCTAACAATGGGATAAAAAATGTCTCTTTTAAGAAACGGGGATTATTCTGTTGCCCATGATCAGCAACTCTGTCTCATCAGCATTTTTTTATATAATTAATTTTTTTTGCCTGAATTAAACATTTTCAGTATTATTTTTAAGCGAAATGTACAAAGGCACATTAAGAACAGCTGTTTAGCATTATAATAATGAGCATAGTGCAACATTTGAAGTGATTGAAACTGAATGAGCTGGCCCACTGTGCTTTGAATGGCTCAGCTAGAACTCAAGTGGGTGACTGTGGAGGTGCAATTATTTTTAATTTGTTGCCATTATGGTTAATTTGTCACTTCTTTCTGTCATTTTGATGTGGGGATTTTGCCTTGTAAAATAGGCCATAAATGCTACTGTTTCAGTCTCAAGCAATTCATAAGTTTTAGAGAAACTGTGATAAATTCCAAATGATTTCATTTCACAAACAGAAATTTTTCCTGTGTAATGTTTCAGCTAGAAATATCTCCAGCTCTTCTTTTCTTTCTTCTTTTCTTTAAACAGTGCAACAAGTACCACTTAAGAAGACAGTGTATCCTACATTACTTCGCTAGGCAATGACAGAATCACTTATACAGAAGCAAAGCATTTGGCTGGAGTGGTTTTTGTAAGTTTCTGAGAGCAGTCACTAGGTTTTTTTCCCCCTTTCTACGGTATTGCAACATATACCCAAAAGACTTTTTGAGGTGGCTTTAACATTACAGTATTCTTTGAGTCAATGGTCTCTTAATAAAGGTGTAGTGGTTTTAGAACTCATAATTTCAGGTGACACTGCCTGATTCCTCAATATTTTGGTAGGCTAACTTCCCACTGAAACATCAGCAAGAGCATCCAAAAGAGCAGGGTTTCACTTCCATACTTTGTCGGACCGGTCCGTATTAAATTACCTACTGCAAAGAAGGACCACTGTTCTTCATGTACTCCCACAGAACATATTAATATAAACTACAGCTGGAACACAGATTATAAAAATTAGTTTGTTATATGTACAATTTGACTCTATTGACTAGAGGACACCCCCAAGTAGGAAGAGAGATGTCACTGTCTTAGATAAGGGATGAGCTTTTTCAAAACATCGTCTTTCTTATTTTAAAAGTCTTGAAAGCAAGTTGAAGGATATTACCTTCAGACATCTGTTTTCACATCAGAAAACTATAGGATTTGTATGTACATTGACTGGATGAGATTCTGAACTAATTAAAACTAATTAATTAAGTTCTAAAAGTGGTTAATGAATCTTGGTTTTCAGATTATTCATATAAGAAAAATTATTATTGGTTGATTAATCTGGTTCACAGACATTAACATTTCTTAGTGGGTTATTATCCTCCTGGGATCCAAAACGTAAGATGACTTACCTCATACTTATTCCATCTAATGCAAAACAAACACCACTGAAATTTAACAGACCCAGTTTTGCAGCTACAGATTATGAGTTCCCTTTTTTCAATTAGAAATGGGAGAGCTTTTTAAGGCCTGTTTCTCATCTGTTAACTTTTCTGTAATATCTGAAAACTCAGACTTTATTGGCTCACTTTCTGGAGTGTCTTTTTAAGCTTGTATAATTCCATTCCCCCCGCCAACCAAAAATATCTCATATCATATTTTGCTTTATTGAATTAATTCGAAGTCCTCAGGGATCCATTTGTTTGAAAGTCTTGCTCAAGCAAAGGTCTTCTGAGAAGAATTGTACTTGTTTGAAGTGGATTCAGCCAGTCTAATAGAACATGTTGTGATATTTTCCCAGAATGCCAGAAAGTAATTTTACATTAATTTAAACGTGATGTATGGTATATCATACATAACAACAGACTCCAACAAAATGTTTGATTTTTGTAGGTTAGCATATGGTGTTTATGTTTAAAGATAATTCAGTAAAAAAGCACTTTGCTTTGCTGTGTTGCAGACCTGAATTCAGAAACATGCACAGGTCTGCCATGACATCTGTGGTGCAGAACTGAGAATAAGCATACAGTCCAGCTAGGCCAAATGCTCATTTGGGTTACAGTTGTACAACACCACTGAAGTCAATGGGGCTGCACCAGCATAGAAGAGCTGACTCTGGCCTACAGTGTAGGCTTGATGTATCTGGTTTTCTATGGAAAGGGTGCTGCTTTGGACAGCTGCCTGAAAACTGATCCACAGAATACCAGAGATGTGACAGAATTAGAAAAAGGCAGGTGATACCAATTGCTTCTTCTAAAGAAGAGAGAAAATTCACTGTCCTCTTTGGCAGAAAGTTGAAGACATTGCACACACATTGATGCCTTAATTTCTGTACCCATTCTGTCCACAAAGCACAGACATTGCTATTAGCCTAGCAGCATGGAAAAGGTTGAGTAGACCATGAGAGCATGTTTTTTTCCTACTGTTAATAGGCTTTACTTTCTTGAGTAACTCATTTTTTTTTCTTTTTAAGGTAAACAAAACCCTATGTGGGTCAATATCATTGACTGAATTCAAATAACCTTACATTCCTGAGAGTCAAATGCTGAGTACTTATCCATTTGACTTTCTTACTGAATCCAAATTATTAATATAAAATTAAGAGGCTGCACAAGCTAATTGTAGGTGTAAAAGAATTCTTATTACAGTAGGGTGACTTTTAAATGGTTTTGCTGGTAAGATTCCCACCCTTCCTGTTTTAAGTAAGACAGTTCTGATTTAATTATTTTAAGATGAAAAATATTGCTGACTCAGCAGGCATGTCCAGCTCAATCAGTGACAACAGCACATTTGCACTTGCTGTTTGAAGGAATAACTGAAGGAAGGCAAGGAATATCAAGTCAGTAGAGAGTTGATCAAAGGCTACATTTAAGCCATCTGGTCTCGATCTCTTAGTAGTGAACCCTGGTCCTGTTTTCACAGGAGTTAAAAGTAGCAAGTCTATTACATAAAATTGTGCATTAAATAAAGCAGTACTTACCTCCACTGAGTATAATGACAGCTATAAATATTGCCAGGTCACTATCATCTAGTTCCAGTGCATTGAACTTCACAGCAAACTCAAATTTGGGCTCCATAAAGTTACAAAAAGGTTTTCTCAGGCTCTTCAGAAACTCCCGTGTCATGAATCCTTGTCCATTGGATATGAGAACTCCATCTTTATTCATCAGTGAGGCCAGCAATGTATAGATGATCTCGTGGACACCATATTTCAGGAGAGTTACTTGGTCATTCAGGTCAAGGTTCACAAAGCCTGGAATGCTTTTGGCAAATTCTGTGATCTCCTGCACTGCCTCCACTGATCGAAACTGACACCGCTGGAAGATGCGAATTGCCACCTCTTTGTTCTGCTCCTGCAGGGGTGTCACATGTTTGCAATTGATCTGATCTTCACCCATCATTAAGGAGTTCATGTCGTAAATAACGAATGGCTAAAAATAAAAGTAAAAATGGGATTGAGTTTCATGTGTCCTTCCTACATACATTATCCTACTGAAAGGCTATAAAGGCATAAACCATTGTTAAAAAACCCATGAAAGTTGACATGGGATGTGTAAATACACATCAATATACCTAATAGTTTTGCTTTTGGGTTAAAATTCAGATAAATCCACTGAAGCAAACTTTCTTCCAGCATTAAAAATGGTTTGCAGAAAGGCCAAGTAATTCCTACAGATTTCCTACACTTGCTGGGAACCCACTTCCTGGAGTTTTGGGATTTGGAGAGGGTAATTTTTTAAATAATTCAAGGAAAGCAATTTCTTTTAAAATACAGAACTGATTTTCACTCCTAAAAAGTGTCTATAAATGTTTTTGTCCTCTCTTAGTTTCACAAGTGTTTTACTATAAGAATTCAAAGTTCAGAAAGTTTGTTAATAAAAGAATATTATCGCTTTAACATGTATTTTAATAGTTTATATCCAATAATATATTATCCTTAAATGTTTAATTTGTAGTTATGTTGGTACAATACTTTTTCTATAGATAGACACAATATGTTCACATTTATATTACTTCATATGCTATTATGCTCATTTTTAAATACAAGTCCTAGTAAGTGTTACAAATAATCAAAACTGTTTTACCTTGACTATCTTGTAAATAGCATCTTCTGTTACACTGATATATTAAAGAACTTAAAGAGTTTTTTAAACTCAAGCAACTTGTTAATGAGAAAAAAAACTCTTTAATGCAAAAAAGTAAACTAGAATAAATCATATTCAGGTCACAACAATGAGTCTGCCTGTTAAAAATACCCAACTAGAATACATCAATTTGAAAACAAATTAGCAAAAGTAATGCCAGCAAAATTCTTTTTCTGTGATCTGGAAACAATCTTTTTTGGAATAAACAGATGCGAGGCCCAATGATAAGAACTGTTAAAAGAAGTGGACAAGTGAATACTACGAATTTATCTTAGGAATCTCTAACCTTGGGGCCAAATTATTTAAATAAAGTACATGCATCATTTACTCAGGATTGTATTAGTTTATTTGTGAAAAACAAAGAACACACCCTCCCAAATCATTTGGTAATATTTGTTTCTTCCTCTGACAATTCACTCTGTCTTCCCTCCATTTTCCCACACATAAGTAATTATCTGTTATTCACCTCAACTGAAGTAAGAAACATGGGAGGTATAATATCTAACATGCCTTTTAGCCTTCATGTATTCAACCCATTGACTTCAATAAGCACTGGATCAGGCCCTATGTTACTGACCCTCCAAAAAGTAATTTAAACATGTGCCAACAATTGGATCATGTTCTGCTTCTAAGAAACATACAATTTTAATTGTTTAATTGTGAAATTGGGTGGAAAACCACAGTTACATTTGAGAGGGGAGAAGGAGATGTGGATAAGGGAGAGCTACAATTTGTAAGATATCAGCTATCTTTAGTACCACTCTATTGTGTTGCAGCTGCAGAAATATTTCTTCAAACTGTGACCTATGTATGTAGCTGTGAATGTTTGATCCCCTTGTTATTCAAGCAAAATAAAATCATAAATAGCCACAAGTTGCTACATATTTCTATTTGGCATTTACTTTTCTGCCTCAATTCTACATATACCAACGTTTCTGTTTAAGTCTTCAATTTGCCCTTTGGCACCAGACATAGAAAAACCCATAGGTCAGAGATTCCAAGGCCAGAAGGAACCAGCCTGACCTCTTGCATAACACAGGCCATAGAACTTCCTCGAAATAATTTCCCAAAAGAGCATATCTTTTAGAAAAAAACATCCAATCTTGATTAGAAAATTGCCATTGACTGAGAATCCAATGGTTAAATACCCCTCACTGTTAAAGATTTACAGTTTATTTCCAGTCTGAATTTGTCGAGGTTCAATTTCCAGTATGTTATACTTTTCTCTGCTAGATTGAAGAGCTCATTATTAAAATATTTGCTCCTCATATAGATACTTATAGACTGTAATCAAGTCACCCCATAACCTTTTCTTTGTTAAGCTAAATAGATTGAGCTCCTTGAATCTATCACTATAACGCAGAGATCGGCAACCTTTCAGAAGTGCTGTGCCGAATCTTCATTTATTCACTCTAATTTAAGGTTTCGCTTGCCAGTAATACATTTTAACATTTTTAGAAGGTCTCTTTCTATAAATCTATACTATATAACTAAACTATTGTTGTATGTAAAGTAAATAAGGTTTTAAAAATGTTTAAGAAGCTTCATTTAAAATTAAATTAAAATGCAGAGCCCCCCGGATCTGTGGCCAGGACCCAGGCAGTGTGAGTGCCACTGAAAATCAGCTCGCGTGCCGCCTTCGGCACCCGTGCCATAGGTTGCCTACTCCTGCTATAAGGCATGTTTTCTCACCCTTTAATCATTCCTGTGGCTCTTTTTTGAACCCTTCTTGAATTGAGGACGCTAGAACTGGACACGGTATTCCAGCATAGGTTGCATCAGCGTCAAATACAGAGGTAGAATAACCTCTCTACTCCTATGTGAGATTCCCCTGTTTATGCATCCAAGGATTGCATTAGCTATTTTGATCACAGTGTTACACTGGGAGCTTATGTTGAGATGATTATTCAGTATGCCCCCCATCCTTTAAGTATGGCCTACATTCTTTGTTTCTACATGTATGCATTTACATTTAACTATATTAAAATGCATATTGTCTGGTTGTACCCTGGTTAACAAGCAATCCAGATCACACTAAAATATACAAAGAATATACAAAAGTCTGGTGGTAAAACCTTTTAATACCTTTGTATTTTACTTGGAACCAGACCTTTAGAAATCAGTCTTGGAAACTGTGCAGTCTTTCTGAGGAATGTATTTGTTATTGTCTTTGACTAGTCTTTTTTGATATTTAAAGTCAGCACAAGAAAATCCTGCTATTCTTTGACAATGCTTACAAAATGAAGATTTTAACCTCTTGCAATGCCACTCCTGCAAAATAATTTACATTGCTCTCTGACAAGGACTCAAGGCACCGACCTACAAGACCATCATACCTGTTTGCTTTGTTCTTGGATCTTAGGTTCCTGCTACGAAATAAAAGTAAGATGCCTGAAAATTCTGGGTACAGGTATGTGAATGAGCACACAAAGCATCCCATCTGGTTACATAATTCCTATCATTACTACAACAAATACCTTTATCTTCCAAATGCAACAAGTTATTTTCTGTGGGCACTGATTCTTAAAGATTTAACTTCTTGTAGTCTGGCTGCAGAGACTTAAAAGCAATTTCAACGATAGTAGTAGTAGATGGGGTCCGTGCTCACACAATTCACTTGTAAGGGTTTGTCTGCATAAGAACATTGTTTCAATTTAATTAAATCAGTTTAGAAGCCTAGTTAAGCTAAACTGACATAAGGCCCTCTTAGGGTACGTCCAGACTACCCACCAGATCGGCTGGTAGCGATCAATCTATTGGGAATCGATATATCGCGTTTCGTCCCTGTCGACTCCGGAACTCCACCAGGGTGAGCGGCAGAAGCGGAGTCGACGGGGGAGCCATGGCTGTCGATCCTGTGCCGCGAGGATGGGAGATAAGTCGAAATAAGATATGTCAACTTCAGCTACGCTATTCCTGTAGCTGAAGTTGCATATCTTACATCGAGCCCCTTCCCCCCTAGTGTAGACCAAGCCTTAAAACTGAAACAAAAGTATCCACATAAGAGGGTTGCACCAATTTAATTAAATCAGTTTCTAAACCAATTTAGTTAAATTAGCACAATTTTCTTATGCAGACAAGGCCTAAAATGAAACTGGTTGTGCCATTATGAAAGTGACCATCTGGCAAACCTAGCAACAGGCCATTTGTTTCAGTCAAAATACAAGACAATGTAAAATACATCACTAATTGTTTGCCTACAGTGCTATGACACTATCTTTCAAATTTCAAGATGTGTGAAAGCACATAGGAAAAGGACAGATATGTCTCAAGGCTTATTGCATGTTCTTCCAGTCCTGGCAACAGCAGAATATTTTTCATATAAATAACTGGATGGAATAACAAATGTAGCTTACTAAACATCTACTTTCATTACTAGTGGGTCAGTTCCCAGGGGAGGTTATAGCTCAGTGGTTTGAGCATTAGCCTGCTAAAGTCAGCATTGTGAGCTGAATCCTTGAGGGGCCCATTTAGGGGTCTGGGGCAATAATCTGTCTGGGGATTAGCCCCGCTTTGAGCAGGGGGCTGAGGTCCCTTTCAACCCTGATAGTCTGAGATTCTTAGTTGCTCCTCTAGCACCAAATTTGAGAAAAAACATAATTTATTCTAAGGAGATATACCTATCTTATAGAACTAGAAGGAACCTTGAAAGTTTATTGAGTCCAGTCCCCTGCCTTCACAGCAGGACAAATCTGTCCCTGACAGATTTTTGCCCCAGATCCCTAAATGGCCCCCTAAAGGATTGAACTCACAACTCTGGGTTTAGTAGGCTAATGCTCAAATCACTGAGCTAGCCCTATCATGGAGAACAGCTGTTCCCTGCTTACTGTTCTGCTATGCTGATAATAATACTTCAGTGAGGCTCAGCCCACTCATATTACAGAATGAAAAACAAAAAGAGTTGACAATAGCCAAGAAAAAAATGCAATTTAAAGGCTCAAATGAACTCTGTAACCTGAAGCTCATTTTGCCATGGCTGGTGAGCGCTGTACATTCCAGAAGAGGACTTGTTACTTAGTAATTTTAGAATCCACATACTACCTTAGCATAGCCAATCATTTTCAGGTGACGCAGATGCTACTGCAATAAAAAAAGGTATAAATTTAAACTGTGCCTATAGTAAACAGTTTGATGTTCCATAGCACAAAGTCCATTACAGTACAAATAATATAAAAGTTTTAATCATTATTTACTGAGTGCATCCACTCTTCCAGTGGTATGTAAACACGGCCTGAAAAGTGGTAGCAATTATATAGGGGTTTGTCTATTTATGTATTGTTTTATGGCAGACTCTAGCCTGGTGATTGGTTTAAATAGAACATCATGTGATGGTACGCTATATACATTGCATGAGCATTGCATCAGCATAACATTCAGGTATTACCAAGTCACTTCCAAAGTCCAGATAGTTATTAATTAACCACCCAATAAAGCATAGCAGTATAGTTCATTCAGATCTCACACAGCTTTGGAGTATATCTCAGAATGAAAATTGTGAATGTGCTGTCCTACCACAAATTTGGAACAAATGAAGAAGAGTTCACCCCTAAAAACTCCTGCTCAAACTTTACACTGGGCCCAGGGCATGCTGGGTGTTTGAATGTGAATAACATTACGCCAGTGAGTATTACTATTGATCTGAGTGTGACTACTCATATACATAAAATTATTTGTGTGCATAAGTGTTTGCAGGTTCAGAGCTTCAGTCAATGCTGTTTAGATGTCCAAACAGCATGAACACATTAGATAAAGCAGACAGTTGCTTGGTTTAATATTAACTCTAATTGCATCAGTTTAAGCATGTAAGAATAGCTGGTGGCATTCTTAGTACATAAACTCACACAATTTAGACTCAAACTCTGTTTCATACAATAGCATAAATAAGGTCAGAATCTGGTTTACAGAGTTTAACATGGAAGAATGAGACCAGTTTTAAAAAAAATACATAAAGATTCTTTTTAAGAGGCAAGAAATTGGAAAATCAGCAGTATACATTATAAGACAAAAAACAATATAATTAAGTTTGATTCTGCTCTGATGGCTTGGATGTTAGCTACTACAACCTGGCAGACCGCTCTTGCCCTTGAGTCAGCTAATTAATTCTACCACAATCATCTGTTAAATAAGGCTCTCAACATCCTTTATAAATAGGGGGCAACGCAAATTTGCAACTAGGAAGAGATCTTTGGTCCCCAACATTTTACATTGTTCAATTATGTAGGATTTAAGCAGTCCCTGAAAAATAGTTCCTAGCCCTACTGCTCAGAAAGAAAACCTTCTAGTTGTGCTCTAGGGTTGCCAATTTTGGTTGGATGTATTCCTGGAGGTTTCATCATATGACATAATCTTTAATTAAAGATTAATCTTTAATTCCTGGAGAGTCAGGACAATCCCGGAGGTTTGATAACCCTATTGAGGACCAACGCAGTAGTCTTGGACAGAGTCTCCAGAGAGATATAAATAATAGCTCCAATAACTTATTTCTGATCTCGGATAATCTGGTGTGTGAATTAAGAATAACTGCACTGAGTTTAAAACAGAGGTAAGAATCAGGGTTTAAGAAAGATCTGAACTGTCCCTTTTTCTCAATGAGGTGTTGACTCTGAAACCTAACAGTTTAAATGCTGATACTGTTAAATGTTTCACTACTGGTTATTTTAGTAGAAAGATCTGGACAACATCCTTATCCATTGTTGATTAATACAGTGGCACATATGGGATGAGAGCAAATGCTATTAGGAAAACTGCTCTACTTCCTAATTTAAAAAAAAATTGCACTGCTACAAGTGGTGGAGTTTCTCAGGTCAGAACCTTCTCTCCAAGAAAAAGAATTTGGCTGGCCTGCCTTCCATTTGAATTCCCCTGCCACGGCCAAAGCATGGGACACGAGTCACAAAGAAATTACCGCTGTGCTTCTCTGCCGAGGATACAGAGAGGTTGGGGAAAGAACTGCTTTCCTTTCAGCATTGCCCTCTACTTACATGGGCTACTCTCATGCCTGAAGAGCAGCAGTCTAGAACTGCTGGTGTCCTTTTCCCTCCCTTTCTCATTGCTCCTTCTGCCAGCTGCTTTCCTGCTTACTGCAACATAATGAGAAGCTTAAGAGGGAGCTGAAAGAAAGGCAGAGAGAGCAGCTGCAGAGTGAAACAGCAGGGCTGGGATGAAAGGACTTAAATACCACATATACACATGGAGAAATGTACTATATGCACAACTTCTATTCTCCCCTCCAACCTCTGCCTGGGATAATCACTGTACATATGGTACCCCATTCAGAGCCAGAATATCCCTAGCATAGCAACTGTTTTCTTCTTGCTAGATGCTGATATCCTGTTGGAAAGGCCAGCTGTACATAGATTCTGCAGCACCTCCCTCTTTTCTACTATATTCCAATGTGTAAGCCTATTTTCTAGAGGCACTGCAGTTGGCTAATTAGACCTCAATGGCAAGAAAATACAGTAAATGAAATGTGATATTATTAGGGCCGTAAAAAACAGCAAAATATTGTTAGTGAAATTCTTGCTAACATCATTTCACTTAGTCATATGCACCTGATATTTTGTACATGCTGTAATCTGTGCAAGAAATTTGAGACACACAAATGTCTTGGTAAAAGACTTATCTTTTTTTTCTGATCTCAGTTGTGTAACGTAGGTCAGGGAGAGAAAAAGTAATATCCATGTCACACGGCAGACATCAATGGCAATGGCTGCTGTTAAAGTTCAGATGCAAACCCACATGAAGTGACTATTTCATGTGTTTTCTCAATGAAAATATTTTGGTTTCATAATAGGCCTACTTTAGTGCACTAATTTTTTATTCACATTACAGTGCAAAAATCTGGCAAACTTCAACACTCTTAATTTTGTTGTCAATGATTCACACACCTCTATTGCTTATAATTATTCATAAAGTATGCATGCAAAGCTTCTTAAAGTGTGAGGATCAACTTGGCAATGCCCATTTTGATGATTATTCTATACCTGACTGATTTCTATGGGTTTGATCCATATAACAGTTCACTTCTCAAATCAGATACATGCATAGAAGCAAAATTTCTACTAAGCATATTAATACCAAGGCAGGTCAGATTATAACTGTTCTCACTGGCTCTTTTGCAAGTTTAGGGTATGTCTTAACTGCAGAGTTAAGTTACCTACACTCAAGTTACTGCTTTTGAGTTAGATTAGCTTGAGAGAGAGTGGGCATGTTGCAAAATAACAGTTGGGCTGCTATGTCTGCACTGGTGTTACACTTATTCATATGTGGCACTAAAAATTCTTAGGGACGTATCCCATGGTTCTTTGCTCTGCAGGAAGCTGAACCGCTCTATGAATTCTTTCCTAGTGAACTGTGTGATAAGTTGTCTATCCTGGGCACATGTAGGGAGATGTTGGAGGACTAGCAGCATTACAGTGGAGCTAGCCTGAGTCCACACTACAGAACAGTCATGTTAGCAAGTGACAAATTATGCTTTAACCTATACCTCTTGAGGGGCCAGCCAAATTGAGTTAAAACACTGCCACACTTGAGTGAAGGGTTTTTGTGTGTGGATGGTACTTGAGTTTGGGGAATCACTTGAATTATAACTCGAGTTAACTTTGCAGTGAAGACAAGCCTTCAGTAGCAATCAAAAAGTGTGAAATTCTTTCCTGCCTTAGAAAATATCAAAGAAAATCAAATCAATTGGCCTCAGTGCGGTCCTAACTAACAAACTCCCTGATACTCAGCCTAAGGAAACACATCAACACCAATAGCTGTTATTTTTTAAAAATTTAAATTTAAAAATTTTTATCCCATGTAGTTGAATGATGATAAAACAAAACTTCACTGTGTTTAATAGGATGTCCTAGATGAATACTTTTATACTGATTTACAGAGATATTGCTGTATAATAAAAAAAGATCTTTACATGTTGCATTTTTCAAGGGAACCCACAAATATATATACATTTATTGCTAACTTACACAGATTTTCCTATAATGTGAGTCCTTAAAATTTAAGTTTTGACACCACAGGATACTGAACTAACCAAGATAACTAACTTAAATGCAGGAACTCATCATTATATCTTAGGAATATGGAGTATACTTGGGGGGAGTGGGTGACAGTGCTGGTTCCATGAATCATTCAACACTTACAAAGTGGAAACCAAGTAGGGTATGACTATCATAATTTAACTACATGGGTTTAGAATATATCTTGGGTTCACAGCTGGTACTGGTAATACACTACTGTATGGATGCTTGCAATAATATTGCTGCCTATCCTCTAACAGATAGACCTATTACAGAGATCATGTGTAAGATAAACTATGGTGGAGGACAGGGGAAATAGAAGAATGGATCGAGGAGTACAAAAAGGTTAAGATGACCTTCAAATTCTTGTACTGATTTCAAGTATTTTACTAGGTGAACTTGGAGATTTTTCAAATTATGTTTACTTATCCTATCTAAAAACATTTCCTGTGTTTCAGACACAGCTTGAAATATGTAACTGCCAACAGCAAAGGGTTGGGTTTTTTTTAGTGTGTTGTCAATGTGGTAAATCATTTACTTAAAAAAAAAAACAGAGAAAACTAACTGATTTGTCTGTCGTTTTTCCTGTCAAGATTGCCCTCGCCTTGGCTTTGGTCAGAGGGAAGGACTTTATGTATGAGTCATACAAGTTCTTGGCAAGGGCTCGAAGATCAGCCGACTCTGGGTTTAACTGGTCGATGTCGCTGGAAATCTCTGCCAGGAGCTTCTCCTTCTCAGCTTGTGGCATTCGCCCAAACCTGATAGCTGAAGAAGACAAATTGTTACATTAGTCACAGTTGCATTTAAACACAAATATATTTTTAAAATAATATATTCTGTCACCTTTCATAATGAGCATTCCAGAGTTTCATTTTCATTCAGAGTGCTTAGACAAGAGGCAGAAAAATGATTTCATCCAATAGAGTAGATAAGCAGTTGAAAGGGTTCAGAGAATTGTTACAAGAACAAAACTAAAAGGAGGAAACAATCTGGATACCCATACAGTCAGCTAGGATGTCCTTGTGAAAAGGTGTCAGGTTCTGGGAGCCTGCATGGAAATGCAGAGCTATTCTTCTGACTCATCCGGTAGTCAGACCAGGTGAGTCTAATTAATCCCAACTCAGGAGGATAAAAAATGGAGAGCCTTTAAGTAAAGACAGTGTTGTCTGTTGGACCGAGTGCAGGATTAAAAGTGAGGAAGTTCTGAGTTCTAATGCTGGTTCACTCATTGTATGATTTTAGGCAAAAAGGAAATGCTTACTTACTTCACAGACATGTTGTTAGAATCAAGTAGTTAATATCTATATAGTGATTAATATACAAAGTACTATAAAATGTTATTCTGAGAGGAATTAAGGGGTCAGACAGGAAGTCTTTCATGTAAAATCTCTAGAAACAGCAATTTTAGAAGGCAGCTTGACAAAAGGTTGCTAGTTGGCCTTAAGTTAATAATAAAGGAAACCCCTAGAGGGGTGAGATTTAAATGTTAACTCTGTCTGTATGTGTGCTGTATTGACAGAGTGGCGAAGGACTTACCTATTCACAACTACCCAACTCAGATGTAAGGCACACATCTTTACAATTTATAAGTGCGTGCCATTCCAAAGACTGTTTACACACATGGGCAATGATTCTGAAAAATCTTTCAAAGAAGCCAGTAAGATATGTTTCCTAACAGACTATTTTTTACAATATATAGATTTCAGTAAATGGAATTAAATCTACATGACCTTTAAGAAAATAAGATAGAAAGAGCATCAAAGTGAAAAAGTCATTGCCCCCACCCCCTCGCCCCCCAAAAGAAAACAAAGAAAAAAGTTTGTGGTCTTGGTTTAGGAACAGGTTAAAAAAAACCCTATAAATAAAGATTTTCCAATTGTCAATATCTTCTCCCTTTAAAGGTAAAAAACATTATTAGCTTAGTACTTCCAAATGGCTAAACTGGGGACACTTCCTTTGGATTATGTTTGCCTCTTTCCTGTTATGAGAAACATGGAATACTCCTTTTTACACTGGCGTTGTTGGGCCAAAAATAGCACTTTCATAAACTCAAAATAATCTCTGATGACCCAAAAGCATATGAAAGCCATTTAACACCTGTATCACTGACTGACTCTCACTTCATGCTAGAGGTGGCTTGTTTGCTCTCACATTTCCATCACAGTTCCCTTGCAGTAAAATCCATCACCAAGAGAAACATGCTGCATATCTCATATCTCTGCGAGTGTCCCCTGAGTTCACATTTCAGAATAAAATCAGAATGGAAGGGAACCTAGCAGGTCATTAGGGACCACTTAAAGCAGGCTATATTTAGACTTTTTCCTGAATATGTCCCCTGCCTACAATTTCTTCATATGGAAACATCTGAATAATTGCCAATTTATATTTGTTTTGGAGTGGAGTCCACATTAACGTCTTTTTTCCCCCCACAGGGATAGTAAATGAACTTAGTCAGCTACCAGCAACAGTTTCCAGTGACACTTGATTGCCAATCCTCTTGATTTCTTATAGCTTAGGAAAAGCTTTCTCCAAAATCCCATATTTTAAAAGATTTACAGAAAAAAAAAAGTATCACACGTGAATCTGAATGACGCAGTGTGAATTATGGCTCAAAGAGATTAACACAGTTCTGTCAGGGAGAAACACCCAAACCCTGCATAAAGAATGTGTACTCAGGTTTGGGGTAGATATTTTGTGTAATGGTTGTGGGAACAAAATCTATCTTGTATCAACCTAAGGACAGACTTCATTGTAGTCTTTGGACTGCTGCCCCCCCCCATACCCCTGATCTGCACCTACCAGATACTGTAAAGTGAATAAGAATGTACCCAATGCCTTCTTGCCTCACCTGGCCCCAAACAGACATCTTGTTTGCTGGCACATTGAGAGTTGGCCTGTAGCCCATCTTCCCAGTGCAGATGGCTTGATCCAAGGCCCACTGAAGTCAATGGGAGTCTGTTGACTTCAGTGGGCTTTGGATCAGGCCCAGGAAGAACAAAGCCCCTTCTGTGTGACTGTTCCATCCCACACTCACATGAGAAGGGGAAAATTGAGGTCTCTATAGCAGGAGGGGATTGCATGGGTCTTCTACTGACAAGTGAATTTCATTGGAAGAGATTAGAATTGTGGATGGACAGTAAAGACAAGTGATAGAAAAAATTACCCATCAAACTAACAAAAGAATTTAGATTCATACCTAGTGAAAATCCACTAAAGTCACTGGAATATTGAAATCAATTGAAATCAACACTGAGACAATATCAGAGACGAATTCAGTCCAAAGTGCTTAAATAAATACTTGTAATTAAAAGCAGGGACTTCGGTTTTATAATTGAACAATATTCTGCTGATACTACTTGTGTATCAAGAAATCTTGAAACTTATTTGTCATTGTGAGTTATTTATATCAGGAATCATAAAACTGAGGTTATGGACAATATGCTAGAGTAGTTTATCCTGAATCATTTAAAGTTTCCCAGATTATGATTTTCCTTGTATTCATCATTTTTGAGCTTTGTAGCACAGCGGAGACTTGACATGTTTTGATTCTATGTTCTGAGGTTTTATAAGAAATGTTGTTTTTCTGGCTTTACTGTTAATCACTGACCAGTACTAATGATTTGTTTATATATATAACAAAGATGTTAATGTATTTATACAGTATTTATACAATGATACCTCATATTAGATTGTTATATAATGCTTTAGGTCTCACTTGTGTAGGCTCTATGAATGAAGATGTGTTCTGGTATTGTGTCATCAAGGCCACATTTAATAAAACGGGTCCAATTAGTCTCATTATATTACAGGTAAAGTGTAATACTGTGTACATAATACTCATAATACAGATAGCCTTTATACACAAGGTACGTTATACCATATGACTTCACAAAAATTGTCATAAGGAAAACCAAACCCAACATGACATTTAAGACTCTTGCTAGGGGCATGAAAGGCTTACGAAAAGCGAATAAAATACAGTAGAACCTCAGAGTTACGAACACCATGGGAATGGAGGTTGTTTGTAACTCTGAAATGTTCGTAACTCTGGACAAAATGTTATAGTTGTTCTTTCAAAAGTTTACAATTGAACATTGACTTCATAGCGCTTTGAAACTTAACTAAGCAGAAGAAAAATGCTGCTTTTAATCATCTTAATTTAAATGAAATGAGTACGGAAACAGTTTCTTTATCTTGTCAAATCTTTTCTTAAACTTTACCTTTATCTTTTTAGTAGGTTACGTTTAACACAGTACTGTACTGTATTTGCTTTTTTTGTGTGTCTCTGCTGCTGCTTGATTGCATACTTCTGGTTCCAAATAAGGTGTGTGACTGATCAATCAGTTTGTAACTCTGGTGTTCGTAACTCTGAGATTCCTCTGTACATTTTAAACAGGGAACGAGAGTGATTAGTGGTTGTGAAATTCACATTTTCATTAAAGTCTCCTTTGTCCTTTAATAAGCTTTAAATAGTGTCAGACTTCTGACAACTAGTAGGATTATGTTTTATGATTAATTTATCCACTTTTTAAATATATTTGTTCATTTTGCAAGAGCCTCACCATGTCAAAGAAGAGTCTTGCAATGCTCTGGTGCCTTTTCAGGACTTTTGCCAACAAGTTCGAATTTCCCTACCCCTCACTTCTCTTTTAAAGAAGGATTTATAAACTGATGATACACCTTAAATGAGGTCTGGCAGGTTACTAAAGGCCATTTTCTAACTCCCAAAAGCAAAATAGGCAATACTGGTGTTAAAATTAAGGATCTTGGATGCAAAGGAAAATCAGAATAGCACATTTGTTTAAATCAGTAGTCGTGTGTGTAATAGTTGTAGCATTAATCACATATACAAAATATCTACTGTTAGAAACTCATGCATCAGGATATGGATATTGATATTCATAATGTGTTCATCAATGTAGTAACAGTGCATGTGGTGCCACTGGCTGGATGTATTTAAGAGCCCAATTCTGAAAAGTGGGGACTGCCTCTTGAGACAAGAATAGGAGTGATATTCAGTGGGAGTATCTTCACAGGAGATACTCAGCAACTCACAAGAACAGGACCTTAGAAGGTATTTTACCTTCCTATCCAGAGTAGGTGCTAATCACCACTGAAAACAGAATACCAGAGTAGATGGACAAACTGTATGTTCTGTTCTGGTAATTCCCTTGTTCCTAAACTATATTGCTGTACTGTAAACAAAACATTCATAACAAGGCACATGATACCCTTAACAATCTGAGAATATCAGATACAAATGCTATGAAAGTAGCAAAGAATCCTGTGGCACCTTATAGACTAACAGACGTATTGGAGCGTGAGCTTTCGTGGGTGAATATCCACTTCGTCGGATGCAGAAGAAGATCCAGAGTAACACGGCTACCCCTGTGATACTTGACAAAATGCTATGAACTCACTTCCTGAAGCATGATATTGCCTTTAAAAAATAACAGCAATAAAGCGTGGCTAAGAAATACAGCTCTACTGGATACAAATATTGAGGCCCCATCCTTCACTTACACAAATAGTCCCACTGGTTTCAATGAGACTATTCTCAGGAGTCAGGGATTGCAGGATGACAGTAATGATTTTGAAATCTCACTAGCAAAAGTTGTCCTTTTATACAGACTTTTTTTTTTTACAAAGGTAGAAGAAAAATGGACACTATAATACTTCCCCTGGCTACATTAAATATTCACTTAGTTCTAAAATTTTCATACCCTTCTCCAAGATTTTAAACAATGGGATTTAATTTTATTTTTGTTACTTGATAATCCCTCAGTGTCAAGATTTTTACACCAAATCTCAACTGAAAGTCACTTAACTGATCTTACATTTTAGGGTCTATCCAGACTAGGAAAACCTACTTTATTAAAATAGAGTTGCTTACCACAGATATTTTGATCAGATCAAACAATATTTAACCTGCTTATACTTTGGTTAGTTGGTCCCTTTATAGTGTCTAAAATTTGCACTCTCTTGTATGTAGATAGGCCTTTGTTTGTACTACTTAAGGATGTGTACATGTATTTTGAGATTAAAAGACAACATAGTTGTCCTAAATTGTCTAGTTCCTAAGGACATGTTTTTTTTATTTTAGGCAAGTAACAAACTCTCTCATGCTGACTGAGCAGTGTCTCAGAGCTATAGTCAGTTTATGAGTATGTTAAGAAGAAATAAATATAGTTATTTAAACAAAAAAACAAACTAACAAGCAAACAAAAACTTAATTGAAATAATATGATCATTTCAAAATGGAGACTGATTTTCTATGAGAGGATAATTGCCATTAAGCTGTACAAATAATACTACTGTTAAGACTAATAACACTACTTTAAAACTGAAAAAGAAACCATACTGGTAATAAGGACCTTGCTAGAACTTCCAGTACCAGTGAATGGTTAATGCTCATTGGTTCAAGAACATTAATACAAACCAGTATGACACAATTTTTAATTTGAAAATGTATGGCAGCTTTCCCATATAACGATCAGTCACTGCACAGATACTGTTGGTACAGATGCTTCATGAAAGGAGCCTGTTGTTGATTCTGCAGTAGAAAATTAAAGCACAGCAATACTACGGTGTTTTTAAATATGGATCCAGTCCTGCAAACCTTGACTCCCGTGAGTAGTAGTTAGTCTTGCAGCAGTCCCATGAAGTCAATGATATTACTTATGTATGTGTTTAAAGAACGGGACCTTATATTAGTCATTTTCATTGCAAAATAACATCGTGTAATGCTGCCAGCTCTCTGTTGAAATAACACATGCCTACAGGGCCACCCGGGGGGGGGGGAAGTGGGGCAATTTGCCCCAGACCCCGCAAGCCCTGGCCCAGTGGCAGTCTGGGTCTTCGGCAGCATTTCGGCGGCGGGGGGCCCTTCAGTGCTGCCGAAGACGCGGAGTGACTGAAGGGCCCCCTGCCACCGAAATGCCACCGAAGACCCGGACTGCCACCGGGTGAGTATAGGCGCCACAACTCCCCAACTTTGCCCCAGGCCCCCCTGAATCCTCTGGACAGCCTGCATGCCTATTAGTATTTCACTCTTGTAAAGTCATGAACAATTTATATTGTGTTTATTTTTCCCAGCAAAAATATATAATAAACTAGCAGCACCATGGAATTAAAAAGTTCTGAGGTAAAACTGTTCGAATCATAGAATCATAGAATATCAGGGTTGGAAGGGACCTCAGCAGGTCATCTAGTCCAACTCCCTGCTCAAGGAAGGACCAATCCCCAACTAAATCATCCCAGCCAGCACTTTGTCAAGCCTGACCGTAAAAACCTCTAAGGAAGGAGATTCTACCACCTCACTTGGTAACCCATTCCAGTGCTTCACCACCCTCCTAGAGAAAAAGTTTTTCCTAATATCCAACCTAAACCTCCCCCACTGCAACTTGAGACCATTACTCCTTGTTCCGTCATCTGCTACCACTGAGAACAGTTTAGATCCATCCTCTTTGGAACCCCCTTTCAGGTAGTTGAAAGCAGCTATCAAATTCCCCCTCATTCTTCTCTTCTGCAGACTAAATAATCCCAGTTCCCTCAGCCTCTCCTCATAAGTTATGTGGTCCAGCCCCCTAACCATTTTTGTTGCCCTTCGCTGGACTCTTTCCAATTTTTCCACATCCTTCTTGTAGTGTGGGGCCCAAAACTGGACACAGTACTCCAGATGAGGCCTCACCAATGCCGAATAGAGGAGAATGATCACATCCCTCGACCTGCTGGCAATACCCCTACTTATACAGCCCAAAATGCTGTTAGCCTTCTTGGCAACAAGGGCACACTGTTGACTCATATCGAGCTTCTTGTCCATTGTAACCCATAGGTCCTTTCCAGCACAATTGCTGCCTAGCCACTCGGACCCTAGTCTGTAGCAGTGCATGGGATTCTTCTGTCCTAAGTGCAGGACTCTGCACTTGTCCTTGTTGAACCTCATCAGATTTCTTTTGCCCCAATCCTCTAATTCACCTAGGTCCCTCTGTATCCTATCCCTACCCTCCAGTGTATCTACCACTGCTCCCAGTTTAGTGTCATCTGAAAACTTGCTGAGGTGCAATCCACGACATCCTCCAGATCATTAATGAAGATACTGAACAAAACTGGCCCCACGACCGACCCTTGGGGCACTCCACTTGATACCGGCTGCCAACTAGACATGGAGCCATTGATCACTAACCGTTGAGCCCGACGATCTAGCCAGCTTTCTATCCACCTTATAGTCCATTCATCCAGCTCGTACGTCTTTAACTTGCTGGCAAGAATACTGTTGATGTAATGAGGATATTTAAATATATTTATGGCTATGTATCTTCAACAAATGGACACCAATACCTTACTTTAAATCCTGGTACTTTACTAACAGAAATGGACAAGTGTTTGCATTATCCTAGGGATATGTCCATAGGTAGCACAGGAGTTAACTTTGATTTTATTTACAGTTAATTGTTTTGAGTAGATGAATTCTTTTACATTTCACTTATTTTCTTTTGCTTGGGATAATGATACTTTGTGATCTCCTTTGAGATCAGTGAATGAAAAGTGCTACAGTATTATTTTTAGTTTTTAAATTGCTATTTGTATTTAAAATATTTTTTTCTTTGCAACTTCCAATTTTAATTTGTTTGGTTTCTGCTTCTTTCAAAAATGTATAATTTACAAAGAGAGGTCAAAAAGCCTTGTGGAAAATGAAGTTGCATTAGAAATGGTCACTTTTTTCTTTTTTTATAAATTGGAAATTTTGGGTGAGCTTGATTGGTTGTGAACTGGTCAAGGAGAAATGCTTTATCAAAGTTTTATAAAGGCTGTTTGCATAAAAATTACAAGAAAAAGTGTCATAAAAGAGACTGTTTCTCTGCTGATCAATAAGGTTGAAGGCTTCTATCCATTTTTGGATATGCCTATGGTTTTATGAATGTGAATGTATTTATGTATAATTTAATTTAGAGTTAAATTCCAGTGGCATAGGGGAAAAACATATCAAATGACACATGAAGGAAGCTGTATATAATTTGATATTTATTTTCAAAGAATATTTTGAAGTAGGAAAGGCTCTGATTTCCTATTGTCAGCTTGACTGCAAATATTAAATGTCTTTTTTTTAAAGATACGATTAATTGTAGTTCCTATTTTCTGATGAGAGTAAGATGCCACATCAAGATAAATTATTTTTTATTCTCTGTTTTTCTGGACAAAGCTACAATACTCATCCTCCCCTTGCTGCCACGTAGTGCTTTACAAATGAAGTTGCCATATGTATTCTTTTTCTCTCTACAGGAGCTGACTTTGTGTAAACTGTAATTTCAGTGAGAAAGAAAATTTAAGCAAGCTTCTGACTGAAATTACAGGAACTCCTGATGAGCGATACATAGCAATATAAGATAAGCAACTGTGGGTTAAACAGTGTCTAGTGATTACGGATGGAGAAGAAAAGGAAAACAACATCCAAAGCATGAGAATACTTTTTTAACCTCCACTCAAATGGTACAAAATGTGGTTATGATCCCCCCTCCTGAACGCGAGCTATTTCTATATTTTGCAATAACATATCGATGCTAAATATCTTCATGGCTTGGAATCTTCAGACCCAATGAGTTGCATTCTACATGGGTATAAAATCCAGAGAAATTCAATGCCATTACTCCCGTATACACTGTTGCAAAAGAGATCAGAAAGAGGCCCAGTGTACGTGGTGGCTTCCAGTCCAGTTTTGCATTCCTATATGTCCTCACAGCATGAGGCTTTATCTTTAAACGCACAAATTTAATGTTTTATTGTCAAATCTATTTTTTAATTTATACATGGCAAGGGGACCTTCTGCCACAGATCAGTATAAAGATATTGTGCCTAGCAAAACAGAGAAAGATATCCCTTAAGAAGAAAATATACACTATTGGCAAAATTCTCCCTTGGACATGCACGTGGCTCACACTGACATTAATGGAAGCCATATCCCTCATCTACAAGAGTATCTGGCACATGTCTTGAAAATAATAATAGCAGGTTCCTCCCAACCCCAGAGAACATGGTAAAATTACTATAAAAATACCCACAGAAGTATTTTCAAAATGAGATTTATTTTTAAGAGTTACTGTTGCATCCCAGAAACTTGAAAACCATATTTTCCATTAGGAAAACATTTCCCATACCAATGTATTCACTGAATTCAGTGTATTAACTTCAGAAACCACAGTTAAGCTTTCCTCTTGGGAACAGCACACTAATTTTTTTATACTGATAATAATGAAAGTCCTAAAAAAACCACAGAGAAATTATTTTCCCAGTCATGTTTGCAATTCTTTACTCTTAGAATTTCATAAGTCTCTATGTTATGACATTTAATTCCTGTTTTTACTTGACTTTGCCAAGAAAAAAGAGTGAAGAATCTTCATATGGGATATGGCTCTCTCCCTTCAAAGATTCTGAAATAAGTATTTTCATAGGAAATCAGAAATTGACTTTGAACCTTCTAGATTTTCCTGCACCACAGAACAGTATCATACTATGCTAGGATTTCAGTGCTATCTGCTTACATAGTGTAAAGGGTTCACCTGTAAAATTGTACACTTCTTTATAGCCTAAATCCAGAGGATATACAAAAAGGAAATGCTGTTTGGCATTCACATTTGCAATTATATTTGCCTATGGAGAGGCTACAGAAAGCTCTCAAAGATCAGGAACCGCAGCAGTCAAGCTAGGTGGTGGGAGGGCAACTCTAGAATGGGTGTGCAAAGGAATTCCACACTCCTTCCGGACAACAGTGCCAGCTCTACACATACCAGAAAGAAAGAGGAAGAATAGGGTGTGACCACTTGGTTTACAGTTATGCACATCTAATGTCCTAGTGTGAGGAGACTTTATCATTAATGCTACCAAATCTGGATAGGTGTTCTGTGCAGCAAATTGAAATTATTATTATTTACACACTTTTGGTAAGTTCCACACTCCACAGAATACATTTTCCAGAATTAAGGTGAATCCTCACTCGTTTTGGCCCTAAATGCAAAAGGCTGGTGTGTTAAGGTATACAGCACAATTTAGACAAGAAGTAATACAGTGAAGCAAAGCAAGATAAACAGTTGCACTAGTGATGAGCACATGAAGAATGAAAAAAATGCTTTCCCTTTATCTTTTTAGTAGTTTATGTTTAACACAATACTGTATTGTATTTGCTGGTTTTTTCATCTCTGTTGTTGCCTGATTGCATACCTCCAGTTCCAAATGATGAGTTTGGTTGACCAGTCAGTTCATAACTCTGGTGGTCATAACTCTGAGGTTCTACTGTATGCTTGTGCAGTGCCTATCACAATGTGGCTGGGGCCTCTAGCAGTATAAATAATAAATAATAATCTAATTTGTGATTTTTTTCAGATAAAATATTATATTTTTCAATATGTGCTGACAATTCATGTACTTACCATTATGTGACATGCCAACTGCAAGGCATTTCTGAAATCTGCAATACTGACATTTATTCCTGCTTTTCTTATAAATGCGACAATTCAGATCACATCTGTCATAGATTAGCTTTAACCTGATTGTTCTTCGAAAGAAACCCTGCAATAAAAATAAAGGCATGGAAAAGGATCAGTTTAAAACATCTTTCAGTGCCTCTGCCTCATTTGAAAGGCAAATTCCACTACACTGAATATACTGTAGCTACCTTTGTTTAAGAATGTGTGTTAGAACTTTCCCATTTGAAGATTCTGCACATTTTCAAAATATCAGAACTAATTACCAGATGTAAGAAAAATTCTATGGATCATAGCAAACCCAATCCACTCTCTGAATCCAGGAGTTTAAAAAAGAATGATATGCAAATACATCTGGATGGGTTGCACACTCTCCAGTTTAAAGAACTTCTGCTGGTGCCTCATGAAAAACATAAAATATTCCATGAAGAAAGACATTCTACTTCTGCATCATATATTTTCTGTCTTTATTTCACAGTTCTTTTTATTGCATGAAAAACAGGACCTCATAAGCCCCTGCTGCTTATGCCTCATCTGAACTCATACCTCTCTATTAATTACATTATAATTTAATTTCCATCTTCCCATTCTTTTAATTCAAGCAAATCATTCTCACCCAAGCAAATCATAAGATTGTGGGCTAGTTGTTGGTTTAGTTATTTTTTCTAAATAACTTTGCTTCTTCATTATTTTCAAATCTTTTTACTGTTGGAGGCCCATGTACATACAGAATATTTATTTTCCTTCATTTATTCTATTTCTTTGTCTGTTTTTATTGCTAAACTATTTTTGTAATATTTATTTCCAGGATCTGTTTATGTTTGTAATGTTCAGTTTGCTCTTATTGTTTTGAATTTACAGGTCCTCAAAATATACAAGCACCTGAAAATTCTAAAATTAGTATGATAGCAAGGATAACTACTGCAAAGTGCAATGTAGCCCTGTAAAGAGACAAATTTTTGCTGGTCATTATGGACATTCATAATCTTGTCTTTTCAGAACACTTTTTTAGTACTTGAAGCCTTATGGGGTTGAAACACAAGCAGAAAAAATATGTTGGTTTACATGGTTGTTTAGACTTTAGCATCCATTCTAAATTCTACATATAGATGTAAGTTTTTTGCTGGTTAGGAACAATGTAAATAATATCCAATGAATGCATATGTATGATTTTTAAAGAATTACATTACATTGTAGCAATAGGACAGTCCAAAGGCAGTGTATTTCTTAAGAGATTATTGTACTTGCTGGATTAGACTAGGATTGTCTTTGACTAAGCGCACATGGCATGTGCAATATTTGCCGATAATTAAACTGCTGGTCATATCTCATAGTTTAGAGTCGTATTCTCAGATCATTCATATGCAGTTTATTTTAATAAGGCATGTCCAAGTTTATTACAGTTCCTTCCTTGTTACAGCTAGTTTTTCTCACAGCTCAGTTGTAAGCACTATGCTGACTTCTTATTTATATATTTCACTGTGACCGTAAGTAATGGATAATAGATGTATTCCTCTTCTAAGGGTTTCTCGTAGATTCACAATGTAATCTTTAGAGATTTTGCTTAACACCAGAGCAGGTCTGTACCTCTGTAATCCCCTATTACTGAGGACAGTGTAGCCCTACAGCACTCACTTATCCCATAGGTCTTGTACACTCTAAACATAGCTGGCATCAGTGGGTGCTTTGAAAGAGAGTCAATGAATTTTGAAAGTCATAGGGCTTGATTCACCAATGCCCTTTGATCTTGTGTAGCCATTTACAACTGTGCAAAGTGGGTATAAAATGCAAATCAGTGTAATATAGACTGAATATTAAATTACCTAGAGATTGACTAAAAAATTAAATTGGGTAAGAGCCTGATTTTGCTTCCATTAGAATACATTCAAATTTTATGAGTGACTTCAATGATAGCAGAATTGGGACCCAATCTCTTTTCATTGACCAAACTGAGAAAAATTTGAAAAATAAATCAACAGCATAAATAACAAAAAATAAACTAGATTTTAAAATCCTTCCAATTTTAATATAAAGTTCTGTTTTTGCTATATGAAGAGCAATTTGTTTCAAATACATCATTTTTTACATGACAGTGCCCTTTTAAACAGAACACATATCTCATATTTTACTGAGTGATTCTTCAGAATCTCACAAGACCATACTTCTGTATCCTTTGTGATCCAGATGGTTTTGCATAGAATCTCCATAGATAGTAATTCCATGCTCAAATTATAAGAATATAGCAGTAGGGACATATTACCAACCACTTGACCAGGATGGTGATAGTCACTATGAAATGCTCAGGGAAATTAGAAAGGCTATTAAAATAAAAAACTCAGTAATAATGAGGGATTTCAACTATCCCCATAATGACTGGTACATGTCACCTCAGGATGGGATGCAGAGATAAAGTTTTTTGATACCTTAATTCACTGCTTCTTGGAGCAGCTAGTTCTGGAACTCACAAGAGGAGAGACAATTGTTGATTTAGTCCTAAGTGGAGCACAGGATCAGGTCCAAGAGGTAAATATAGCTGGATCACTTGGTAATAGTGATCGTAATATAATTCAATTTAACATCCCTGTGGTGGGGAAAACACCACAGCGGCCCAACACTATAGCATTTAATTTCAGAAAGGGGAACTACACAAAAATGAGGAGGTTAGTTAAACAGAAATTAAAAGGTACAACACCAAAAGTAAAATCCCTGCAAGCTGCATGGAAACATTTTAAAGGCACCATAATACAGGCTCAATTTAAATGTATACCTGAAATTAAAAAACATAGTAAAAGAACCAAAAAAGAGCCACCATGGCTAAACAAAAATGTAAAAGAAGCAGTGAGAGGCAAAAAAGCATCCTTTAAAAACTGGAAGTTAAATCCTAGTGAGGAAAATAGAAAGGAGCATAAACTCTGGCAAATGAAGTGTAAAAATATAATTAGGAAAGCCGAAAAAGAATTTGAAGTATAGCTAGCCAAAGACTCAAAAAGTAATAGCAATTTTTTTTAAGTAAATCAGACGCAGGAAGCCTGCTAAACAACTGTTGGGGCCACTGGACGATCAAGATGCTAAAGGAGTACTCAAGGACGATAAGGGCATTGTGGAGAAACTAAATGAATTCTTTGCATCGGTCTTCACAGTTGAGGATATGAGAGATATTCCCAAACCTGAGACATTGTTTTTAGGTGACAAATCTGAGGAACTGTCCCAGATTGAGGTGTCATTAGAGGAGGTTTTGGAACAAATTGATAAACTAAATAGTAATATGTTACCAGGACCAGATGGTATTCACCCAAGAGTTCTTAAGGAACACAAATGTGAAATTGCAGGATTACTAACTGTAAATCAGCTTCTGTACCAAATGACTGGAGGATAGCTAATGTGATGCCAATTTTTAAAAAGGGCTCCAAAGGTGACCCCAGCAATTACAGGCCGGTATGCCTGACTTCAGTACCAGGGAAACTGGTTGAAACTATAGTAAAGAACAAAATGGTCAGACACATAGATGAACATAATTTGTTGGGGAATAGTCAACATGGTTTTTGTAAAGGGAAATCATGCCTCACCAATCTACTAGAATTCTCTGAGAGGGTAAACAAGCATGTGGATAAGGGGGATCCAGTGGATATAATGTATTTAGATTTTCAGAAAGCCTTTGACAAGGTCCTTCACCAAAGGCTCTTAAGCAAAGTAAGCAGTCATGGGATAACAGGGAAGGTTCTCTCATGGATTAGTAACTTGTTAAAAGATGAAACAAAGGGTAGGAATAAATAGTTTTCAGAATGGAGAGAGGTAAATAGTGCTGTCCCCTAGGCATTTGTATTGGGCCAAGTCCTATTTAATATATTCATAAATGATCTGGAAAAAGGGGTGAACAGTGAGGTGGCAAAATTTGCAGATGATACAAAACTACTCAAGATAGTTAAGTCCCAGGCAGACTGTGAAGAGCTACAAAAGGATCTGTCAAAACTGTGTGACTAGGCAACAAAATGGCAGATGAAATTCAATGCTGATAAATGAAAAGTAATGCATGTTGGAAAACATAATCTGAACTATATGTATAAAATGATGGGGTCTAAATTAGCTGTTACCACTCAAGAAAGAGATCTTGGAGTCATCATGGATAGCTCTCTGAAAACATCCATTCAATGTGCAGCAGCAGTCAAAAAAACAAACAGAATGTAGGGAATCATTAAGAAAAGGATAAATAATAAGACAGAAAATATTATATTGCCTCAATATAAATTCATGGTATGCCCACATCTTGAATACTGCATGCAGATGTGGTCGCCCAATCTCAAAAAAGATATATTGGAATTGGAAAAGGTTCATAAAAGGGCAACAAAAACTATTAGGGTATGGAATGGCTGCTGCCTAAGGAGAGATTAATAAGACTGGGACTTTTCAGCTTGGGAAAGAGACAACTAAGGGGGAATATGATAAAGGTCTATAAAATCATGACTGGTGTGGAGTAAGTAAATAAGGAAGTGTTATTTACTCCTTCATAACACAAGAACTAGGGGCCACCATATTAAATTAACAGGCAACAGTATTAATAGGCAGTATTTTTTCACACAACACACAGTCAACCTGTGGAACTCCTTGCCAGAGGATGTTGTGAAGGCCAAGACTATAACAGGGTTCAAAAAAGAACTAGATGAATTCATGAAGGATAGGTATATCAAGGGCTACTAGCCAGGATGGGCAGGGATGGTGTCCTTAGCCTCTGTTTTGCAGAAGCAGGGAATGGGTGACAGGGGATGGGTCACTTGATGATTATCTGTTCTGTTCATTCCCTCTGGGGCACCTGGCATTGGCCACTGTTGGAAGACAGGATACTGGGCTAGATGGACCTTTGGTCTGACCCAGTAAGGCCGTTCTTATGTTCTTATGCATATTTGTGTGGACACATAAAGAAGGTATGATTGCAAAGGTCACCTGATACCACATGTGAAACGAGGTGAGCATTGGGATTTGTATATCACATTTTAGCTATTATTTAAACAATGTTTCTCCTTTCCCTCCCCCTCACCTCCTTTCATAACTCAGTGCTGGTTTCATAGTGTGGCTTCTCCTTGTACTGTATGAAAAACTGTAATAAAATAATTTAAAAAAAACCTATCCAGGCTTGCTAAACAAAAACCAAACCAAACAAACAAAATCTCTACTCCTAGAGCAAAGATCAAATGCATGGGAGAGCTAACTGAGAAACTTTGGATTCAGAGCACATTTGGGAAAGACTCCCTATTTCTGAGAATTCACACAGAGTTCACAGCTAATCCACATGCTAACTGACATTAGTGATAAACACAGGAGAAATCCTGGAGGAATAAAATGATGCACCATCTGTCAGGGTCAGAGAAATAGCTGGGTTAAAACTAAAGGGGACATTACTAAGTTAGCCAAACTTATATTAATTAGGACAGAAAATATATGATTTCATTCCTGGAGAAAAAGAATAACAATGGTGAATCTACTACTCTACACACATTCAGTGTTAGAACAGTTCTACTTGACACAGCTGATATGTTAATTCCATGGCCATTGGACCTTCAGCATATCTGAATATAGTGTTGCTGTCCATTAATACTCTATTAAAATCAGTAGAATGGAATTCTTTTTCTAGGGACATTCAGCAGCACAGCTAAGGTGACCAACCTGGAATACTTGGCAGCAGTCAAGAAATGAGAATGTGGAAATGATAGAATGTTCTTATTTCAGGCAGACATTATTGGGACAACCCACCTTACAACCTTCGCATGCATGCACACCATAATGAAATCCAGAAGCCTTGTCCCCACATACTCTGCATTCTATAGCCATGAGAGAATTGGAGGTCTCTTCAGGAGGTTTATTGTACAACTGAACTTTTTCTGAAAAATAAGGTGGGGAAGGAGGCTCCATTTTGATTGCACCTGCATATGTAAGAGATTTAAAAAGATTATTTTATCATCTGTTTTAAAAGGTACAATAAGATGTCAAGAAATAGTGACCAATACTTTCATTATAATAACCACAGTAAATAGGGTCAAAATTCTCTGTCCTGTATAATTGTAAAATAATGATAAACAGCTGTAAATATTAACTCATTAAAAGGCTACAAGCCACAAGCAGCCATCTAGTAGGTTGTGAATGAGGCTGAACAATCTTGAAGATGGCAGGGTCTGGTGCAGAAAGGGGCTATAGATCCAGTCTTTAGATTGGTAGTGCAAAATTGGTTGAGGTTGGGGACATCATTGTCCTTCATAGTGGGGACTTCATATTTATTCCGACATAGTAGCCTTCCATTAATCTTCCTCCATCCCTCACTCCGCAAAGGGTGTGTGGTACTTACAACAAGTTTAGGGCAGCAGTAGCCCTGGGAGGCAGGGATTGGAATCCCTAACAAGGTCTAAAAAACAACTACTCACTTGAGCTACTCAGTTGGATAATTTGGTCAAATAAAGATTATGCTGGTGTTTTAGAGCCACGTAGCTCTCAAGAAACTTACCTCTGTATTGGGAAATATAGTTCAACCGCAGAGGCAGGTTACTGTTACTTCTGGCCCTTCTGAAAATTACTAATTAAAGTGCCCTTTATAATTTTAAAAAAGTTTAGCAAATACAAACAAATATGGCAACTCTTCATCAATCTACAGAGTTGGACATAAAAATGAAGCATTGATTTTACTAGATTATAAACTCATAGCAATATTACATTCCAGGAATAGGGAAACAGAACAACAAAGCAATAAAGATAATATAACAATAAAGCAAAAGCTTTCTTTTCAGTGGCAAACCCAGTATATGCTGTATGGATTAGACTCACATTCATCAAGCTAAGTGTGTTATACTATTACTACTTTCTTTCCTAAGAGTTACCAAGGCTGTAATAATCTTCTCATAATGGTATAATTCCTATTCTCCTAATCCAATAAACAATCATCTTTGTGGTGCTGTATCTCTGCATGAAGCCTTGTCTGTGTGATTCCATTTTGCCTGCATCTTGTTTGTTTTATGTGCTTTAGTGACAATGAATGTCTATGTTGTGTACAGACATCTCTTATCTGTCAGCTTCTGCTCACTGTGGGGTAAGCCATTACTTGCTGGTATTGTACAATAAAAGATGCCAATTGTTTCCCACAAAAGTCAAACAAGTACCTTTTTGCTCTCCCTGCATGGAGCAGACTCATGCCTACTGTTACTTTTGCACTTTACTTTGTGTGTTTACTGTTCGCATTATGTAAAATTTCTAGGGATGAATCCAGTCTCCAGTGCCATGCCACAGTAACTTTGATGGGTGCTGGGATGATCAATGGGAAGTGCAGAGAAGGGTAAGAGGGAAGGAGTCCAATCCCAGGCTACAGAGAGACAGCCTATTGGCTGGAGTAGTTTCTGCTTCCCTAGCAGGTCCTCTAGAGGAAGTGGAGAGGGGCTGAAGGGTATATGTGTGGATGGATGAACTAGAGAACTTGCACATTGACAAATCTTCCAGCCCCTCCTTCAAAACAGTCCTGTGTGTTGCTGTGCAAAGACCCTTTGGGGTGCAAGTCCCTGTACTGCACAGATGGGCACCCCCCATTTTGAAGAGTCCTCCAAATCTTGCTCCCCACCGCACAGTAGGACCTACCAGTTCTGCTGCCAAGGGCTTCCAGACTTGCACACTTAGGGCAGGATTTGCCACTTGATAAATAATTAATTATAAAAAGCATAAGAACTGCATTAACAGGAGGCATATGGCCTTAAGCAATTTTTAACACAGTTTTTATGACAGAGTTCCAACTCACCTTATGAACAAAAGAGACAATCTTATATAAATCAGGAACTCTGGATGTTGTTGATAAAGAAGTAAGTCATTCTGACATCATTTTAAAGTATTACATGGGGCCGAATCCTAAAGTTCTCTCAGGGCAGTCAACAAACATTTGCCTGGCCCATTGGCCTAAAAGATCAGTGGTATGATTGTCAGCAGGAGTGGGGTAACCATGTCCTTAGGGACAAGTCACCTCCCTTCCAGATGGTCAAAGTTCCATATGGGATTTTATTCATCATTGTGAAGCTAGGGGCAGCTTTGTTTACATGCAACAATACAAAGGGAATGCTCACAAAACTCCAAGGGCCTGTCTACATCAGGAATATCTATGTAGTCATACTGGGGCAAATGTCTCTAATGTAGACAAGCTCGAAATCCACGAGCCTGTTAGCCAGTTTGGGATTCAATGGGTGTTCTTAGCATATTATGTAATATGCTAGGAAATGCTAGCCAATTTATAAAATGTAGGACATCTAATTTGCTTGGTTTTTAAAAAAGTTTCAAGGACATTTTACTCCAAGGGTATCTGGGAGAGGGAAGCTCTGAAACAAATTCTAAAAATTCTTTTGTGGAGGGTACACTTCCCAGAGAATTAAACAATTCGAATTCGGACAACCTGAAAAGTAAAAAGAAACTGCATACTTTGGCATTCCTGGAGCTTGGTATCATATTTGTAATCAATGGCTGTCTGGTCAGTTCTTGCAAGAGGAATATCTTCATAGTGTAGTGAAGAAATACTAGAAAAATCAACAGTGGTAAAGGGCTTTATGTCGAAGGAATGAGAGTGATCTTCCATGGCAGACAGATCCACTGGGCTAATTCCAAAATTAATGGGCCAAAACGGCATTTCTGTGTCGACCATTGTAATCCCTGAAAGAAAAAAAAGAAACAGACATTTAAAAAACTGCTTCTTCTCCATCCAATGAGGACTCAGTAGGCTCACATAATTCATGTTACTGTTAGGTGAATAATCTACACACAGATACATACAAGATACATAAAATAATTACTTACTTTAAATTATTAAGAATAGCTAAATGACACACATCCTGCTTTTATATTTTAAAAAATATTTATACCATATGGAGGCCTTCAAGTTCTTACAAAAATGGATATTGCTAGTTTAAAGAAACATGGGACATGATTCTCATGTTTCATCATTTTTTACACTTTGGTGGAGTTATTATTGATTTACACCAAACTACATGAGAGCAGAGTTATGGTGGTTTTGGTCTGCATGAGTTAATTTCTAACATTATCAGGCTCTAAATTGATTTACTAAGTATTCTGCTATGTTTGAGAATCCAAAAATCCTAACAATTTAAAAATATATAATTTTATGCTATGAAAAATATATTTGATATCAATATTATAGTACAAACAGCAGGTAGGAAGTTTTCAAAAACATCTAAGTGATTATGTCCCACTGAAGGCACTTTGAAAATTTTATCCTACATCCTCACAACCATGGCTCTAAGAAACTTCTTATTATGAGCTTCCATACCCCACTATGTTTCTGGGTCTCCATATTTTCTCTTAAGTTTTAATAAGAAAGGCCCAAATCAAAAGTCTACATGTGTATAAGCCCTAAACAAATTCATATTTAGTTCTCAGTCCAAAAACCTGCAGTTTGTCCTCTTCCTATCATGTGCTGAACCAAATTCCTTGATTTGAACACCTCTGAATTCCAAAGAAGTTAGAATTCCAATCTGAATTTTGCACACTGGGCCCTATCTCTACTTTTTAGTGAGTTATAAAAAGATCTTTAGATTAAAATTAGAATGAACATCATGAAATTACAATAAAGTAGTCAGCATGGTATTTCATTTGGACTTGAGACCCATTAAAGTATATAGACTTTAAACTTTTATGTAATATGAACTTGTTTGACTTGGTTTACTTTGAACCAACTAATACTACTCTGTCATGCTGCCAAAAAGACTGTTGCTACAAAATGGATATCATGGGTGCTGCTCTTCAATTTAGAGGAAACAATATGTGTTTCACAGATTGTCATTCTTTGCTGATGAAGGCTGCTAGTTTTGCAGGTCTCACAGACCCGCTTGCTTGCCTTTCTGTACAGCAAGCACTGACAGTATGTTTATGCTTCTTACTCCTAAACATTAGATGAGAGGGCAGATGGTGTAACAGTAACTGATACATTAAGTAGTGCCCTCCTAACAGCAGGTGTTCAAGAATGAATATTTAGGCAACTCCTTAGCAGTTTCCCCAATTCCTTTCCCCAAAGTCTTACAAATTGCATGGGACAGATATATGGACCCTGATTCTACTCTCAGTGAAAGCAGGATTGTGCCAATGGTAAACAAAGAATTTCTGACTAATTTCTCCAAGCCAGAAAAACCTTCTGAATATATAGTCCTGGCTGTCAAAATGTTTGATTGGTTTTAAATGGTTCCCACAAAAATGTATTCTTCTTTCAGTGTGTATGGGATCTATACATGGAAATCTATCTTCAGATCAATAGGGGCATTCTATCTTCATTTTAGTTACACAGATTTCCAGATAAAAGCGTAAAAATAGTCCAACGAAAAGAATGATCACTTGTTTGTTTGGCTACCTGACATTTTTTTCTTAGTTATAAATCCGTTCCTTTAATCATTCCTGCCCACTTTAAAAAACCCTTAACACATGCTTAGGGCCCTACCAAATTTATAGTCCATTTTGGTCAATTTCACGGTCATAGGATTTTAAAAATTGTAAATCTCGTGATTTCAGATATTTAAATCTGAAATTTCACAGTGTTGTAACTGTAGGAGTCCTGACACAACTCTGAAGGTAGCAACATAGAAGTAACAGTGGCATAGTATCCTTACTTCTGCACCGCTGCTGCAGATGGGGTGCTGCCTTCAGAGCTGGGTGCTTGGCGGCAGGATGGCAATAGGACGACCACCCTAAAATAACCTTGTGACACCCCTCCATGACCTTCTTTTGGATCAGGAGCCCCAGTATGAGAAACACTGGTCTCCCCGTGAAATCTGGTCTTTTGTGTACTTTTACCCTATACCACGGATCGGCAACCTTTAGCACGCAGCCCACCAGGGTAAGCCTGCTGGCGAGAGGGGCCGGTTTGTTTACCTGCTGCGTCTGCCGCATGTGGCCACAGTTCACTGCGTAGGCCAAGGGATGTGCTGGCAGCCGCTTCCTGAAGCCCCCACTGGCCTGGAGCAACGAACTGCAGCCAGTAGGTGCCATGATCGGCCGAACCTGCGGATGCGGTAGGTAAACAAACTGGCCCAGCCTGCCAGGGAGCTTATCCTGGCAGGCTGCGTGCCAAAGGTTGCTGATCCCTGCCCCATACCATACAGATTTCACGGGGGAGACCAGATTTCACAACCGTTTTTTCATGGATATAAATTTGGTAGGGTCCTACACATGCTTACCTTCAGCTGCATGCTAACTCTAACTCTATTCAGTAAAGTACTTAAGCACTGAAGAGAATGAGATTTAAGCATATGCCTAAAATTAATGGGATTTAACCACATGCTTAAAATTAAGCACAAATGTAAGAGATTTGCTGAACAGAGACAAGCTCATGCATGTGCTTAAAGATAAGGATATGCTTAAGTGCATCACTTGAATCAGGGCATATGTATGTAGAACTGCCATCGAACTGTTGCATGCATGATTGAGGTTAGTGTTCAATAGAAAGGATTAAAATAAACTCCAAAGTCTCCACGTACCACTCATAAGCAATGCAAGAATATTCACACAATTTTAAGGGGGCACTATGTAGTGCTTTCAAGCTAAAGAGCTTCAGTTTGCAAATTGCTACAAGCTAATCAAATTTAACAGTGGCTATATTTTTATGCTGTAACACAGTACATAGGCATCTCCTGAATTTAGGAAAGTGAGACAAGCATTTAGTTTTATGAATGTGACCATTCTCAAAATAAGACCACATGTGCTACCAAAACAGACCAGCTTCTATGTTTGATGACAATCCTGGCCTGTGTGCCATTTCCTTTTTGTCACATTTTGAGATCTCAATAGGAGAATACTCCTTACTCTTATAAACAGCTCTAGGGTTCATAGACCAAAAAGCATATATGGTTCAAGAAAGAGGCTGCTCTTTCAAAAAATCTAATAAATATGTGATGTGTACAAATATTTCAGGACTGAAGATACTGCATTCATGCCCCCTGAATTGTTTCTTTAGTTTTTTGTGTGCATAAAATTTCTCATCCTCCATGAATATGAAGAATATGAGTCACATGCATTCATGATACACGACTACCAATGCAAACTTACTACTATGTTGAAAAATGCACATGATTATCCACTGACTGGCTGTAGTGCAGTGTTTCTCAGCTGGTAAGGATGGCTTCTCCCACCTCTTCAAGGAAAGGTCAAAACTAGGGTGACCGTATTTCCTTATGCTGAATATGGGACACTTGGTAAAATTACTCATATTCTAGTGAGTTCAACGGCAATCAAATCAGAACTATGCAGTACAAACATTCAAATTAACATCAAGTTGACTGAGCCCCTGTTAAAAAAGAAATACTGTGTAGCTGGATGCTTTTTATATATCTTCTTATCTTTAAGGCTTTAGGATTGTACATGGGGAGAGGTGACACACACACACTCCCGTACACCTCTCTCACACAGAGGGGTAACTGACAAACCCGAGTCTCCCTGCCCAGCGCTCTCCGCCTTCCATGCCTGGCTGGGCCCCCAGGATGGACCCTCTCCTGGTACGGGATGGACCTGCCTCTCCTGGTACCTGGGGCCATGTCTTCCCAAGGCAACACATGTGGGGGGGAGGGACACGAAGGGTCACATGCCCCCTGTGCCCAGATGTCTGTCAGGTTTCACATCAGAACGTGGCCAGCAGCAGCCTTTCGGCACTGTGCAGGAAGGAAAGGAAGGGAGCTGCTTCCAGCTGCAGGGGAGGAGGAGGTGGAGAAGGGAATACCTGGCCTGTGTCTTTGCAGAGTTCATCTCTTCCCTTCCCCCACATCGGTGGCTGTAAGCAGCTCCGGTCCCTTCCTGCCTGCACAGTGTTGAAAAGCACCTAACACCTCCAGGCTGCTGCTGGCCACTGACCTAACCCAGCCGCCTCCTGTCCCCTCGCTACAGCATGGGTAGGAAAGGGTTAAACTCTAAGGATGCATTGTGCACCAGGGCCCAGAGAACCTGCCTGCAGGAGCTCCAGCGAACCAGGCCAGAGAGGTAGCTCAGCAGGTGAGGGTGCCTAGGGGAAGGGGCGGCCCCGCACTCCCTAGGGCTAGGACCCAAGGCAGGGTGTGTGTGAAGAAGGTGCTATGGAGGCTGCAGAGTTGGGGCACAAACAGTCTGGAAATCGCTTCCCCCTGCCATTTCAGAGCTTAGCTGAGGGGTGGAGAAGCTTCCCCATTTCAGTGCTGTGTGGGGCTTTGGCACATGCAGTGCTTAGCTCCTCCTGGCCAGTGCACTGGACCGGAGGGTCTTGGGCTTTCCCGGGGCACCAGCCCAGCCAGAAGCAGTGGGAGGAAGGAAGGAGCCTGACGTCCAGGCTGTTGATAAGCTCAGTACTTAGACTAAAGGCTGGTTCTCCACACAGCACCGTGAGTGGGACATGCCTTGCTGGAGGGGGATATGGAGGAGCCGCAGGGCGTGGGGTATGATGGGGCAAAGCAGGGGGAGAACAGCAAGAGCGGGAGCACATAAAGGGCCAATGGGTGGGCAGCAGAGGTAACACATAACCGGCCACTGCCTGGTGCCTGCCTGCAATTATCAGTTACCACAGCTCACAGCCAGAGCAGGCCAGAAATGGGACAGAGGACAGGGCTCTGCTGGCCAAGAGCCAGCATGCAGCGGGGGATGCACTGAAGGACCAGCAGGGGGAGCAGCTGGCTCCACATGCTGCAGCTTGCCCCGCCACCAGCCTTGCACACCTACCCCCATTGCTGGCCACTGGACCCACCCCACTCACCGCTGGTGGGCAGGCAGCTGGCGAGCAGGGATTCGACCAGCAGCAGGACCCGCCAGTACTGATGAGGGGGGGAGACAGAAAATATGGGACAATTTGCCAGTTTTTAAGAAAAAGTCGGGACACCTGCAGGAGGGCTTAAATACAGGGCTGTCCCTTTAAAAACAGGACTTCTGGTCACCTTAGTCAAAACAAGCCCAGGAATATGCTTTCTTTCTGTTTTTGAGAACTTATGCATAGAAAACTCCCTTTAATTTCAAAAGGAATTACATGCATGTAGAGGCTGTAGGATCAGGCCCCTATAAATTCTGGAATGGAAACTTGTAGACAAATGAACGAGAAACATTTCTGACATAAAGCTTAAAAAACCCTAATATTTCTTAGCTAGGACATGTGTTACTTGAGAAATAAAAGTGTTCAGCGTTATCCTCAATCTTCATAGCTAATAAGAGAGGGGAAAAAAACCTTGGGAAAATAGGTATTCTCCTTTTATCTGCAGGTAGAAACAGGGATGGTAGAGCCAGCATATTCCTAGCACAGTCTGCCAATACTATCAGAGCACCTTCATAACAAAACATTGTTTCCAGCCCTGAACTATTAACTTCTGCTCATTTTATTAACTTTTAAGGTAAGTAATGCAAGTTAAAAGAAGTAGGCATTAATTTTCCCTCAGTATAATGATCATTTAATGTAAAAGGGTGGGCTCCATACAAGCTAGTCTTTTCTGACTATTTGTTTCTTTAATTTTGTCTTTGTAACACAAAATTTTCTCTGTGTGTTGGAAGGAATTATTTGTACATCAAGAACCAGGGAAGGAAATGAATAGTGCAGGGCTAGGCAACCTATGGCACGGGCCGAAGGCGGTACGCAAGCTGATTTTCAGTGGCACTCACATTGCCCGGATCCTGGCCACCGGTCCGGGGGGCTTTGCATTTTATTTAATTTTAAATGAAGCTTCTTAAAAATTTTAAAAACCTTATTTACTTTACATACAACAATAGTTTAGTTATATATTATAGACTTATAGAAAGACACCTTCTAAAAACGTTAAAATGTATTACTGGCACATGAAACCTTAAATTAGAGTGAATGAATGAAGACTCGGCACACCACTTCTGAAAGGTTGCCGACCCCTGGAATAGTGGGTGCAAGGATTGGTTACTATAGGTAGCAATTCCTTTTTTACCACTCTTATTTTTGCTACACAAGGGCAGTAAAACCATGGATTATTGGCCATTTACACGCATAAGGGCCTGTAAACGCCACACCCTTTGTAGGTCAAGAACACATGTTCTGTACTCAAGATTTCTTCATACAACTAGGAGGTTTCACTAAATCATGCCAATATGCATCTGTATATATATTTTCTATATTACAGTTGCCTCAAAGGGCCATATTGGTTACTCTGGTGTACAGTAATTGTATCATATACAGTATGTCCATAGACTGCTGTTTAGATCTAAGGCCACGTCCACACTACAGAGTAAAATCGAAATTAATAAAATAGATTTTATAAAACAGATTTTATAAAATCGATTTTACGCGTCCACACTAGGGCACATTACTTCGGTGGTGTGCGTCCATGGTCCCAGGCTACCATCGATTTCCGGAGCGGTGCACTCTGGGTAGCTCAGTAAAAGAATGGGACCAATAACTTCGATTTCCGTCCACACTAACCCTAAATCGATTTAGTAATATCGATTTTAGGGTTACTCCTTTCGTTTAGCTGGAGTACAGAAATCGATTTTAATACCCCTTAAAATCGATTTTAAGTGCCTTGTAGTGTGGACGGGTACAGCGTTACATCGATTTAACGCTGTTTAAATCGATTTAACTCTGTAGTGTGGACCTGGCCTAAGGGTCTGATACTTAACTGAAATTGGTGGAACTCCTCACATAAGCAAATCATATTAAAAAGGGTTTCCAAGATCAGGCTCTAAATTTCTTATTCTCCTTCCACTGAACACAGCTAATTTTGCCCATGCCATTAGTTCAAATGAAGAAGCCACTGACTGAGCCTAATTTGCTTGCACATTACCTGCAGAATATAGTGTTTCTATTTCTGTCAGATCAAGTATGCAAGGGTTCATGAGATTAACTGTTGCACTTACCCACAGCCAGGAAGCATTTATCTCAGGAAGGCAGTATGTCTCCCTGACCTTCCCTATGCTCAGGGGAGAGTACAAACTACTACAGACCTTTAACGTATGCAGCATATTCTCCAACAATATGGCTAGCCAGTTCCATTGGCCAGCATACTGGGGAGGGGATAGAGTAGTGGCTTCTGCCTATTTTTGCCTGTGTCCACTCCACATCCTTTCCAGAGTTGTTTCCTGAAAACCATCTTGGTAGCAATCTCTGCACTTCTCCAAGTGCACAGGCTACCATTCCAGCTGGCTCTTTTGCAGGTTGGGCAAGGACTTGGGAGTGGCTCTTTACATTCTCCTCCTACTGCATGGCTGTGTAATTAGCCACAATTGACCCCCTTGCAATTATGCACATATGCTGATTTCTGACTTGTTGGATGAAAAAATGCAATGTTATCTATCTCAAAAAGTTCAACGCAGCTAAATGAATCTTCAGTGCACTGGTCTAAAGTATGCTGTACAGCATAAATATCTCAGGCTTCAAATCTATCACAGGAAGCGTTTTGTTTTGTGCCCTGTATGGCTGTTTTTGTATTAGAGCCACATCTATTAAAGAGTTATGAACATAAAAAATAGCTAAGCTCTGATGACCCCAGAGCCAGAATGATTACAAACGTTTCAGAATTATTCACTGTTTCAGATTTCCTCATTATTTTATCTCAAAATCCAAGCAGCAGTGAGTTGTTCATCATGTTTGAAAATTAAGAATCCTGTTCACACCCGGGAGCTGAACATGGTTTGGTTGTTATTTTAATTGCCTGATGACTTAGTACAAGGATACTCAGTTTATTTCAGTAAAATTATCCGTTACACATATGAACATTAGAAACAAGGTGAATTCTACCAATGGATGGTAAATTGAACAAAAAATTATGAGTGATAATGTCAACCTCATATTTATATGATCACTGAACTCCAAAATGTTTGTTAGTACTATCTGATATTTGTTTGACAATTAATTTATGAAGACACATAACTGTATTTAATTTTTCTTACTTTTTTGTCTTAATTTTTTCCAATAAAAATCAATTAAAAAGGGTTTTACTGCAGCCTTTTTAATGGCTCTGAGTCATTTTTCCATCAACTAACAATGACTTGAGGACAACTTTATCAGTCAGATCCTCTGGAATTCTGGGGCACTGTCATAAAGCTCACAGAAACTTGTGTGGCCCTCCAGGCAACACAAATATTTGTCATTAAGTGGTGCAAATTTTGATTTGTAGAAATTTGTTTTCAGCCAGTATAGGACTGTGGTAGCAAAGGCAATACCACTTGCACAAAGGCAAATGAAAACGCTCACACATTCAATCATAATAAAGACTAGAAGTGAAAGGGAGAGTGCTATGAAGTAACTAATTTATACACCAGGAAGTAAAATGAGGCACATGAACTCATCTGACATTTGCTTGATTGAGCTGTCAGTCTCTATAACGTTAGGAACAGCCTGGATGACAATCTACAGTTGATTTGGTGTGACTGAGGAAAGCAGTCATTCACTCACTCTAAGAAATTCCATTCAACAAGAACTACAAATAAAATCAGTTTAAAATTTCTTATGAGGGCAATTCAATTTTTCAATATTAAGCCAACAGTAAATAGAAGATATAAAATAAGAGATTACCATGGTATGGAAAACATTTTGGATCACAAACTACCCCTTACTATAAAACAATGCTTGCTCTCAGTTAACCTGAAAGGCTTGTTGCACTGCATTCTACACATTCTCTTTCCAAACAGACAAAGCTATCAAAATGTGACCCTAGAGCTGTTTAATGAAATAGCCAGAACATCCTACCCTAATACAGGTTACACAAAAACAGAAGAGGAAAAATTCAAAAAACCTCTGGGACTTGCAAAGAGTATATTAAAAACTAGCTGGTTGTACATATAGATAATTATATACAAATACACAGACACACACATATACATATATTGATTAAATTAATATAGTTGTAATTTTTAACTGAAATATATTTCATGTAGCAGTTTGCATTTCACTTCATATGACTAATGTATATTTTATAAAGAAAACGGATAAGCAGCAACCCTCAGAAGTTAATGGGAGTTCTGCCAATGATTTCAATAGGAGCAGGATCAGATGCTTAATGAAATCATTTGACATATGTAGGGAGTTACAGTTAAAATGGTCCCTCTTTCTTTCTGAGAGAGCCACAGTCATTCTTAGCCTTTAATGAGTATTTAGAGCTTTTGAAAAGCGTCAGTTTTGCATCTCTTCATATTTAATTCCTTTAGCACACAACAGGAGCAATGCAAGCTTTCACACATCACTCTGCCAACACTCCTCCACTCTAACTGCAGGCACCATCTCTTATGAAGTAAAAAGCCTCATTATTTTCATAGGAGGAGAGAGAATGAGGCAGAAGACTGCAAGAAAAGAAAGGATGGTTAAAGCAGTTGAATGCCACATAGGGCATGGCTATACTGGAGAGTTGCAGCGCTGGTGGTGGGTTTACAGCGCTGCAACTTACTCTGTGTCCACACTTGCAAGGCACAGCCAGCGCTGCAACTCCCTGGCTGTACACCTGGTCTGCTTGGGGTGTAACGATTGCAGCGCTGGTGATGCAGCGCTGCTCGTCAAGTGTGGCCACCAAAAGTGCTTTTATTGGCCTCCAGGGTATTAGGAGGTATCCCAGCATACCTTTTCAGCCAGTCTGCTCATCAGTTCGCACTCTACTGCCCTGGGCTCAGGTGACCCGCCCTTTAAATGCCCCGGGAATTTTAAAAATCCCCTTCCTGTTTGCTCAGCCAGGTGTGGAGTGCAATCAATCAATCAATCAATCAGTAACCATGCCTCCACGTGCCAAACGAACCCCAGCATGGAGCACTGGCGAGTTGCTGGACCTCATCAGTGTTTTTGGTGAGGAAACTGTGCAGTCACAGCTGCGCTCCAGCTGTAGGAATTATGATACCTATGGGCAGATATCAAAGTCCATGCTGGAAAGGGGACGCGGTGCACTGCAGGGTTAAAGTAAAGGAGCTGTGGAGTGCCTATTGCAAAGCCCGTGAGGGAAGCCGCTGCTCAGGTGCTGCCCCCACGACCTGCCATTTTTACAAGGAGCTGGATGCGATACTTGGGGGTGACCCCACTGCCAATCCGAGGACCACGATGGACAGTTCAGAGCAGTGAGAGGAGAGGGAGGTGGGGGGGGACGAAACCGAGAGTGAGGGTACTGGGGTGGGAGGAGACACCCCAGCGTCCCAGGAGGCATGCAGCCAGGAGCTCTTCTCAAGCCAGGAGGAAGCTAGCCAGTTGCAGCAGCTGGAACTTGTTGGTGAAGAAGAAGCAGAGGAGCGTGTTCCCAGTAAGCAGCTTTTATTTTCAGGATGGAAATGTTTTGGGAGAGGAGCGGGGGTTATGGCTGCATGCATGTATGCCTAGATGTGGAATGGCCCATTGATGTGGTGTATCACGTCTCGGTAATCGGCGTCTGTAATCTCTTCAAAAGTTTCTGCCAGAACGTGGGCAATGCGCTTGCGCAAGTTTATAGGGAGAGCCACTGTGGTCCTTGTCCCAGTCAGGCTAACACGTCCGCGCCACTGTGCTGCGAAGGATGGGGGGCCATTGCTGCACACAGGCAAGCTGCATAGGGACCAGGGCGGAATCCACATTGCTGTAGAAGACCCTCCCGCTCTTCCCAGGTAACCCGCAGCAGCGAGATATCTGGCAGGATTAACTCCTGTGTAAAATGTAGGGATAGCATTCAGTGCAGTTCCCCCCATGCTGCTCTCTGCCTTCCCCAATGCACAGAAACCCCAGTGCAGCCCTGACCCAAGCAGTTCCCCTTCCCAGGTGAGCCGCGGCAGTGAGAGCACTCATTTCCCATTACTCACCATGTCTTCACTACTGTGGCCTCTCTGTGCTGTGCTTGCTATGTGTAAACTATGGTACAATGAGACTAAAAACTCCTTCACTGTGATTATACACAATGCAGCCTCTGTAATAAATGTTTCCATTTTTGTTTTTTTTTTTAATGACAGTGTCCTTGACTACTAGTAACATACCGGCCCTATCACAGACTGCTGAAAAGCTACAAAACCTGAGGAGGAAACCAAGAAAAAGCAAAGAAGATTTGGTGAAAGCAGTTATGAATCAGTCTGCCAGAGAGAGCAAGAGGCTTCAGGACTGGAGAGAAAAGATTCAGCAGTGGAGTGAAACACAAAGCAGGAGAAAGGAATTGGCTAAGAAGAAAAGCACTAAGCAGCTGATAAGCCTCCTGGTGCGCCAAACGGACTGTATGCAGTCACTGGTAGCCATGCAGGCAGAGCACTACCGTGCTGCCCACTCCCCATCCCGAAGCTCTCTCCCTTGTGCCCCAATGTCAGCTCAAAACCCCCTTCTCCAGCAACCAGGTTCTTACCACCACCAGCTGCCCCCAAAACCTGTACGTTCACCTACCAGCCCTGAGAACTACGACCCTTACCCTCTGCACTCAACCCCTATCACCATGCAGCATTTTCATCCTGAAGTGCAGCAGTCATTGCACAGCACTCCAGGCAGGACATATTCAAACCTCTGACTGTACAGTTCACCACCCTACCCCCCTGCCCTTTTACTTACTTTCTTTTCGATAAATGATTTCTTTGCTTTTAAAACAGTTTTTATTATTGCAGAAAGTGAGATACCGTATCCCAAGAAAAAAACAGGCACTGCAAATCATTGTAACCACTGCACTTCACTCCCGAGCAAAGCACCAAACATTACTGTTGGCTTTCAGCCTCAAATTGCTCTCTTAAGGCATCCCTAATCCTTGTAGCCCTGTGCTGGGCCTCTCTAGTAGTCCTGCTCTCTGGCTGTGCAAATTCAGCATCCAGGCGTTGAACCTCAGAGGTCCATTCCTGACTGAATGTTTCACCCTTCCCTTCACAAATATTATGGAGGGTACAGCACGCGGATATAACCACAGGGATGCTGCTTTCCCCCAAGTCTAGCTTCCCATAAAGAGATCTCCAGCGTCCCTTTAAACGGCCGAAAGCACACTCCACAGTCATTTGGCACCGGCTCAGCCTGTAGTTGAACTGGTCCTTGCTCCTGCCAAGCTTCCTTGTATACGGTTTCATGAGCCAAGGCATTAATGGGTAAGTGGTGTCTCCAAGGATCACAATGGGCATTTCGACGACCCCTACTGTGATCTTCCAGTCTGGGAAAAATGTCCCGGCCTGCAGCTTCCTGAACAGGCCACTGTTCCGAAAGATGCGTGCATCATGCACCTTTCCAGGCCATTCTGTGTAAATGTCAATGAAACGCCCACGGTGATCCACAAGTGCCTGGAGAACCATAGAGAAATACCCCTTCCGATTAACGTACTCTGATGCCAGGTGGGGTTGTGCCAGAATAGGAATATGCGTCCCATCTATCGCCCCCCCCACAGTTAAGGAAACCCATTTGTGCAAAGCCATCCAGAATGTCCTGCACATTCCCCAGAGTCACGGTTCTTCTTAGCAGGATGCGATTAATGGCCCTGCAAACTTGCATCAACACTATTCTAACGGTTGACTTTCCCACTCCAAACTGGTTCGTGACCGATCGGTAGCTGTCTGGAGTTGCCAGCATCCAGATTGCAATAGCCACCCGCTTCTCCACTGACAGGGCAGCTCTCAATCTCTTGTCCTTGCGCCGCAGGGTGGGGGCGAGCTCCTCACATAGTCCCATGAAAGTGGCTTTTCTCGTCCGAAAGTTCTGCAGCCACTGCTCGTCATCCCAGACTTGCAGGATGATGTGATCCCACCACTCAGTGCCTGTTTCCTGAGCCCAAAGGCGGCGTTCCACGGTGCTGAGCATGTCCGTTACTGCCACAAGCAATTTAGTGTCACACGTGTCAGGTGATTCGATATCATCGTTGGAATCCTCACTGTCACTTTGGAGCTGAAGGAATAGCTCAACTGCCAAACGTGATGTGCTGGCGACATTCATCAGCAAAATCCTCAGCAGCTTGGGCTCCATTTCCCACATAAATCGTGCTGCACAGAGACTCACAATGGCGCCAAACTGCTGGGATGTGAAGCGATGCACCACAGGGCGTTGGGACAGGAAGTGGAATGACCCGCACCCATCCGTCCCCTTCCCACAACCCACGGCCCCAAAATGGGACAAGGTGCTCTGTGGGATAGCTGTCCACAATGCACCACTCCCAACAGCGCTGCAAATGCTGCAAATGTGGCCATACTGCAGGGCTGGTAGCTGTCAGTGTGGCCACACTGCAGTGCTGTCCCTACACAGCTGTACGAACACAGCTGTAACTCCCAGCGCTGCACACCTCCAAGTGCAGCCATACCCATAGAAGAATTCAGTTCTATCCTTGCCTCTGCCATGGAGTTACTATCTGGTGCTGGGCAAGTCACTTAAGCCAAAATTTTTGCACATGTTCTCTAATTCTGTGTTTCTTGTTTTCTGGGTCCCCAACTAAGACAGTTGGGGCCCGATTTTCAGATGTGCAATGTTTGCACAGCTATAACCAAAGTTAATGGGAGCTATAGATACTGAACCATTCTGGAAACAAGGTATTGTAGTCTGGAGAAATGCGTACACACTTGGAAAACAAATGTTCTTGTGTTCTGATCATAGTTTTTCTAATGAGTCACTGTATGGCCTTGAGAAAGTTACTTTGCCTTTCTGCCTCCATTTCTGCATCTACAAAATGGTGATACCAATATTTAGTATGGGTCTCATTTACCCATCTGTAAAACAGAGATAATAGTATCACTGTTTTCCTGTTATTTGTCTTGTATATTTAGCCTGCACGCTCTTTGGCCAGGGACTGTCTCATACCATGCATTTGTACAGTGCCTAGTACAACTGGGCCCTGAACTTGTTCAGGGCCTTTAGAAACTACCATAATAATAGTGATGTACAAAGTTGTTCATTGCTGCCTCTTGCCCGTTCAGTTCGTCCTGGGGTGGCTGAGAACAATGGGGCGAAGCTAGTGCACAGCTCCTTGATTTGTTGCTGTTGCAGACGTTCCAGGGTTGTGGAGAGGTTCACCTCTTCCACGCACCCGTCTTTTTTCCCTTCGTAGTAGACACTGTCAGGCCACTCAGCATCATCTCCTCCCTGGACTGTAAACTGACAAACCTGTAAGTCCCTGGAATAAAAAGGCTTGAGAGAATTAACATGGTACACTCTGGGCTTTAAGGAGGAATTGGGAAAGGCTATGAGGTAGTTAACAGCTCCCAGGTGCTCTTGGACCGTGAATGGCCCTTCCCATGATGCTTCCATCTTATGGGCCTGTTGCGCCTTCAAGACCTTAACCTGGTCTCCTACCTTGAAGGAACGCTCTCTGGTATGTCTGTCATACCAGGCCTTTTGCTCTTCCTGAGCATCCTTTAGGTTTTCTTTAGCAAGGGCTAAAGAGTGTCGGAGGGTGCTTTGTAAGTTGCTTACAAAGTCCAGAATATTAGTCCCTGGAGAAGGCGTAAACCCCTCCCATTGCTGCTTTACCAACTGTAATGGCCCCTTAACCTCGTGGCCATACACAAGTTCAAACGGTGAAAACCCTAAACTGGGATGTGGTACAGCCCTGTAGGCAAAAAGCAACTGCTGCAACACTAGGTCCCAATTATTGGAGTGTTCATTGACAAATTTATGTATCATGGCCCCCAAAGTTCCATTAAACCTTTCCACCAGGCCATTGGTTTGATGGTGGTACGAGGTGGCAACCAAGTGGTTCACCCCATGAGTTTCCCACAGTTCTTTCATGGTCCCTGCCAGGAAATTAGATCCTGATTCTGTAAGGATGTCGGAGGGCCAACCTACCCTGGCAAAAATGTCTGTCAGGGCCAGGCACACAGCTTTAGCCCTGGTGTTGCCTAGAGCTACTGCTTCCGGCCATCAGGTAGCAAAGTCCACGAAAGTCAGTACGTACTGCTTTCCTCTGGGTGTCTTTTTTGGGAAAGGACCCAGAATATTCACAGCTACTCGCTGAAATGGGACCTTAATTACAGGGAGTGGCTGGAGAGGGGCCTTGACCCGGTCTTGGGGTTTTCCCACTCTTTGGCACACCTCACAAGACCGGACATACTTGGCAACGTCCCTGCCCATCCCCTCCCAGTGGAAGGACTTCCCCAACCGGTCCTTGGTTCTGTTCACCCCAGCATGGCCATTGGGATGATCATGGGCTAAGCTTAAGAGCTTTTCCCAGTACTTAGTTGGAACCACCAACTGTTTTTGTGGATGCCAGTCTTCCTGGTGTCCACCAGAAAGAGTCTCCTTGTATAAAAGTCCTTGTTCTATAACAAACCGGGATCGGTTAGAAGAGCTGAGAGGCGATGGGGTGCTTCGTGCCGCCGCCCAAGCTTTCTGAAGGCTGTCATCTGCTTCCTGCTCAGTCTGGAACTGTTCCCTTGAAGCTGGGGACACCAGTTTTCCCTTAGACTGTGGACTTGGGCTTGGTCCCTCTGGAAGCGATGTAGGTGATGAGGTTGTTTCCGTCGCTGGTGAACCGCTCTTCGCTGGTGCACCAGGGGGTATTTCAGGCTCTGGCTGAGCCTCTTGGGTGTGGTTGTCTGCTGCTTCTGCCAGTTCAGGCTCGCTGGCACCCTCTGGCGTTGGGGTTGAAGATGTATTTGCAAGCACTGTCGTCAGTGCTGGCACCAGTTCTGGTGCTGGCTGCTTTTCCAGATCCTGGTCTGTGACTGGAAGCACTGTGGGTGTTTCAGTTGTTGGCATAGGATCCGGGTCCACTACCCCTCTCTGGGTCTCTGGTAACACAGACGGGGCCCCTGTGGACGGCTCAGGAACAGGAATGGGTCTGGAAGCTTGCCTGGTTTGGCTACGTGTAACCATTCCCACTTTCTTGGCCCGCTTCACCTGGTTGGCCAAATCTTCCCCCAGTAGCATGGTGATGGAATAATTGTCATAGACTGCAAAAGTCCACATTCCTGACCAGCCTTTGTACTGGACAGGCAGTTCAGCTGTAGGCAAGTCTACAGCTTGTGACATGAAGGGGTAAATTGTCACTTGGGCCTTTGGGTTGATGAATTTGGGGTCGACGAAGGATTGGTGGATAGCTGACACTTGTGCCCCCGTGTCTCTCCACGCAGTAACCTTCTTTCCGCCCACTCTCAAAATTTCCCTTCGCTCCAAGGGTATTTGAGAGGCATCTGGGCCTGGGGATTTTTGGTGTGATGGTGGTGTAATGAACTGCACTCGGTTGGGGTTCTTTGGGCAGTTGGCCTTTATATGTCCCAGTTCATTACACTTGAAGCATCTTCCAGCTGACTGGTCACTGGGTCGAGGTGGGTTACTGGAGACTGGTGAGGTGGAAGAATAGGGCGTCTGTGGCTTTCCTTGGGTTGTCGGTGGGGTCTTGTGCTGCCCTCGATTATAGGGTTTATTGTCGGTGTGCCCCCTGGGGTATTTGCTCCCCTTGACAGTAGGTTTTTTCTTTTCTGCCACTTCCATCCATTTGGCTCCAATTTCCCCCGCCTTGATTACCGTTTTGGGCTTTCCATCTAGGATGTACCTTTCTATTTGCTCAGGAACACCATCTAAAAACTGCTCCATTTGTATCAGGAGGTGCAGCTCGTCCAGATTGTTAACCTTTGCTCCTGATATCCAGGCTTCATAATTTTTTGCAATGTGGTAGGCGTGTCGGGGGAATGACACATCTGGTTTCCATTTTAGGGCTCTGAACCGCCAATGGGCATGTTCAGGTGTTATCCCCATTCTGTATCTGGCCTTGATTTGAAAAAGTTTATAATCGTTCATTTTCTCCTTACGCATTTTAGCCGCCACCTCTGCTAAGGGTCCACTGAGCAGTGGCCTCAATTCTACCATGTACTGGTCTTCAGAGATGCTGTACCCAAGGCAAGCTCTTTCAAAATTTTCTAAGAAGGCCTCAGTGTCATCATCTGCCTTGTAGGTGGGAAATTTCTTGTGCTGCGGAACCATTATTGGCGAAGGGTTGTTAGGATTGGCTGGGTTCTGTTGCTTAGCCTTTTCTAATTCCAGGGCCTGCCGGTGGGTTTCCCTCAGGAGTTCCAACTCTCTCCTGTGGGTAGCCTCTTTTTCTCTTTCCCTTAGCTCCATCTCTTTTTGCTTTATTTCTAGTTCTTGTATTTTTTTTTCATATCTCGCTTGTGCTCTGCGTCTTTGATTTGCTCCTCTGCTTCCATTTTTGCCTTGGAAGTCATGGTTCCTGTTTTCTTGTGTTGGGGTGCCCTCTGCTGGTTTACTGTCTGAATTACTGTTCCTCTGCTGCCTGCTCTGTTGCTAAGCAACAGAGTGTTTCTAACAAGCCTTCCCGAATAAAACTAGAACAAAAGGAAAACCTTCATTTGCATGTGTGTTCTGCTGGTGTAGTTGACTCACAGCTGGAGTTCTATTGTCTAACAAAAGACCCCTGTTAAACTTAGTGGCCCTTGCCTGAGGCCATTTCTATGCACAGCCAGACGGAGCAAGGAAAAAAAATTCTCTGGCTGTAGGTTTAAAAAAAACAAATCCTTCTCTCTGCTTACAAGCAGCTAACAGAGAAAAGAAAATTAATAATTTTACTGGCTTTTGGATTCTACTCTATCCCACTTCTGCCACCATGTCAAGTAAAATTCCCAATTCTGGACCTTAGCGTCCAAAATATGGGTACTAGCATGAATTCCCCTAAGCTTATTACCAGCTTAGATCTGATAGGCTGCCACCAACCAGGAATTTTTAGGGTCTGATACCCTCCGGTCCCCCCAAAACCTTCCCAGGGGACCCGAAGACCCAGATTCCTTGAGTCTCACAACAAAGGAAATAAGCCATTCCCTCCCCCTCCCTTCTTCCTCCCAGCTCCTTCCCGCCCTGGGAACACTAGGAGATCGCCTGATTCAACTTTTTTGAATCACCACACCGAGAGGAGTGTTACCTTCCCCCTCACCCAGAGGCAATACAAGCTGCGTGAATATAACACAAAGAGAAAATTTATCCTTCCCTTCTCTCCACCAATTCCCTTGAACCTTAACTAGGAGAAAAAAAAATTAAACAGGTCTTAAAAGCAAAACTTTTAATAAGAAAGAAAGAAAAAGTAAAAGGTTTATCTCTGCACTTTAGATGGTAAAAGTTACAGGGTCTTTCAACTATAAACAATAGAAAGAAACTTTCTCCAGCAGAAACACAATTTAAGCTACTTCCAGCAAGTACACATATGTAAATGAAAAAAAAAACAAATTAAAAGACTATGACCGCCTTTTCTTACTCACAATTCTGAATAGATAAGAGACTGTAGCAGGGAGATTGGCAGAAACCTGGTTGCACCTCTAGTCCCGTCCAGGACCCAGAGAGAACAAAGCCAAACCCCAAACCCCACAAACAAAGGCTTCCCTCCCATGAGATTTGAAAGTATCTTGTCTTCTGATTGGTCCTCTGGTCAGGTGTTTGGGGTCCCTGTTTGTTAACCCTTTACAGGTAAGAGAGAGACATTAACCCGTAACTATCTGTTTATGACAGGGCCTCTAGAAACTACCATAATAATAGTGATGTACAAAGTTGTTCATTGCTGCCTCTTATCAGCATAGCAGGCTTTACCTATAAGATAATATTTGTACGAGAAAATAAAGGGCTTTAGTTTGGGAAATAGCAAATTACACATATTTTTTCTATATCTTGAACAATAAATGGAACATGGCGAAATATTTTAAGCTATAATTTTAAAGAAACTACTGCATGCAATCTTGATTCCTCTTAATTCTAATAATCTGCCATTCTGAAGCTGAGACTAAAAGACTCCACAATAAAGGACTATTACTATTTTGTCCTCTCTTGCTGCAGTGTCAGTAGAGGGAGCACAATATAACTAATAAACCAATCTAGAACTCTGCTGACACCATCAATGATGCTGTTACACAAACAAGAAAGTACATCAAAAAAAGCCCTCTTTGCTACTGCTCTATGAATATCAATGTTTCACAAAATCACTGAAGAAAGAAATTTTATTTGTAAAGTTCAGTAAGGTTCAAGCTGCATTAGTCAAATTAAAAGTGAAAAGTTGTAAAGAATACTTTCAAAATCTCATAACAGGTTTTTAGAGTGACTCTTGGATGTGTAAGCATGCGTGTGAGAGAGAAGGGAATCTATTTTTGGATTCACGCACCCTGTTCATAGTTTTGGTAAAGTAGATGGGAGAGTCTGGGAGTGTAATTTATATTGATGAAGTATGTATTGAATTATATTATATTTATTGGCATTCAACATGGTAATTTAAAGAAGTCATTCAGAAAGCAAATTAGAAGTTAGGAACTGCTATGGTGGTGGTGAAAATTAGGTTTGCTTTAGTTAAGTAATGAACCAAGGGTTACCAACCTTTCTGCACTACAAACTTAAATGCTCTTCCCTGAGAATTCAGTACTACCTTTTAACATCCCTCCTCTGGAATTGTGTACTGAGTAGTGATGAAATCACCTAGGCATGCACCTTAGAACATGTAAGGTGCACTGTTCTGTTGTCTAAAGTGGGCTTGCCATTTTTATCATCAAGTGTGTATTCTTAAATAATAAAATATCTAAGAGACTAAAAAGTGAGGGTCACTGAAGAACACAGAAGTCAGACTTTAGGAGGGTTTTCAAGTACGAGGGAAGTTAGAATTAAAGTGAGATGTAACGAGAAAAGGAGAAATAAAAGGATTGGTTTATTTTTTAATTTACTTGCACAGCCAACTCAACAAAACGCACTTAACATCCCCTAGTAAATCCTGGGTCAAATTCAATCCTAGTGTAAATAATGACTTAAGCATAGCTGCTTTTAACTCCAACACCAAACATAAAATCCTGAGAAAAGATCATTTTCTTTCCTCTTATAGGTCTTGATCCTACAAGGTGCTGAACAGTATGCCTCCAATCCAGCAAATCATTTAATCATAAACTTGGAGTGCAGTAGTTTGGAAAGATTGTATTTTGAAAGCTAGCTGGCAGTACTAAAAGATGCAACACAGGTACCTAGCTTAATTTTGAAAAGAGAAATAAACATTCCACATAAAACTAAAGAAGACATACTTCTTGTGCTTCTAGACCAGATAACACGGTCACATGTTTACGTAGGGAAGGAATGTAACATATAGGGTTACCAACTTTCTAATCACATAAAACCGAACATGCTTGCCCTGCCCTGCCCTGCCCCTTTCCTGAGGCCCCACCCCTGCCCTGCCCCTTCTCCAAGGCCCTGCCCCCACTCACTCCATTCCCCTCCCTGTCATTTGCTCTCCCTCACCTCATTCACTTGCTCATTTTTACCCGGCTGGGGCAGAAGGTTGGGGTATTGGAGGGGGTGAGGGCTCTGGCAGGGGGTGCAGGCTCTGGGATGGGTCTAGAAATTAGGGGCAGTGGGTTGGGGTGTGGGCTCTGGGGTGGCCCTGGGGATGAGGGGCTTGGGGTGTAGGAGGAGACTCCAGGCTGGGGGGTGGAGCTGAGGGGTTTTGAGTGTGGGAGGGGGCTCTGGGCTCAGGCAGGGAGTTGAGGTGTGGCGGGAGTACAACTCTGGGCTGGGGATGCGGGTTCCAGGGGGCCAGAAATGAGGGGATCAGGGTGTGTGAGAGGGCTCTGGGTTGGATCAGGGGTGCATGAGCGGGAGTGCAGGCTCCAGGAGGGAGTTTGAATGCAGCAAGAGCATCAGGACCAGGGAAAGGGTGTAAAAGGGGGTGCAGGGTGCAGATTCTGAGAGGGAATTTGGGTGTGGGAGGGGGCTCCACGCTGGGGAGAGGGGTTGGGGTGTGGGCTCTGCATAGCGCTTACTTCGGGGGGTCCCTGAAGTGGCAACATATCCTTTGGCTCCTAGGTATAGGGGCGGCCAAACAGTTCCCATTGGTTGTGGTGCCTGACCATTGGAGCTGCGGAGCCGGCACATGGAGTGGGGGCAGCACATGGAGCCCCCTGGCAACTCCTGTGCCTCAGAGCCAGAGGGTAGTGTAAGTGGAAGAACAGCACTTTAACAAAAGTTTTAGAGGGCATTACTGCAAGGCTGAAAATGATGTGGTATCCTGCTCCTAATAGTAGAAGGCTGACTGCAATAGAAATGACACTGTTCTACTATTATTCATAAATTTGGCAGGAGGTAAAAATAATGTATTACCACGCTATCTCTCCAATGATCCAGATGTTAGGTCTGTGGGGAGGAGCCCTCCAACTGAACACAAATTTCCATTGTAGCTACCTGAGCAGAAAGACTGAACACTGTTACAATCTGTCTTCTGTTTGGGCAGCTGTAATTTAATTCTGTGTGAAGACTGTTATGAACTGAAATCAAAACTAATTCTATTAAGATTTTCTTCCAGTATTCTTCACTCTAAAGCAAGGCCGCCCAGAGGGGGGGCAAGTGGGGCAATTTGTCCCAGGTCCCGGGCTCCGCAGGGGCCCCCCAGGGAACGGGTGAGACCCCCGGCCCAGCCCGACCCCGCCTCTGCCCCTTTTCTGGAGCCTCAGTGCACCCAGGACCATCCCTGAATAGCGGTGCAGTGTGGCTCCAGTGGGACCCCCGAGCTCCACCCTGCTCAGAGCCGCATGGTAAGGGGGTGGGGCTGGGAGCTCAGGCCGAGCTCAGCTCCCTCCGCTCGGCATGGAGCTTGCAGCCCCGCCACCTTACCACGCGGCTCTGAGTGAGGCAGAGCTCAGGGGCCCCGCCGGAGCAACGCTGCAGCGCTGTTTAGGGACGGTCTTTAATACGACGCACTGAGATTCCGGGTGAGGGGGAGCCGGGGGGGGGGTTGGCTGAGGGACAGGGAGTCCCAGGGACAGTCAGAGGACAGGGAGGGGGCAGAGATGGGGGGGCGGTCAGGGGACAGGGAATGGGGGAGTTGGATTGTGGGCATTCTGGGGGTCTGTCAGGACTCAGCGGGGGGAGGTATGTGGATAGGGGTCGGGGCAGTCAGGAGACAGGGAGCAGGGGTGGGGTCCTGGGGTGGTGGTTGGGGGTCTCTCGGGGATGGTGAGGGGGCAAGAAGCAGGATGGGTCAGGGATTCTGAGGGGGGCAGGCAGTTGGGGGGCAGGAAGTGGGTGGGGGTTCAGATAAGGGGCAGGGCTAGGCTGTTTGGGAGGCACAGCCTTCCCTACCCTCAGGGGCGGCTCCAGGCACCAGCACGCCAAGCACTTGCCTGGGGCGGCAGGCCACGGGAGGGGGGGCGCTCTGCCGGTCACAGCAAGGGCAGCAGGCAGGTTGCCTTTGGCGGCATGCCTGCGGAGGGTCCGCTGATCCAGTGGCTTTGGCGGACATCTCGCAGGCGGGCCGCCAAATCCGCGGGACTGGGGACTTCCCGCAGGCAAGCCGCTGAAGACAGTCTGCATGCTGTGCTTGGGGCAGCAAAATACCTAGAGCCGCCCCTGCCTACCCTAAAGCTCATTCAGCAGTTTGAGGCTTGCAGAGGAGCCAAGCTGTTAGCTTTTCCATTAGGGCTACCATCCCTTTCACTTCTCAAATGCCAAATTATAGTCTATATTTAATTTCAGTGCCATAGGGAAATTCATGTCAGGGAGGGTAGCTTCCTTTAATATTAGCCACTGGGGGAGGGATCACATGAGACGACCAATATCCTACACCACCTACCTCCTTCCCAACTCTACCAAGGGAGATAAATGCATGGAGGTTAAGTCTATTAATGGCTATTAGCCAGGATGGGTAAGGAATGGTGTCCCTAGCCTCTGTTTGTCAGACGGTGGAGATGGATGGCCGGAGAGAGATCACTTGATCATTACCTGTCAGGTTTACTCCCTCTGGGGGCACTTGGCATTGGGCACTGTTGGTAGACAGGATACTGGGCAAGATAGACCTTTGGTCTGACCCAGTACGGCCGTTCTTATGTTCTAAGCTAAATGAACCCAAAGTTATGGAGACAGATATGAGTCAAGCAAGCCAGCAGAGAAGCCAGCCAGCCAGTAGCTGGAGGGGGAGGGATAGCTCAGTGGTTTGAGCATTGGCCTGTTAAACTCAGGGTTGTGAGTTCAATCCTTGAGGGGGGCCACTTAGGGATCTGGGGCAAAATCAGTACTTGGTCCTGCTTGTGAAGGCAGGGGACTGGACTTGACTCAACTCAACTCAGACCTCTTCCAGTTCTAGGAGATAAATTAATAAAGATGTACCTATTATTTATCAGAAACCTGGAAAAATCTGACTGGATGGGCTCAGGTGGTTCAAAAGTTTTGGACTTTTTTTAAGCAGAATTTTTTATTGTTTCTTTAAACAAACACAGCAAGCAGCAAATATTTGGCCACACGCTTCTGAAACCCCAAACCTTATTCAGGTTTTGGCAGAATAATTTCAGCTTTTCAATTAAAAAAAACACAACAAATTTTGAAGTAAAGCAGACATTGTCCGTGATTTTTTTCTGCTTGTTAAAAACCCCTAGTTTTCAATCCAAATAAAGTTTTTCCAGAAAATATTTGTCCAACTCTTTTAATGAGCTTTAGTGCCTTTTAGCACTAGGTGATTCTGAGAACCAGCAATACCTTGTAAAGAAGTTTTCTCAAAACTGGGCTTTTGCCAAGACACGGAAGGTTTATTTTTCCCAGGGCCGCTCGTGGAGGGGAGCAAGTGGGGCAGTTTGCCCGGGCCATGAGAATATAGTATTGCAATTTTTTTTTATGGAAGGGGCCCCCAAAATTGCTTTGCCCCAGGCCCCCTGAATCCTCTGGGTGGCCCTGCTCTAAAGTCTTAAAAAAAAACACACTCTAAAAATGAAAGCCATTGTTAATTCACTATGCTGTAAAGAAAATTAAAAAGCAGAATCATTACAATAAGATGCATTCCACTACTGTCTGATCATAAACAATATGGAACTTCTATATCTAAAGAAGGGAACCATGAGGGACAAAGAATGTGTGCAGGTATTTCTACCATTCCTAACACAGTGTGATCAGAGCACAAAACTGAATTCTTTAGCTTTTGATTGATTTAATCCAGTTTATCCAGCAAAAATTAAAACACTTTAAAAAAATCAGTCCTTCTCTATAAAACCATCTGTGTTACATTCAGTAATAATGAAATTATATCTCATCATATACAATTTAGGCATTACTTTCCATGAATCATTATTATTTACAGAAAGATACTGATAGGCTGGCAATGAGTCACGGACAGTTTTGTAATCTGAAAAACTGGCTTCTTATTGGAGACTTTTGCCCTCTCTTTGGCGAGGAGCAATAGCTAACTGTGCCAAGCTACTAATTTTTGAGTAGGCCTCCTCTTGTCACACAAGTGGTCTAATAAGATGGCAATGAGCTGCTGATTTTAAAATATACGAACATTCTGTACTGCGTATTACATTGCAAATCTTTAAGATCTAGATACATACAAATTATTTTAATTTTCAGAATTGCACTTGGCCCAAAGACTCAATACAAATTTTGTAACTGGCAGTATTTATATTTCACAGAGGTCTAGTAAAAGTTTTGCTAACTACAGGATATCCATATAATGTGAAAACTTCATATATGTGAAGTCTTAAATCCACAATAAATGGCTGTTTCTTTCTTCAGTTTCTTAGCTATTGAATGACCTAATATTTGAGAACAGGAACAACTTTCAAATCCTTTGTTTTTGGATTTCTATTATATTAAATTAGGTGACAAAAGGGAATACTCTAAAAAATATCCTTCCCTATAGCCCTAAGAACTGGAATAAATCAGAACAAGCCCATTCTGTTGTCTTACAAAAAGGACAATATAATTTTAAAAATCAAGTGATTTTAAAAATCAAATTTCCTGTGTTACAAAACACAGACCATATGTTGATTCCATTGCAGTCATTGCAAAATTTACATCAGCAGGAGCAGGATTGGGCCCAACACTTTAGATTATTACAAGTGAGGTATAAAAAAACTAATTTACTCATCACTAATTATACTGCATGTTGACTTTTTTGGTTTTCCATTGGCTTGAACAAGAAAAGAGATAGTCCATTTCACTTTTATTTTGGTCAGTTTTTAATTGATGATTTCACCATCAGTTTCTGACCTCTAAAAGAGCTGAAATGTATTGAAAATACTTAAGAGACGTACCAAATTCATGGCCACGAAAAACACATCACATCACATCACAACAAATGAAATCTGGTCTCCCCCCATGAAATCCAGTCTTTTGTGTGCTTTAACATTATACTATGCAGATTTCATGGAGGAGACCAGCGTTTCTCAAATAGGTAGTCTTGACCCAAATGGGGTTTGTGGGGGGTTGCAAGGTTATTTTAGGAGGGTTGCAGTATTGCCATCCTTACTTCTGCACTGCCTTCAGAGCTGGGTGGCTGGAGAACGGCGACTGTAGGCCAGGTGCCTAGCTCTGAAGGCAGTACCTTACCAGCAGCAGTGCAGAAGTAAGGGTGGCAATACCATACCATGCCACTTTTACTTCTGTGCTGCTGCGTTCAGGGCTGGGCATCCAAAGAGTGGCAGCTGCTGACTGAGGGCCCAGCTCTGCAGGCAGCAGTGCAGAATTAAGGGTGGCAATACCATACCATGCCATCCTTACTTCTGCGCAGCTATTGGCTGTGGCCCTGCCTTCAGAGCTGGGCTCTTGGCAGGCAGCCACTGTTCTCCAGCTGCCCAGTTCTGAAGGCAGCGCCACTGCCAGCAGCAGCACATAAGTAAGTATAGCAGTACTGCAACCCCCACTCTACAATAACCTTGCAACCCCCCACAACTCCTTTTTGGTTCAGGACCCCTACATTTACAACACTGTGAAATTTCAGATTTAAATAGCTGAAATCATGAATATATGATATTTAAAATCCTATGACTGTGAAATTGACCAAAATGGACTGTGAATGTGGTATGGCCTAGAAATACTGAAAAGGAACATTTTTTCTCTAGAGTGATTCCGCTGATTTTTTTGCCCTGTTGATCTTAAGTTTTGTAAAAGGTATCTTTAACAACGCCTACATTTTGGGCAGAATTTGACCAGTGTCTCTTTGACACATCTTTGTACTATGATTTAACAAATTTTTGTTTTGTATTTCTCTGTAGAAAGTACATGATTACCAAATGAGAACATTACTTGGATTAATAAAGTTTACAGTGAAACCGTGTTATATTGAACTTGCTTTGATCCACCTGAGTGAGCAGCCCCGCCCCTCCGGAGCACTGCTTTACCGCGTTATATCCAAATTTCATGTTATATCGGGTGGCATTATATTGAGGTAACTGTGTACATGCTTAAATCACACTTCAATGAAATTTAAACATATGCTTAAAATCAAGCACATGGTTAAGTGCCCTTCCTGGATAGGGATGCATTCCTGTATCGGGGCCTTATTGCTAAACTACAGGTATTTTGGAATATATATAAGAAATTAGGTTCCCCACAAATTCACTCTTTTCTATGAAAAATTTCTGCCCACTTCTAGTACCCAATAAGATAAAAGCATTGAACTGAAACCACAATCTACATTTTTGAAAAAGGCTTTGACAAAACAGATTCACAACTCTGAAGTTAATCTATTTAGCCAGTTAACTACATTACATTCACCTGAGATACAGAACTGTTACTGTCTATGAAAAAAATTGTATGAGACATATCTAGTAAGTTTGTTCAGGGGCTCACACATAGCTTACCATCAAGGGTGGCTCTATTTATTTTGGTGCCCCAAGCACGGCAGTCAGGTGGCTTTTGGTGGCATTCCTGCAGGTCCACTGGTAATGCAGATTCAGCAGCATGCCTGCATGAGGTCTGCTGGTCCTGCATCTTTGGCATACACGCTGCTGAATTGCCGCCGAAACTGTGGGACCGGTGGACTTCCCGCAGGCATGCCACCAAAGGCAGCCTGACTGACGCCCTCACGGTGACCGGCAGGCCACCCCCCCACGGCTTGCCGCCCCAAGAATGCGCTTGGTGTGCTGGTGCCTGGAGCCACCCCTGCTTATTATAATATGAACACTGGCCAAACCCTCTGTTGCCACTTGCTTGTTTGCAATCCTACCAAAGATTTAAGAATGCATCACTGCAGTGGTGATATGAGAACAGTAATGTGAAAAATCAGATTATTTTAAAGAAAAAACTACACTACCTTGTTTTTTTAAGTTAAATAAGAACATAATAGCAGTGTCTTTTAATAAATAAAATCATGGGCCTTTGTTCTGTAAAAATTATGCTTACTCATTAATTATCAACTAAGCCCCCAATCTGGCAATGATCTCCGTGTGGTTGAACTCCAAGAAGATATGGGAATACAAACCTGATCTTAAACTTGGTATTTCATTTTTAAATGTTAATTTTTTATTATAATGTTTACAGTATACAACTTTCTAAGTTTTTAAAAATTTGATTCTCCTAAATCTCAATGTTTTATATTAACAGGTAAGAACGTTTTATATTATAAGGCAGGTTATGTAAATAACTACATTATAAGTGATCTTTCATAGTATAAAGGTTTTCTTTAATGCAGGAAATAAACTTCTGAGGTGAAAACTTGGCTCCACTGAAGTCAATGGCAAGTCACTTCAATGGAGTCAGTTTTCCACCTCTGGTTACTTTTTCCATAGATTGTCCTGAATATACAGTAACTCCTCACTTAATGTTGTAGTTATGTTCCTAAAAAAAGTGACTTTAAGTGAAATGATGTTAAGCGAATCCAATTTCCCCATAAGAATTAATGTAAAAGGGGGTAGGGGGTAGGTTCCAGGGAATTTTTTTTCATATGACAAAAGACTATATTATATATAGTATAAGTTTTAAACAAACATTTTAATACTGTACACAGGGGAGGGAAGACAGCATGGCAGACAGAGACACACACCCTGTATGTGTGCGTGTGTGTGTGAGAGAGAGAGAGAGAGACAGATAGAGAGAGATGCGCATTGCCGCTTTAAGTAGGTTGACCCCACTCTAAGAACATTGCCTTTCTATGGAGATCAGCAAATTGAGACAGCAGCTACTGCCAGCAAGCTCCCTCTGTCCTGAGCCCTATTGTGTCCCCCCTTCCCCACCCCCTCTATGGAGATAGGGTAAGCAGGGGGCAGGAGCAGGGGGGAGGGGGACACCCTGACGTTAGCCCTCCCTCTTTCCCCCCACCCCCGCACAGCAAGCAGGAGACTCCAGGGGGCAACTCCAAGGAATAGCATGGCAGTGGGGGGAGGGACAGCTGAACTGCCGGCAATTGATAACCTGCTGGGCAGCTGCTGCACAGGGAACTTAGGGGAGCAGGGAGCTGATAGGGGGGCTGCCAGTCCACCCTGGTTCTAAGCCCTCACCAGCTAGCTCCAACGGGCTGCTCTTCTGCAAGCAGTGGACAAAGCAGGCAGTTGACAAACAAAGTTAAGAGGGAGTATTGCACAACTTGAAATGAGCATGTTCTCTAACTGATCAACAACGTAACAACATAACTATGAAAAAACGTAACCGGGAGGACTGTAAGTGAGGAGTTAGTGTGTTATCAAAACTCTCCATCTTTTAAAAAGCCAAAAGGCCTTTTGTAAGAATCAACAGATCTTATTATTCTCAAACAGATACTGTATCAAATAATAGGTTCTTAATACTCACAGGACACGCATCTTAAATAATGTTTCCAAGAAATGAGCTAACGAGGAATATGACTTTAAGAGGGTAAATCACTAATATCATAGATGCAGTTCTCTGCCATGATCGAACACTGAATACTCCCACAGGAGGAGAAGGAACAACTGCAACATGAGTTGAAGCTCATTCCTTGAATTAAAGCCCACTTTTAAAGTCTTTCCTGGCAGTCAGAATATGTTTTAAGTTATTCATAAAAGTGCTTTTGACATATCAAAAAGAATTGGTTTCATCACAAAGCAGCCATCTTCTAAAATTCTCAAAAATGAAATATTTACTTGGATACGTATAAGAAGAGCTGAAGTGCCTACCTATTTTGATAAGCACAATAAAACTAGAAAATGAGAGGGACATAAATAGTGATGAAGGGGGTAAACATGTATCATTCCCCTCTTCCAAAAGATAAGACAATCCACTGCATGCATTAAATTTTGCACAGTCCTCACCTCACCTAGGGTATCACACCCCATTTAAGGCAGGCCCTATTGGCAGCCATAGTCAGGATTCTCTATCCACAGTGCTTCCAACAGAGCTCAACTTTGGCAGAACTGGGGTTGGTGGTGCACCCAGGGACAGAGTGGAGGCACAAACCCTATGTCTGGATGACATTAGGGCAGAACTAGTGTCTATTCTATGATGGGAAGAGATGGGCAAATCCCACACACCCAAATGTGAATATATTTTAGTTCTTCTATTTTGGACAATATCAGTGAATCCTTCTTTAATTTATATTCTGTATTCATTTATGCTGTTAATGCTTCATAAATTAAATGTTCATGTACAGCCAAATTCTGTACTCACTTATGTATGTGGAACCTTTTGGAATGTCAGCAACTGTAAGAGTTTACAGCATTTTTCCCATAGTACCTAAGTGTGCAATTCAGGTATTCATCATTCTAAAGTAACATATTAATAAAGCTAAGAGTCTTTGTGCAGCTATAATCTGATGTACTTTAAAAGCAAAATTTACCTTTTTATTTTTCTTTCAATAACTAAGTTACTTTTTCATATGAGCAAACCTAAGAAACGTATAACCTGTTTAACCACTTTTCAGTGATAAGCCAATCTCTTTTCATACGGCTGCACTTTTGAAAAAAAATCTACATGTAAAAACAAGTAATGTCTAAATGAAGTGCTTTGATGATTATTGTTCCCAGCATCATTATTCTTTCACTCCTATGTATTCAGTGAGAATATATTAAATTCATTCTAACCTTCTAAACACCATAGAAGTGGAAGGGACCTCGAGAGGTCATCTAGTCCAGTCCCCTACACTTAAGGCAAGACTAAGTATTATAGACCATCCCTGACAGGTGTTTGTCCAACCTGCTATTAAAAATCCCCAATGATGGAGATTCCACCACCTTCCTAGGCAATTTATTCCAGTGTTTAACCACTCTGACAGTTAGGAAGTTTTTCCTAATGTCCAACCCAAACCGCCCTTGCTGCAATTTAAACCCATTGCCTCTTGTCCTATCCTCAGAGGTTAAGAAGAACAAATTTTCTCCCTCCTCCTTGTAACAACCTTTTATGTACTGAAAACTGTTATCATGTCCCCTCTTAGTCTTCTCTTCTCCAGACTAAACAAACTCAATTTTTTCAGTCTTCCTTCATAGGTCATGTTTTTTATACCGTTAATCATTTTTGTTGCTTTTCTCTAGACTTTCTCCAATTTGTCCATATCTTTCCTGAAATGTGACTCCCAGAACTGGACACAATACTCCAGTTGAGGCCTAATCAGTGTGGAGTAGAGTGGAAGAATTACGTCTTGTGTCTTGCTTACAATACTCCTGCTAATACATCCCAGAATGATGCTTGCTTTTTTTTTGCAACAGCATTACACTGTTGACTCATACATAGCTTGTGATCCACTATGACTGCCAGATCCCTTTCCACAATACTCCTTTCTAGGCAGTCATTTCCCATTTTGTACATGCGCAACTGATTGTTCCTTCCTAAGGGTATGTCTACACCACGAAATTAGGTTCCTTTTATAGAAGGCAATTTTTAGAAATCAATTTTATACAGTCGATTGTGTATGTCCCCACTAAGCGCATTAAGTCAGCAGAGTGCATCCTCACTACCGTGACTAGCATCGACTCACGGAGTGGTACACTGTGGGAAGCTATCTCACATTTCCCGCAGTCTCTGCTGTCCATTGGAATTCTGGGTTAAGCTCCCAATGCCTGATAAGGCAAAAACATTGTCGCGGGTGGTTTTGGGTACATGTCATCAGTCTCCCCTCCCTCCCTCCAAGAAAGCAACTGCAATCATTTCGCGCCTTTTTTCCTGGGCTGCCGGTGCAGATGCCATAGCACGGCAAGCCTGGAGCCCGCTCAGCTCACTGCTGCTGTTGTGAGCATTGTAAACACCTCAAGCATTATACTGCAATATGTGCAGAACCTGGCTAAGAGATGGCAGCACGAGGACAATTGTGAGGAGGACATGGACACAGACATTCCTGAAAGCACGGAATGTGGCAATTGGGATATCATGGCAGCAGTGGGGCTGGTTGATACAGTGGAATGCCAATTCTGGGCCCGGCAAACAAGCACAGACTGGTGGGGACCGCACAGTGTTGCAGGTATGGGATGATTCCCAGTGGCTGCAAAACTTTCGCATGTGTAAGACCACTTTCCTGGAACTCTGTGAGTTGCTTTTCCCCACCCTGAAGCACAGGAATACCAAGATGAGAGCTGCCCTGACTGTTGAGAAGCGAGTGGCGATAGCCCTGTGGAAGCTTGCAATGCCTGACTGCTACCGGTTAGTCAGGAATCAATTTGGAGTGGGCAAATCTACCGTGGGGACTGCTGTGATTCAAGTAGCCAGTGCAATCACTGATGTTCTGGTATTAAGGGTAGTGACTCTGGGAAATGTGCAAGTCATAGTGGATGGCTTTGCTGCAATGGGGTTCCCTAACTGTGGTGGGGCGACAGATGGAATGCATATCCCTATATTGGCACCGGACCACCTTGCCTACCAGTACATAAACTGAAAGGGGTACTTTTCAATGGTGCTGCCAGCACTGGTGGACCACAAGGGACGTTTCACTGACATCAACGTGGGATGGCTGGGAAAGGTGCATGACGCTCGCATCTTTAGGAACCCCAGGCTATTTGAGCAGCTGCAAGAAGGGACTTACTTCCCAGACCAGAAAATTACTGTTGAGGATGTTGAAATGCCAATAGTTATCCTTGGAGACCCAGCCTTCCCTTGCCTCCATGAATCATGAAGCCATACACAGGCAGCCTGGACAGTAGTAAGGAGTAGTTCAACTATAGGCTGAGCAAGTGCAGAATGATGGTAGAATGTGCCTTTGGACGTTTAAAAGCGCAACCAATATTCCTATTGTTATTACTGCTTGCTGTGTGCTCCATAATATCCATGAGAGTAAGGGGGGAGCCGTTTATGGCGGGGTGGGAGGTTAAGGCAAATCACCTGGCTGCCAATTTTGAATAGCCAGACACCAGGATGATTAGAAAAGCACAAGTAGGTGCGCTGTGCCTCAGAGAGGCCTTGAAAACCAGTTTCATGGCTGGCCAGGCTACAATGTGACAGTTGTGTGTGTTTCTCTTTGATTCAAACCTGCCCCCTTTGTTGATTTCAATTCCTTGTAAGCTAACTACCCTCCCCCCTTCGATCTCAGCTGGCAAAGGAAATAAAGTCACTATTGTTTTGAAATTATGCATTCTTTCTTTATCAATTTTTTTTAAGAAAGGGAGATAACTGATAAGGTAGCCTGGGTGGGGTAGGGAAGGAGGGGAGGTGGGAAGGACAAGGCCACACTGCTTATTGTAGCCACACTACAAATCAAAACTGTTTGAATGACAGCCTTCTGTTGCTTGGCCAGACTCTGAAGTGGAGTGGCTGGGTGCCTGGAGCCTCCCCCAGTGCATTCTTGGGCGTCTGGGTGAGGAGAATATGGAACTTGGGGAGGAGGGCAGGCGGTTGTACAGTGGATGCAGCGGCAGTCTGTGCTCTTGTTGGCTTTCCTGCAGCTCCATCAGACGCCTGATCATGTCCGTTTGCTCCTCCATTAGCCTCAGCATTGCATCCTGCCTCTTCTCATCGCGCTCACTTAATGCTTTTCTGGACTCTGCCACTGAATGCCTCCATGCATTCAGCTGTGCCTATCAGTGCCGGAGGACTGCATGAGCTCCAAAAACATGTCATCGTGAGTGCATTTTTTTCACCTTCTAATCTGCGATAACCTCAGGGATGGAGATGATAGGCGGAGCCTAGAAACATTTGCACCTGTGGGGGGATAAAAAGGGAGAGTAAAATGTAAGATGATACATTTCTGAGAACAAATGGGAGACTCTTTCACAGTGAATCAAGCAATTCACAGCAGACAGTACATGTGCTTTAGGAACAAGGTTGAATTTTGCCTTTTACATTGAGCGCCTGCTAGTATGGTGACACATCACATACAGCTGGGCAACAGAATTCGGTTTCCAGGCAGCCATGGTAAGCCAAAGGGTATGTGGGTTTGGCTTCTAATGCCTTCATAACATGTGGGAATGTTTTCAAACTGCAGCACCCTCCTTTCCCATAGCAAGCAATGTCAGTTGGGTTTGCCATTTAAAAGGAGGGGCTGCAGTTTTGGGGTGGATGTGAAGCACATTGCTCCCCTCACCCCACTGCGTGGCTATTTGGGATGATCCCTTCACCCTTTCCCCCACTACGTGGCTATTCTCAGGGATGATCCCTTTTAGCCAACCACATACAGCCCAGCATGAACGGGGTCCTTTTACTGTTCCTTTACAAAAATTCCCCTATTTCAACCAGGTGACCATGAATGATATCGCTCTCCTGAGGCTAACACAGAAAGATATAGACCGAATTTTGCTTGAATGCAACCAAAACCCAGGACCATTCGCTGTCATGTTTTGTGCAGTACTGATTCCAGACTACTTGCTATTGGCTTGATGTGGCAAAGTGTCCTACCTTGGAGGACGAAATAAGGCAGCCCTCCCCAGAAACCTTCTGCAAAGGCTTTCAGAGTACCTCCAGGAGAACTTCATGGAGATGTCTCTGGAGGATTCCCATTCCATCCCCAGACACGTTAACAGACTTTTCCAGTAGCTGTACTGGCCGCGAATGCATCCCAAGTCTTCAGGGAAAATCAAACACTAAACACTATTGCTTTTAAACCCTGTACTGTAGTTACAAATGTGCACTCACCAGAGGTGCCTTCTCCGCCTTCAGGGTCAGGGATCCCACCTTGGGAGGGTATTGGCTCCAGGGTTGTGAAAAGGCCCTGGCTGCCTGGGGGAAGGATTCACCCCTTGCCTGCTGTGCATTCTCCTCCTCCTCCTCCACAAATCCTCCTCCATGTTGCATGAGACTCCCCCCTTGCAGGTGTCCACGGACAGCGCTGGGGTAGTGGTAGGGTCCCCCCCAGAATGCGATGCAGCTGATCATAGAAGCAGCATGTATGGGGCTCTGACCCAGAGCGACCGTTTGCCTCCTCTGTCTTTCGGTAGGCTTGCCTGAACAAATTGACTTTCATGCAGCACTGCTGTGTGTCCCTGTTGTAGCCTCTGTCCATCATGTCCTGTGCGATTTTGGCATGTATATTAACATTTCTTCTTTTTGATCGGAGTTCGGCCTCCACAGATTCTTCTCCTCATACAGCAATCAGATCCAGTGTCTCTCATTCACTCCATGCTGGAGCTCATTTGCGATTCTGGGGGGACTGCTTAGTCACCTGTGCTGCTGAGCTCGCCACGCTGACCAAACAAGAAATGAAATTCAAAAGTTCCCGGGCTTTTCCTGTGTCCCTGGCTAATGCATTAGAGTTGAAAGTGCTGCCCAGAGTGGTCATGTTGGAGCACTCTGGGATAGACCCCAGAGACCAATAACGTCGATTTGCATCTGCACTACCCCAAATTCGACCCAGCAAGGTCAATTTTAGTGCTATTCCCCTTGCTGGAGAGGAGTACAGAAGTCGATTTTAAGAGCCCTTTAGGTTGACAGAATGGGGTTGCTTGTGTAGACGCATTCTTATAAAATCGATCTAATGCGGCTAAATTTGACCTAACCCTGTAGTGTAGATCGGGGCTAAGTGGAGTACTTTGCATTTGTCCTTATTGAATTTCATCCTATTTACTTCAGACCATTTCTCCGGTTTGTCCAGATCATTCTGAATTTTAATCCTATCTTTCAAAGCACTTGCAACTCCTCCCAGCTTGGTATCATCCACAACCTTTATAAGTGTACTATCTATGCCATTATCTAAACCATTGATGAAGATATTGAAAAGAACCAGACCCAGAACCGATCCCCGCAGGACCCCACTCGTTATGACCTTCCAGTATGACCGTGAACCACTGATAACTACTCTCTGGGAATGATTTTCCAACCAGTTATGTACCCACCTTATAGTAGCTCCATCTAGGTTGTATTTCCCTAGTTTGTGTATGAGACGGTCATGCGAGACAGTATCAAAGCCTTACTAAAGTCAAGATATACCACATTTACTGCTTCCCCCCATCCACAAGGCTTGTTACCCGGTCAAAAAAAGCTATTAGGTTGGTTTGACACAATTTGTTCTCGAGAAATCCATGCTGATTGTTATTTATCACCTTATTATCTTGCAAATTCCTTAATTATTTGCTTCATTATCTTTCCAGGTATAGAAGTTAAGCTGACTGGTCTGTAATTCCACAGGTTGTCCTTATTTCACTTTTTATAGATGGGCACTATATTTGCCCTTTTCCAGTCTTCTGGAATGTCTCCCGTCTTCCAGGACTTTTCAAAGATAATTGCTAATGGCTCAGATATCTCCTCAGTCAGCTCCTTGAGTATTCTAGGGTGTATTTCATCAGGCTCTGGTGATTTGAAGACATCTAACTTGTCTAAGTAATTTTTGACTTGTTCTTTTCCTATTTTAGACTCTGATCCTACCTCAGTTTCACTGGCATTTACTATTTTAGACATTCAATCGCCATCAACCTTCTTGGTAAAAACCAAAACAAAGAAGTCATTAAGCACCTATGCTATTTCCACATTCTCTGTTATTGTCTCCCCTCCCCTCATTGAGTAACAGGCCTACTTTGTCCTTGGTCTTCCTCTTGCATCTAATGTATTTATAGAATGTTTTCTTGTTTCCTTTTATGTCCCTAGCTAGTTTGATCGCGTTTTGTGCCTTGGCTTTTCTAATTTTGTCCCTACATACTTGTGTTATTTGTTTATATTCATCCTTCGTAGCTTGACCGAGTTTCCACTTTTTGTAGGACTCTTTTTTGAATTTTAGATCATTGAAGATCTCCTGGTTAAGCCAGCGTGGTCTTTTGCCATACTTCCTATCTCTCCTACGTAGTGGGATAGTTTGCTCTTGTGTCCTTAATAACGTCTCTTTGAAAAACTGCCAATTGTCTTCAATTGTTTTTCTCCATGCTTCCCACAGGATTTTACCTACCAACTCCTGAGTTTGCTAAAGTCTGCTTTCTTGAGATCCATTGTCTTTATTGTGCTGTTCTCCTTCCCACCATTCCTTAGAATCATGAACTCTACCATTTCATGATCACTTTCTCCCAAGTTGCCTTCCACTTTCAAATTCTCAATCAGTTTTTCCCTATTTGTCAAAATCAAATCTAGAACACCCTCTCCTCAGTAGCTTTCTCCACCTTCTGAAATAATTTTTTTTTCTCCAATACATTCCAATAACTTGTTGGATAATCTGTGCCCTGCTGTGTTATTTTTCCAACAGATGTCTGGGTAGTCATGTATATCTGGATAGTCATGTATGTCCTCCCACATATCTTACCAAAAAAGACATATTGACTTTGAAGTGACTTCAGAATGCCTGTGCAGACAACGCCAGATCAGGACATATGCATGGGAGCTTGCTATTGAGACTGAAATTTCTGTATTCTGCAATATAGGGAGAAATACCTAAAGGGAGTCAATGACTCAGTTATGAATTGTGCACTAACATGAAGTTAGCTCATACAGTGCCACTTCTGAACATTTTGTTGGGTTCCAGAGCAAGAAAATCTTCCCTCATTCCTGCTTCTTTTGGGCTGCAATATAATTGCATGATAACATGCATTGTACTCTATATTTCATATGCTTTAGTTTTTCTTAGGAAAATTGCGAAGATTAACTACCATAAAGGAGAGTCTCGGAGTAATAGTAACTTAGCATTTTTCGAAACCTGATTATGACTGAATATTAACAGTTAGAGAAGAAATATACCATGAATCACTTAACACAGTTGTACTAGCTATAAAAATGATCTGCTACTTTATTTTAGAATTAATTAACATATAAAAACCATCTTGAAAATTTATTTTTATGGTAAACATATTTTCTTATGTTGAATTCACAAATTTTTGCTCATAATAAATTTCTTTGGGCCAATTTTTCACTTTTTTCACTTACTGTATCCCTTGCCCTCTATAGAAATAGTACGGTTATGGTTAGGAATTTTCTACTTTATTTTTTCAAAGGATTTCTGCAGTGCATTTCAGACAAGACCAGGAAACTATAGTAACTATAGAACAGGAAACACAGAACAGAATTATAGTAACTATGGAACAGAGATTACCCAGAAGCCCCAGAACAGACCTTATTTATACAACAATACAGAATGGACTGAAATTGCAGTGAGATCATAGAATCATAGAACTTGAAGGGACCTTGAGAGGTCATCTAGTCCAGTCTCCTGCACTCAAGGCAGGACTAAGTATTATCTAGACGAGTGCTTTTCAAAGTCGGGCAGTCGCTTTTTCAGGGAAAGCTCTGGTGGTCCGGGACGGTTTGTTTACCTGCCACATCAGCAGGTTCAGCCGATTGCTGCTCCCACTGGCCGCGGTTCGCTGTCCCAGGCCAATGGGGGCTGCAGGAAGTGGTGCAGGCCAAGGGATGTGCTGGCTGCCCTTCCTGCACCCCCATTGGCCTGGAGTGGCGAACCGCAGCCAGTGGGAGCCGCAATTGGCCGAACCTGCGGACTCGGCAAATAAACAAACTGGCCCAGACTGCCAGGGACTTTCTCTGAACAAGCGGCAGTCTGACTTTGAGAAGTACGGATCTAGACCATTCCTGACAGGTATTTGTCCAACCTGTTCTTAAAAAGCTCCAATGATGGAGATTCCACCACATCTCTAGGCAATTTATTCCAGTGCTTAACGACTCTGACAGTTAGGAAGTTTTTCCTAATGTCCCAACCTAAACCACCCTTGCTGCAATTTAAGCCCATTTGCTTCTTGTCCTATCCTCAGAGGTTAAGAACAATTTTTCTCCCTCCTTCTTGTAACAACTTTTTATGTACTTGATGTATTGTCACTTTGTGCTCACCTCTGTCAGCATCTAAATAGACCTGCACGGTCATACGGCACTCTCCATCTAGTAAACTCAGATCATTCCTCCTTGGTATCCACTCTGCTCCTGCATTCTAGTATTAAAAAATAACTTCCCTTTCGCCTCAAAAAGAACCATGCCATTATAAACAAATTTACATATGCTGCCCCAAACCTAATATTCTGTAACAAACGAAAGAAATGTCACTGTGACACACCCAGCAGTTATTTTAAGCCTGGTGTCACCCAAACCTCCTTGCAGTTTCCACAAGCAAATCACCTTTTCATGCATACGCCGAAGTGGGTATTCACCCATGAAAGCTCATGCTCCAATATGTCTGTTAGTCTATAAGGTGCCACAGGACTCTCTGCTGCTTTTACAGATCCAGACTAACACGGCTACCCCTTTGATACTTGAACTTGACACCTTTTCATAGTCTTTTCTTAGAGGCTTCTGTGAGAGCAGTATAGAATTTAGCTAGATGCAAATCTGTTCAAGTTTCCCATTCAGAAGAAGGCTTTCTTTCAGTTATCTTTACTAAACTGATTTAATAAGAATACTGCTTGTGTGTGTGTGTCATTTTATCTCTCTTCTCTCCTAAGGGCTGATATTTCTGTGTGCTGAGTGCACGTACAACACGGAAAACCTCAGATAGGAGACACAGGGTTAACATTTCAACACAAAATATGTAAAGTCCTTACCTTGTTACAAATGTACAAATTTACAGTATTCTATAGCAATACATCTTGCAATGTTCCAAGCTTGCTCAACATTCATGCAAATTAAAACAGAACAGAGTGCTTTTCATTTTAATGTGTAGAATATTTATTATGTTCTCTCCTGGATTTTTCCTGTTTCTATGGCAGCAAGCCACCTGCCCTTCCCTCTGCTCCCCTCTTCCCCACCCTGAACTATTTCTCCCTGGGTCTTGCCTTGATTTCCCAATTCCTTCATTCTGGAGTCAATATTTCTATTTTTTTCATCAGCACAAGATTGTATGTATAGTACCTTGCCTTCACCTATGACAAAAGGAATATTATGATTGGCTGGCAGGGAGTGAGGTGCTTATTATCACTAGGGTTGCCAACTTTCTACTCGCACAAAATCCTTGCCCTGTCCCTGCCATGCACCTTTTCCGATGCCCCGCCCACTGCTCACTCCATTCCACGCCCCCCACTGCTCACTCTCCCCACCTTCACGCACTCGTTCATTTTCACTGAGCTGGCTCAGGGGTCTGGGGTGCAGGAGGGGGTGAGGGCTCTGGTTGGGGGTGTAGACTCTGTGGTGGGGATGGGGATGAGGGCTTTGGGGTATAGAAGGGTGCTCCGGGTTGAGACCGAGGGTTTTGGAGGGCAGGAAGGGGATCATGGCTGGGGCAGGGGGCTGGGGTGCGGGGAGGGTGAGGGCTCCAGCTAGGGGTGCAGGCGCTGGGGTGGGGCTGGGGATGAGGGTTTTTGGATGCAGGAGAGTTCTCCGGGCTGGGACCAAGGGGTTCATTGGGCAGGAGGGGGATCAGGGCTGAGGCAAGGGGTTAGGGCCCGAGAGGGTGTCAGGAGTGCAGGCGCTGGGCGGCGCTTACCTCAAGCAGCTCTCAGAAGCATGAGCATGTCCCTCCTCCGGTTCCTACCGCTTACATGGAGGTGCAGCCAGGCGGCTTTGTGCGCTGCCCCATCCTCACGAGCCGCCCCCGCAGCTCTCATTGGCTGCGGTTCCTGGCCAGTGGGAGCTGCGGGGGTGGCACTTGGGACGGTGGTGTGCAGAGCCCCCCGGCCGCCCCTACACATAGGAGCCAGAGGGGGAAAATGCCAGATGCTTGCTAGGACTGTGTTAGTGTGTGGAGCCCGCTGGCTGCCCCTACACGTAGGAGCCAGAGGGGGAACATGCCAGCTGCTTGCTGGGACTGTGGCCGTGTGTGGAGCCTGCTGGCTGCCCCTACGCGTAGGAGCCAGAGGGGGAACATGCCAGCTGCTTGCTGGGAACTGCGTGACATGGAGGCAAGCAGGAATACTGCCAGCCCCACTGCACAGTGCCGCAAACCGGACAGTCAACAGCCCGGTCAGTGGTGCTGACCTGAGCCCCCTGGATCCCTTTTCAACTAGGTGTTCCGGTTGAAAACCAGACACCCAGTCACCCTAATTGGCACAGCTGACTTTCCCCTTGTCCTTCCACCTCAGCAGTGTGTCACTCTAGCACAGGGGAAGGCAACATATGGTACGTGTGCCGAAGGTGGCACATGAGCTGATTTTCAGTGGCACTCACACTGCCCAGGTCCTGGCCACCTGTCTGGGGGGCTCTGCATTTTAATTTAATTTTAAATGAAGCTTCTTAACATTTTAAAAACCTTATTTACTTTACATACAACAATAGTTTAGTTATATATTATAAATGTATAGAAAGAGATCTTCTAAAAACTTTAAAATGTATTACTGGCACGCGAAACCTTAAATCAGAGTGATTCAATGAAGACTCAGCACATCACTTCTGAAAGGCTGCGAACCTCTGCTCTAGCATTTCCCAGGAATGCCATTCAGCCAGAAAGTATATCAGAAGAATTTAAAATAATATTATCAGCCTGGCTGTAACCAGCTCCCATTTTTGTACCTTCAGTGCTGTTTCTTCATTTGGTTGCACCTATAATTTGTAGACACAAAAATGGAGTCCAGAATTTGAAAGATTGCATATAACGTTCTTTAGGTATTAACTACAGGGGATCCTGAGTACCTATGTACTTCCTATCCAGGGCAAATCTCCCACTGAAGGTAATGGATAATAATCAGCTCTATTAAACAATGATGGAAACTGGTTAATATTCTCTGACAATAGTTTCTGCCCTTCTGGAGTCACAGTGATATAAATTTTCAGCACAATGGAAAATTTGGAATTTTAATATCCACGAACAATGGGTCAGTTTACTAACTGTTGCAAGCCTAGAATGTCCTTACTTTGTCATGTCATGTATTTAACATATTTTGCAAATTCCTTTGTTTTCAGCTATAATTAAAGAATCTGCATGAGTCTGAATCACACATAAACTGTGTTGCTAACCCTCGCCTTTGACAAATCATAAGTCAGACCCCCCCCCCAAATCAATAGATTGGCTTAAAAATCATGAGGATTTTTTAAAAATTAAATGTTGAGTTCTCTTTATTTTCCTTCCAGTTTATGAGCCTTTAAAGTGCTCTTAATTCACATATCTGGCTGACAACAGGAGCCCCAGCCACCCAGGGCTAACAGCGGGTGCCTCTCCTCAGGGGCCCTGTGAAGAAGGGCTCCCACTGTCATCTCCAAGTGGCTGTGGCTCCCGCTAACAGCCCCCACCACCCAGGGCTGGCTGAGAGTGGGAGCCCTGGCAGGCCAAAGCTAGCTGACAACAGGAGACTCTTCTCGCAGGGGCCCCACCAGGAGGGGCTCCCACTGTCCTTCCCGGGCAGCCAGGGCTCCCATTCTCCGCCCAGGGTGGGCTGACAGCAGTGGCCCTGGCTGTCTGGGACTGACAGCAATTTCTAAGTAAAATTATGAAATCCGACTCATGATCTTGGTTTACAACTCTTAAATGTTAGGATTTCTGTTTCCAGCCACAGTTGGAAAAAAAAATCTGACATTTTGTTCTATCACGAGATCTTGAGCCAGGCTTAATTTTACTTCAGAATCGGATCTCTCACAATTAATTCAGGAAAGTTGGCATGTCTGCCTAAAATACATTTCAATGACTCTTTGTATTGTGTATATAAATATTGTAGGGACTCTGAAATGTCCCTCAACCCTAACCTTGGATAGAAAAACTCTGCAGGACAGTTTAGTCACCATGTCCATTTTCATCAGGGGACTCTCCAAAGCCACAAATGAGAGGTGGATACCTGCCTATAGGAATAGGACCACAACCACTAAGTTCTCAGCAGCAGCCTGTCAGGATTTGTATCAGTGGCCTTGAGGTAAAAAGCTACATATTCTATTACCAGGTCTTTGAACCATTCATCTTCCCTACCTGTATTTCTTAGAAAATATCCAAAAGGTACTAGTCCACATTAAGTTTCTTCTGTTTTCTTTAAAGATACAAACAACCAAGTATTTGCTTACTGGCTTTGACTTTATTTGCCACATTTCAACCCAGTGAAAAGTGTTATAGTCAAATTCTAACTCCATGAAATTAGGAAAAATGATTAAGTGGTGATAAAACACTAACTATAGTGGTATAAACAGGGTTGTTACACTGAATTTTATCAGCAATAAAAGGAGAGAAAGGAACAGATCGGGTAAATTTCAGTTCCTTTCCCTGTATCATGTGCTCTTGTCATCTCCTTGCCTCTTATATATTTAAAATTGTATTAAAAATTCCTTTTCTAAGTCATCCAACAAGACATATAACAGCAGATCTTTTAGCTTAATATGCTATACATATTTATATCAATAAAAAGCTTAATCACATTTTCATGTTTTTCCAGAAAGTTTACTAAAAGAGCGTAAGTCTGCATATAGAAAAAAAATCGCATTAACATTTTCTAGATGTAATCACAATTAATATCAATATACATTCTTTTTTTGAACAATTAAATATAAAGGCATTATCACAATCTTGGTAAGTTTGTAACTTTTATATTGTTTAAATTCTGAACTATAAATTGGAATGTGGTCCATATAGTCTGGAATCCTTAGGAACTAAAATGCTGTAGTTTTAAATAATTTTCCTCAGTTCATTTTGGCAGTATGCAATAAATTATGTTGTTATGCTTCAGTAATTTTACAACTGGATTTATTTTCTAGGTAAGCAAGTATCATATGAGGAACTAAAAGTTTTTATTGTGACTTTTTGTAACCCTTCAAGCATGCCTATGAACAGCTAAATATCATGTGGTTGGTGGGATGTATTACTGCACTCAGGATGTGTTACTGTGGCATTTTACTGTTCAGAAATAATTCAAAAACAGATTTTTCCCCTCTTTGCTCCTGTAGTTATTCCCAACCTAAACAAAAATCAAGTTTGCAAATTTCAAATTAATTTGAACCAAAATTACAATGCAAATGACTGAACTCTAACAACACTGATTTCTACTCAAAGAACTGTTATCAGATTACAATATATTTAAAATTGAGATTATAGCAAAAAATAAATTCATAACAGACCTCTGAATGACAACAAATGCAATATACTGTAATGTAGAGCTAAATGTCAGGAATAGGACATTTACTGCATTCTTTTCACATGCAGAACTCCCAATTAAACTTTTCTGAACTATCTCAAATCCAAAATTGGGTCTTTAGAAGCAGGCTGCCTCCCAAACCTAGCACATCCTGTCCTTTGGGTAGTACGACCAGTATGCCTGCTCTAATTGTATTATCTCAATTCACACACAGAAATTCCACAAGAACAGACTTTTTTTGCAACAGTTTAGTTGACCCCACACCAGACGGTTGGGTCTAATGTAGGAACAAGACCAGGAGCACAGTAAGAGCAAGGACAGAATTGGTCAAACTTTACCTCACCATCTGTGACACTGAGAGCCCCTCAATACCAGCTGGTAGAGGGCACACCATACCATGACTCTCATCAGGGCTGTGCCCCAATGTACTGTTATCACAATATATATCGCAAAGGTATCATGTAAGGTACCATATATAAACTAGTTACATGCTGGTCCCAAAAATAATTGTGTGATGTAGGTATGTATTCTATACAAAGAGTTCTAGATGGGCGCTGAAAATACGTTCTTAAAATGCGTGTGGGATGCAGTGCATGAATCTAGTGTGCCCTAGACAAAGGAATGTGTGTTTACCTGTCTTACTGATTTAGTTATAAGCACAGGAGAATAGAAGCGTATTTGCATGTAATGTAAACAAAGCCATCAAACTAAACGAGCAGGGAGAAACCTCTTTAACAATAATGCCAGGGGACAGAATCTGCACACCAGGAAGAGTTCCTGCTCTTGAGGCAGAGACAATGGACACTGAGCAACATAAGGGAAGCAAAAAGACCTTTTAATTATCCGTCGCTGAGGGGATGACAGTGTACATCAGGCTCTAAGCCTATGAAGGCTGAATCTTCATGGCCTGAAAAGCAAGAGCTGCTGGAAACTTGATGTGAGAAATCTGTTTAGACCAAGATTGTAACTTGATGAAATTAAATTTCAGTCAGTAGAATGTATTGTATTTGTTTTGTTTTACTTGTGTAAGGGGACTGTTGCCCCCTTACTAACATTCAGTTGGGGTGTTTTGGTTGGCTAGCTCCCAGTACTAAAAGGGGAAGGGTCGATGGGAAATCAGGACCCTGAGACCGACAGTCACCAGGAACAATGGGAAGAGGCCAGCGCTCCAAGTCAGCCTGAATGACAGAGTGGGCAGGCTAATCAGGGACTCAGGAGGCTGGGGGGGTCCTGTCCTCCATGTGAGCTGGAATTGCTTGGGTAAGACAGAGTGGGGCCAAGCTAAAGAGAAAGCAGGGACCCAAGCTGAGCTGGGAAGCAGAGCTGTGCCAGATCCAGAGGGGCCAGAAAAGCAGCCCAGGAAGCAGGTCAGTGCTGGGAGCAGAGCTGCAGCCACAGAACCAGAGACATGGCCCAGGGAGAGAGCAGATCCTGTGCTGGGAGCAGAGCTGCAGCCACAGAGGCAGGTGTAATGAGCAACTGAGGCCATCCAAGGGGGGACCTTGGGCAAAGGGCCCAGAGCAGAAAGACACCCTCAACCAAGGGTCCTTGCAGACCGGACTGAGAGGGGGATCTTAACCTGACGGAGGGCTGACTCTGGGAAGAAGGGTCCCACCACTTAAAGCCCAGAGGTGTGTGGCCACCACCATTGCAAGTATTCAACCTGCAGCATCTCTGCAGCACAGCCAGGGCCTCAGAAGGAGACCTGGGACCTACAATGAACAGACTGTGAAGTGCCTTGACATTCCAGAGACAGTTTGTAATGTTCCCTGCCACAGAGCAGGGTGATGTGTTTTCCTTTACCCTTTCCCATTTTTCCTTATTCTTCTTTAAAATCAATTGTTAATTAAACAGCTTGTGTTTGCTTTAAATTGTATGAAATGATCAGTGAGTCAGGGAGGTGCCCAGTGCAGAGTGCACAGTCAGGCTCACAGTTCTGAGTATCCTGCATATAATGTCATACTATCCAAACTGGAATAGGTTTGGAATTTAGGGCCTAGTTTTGGTCCATCTCTCATGCTTAACTTCACTTACTACTTCTGAATATTTTCCCTAAAAATGGGAACATGGAAAGGGGCCCAATCCTAATTTTACAACCCCTAGCCACCAAACAGAGACTCCTGCCTTCCCCAGGTTCACAAAAAGAAACTTTTCATGTATCCACTTGCCCTCTTCATCCAGGCACCCCTCCATTGTACTAGATGAGCTTGCAGAGTGTGTGCATGCAACAACATGTAAAATTGTTCAGTACAGATGACACTCATATTCGGAGAACATCTGAACTATGGGTTTGTCTTCTGCTGGTGTAAACTGGCATAGGGTCTGGTCCATAGTTCAGAAGCATATACTAGATCAGTGCTTCTCAAAGTCAGGCCGCCGCTTGTTCAGGGAAAGCCCCTGGCGGTCCGGGCCCGTTTGTTTACCTGCTGCATCCGCAGGTTTGGCCGATCATGGCTCCCACTGGCTATGGTTTGCTGGTCCAGGCCAATGGGGGCTGCGGGATGCGGCGCAGGCCAAGGGATGTGCTGACCACCCTTCCTGCAGCCCCCATTGGCCTGGACTGGCAAACCGCGGCCAGTCGGAGCCACCGTCAGCTGAACCTGCAGACGCAGCAGGTAAACAAACTGGCCCGGACTACCGGGGCTTTCCCAGAACAAGTGGTGGACCGGCTTTGAGAAGCACTGTACTATATTACATAGCTATATATCATATGTTCACTTATTCAGACAAGACAATAATACACCTGCGTTGATAGCCTGGCTCAACTTAAGTCAATGGCAAAATCCCTATTTACTTCAATGGGGCTGAGATTTCACCCAATGTTTTTTTATTGCTTAGGAGACTTGTGCACCTTTTGGTCAATACCAGGACATACCATATTTAAACCCTGATGGCGAGCACAGCCAGGCATATCATGGGCCTCCTCCATTGAATCTCTGTTGTGAGCCAATCAATGGTTAACCACTTTGACAAAAACATTCCTGTGCAGTAGTTCCTGTGGGAAAAGGTTACACATGTATTGATACCAACTGCACCAACTGTGGTGCATGGCATTCAGAGAACTGAGTTCCACACCTTCAGATATCTTTCAGGGAATAACTTACACTTAAGAGACATAGTTCACCTCACATATCTTGAATTTTTCCAATTAACCTGAATTGAGTGAAGGAGAATGGAACATTAAACCCTTTGCGCTGGAGTTAAACTTAAAGGAAGAGAAAATATATCATAAAAAATAACAGAATTTAAAAGTAAATATTGTCATTTAAATCAACTGAAGTCACTAAAGAAGGTGATTATGAAAGATACAGTTAGTTTGGTACTTATTCTCAGATCTGTGATAGCACAGAAATAATGCACCACAAAGAGAGGTTTTACACATGATTGCAAACAAAGTGTCTCTAGGAATCTTGCAAGTCTTAAAATTCACATTGGTGGTGTACACCTAAAAACAAAACAAATAAACAACCCTCTCTGTAACAACTTCAACTAGTTACGTATGAGTGCCAAAACTTGCAGAACCAGTACACTAATACACCTCATAAAGCAAAGTAGAAATACACATGGTAGATGATTAAATCAGAAGCACGTGCAGAGAGTTTGATACATACGAGGAGGTGATCAGCCCTGCCCTCACTGTGGACCTCTGCCTGTAGAGAAAAAGAAAATGCATCTCAAAAGAAGAGCACCTTGATATAAGCAGGATCCTCTTACAATACAATTGAAACTATTTGACTGGAAGGATTAGGCTGCTATTTCCAGTTTGGGTTACATGATAAATAACTTCCTTACAAGACTCATCCTCTCAATTAAAGTAAGAAAAGTTGCTGCTGATTCTATTACTTATGCTAGAATGCCTTTCTCATTTTCTTTTGTCAGATAAAGAGACACATCTCCCATTGACTTCAACAGCCTTACACCAAGACTCAAAGAAAGCTAAAGGGGCTTCTGCCAGTCATCTTCATTGGAGAAGAGGGAAGAGGAAGACAGAAATTCGAAAGATAAAAACCCAGAATCATGAATGGGAGATGCCCAGATAAATCTAAGGGCAGACTTGGATGCTATGTCCTGCCAATCAATCATATCTTCATTTCACTTATTGTTCTGGCATACTAAAGTCACTCACTGGAAACTGTTCAATAACACATTGTTGGAAAATTGTTAGTGCCCCAGTCATTCAGCATAATTTTGAGGCTCCATGGGAATTTAGGTATGCACAACTTACTAGGATATGACCTTTCCCTTATATTTCTTATTTTAAGATCAAGTTATCATGAAATGTCCCCAGTGGGAGTTGCTTGCTTCCTTCACAGATAAGGAAAACAGCAATGGCAACTTACAGAAAGAGGACTTTCATATATTTGTACAGAACAGACAACATTGTGGTCTTGAGAGACATCCAAAGCATTCTTGGAGGTCAAGAGGAAAGTCATGTGGTATGTTAACTAACCCCCCTTTCCCAAAAACATGACAAGAGTATTTCCTTGAATCCTTTAAACGCCCTCCCACCCTCACATACACACTTTTTGTTTCTTCTTCTTTTTTTTTTTGGTACTGCAGTACCTAAATTGCCTGACATTAAGTTTTGAGGAACTTTCTAGGCTTCTGGGGTCCTACTATTCAGAGGGCTAAGGCTGTTGGTTGTCAGACACTTTTGGTATTCATTGTTCTGTCTGAAAAACCATTTTATGACGCTAGTCTGGAGTGCCTATTATCATCTCCATGTTCTCCAATACCACTCTTTTTTTCTATAACATGAACTTTTCCACTCAGACCATATTTATGCTCTCAGTATTTCCATGCTAACGGATTACTGTAATTCATTCCTAACTGTGAAACTAATCTGAAAAATTCAGGAGTTAGAAAACTCACCTTCTCAATGCCTCTTTTGTTTTGCGAACAAGGAACTAACATCCAGTTCCACTGACCTCCACTGATTGCTGATCAGCAAATGAATTCAGTTCAAGATCTTGTGAACATAAGAACGGTCATACGGGGTCAGACCAAAGGTCCATCTAGCCCAGTATCCTGTCTTCCAACAGTGGCCAGTGAATGAGGAATGAATTTTTTAATGATCTAGGCCAATTGTACTGAAGTGACCATCTCTCATTTTATATCTTTCAAAGGTTTATGAAGTCTGCTAGGATGGCCTTACTTTGTATACTGTGGTTTTATGCAAATCATGCCAGGGACTTTCAGTTTGATGATTCATATAAAAACCCTCCCTAACTGTAGGTACAACCTACCTCCAATTTAAAGCCAATGGAGTGGCTCTTTGCAAAGACTTCACTGGAAATTGGATCAGACCCTATGTCTGCACTTCCTAGCTGTCGCCAATGTTTTGTGTAGGTCATTTTTATTTGAAGCAGTTCATCTTTGGCCAGTTTGCATTACTCTAATTTTCACTGTGTCTTGAGGTCCCAATCAAGATTGGGACTTCTTGGTGTTAGGCACTGTACAAACAGGATTATTTTTCTTTGCTTATTTTATGATAGTGGTGTTTGCTCTCCCTGGACCACTGGACCCAACTTTATTTTAATCACTGTTGATTTTAAACTTTTCAGTAGAACCCATGTAGGTGGAGAAATAAATATGAAATAAATTTAACTTTTAACAGTGCTGCTTATATCAGAAATGTCTGTATTTGTAACCTATGGTTTTTGCAAATCAAGACTGTAAAATCTAGCAGCTCTTGATCATTCAAATTGTTTTTCAGGATAGAGTAACTTGCTTGCTGAAAATAAAGTTAGGTCAATAAAAGAATAGCTAAAAAAATTTAAATATTTTGCCTTTTGGGCATTTAAGGCACATAACTGATCTCCTCAACCATAAATACCACGTTAAGTAAATAGCATAATGTACCAAATGGTGAAATATAGTAAATGGTTAACTTAAGCGTTTAATATCCTGGAATAAGATTGTTAAATTAATACACTGGCTATGAATCACCACCTATCTTGCTAGGTATTTATTATATATACTCATCTCTATGATATCTGAATATTCTGGCAACACAGTAATTAAAAGAAGAATGGAAGAACTCTAGTCCCACCTCAAAGAAGTTTAGAGAAACCCAGTTTGTCTCAAAGGTCTGAGACTCTCTAATTGATGGGGCTACAGAGTGCCATTTATAGTGTGTGTGTGTGTGTGTGTATAGATTTGTGCCTTCCACCCCATCTGACTTTCTTCCCCTCAGATCCCCCCAACTTCACTACCAGCAGCCTGATGTTGCTGGCCCATAAGCCCCTGCACCCATCCTGTCCAAATTTGAGTGAGCAGTGCTGCAACCTGCATACAGGGTTGTGGTGCCTCAGTGTTGCTGCAGCAGGTCACAACATCACTCACTCATATTTGGCCCAGTTGGCCCACCATTATGGCCAAAAAGTGGTCAAGCTATGGCCTGCATGGCCCCTCCACTCTGCAGCCTATGAATCATTCGGAAAGTTATAATTAGAAGAATATGTGAATTTACACAAAACTGCATATTTGAGTGAAATCCTTCTCTCTTTAGTCATGTGAGTTGTCCCACTGATTTCCTGTGTGATTAGGGCAAACAGGGCTTGGTCCCTTAAAGCTTTCCTGCAACTACTGTGCAGTTGGACTGTGGGTCTCAGCTAATTATATTTGCTTTTCCAGAAACTGCCCTTCCTCTTTAAATGACTGACAAGAGATAATTTATTGCTGTAAGAATCAAGTAGCAGGCAGCCCTTAAAACAATTTGGATTGCAGGCCCTAGGAGTTAATTTGCAATCGATCTGAGGCCAATTTGCCTTCCTTGGGTAAATAAAGACTCATTATTTAAATTAGTGGGTTAAAACTCTCTAATAGAATATGGAACACAGGCTAAATAAATGCAGCCTTGTGTGATTCACTTAATGCATCTCCATGGTACACTGATGTTATATGTATCCTGAATTCAACTTGTTAGTTCTATTCTATATAAGTTTTTATACCACATTCATCAACGCAGTATCTGAGCGCCTCCAAGTAGTCCATTAAACATCATGATTACACATCTGTCACATGTTGTTTGTTAATTCATCCTCTCCAGAGAGGGAGAAATGTGTTCAGTCGAGTGTTTCTAGTAGGATTTTTTAAAAAAATTATTAAATAAATATACCTGTTGCTATGTGCTTATAGAAGGCAAGGTCAAAGAAATGCACCTTGCACTTGGAATGGAAGGTGGTGAGATTTATGATGGTCCTTAGTTCATTCCACAGTCTTGGACCACCCCCAAAGAAGGAACCACCAAAGAAGGTTCTGTCTCTTCTTTGCAGTTTCTAGAAAATGCTAATAATATTAAATTAATTAAATCCAAAGTTGAAAATCACTAGCCCACAGAAAGGAAAAGCCATCTGTTGGCTCACCTCATCTCTAAGAGTAGAGTATTGTATACCTGCTGGCATGTTTGAAAAATGATTCAGCCCAAGTTATACCTCTGTTCCTACTGTTGTGACATTGAGTTTCTGCAAAGGAGCACAGTCTAGGTGCTAAGCGTTTATTTACAGAGGGCAGGACTGAACTTTGCATGTGAACACTTACAGAACATGATAAAGATCTTTCTGTCTCATTAGTAATTTACAGAATTGTGATTTGCTACTCCCAACACACCTATAATTGAATTCCTTAGTCATAAAATCACTGGGACCAAACAAGTTCAGGTATCTTTTATCAGTCTTTTTTTTTCTTTTTTCTTTTTTTTTTGTTGTCATCGGTTAACCTATTTCTTATAGAGCTTTTCTTCTTTTTATAGATTAATTTGCTTAAGTTATAAATTAACCCTAGTACTTACTCTCCCACAGGCCATATACTCCAGATTTTTTTATGCTTCATGCAAAAATTTCAAGCTTTATAAGTTTTATGGCTTGGAGTCACTCTGAACAATAGTTGGTGGTTAAAGTATAGTAAAAAGTAAATCTCAAAAGAGTCATAGATCCATTATGGATACATGTCCCGAAGTTGAGATAGTGCTCTATGCCTTTCTGGTCTAGAAATCAGGCTAGGCATACAAAAAAGAGAAAAGGCTCTCTTGCAAGATTGCTGGTACTTCCAGTTTCATGTAGCAATGCTGACTAATGCAAGGCCCAGTCCTGCAAACTTCTTACTCAGGACAGAAATCCCATACACTTCAATGGCATCTGAAGGGGTCCAGCACGTCCCAAAATGCACTCAGTGCTTTTCAAGATTGTGCCATAACTTCATTTTACCAATTCATTTTACCCTTCATTTTACCCAAACATACACATGTATTAAACATTTAATTAAAAACAATTAAAAATACAATACATTTTCATTAACTTTTTTTTGTATGTTCAGACAAAACATTAATTTCAGCAGCTGGGATAATACACAGACTATTTGCCTTATGGTCTCTCCTTTCCCCACCCGAAACCATTCAAATTCTGGAACTTGTCTTGACAAGACCTGGCACAATAAACATATCTTTTTCTAAAGTTTCATTCTTGTTCTTACTAAGGTTTTCATAGGAGAATGTAGAGCACTCTGAAAAAAAATTACTTGGTGATGATTCAGGGATTGGCAATGTGATTTCAAGAACCTTGCATCTCTAAGTCACTCTTTCAGATCCAGCTTAGACTCGCTGTGACCATGACTGATGTGTATATTGCATATAATTAGGTGGTCACTTAATACAGTTTCTGGGGATGTATCCACATAATCAAAATACAATCATAAATGGCACTGATTTATTTTAAAAGTTATTTATTTGGACTTTCTGATTTCATACATATTTATTCTAATATAAAGCATATGACAAAGGGTTTAGGAACCTGTAAATTGTATTTTTTATGTTTAAATTGTTTATTTTACATACAGTAGGTTCCCTCCTCTATTTTCTTCTCCTAATCTATATCAAAGGCTGATCTGTCCTTCCAGACAAGAAGAGCTGAATCTTGCTCCCTTCCCAGTATAATTCTACTCCTGAGTGTTGCTTGACAGCCGATTGAAGTTAGTATTTTAACATTTCCACATTGAACTGTATTTGTGTCTCTAGTCTGTAATACTCTATATCAGGGATCGGCAATCTTTCAGAAGTGGTGTCCCGAGTCTTCATTTATTCACTCTAATTTAAGGTTTCGTGTGCCAGTAATACATTTTAATGTTTTTAGAAGATCTCTTTCCATAAGTCTATAATATATAACTAAACTATTGTTGTATGTAAAGTAAATAAGGTTTTTTAAAATGTTTAAGAAGCTTCATTTAAAATTAAATTAAAATGCAGAGTCCCCCAGACCAATGGCCAGGACCCAGGCAGTGTGAGTGCCACTGAAAATCAGCTCATGTGCCGCCTTCGGCACACGTGCCATAGGTTGCCTATCTCTGCTCTATATTTAGCAATAATCCCCATTAAATAAATCTGTGACAGGCATTCTTTAAAAATTTTGTGACAAAAGATTTGTTCTCAAACACTTCATCTATTTCATTATTTACAGTAGGTCATTGTCCTATCTTTGTTTTGTCTTTGCAAAATTTTGTATTTTCTGCTCTTTTAACAGAATCGATAGCAACACAGTGGAAAGAGCTTTAACAGTCAAAATAAAATATCTTTATCAACTTTACAACAGAAGTAACTTTTCTTTGCTAATGGACTGGCTTTGCTGTTTAAATACATACTATTGAATGCCTTATGGCTTAATTTTTCATGCTTTTTACAATTTAATCTTCATTTAGCAATTTTTTCTTGGTTGTACAAATCTGTTTGGTTTTAAAATTGCTCTTGTTAATTCTGTAAAGTTAAAAAAAAGTCCTGTGTTCTTACTGTAAATCCCAAACCTAGGTCCCAGTCGTGCAATGGAATCCAGTTTAGTATGGTCCCACTGAAGACAATGGGAGTCTAGAGCGGTGCAGATAAACAACAGCCTGCACAGATCTCTCTGGAGAATCAGAGCCTTAAACTGAGCATATGTGCCATCTATTATGAGGCCTTGTGTACCCATCTCATAACTTTCATTGCATAGGAAAGTTTCAACTCAAGTCAGAAGGAATTTTCTTTACAGAGCAAACAAAATCTTATTTATTTTTTAAAGGTGACAACAAAATTTAGTTATATATAAATATAATATAATGGTTGACATATACAGAGAGAGAGAGAGAAAGGAAGAATCATAAATTACTTTGCTGACTATAATGTGTCTATAATATATATGGGGGAAACATGATGATGTGATGTGGTGTAAGGGTTTTATCAACCTGAGTTTGAAACAGACGTATAACTAAGGGGTGAGCTGTGTAGTCATCTCAAAAGGGCTCTGATAAAAATCATTATTTCTTACTATCCCTCATAGCCTATAAAGAAAGCATATATGTCACAGAAAATGTATTTTATAAATCTTTTTATAGTGGTTTTAAAAAAAAGTATTTCATGTTCTTCCACCTGAAAAGCAAGTGCCTTAATTACTGTAAGTCCAACTTTACAGGAAACTGCAAGAACATAAGAAAAGCCAAACTGAGCCATACCAATGGTTCATCTAGCCCAATATCTTGTCTTCTGACAGTGGTCACTGCCAGATGCTTTAGAGGGAATAAACGATCATAATGGTCCCTTCTGACCTTAAAGTCTATGATTCTATGAACAGAACAAGATAATTACTGAGTGATAGTCAAGCGATTTTTCAAATGGCAAAAAACTGTTTAAAAATTACCTAAAATAACTGGCTTTTTGTATAAAGAAAAGCTATCTCAGGCCTTTCCAAGTGTTAGATATAAAACTTCCATCTCTGGCTCTCAATGCTTGCAAGATATCACACTTTAAATCATATAAATTTTAGATCTACAAAAGCTATCATTGGAACTGCAGTGGATCTTGCTCATCCTGGCCTCAGGCAGGGAGAAGTTTAAGAGGAAATTCTACACTCTTCAAATTCAGGAGGGTCTTGGGCAGCAGAGAAATAACTATGAATTAATTTTTTATTATGAAATAATTTTTTCCAAAAACCCCTAAAATCACCTAGGTGGTTTTGAAAATTTACCCAAAGAATTTAATTTTTACAATATTTCTCCCTCAAAGGTAGCCTCACTTCCTGGCTGCAGCACCATGATACATGGGCTGGATCTCATTTGTCCACAGGGAGTGGAGGCTTACAGTTCTGAAAGTTTTGAAAGAATCTAAAAGTGAACAGCCTTCTAGACCACCTCTTCAAATCTCACCAAAAAATATGTTTCCCACCACAGTTCTTAATGAGCATCTGTCTAACATTTTTTCATCACCGTTAGTCTGAACCCTCATCAGACACCTCTGAACCATTTTGTCTGTTGGAATCAGAGTGCACTTGGAATGCACAGAGTATATTGCTGGTAGTCATTAAACAAAAGGATTCAAAAGGTATCAAATTCTGGTAATTTCACAAATATGTGGTCAGTGTTCCAAGAGCTAATCTAAAAGGAGTATTTGCATATTTAACGTATCACATAAAAATGAAAATGAGGTTGTGGTGGGGGGTTCTTCCATGTCCCTCTGCACAAGAACATACAAATCTTCACACTCAAGCAGACTTGTGCAGCTGGACAACTCTAGCTCTGATGCCAATTTCCTGTATGCACATGATGTGATGTGGCAGTTATCATGGAACTTGTGAATACTCTTTCCTCTGACTTTGTATCCAATCCTCCATGAGCCACAATAAATCATGTGGATATAGTACTTATATCCCAACTATGAGGTACACTAAATAGTAGAGTAACTCCTTTTTCGGGGATTATGCAGCTCCAAATGGCATAGGTGAAATTGGGATACACAAAATGAATCATAGAAGACAGTGATGCAAAAGTCCTATCGGGTCAGTCGATCCTGCCAATGTAACATTCTTCCCTACAGTACAGTTTAGTAGAGCCCTGCAAATCCGCAGGTATCTGCTCTGTATCAGCGGATGTGAATATCTGCAGACCATTTTTGTGGATTGCAGAGCAGATGCAGACACACATTTTGTATCTGGAGAGTGCTCTGCAGTACACGTTCAACGAAACTGAGTGGCAATCACCCAACCTGCAGGCTCCAGCTCAGCTCTCTGAATCACACATCAGTGTGCTAGGTATTCTGGGCATTCTAAGCCTATAAGTCCACTCAGTCCTACTTCTTGTTCAACGAATCACTCAGACAAACAAGTTTGGTTACAATTTGCAGGCAATAATGCTGCCTGCTTCTTGTTTACAATGTCACCTGAAAGTGAGAACAGGCATTTGCATGGCAATGTTGTAGCCAGCGTCGCAAAATATTTTTATCTTATCTGTTGCTCTTCTCTGGTCTTCCTCCAGTTTGTCAATCTCCTTCTGGTAACATGGTGCTCAGAAATTAATATTACAGGTGTTGTGTTATATCACTTTGCAAACTCACGTCTAATTTGCTGTCCTCAATCACCACTGGAGTCCCTCTCAACATTACTGAGGCCCTGCAATCCTCCGACCCCAAACAATCCCCTTCCCCAAGCTCCTGTGGAAAAGCCCAGTAGTGGACTGTTAGCTCCACTCAGCATATGCTAGAGATAATTAGCATGTTCACTATTCCTCCATCTCACACTGTCAGAAGAGAGTGAGAGGTCCATTTCCACTCCTGAATCTTCAGGGAGTATCTGCTTCTCTCTTTTTCTAGGGGGTCATTGGTTCTTCTTTAATCTTTGCGTCTCACTTGGTGCTGGGGTGACTCAGGGTTTTTTCCCTTAGTCTCTTCCTCTCAGGGTAAGAGGGTGATGGCCTGTGTTGGTGACACATCACACGTGTTTCTTTCCTCCTCTTCTTCCCCCTCAACTATATCTCCCCTCAAATGCAGACCTGGAAAGAGGGAGGTAGACATTGTCCACCTCATCCATGTTCTGCTCTCTCTACTTGGTTATTTTTACCCACTTCCACTACATTTGGAGGATGCTGACAGTGGCCAGGAGGCTGACTGCTAACTCCCACCTCCCTACTATTTCAGCTGGTTTTCCATTCTGTTCTAGACTCAAACACATCAGCAGAAAGTCGTGACTAACAGAAAGGGCAGTCAGTCAGCAGCCATCCTCCTGCTAAAGGGTCAAGCTTCAGCAGGAAGTTTAAGATTGCCACACAAGCTGCATGACTCTATGCTGTGCCGCATTTTCTGTTGATTCTGGGAAGTGCGAGAGAAAGAGGGGAACCAATTGCAGAGCCTAAATCAGCTAATACAGTCAGGCTAGAATACAGCAGCATCAGTGCTGTGTGTAAAAGTATTTCTTATTAGTTAAATATGTTACCCTAACCTTACCTCAGACTTCACTGAAATACACTTTCTTCTTTGCTGTCCCTAGTGACAGAAGACCTGCCATTCGTCTTTGTGCATCAGACAATTCAAGTTCCAGCAGGAGTAATGAGAAATGGGACTGGATTTAAAACAAGGGCTTTTTAGGACAAAACAGAACTGGCAAGAATTCCAAAATACTACATAAAGACTGTTCTTATGGCACTTGCAACATGTCCTAAACAAGGGAGTGCCAAAAATCTCAAAGAAAGCCAGATATAGAAGGGCTTCAAGACCAACAGGTTCAACTAAGAATTTTATACTTGAAGAAACTGATCCTAACCAAATGTCTATAATTTTTAAGATTTCCCCCTTTATTAATCCTTTTCTTTAACTAGCACCATAGAGGATATTTAAGACTTAAAATTCAGGCCCTTTAATATAATTATGCACCCACAAATTCTTCCTCACAGTCCTACTAGGACTCCCTGACTTTCTTCTCTAATTCTTTCTTGGTTTCCCACAACTCTCTTTTTTACTGGGCCTCCACAGGACCCTGGGCTTGGATCCCAAGGATCCTGTCTTAATTCACCACTGCAAAAAGCATTTATGCAAAATATTCTGAACTCAAATTGCTCTTTATTTTAGATTAAAGATACTATAAATATTCCACAATATATTAGTCACAGAACATGTCACAGCCTTGCAAAATTCTCCAAACTATCCTGTGCAATTTTTCTTCTGGGGATGTTTATGTTTGTAAAAATCAGTAGAACACACTGTTTATGACAACAGTTTTATTATTTTTTAAAACAAGGCTGATAATTGACCCAGAGCAATTTTCTGAGTCTTCATTTGATCTCTCACCTACTTAGAATTGGCACCCTGGTGACCTAAAAGTGAATGGAAAGAAGTGCACATGACTTTCACAACCACAGTATTACATCATTAAGGAGAAACAGTGAATGATGTTTAAGTCAGCGGTATGATGTGACTTATGTAACTCCTTTATTCTACCGTATACAGCATTCCTAAACAAAACCAGGAACCATTCAAAAAAACGACAGCTATTATGGTCAGACAGGATATACTTCAAGAAGTGAAAGGAGAATGGTGATACACAAAACAATTTAAATAGTGATAGACGCAGCATGGTAGTAATGGCTTCATACAGGGAACACTAATGATGTAGTACTATAGAAATTTACTTGTGCGATTTATAAATAAGTAAAGTATGAAACACCTGTGAATGTTTTCCCTGTCATGATAATATTTAGATTTTTTAAATTTATTGCTTTACTACAAAAAGTTTTCTAAAGGCTGTGTCTACAAAAATGGATGCTTCTTATAGGAATTAAGAGACTTGGCACTATAGTTCTATTCAAGCTTCCTATAGTATAAATTTTTTCTAATTAGTAGTAAAACCAACCATGCTGGAGATGTGTATAACTACTTGTTTCTTAGAAAAGTAATAAACTTGTTACATTTTTTTTTTAAATTGCTGGTGCACCACAATGGGCTATGGATGCCATAAGAGATGTCATAACATGATAGCTCTATTCTAATCTGAATATAATCCACACCATTGCAGTGATTCCCTTGCTAGTAGTCATCTACTTTTTATATGTGTTAAGACTACCATAGGCAACAAAATACTCCAGATTGTCTGAATGTAAATCATACTTGCCACTCCCTAACAAACTGGTAAAATTAGCATATGTGATCATGAGGCAGGCCCAGAGAATGAATCTTTGACTTCTATAGACATATTCTCAGGAAACTATGTAAGAAACATTTTAGGGTCTCTCATTCATGGTGCCACTGAATTTTTGTTCTCATCACAAATATCACTAATCAGCTCAGTGCAACTGACAATCTTATATTGTAAAAGGCTCAAGATGGTAAAAGCATGGGTGTTGCAGAGACTGAGGTGGATTAGAAGAATTAAGCAAAGGAAGCACACATGGAATTTGTTTGTATCAGTAACACCACTCTTTCTCTTTCATAAGTACCAACATCCAAATATTGTAAAACAACTGAGAACAACTAATTTGTTTTGCAAGTTACACTTTTGCACTGGTAATAGCACTGACAGCACTAATAATAAAAACATATACTTTTAGTAATTGTTACAGAAAACTAATGAAATGTCTTGAAAACTGCAAAAGGACACCACACTAAAGTAACTCCCCCATGTTTTATTGCCACTTACTATTTTGAAGTCACAAGTCACTGACCTTTTATGATATTAATTTTCAAACATACTCTACAGTTAATTATAACAACTCCTGGTTTCTTAGGCCTGGTCTACATTTAAAATTTTGCCAGCATATCTTTATCAGTTAGGAGTCTAGAAATAAAATCGAACCCTTAACATATCTATTCTGGCAAAAGCCCTACTATAGATGCAGTTATACTGGCAAAATAATCCTTTATCTTATTTTGTTCAGAGAACTATTATAAACAATACCAGCAAAATAGCTCTGGTATAAACTGCATCCACTATAGACAAGGCCTGAGAGTTTATTTCATTTGTCATCTCAAAAGCCAAGATCAGTGCTCATGGCTGAAAAGCATATTACTTGAAATGAAAGTGTGAACTTATGTTTCCGTACTTTTCAATACTGGTATAAGCAAGTTTTAAAGACAAAAATCTAAAAACGTGGCAAAAAATGGGCAGGAGTGACATATTACAAAACATATTGCCTCTTTTTATGTTGGGACAATAAGAGACATTTAAAGCATATAAAGCACTGAAACATGTTTTACTAAATATATATTCCTTAAACCATCATCACAAATATATATCACTGAATTAGAAAGTAGAGGATGCTTAAATGTAGATGTAAATGAGTGCCCTCCATGAAAAGACCTAAAACATGAACTACAGTAAATCCTCAGTAAACTACACTAAGGCCTCGTCTACACTAGGAAATTAGGTCAGTATAACTAAGTCACTCAGGAATGTGAAAAATCCACACCCCTGATTGACAAAGTTAAACCAACCGAAGCTCTGGTGCAGACAGTGCTAGGTCAACAGAGTTCTTCCTAATTCAAGCCCTAACTGAGGGACGGAAACCTACCCACTACAAATTAGTGACTTTTGAAGCAATGGAGGAACACCAGCACCCATTAGCCAATTGTAAAGGCCTTGTTTCAGGGCACACATGAGCCCTGGGAGTGGGGCCAAATGAGGAAGTGGTGATCCCCCATTGTCCTACAGAGAGCCGATACCCTAGTCTTCCTTGGAATTTCCCATATTTGGGCTTCAATAAGATGCAAATCCCCAAATCCATTTTTAGCACAGATTTCCAGTTTATGGAAATGCAGATAACTGAGCTTCTGACACACATGCTTCTAAATAACATTATAAAACACAGAGAACACTTTATACATCTCTGAGGCCTGCTCTACACCAACAACTTAGATTAACCTAGGTATACCACTGAAGGCTGTGAAAAATATTGTGCCTGCGTGACATAGTTAGGTGGACCAAACCGCCTCTGTAGATGAGGCTAGATGGACAGAAGAATTCTTCTGTAGACCTAGCTGTTGCCTCTTCAGGGGGATGGGCTACCTATATCAACAGAAAAAACCCTCCTGTTGATGTAGGAAGTATCTACACTACAGTGCTACAGCAGCACAGCTGCAGTGTCATAGCTGTGCTGCTGAAGCATAGACGTATCCTAAAATGTTGCTCACAGGTACACCCATGCAGGTCCTTTGAATTCCATGGGATTGCACACAAGTAAAGGAGGGCAGAATTTGGCCTTCTATCTTAGAAATTATTTACTATGGTTAGAAGTCAACTAAGTAACACATATTGTACTGTCCTTCTACAAGAATAAGAACTGAGATTCCAGCATAAAATCCAGCAGCTGGAAAACCACTGCAGGTGATAGCAGGCACTAACTAAATAAAATATATTCAAGATTAAAGGATAAGCACTTCACTTTTATTTACTGTGGACACCAAAAATGACAGTTCCTAAAAGTTAATTCTATCATAGGGAATTATGCACCTTATGAGCATAGAAGTGGTTGCATTTTCTCCAAGCTCTCCAACTAGATAGTACCACAAAGCTCCAGCTCTTATGTAGTAAAACCTGTTTTTCTGACCACCCCTACTAAAAGATTCTACTCTGAGTGTTAAAGCCTGTAATTAACATTTTTCTTTTCATCTCTCTTCTTTTGGAGTAACAAAAGTAACTCTTTGGATATTCTGATATGAGTTTTAAACTACCATGGTTGAGAATTTCTTTCTCAGTGATATAAAAATATCCCAGCTAACAAATACTGAAAATGATTGAAAATGCATAATTGATCACTATGTTTATATAAAAGTATATCAAACTTCTGAATTGCTGCCAAACCGCAATATAAAAAATAGTTATCTCCTTCCCTTCATACACACATTTCATTTTGTTCAGTGTTATGTTAGAATCCCTTTTAATTTTTACTTCCACTGAAGAACGTTATATATCTTGTGTTTCTATTTTAAGATTTACTGGGGGGGGGGGAATACTGCAATATTGCATTGAGGATTAACCATATTACTTTTAATATAAGATATATTTTCAAACTGAAGGTCAAATGATGTGCACTTTTCAAACACAAATGTTGAGAATGCAACTCTCAATAAAATACTAAGAGAAAACTGTTAAATGTCAGCAGACTTACATTTCATTCCATAGTTAGCTGCTATAGTATTTACACAAGTGATGACCAATATGTTCAGAAGGTATGTATAAATATACAAGTAATGTACTGTGTGCCTGAAATAAAATACTACGTTATAAAATAAAATACTATTTTATGGAATGCAGTGTAATTACATGTCATATAAAGTAGTTTAAGAGCAGATTATAATACCGGTCAGGGCTATTTTAAGCCAATATGAGTCTCCCTTCAAAATCATTAAATTGGACTCTTCAGCTGAAAGGCCAAAGACTCAGTATGCAACCTTCCTCCCTATCCCCATCTGGTCCAGATGCCTATTCCATGATAGTTGTAAGAGTTCATTCTCCTAAAGGGAAATAAATAATGTGTCCAGAATTGTGGTGTTTGTGGAGGGAAAATAGGGGAATATTAAGTAGAGGTTTCCTGTCAAACAAGAATGGGGGGCTAGAGTAGAGGGACTCTGTAATGTGTGACAGCCAGATGCATGATAAAGAGGAAAGACATCCTAATTCAACACAGGACACATGCTGTTATCACAAAAGAGCTGTAGAACTGCATGAAAAAACTAATTCTCTTCCCCATGCAGCACTGTAGCATAAGCAGACAACATTACACTAGCGGCTGGTCTGTATGACTTTAGTTTGATTTGAATGAGCAGCACAAACTAATCTCACCTGCAAAACCTGTATAAAATTGTTTACATTTGCTTAAAACTAAAGCTCAGCTACAACTACAGTGAACTAACCACATTAGCTATAGAACACAATATAGAAAAATATAACACTGTTTATTTCAAAGGCTTTTCTACAACAATGTCCTTGATATATCATGTATTTATGTTTATCTAGCTTTAGCCATGTAGTCTTGCTGAGCAAATAAGAACTCACTGAGGGCTTGATCTGGTATTCTCTGCACACTCAAAATCCCCATTGGATTCAAAGGGAGTTTTGGATGCATGTGAAATGCAGAACAGAATCTCTAGACGTTTCCAGTGCCTAACTAGTCTTAGGGTGAAATCCTGGCCCTACTGATGTCAATGGCCAAGGCTCCATTGACTTCAATGAAGCTAGGATGTCATCCTTAGAGAGAGAGAGAGAGAGAGTGTGTATGTGTGTGTGTGAGATAGTGCAACTCTCGTCTGTATGTGTATATTTTCTTTTGGTGGCATGCATTAGGTTATGTGTATGCCTCTTTGCTTGGAATGCCAGCATATGATCATCCTAAAAATGATTTTGGGTGGGATTTCCAACATCTCCCAGTACTGGTCTAATTCTACTTCCATGGAAGTTAATTTACCATTTAATTCAGTGGAAGCAGAGTTAGGTGACCTCTGAGTGCTTTTGAAAATCCCACCATTTGTCCCTTCCAACATGTATAGGATAAAACACTTCTTACAGAGTGGCAGGCAGGTGTCAGATCAGCTGCTCATGGAAACTGCAAAACCCTTCTGTGTGAACTGGTGTGTAGCTGATCTCTATGACTGGCCAGACACAGAAGGGGAAAGGAGGTAAGAAGAGGGTGCAAAGAGCTTCCTCTCTCACTTTGTTCTTCTGGGCCAAAGCCAGTCAAAACATAACTGGGACGCAATGCCACTGCTCCACAACAGTGACAACAAAAGCATCTCCAAAAGAAGAGGGCAGAGTGAGGATGAGAGAAGGCTTCACCTTCTGCCTACCCTCTGCTCTAGCAAACAGAGCTGATCATATATACTGGGGAATGCACATGGCACCATGCATTTTTTGCAAGGGCCCTTTTGGTGAATTACCTCAAATCCCTCCTGGGAGCTCCTGCTCCAACCCACCCCCTCCACATTCTCTTGAAGCATGGACTATATTTATTTACAGCATGGGCTGTACTGTGCGATTTAAACTGTAATCTAGCCCGATGAATTCTGACCCATATTTCTGTTTTATTTAAGTTAAATATATTTTTTTTAAAAACTAAAGTGTAAAACACTGTTAAGTACAAAAAATCTGAAATACCGTAATTCCAGTGCTATTTATACCTTAAAAAAATGTCCAGACAGTTTAATAGTTTTTACACTGAGGTCTCATGTTTTTGTATTAGAGGTCTGAAAAGAAACTGTCCCAATGTTCTTATTTAAAATGCTCAGGGTATTATTATTTCAATTACATAAAATCAATTAATTATTACTTAGTAGTACTAATACAAATGATAACTAGAGGTTTATATATACAGTATTTCTACATACGGTGAAGTCAGGAGGATGTTATTTCATAACACTGAAATAATATGTACATCCTGCCGTCTAGCTATATATACGTAGTGTACATGAATGTGTGTGTACTAATATATACAAAGCATACACTTTTACCTGAACATACATACACATGGGTACCTAAGCTTTGTTTTTAAAAATTGCTAATTATCAACCAGCAGAGTAGCAAGTTAGTAGCTTGTGGTTCAGCTAGATGGGACTTTGGGATTCATAGACTTGAATTCATAGACTTTGTCCTGAATGTGCAAACTGCATGGCATGCAGGTGATGTGCTTAGTCATGAGGGAAGAGGCTGGCTTATGCATGTCTACAAACGATCACCTGTTAGTTGATTCCAGAAATTCATGAACTGGATTTGGAGGTAGCTGCTTATCTTCCCTTTTAAAACAGCAGTTATTTTGCTACTATAGACAATGCCAGTGAAACAAATGAAAGTAAATATGCTACATATGGAAAGCATCTGTAAGTCAAAGTTTCTCTTAATGATCCCATCATTTCATTGTGTTCCCCCTGTTTGTTTGTAGCTATCAGTGCTCTCTCCTCAGAGTTTTAGGACATAAGATCATTGGAACAGGCACTGTCTTTTCCTCTATGTTTGTACAATGCCTCACTCAATGGGCCCTGATTCTTGATCAGGCCATTAGGCAGTACTGCAATTCAAATAACAAACAATTAATAATCATAACTATGTAATTCACTTTCAAGAACTTTAATTTGGGGAAGGATATCATTGTTTTCTTTGGTTCTTTTAATGGATTTAGGAATTGGTTAATAACTGGGCTGTGGAACATAACTGGAAGAAGAGGGGAGATAAAGATTATGAGCCCAATCCCGCAATCCTGACCCCCATGGAAGCTTTGCATATGCAAAGACTGCAAATCAGTCCTTAAACGTAGCAAATTCTTTGCTAAATACTCTTTTGTTAAAATACTAGATTTGGGGCTAGATTGCCTCTATGCTTGGGTTGTATGCAGGGGGACTCCATTGCAGCAGATGCCCTGGAGGAATTCCGGGGCTCTGGAGGACCATTTACTGTGGTGGAAACTCAGCAACCCTTTAAATTGGTACCATGTGCATCCCCCAATCCCCCACCCACCCCCCCGCAATCAGCTGAGCGTGGACCACAACCCCATCCTTCTCCAGCCCCTTTGAAGACACTTGTGCTGCCAGTAGCACAAGCCTCATAGATGTCTGTATTATTACTGGCATCTGACTAGGGGCACAACTGGTCTAAGGGCCAGCTATGCTTCATATTTAGAAACAGCAATTAAAAAACCCAGTCAGTTAAAAGAAAAATAAAGGCTGTCAGTACAGGAATCTGTATCAGTACACTGTTACTGTGATTCTTACTAATGTTGATCCAAATCAATTTACATTCAGTCTTCAAAATCCCCATTGAAGCGAAAGGGATTTTTCTTGAGTAAGAACATAGTGAAAATTGAGTAAGGCCCTCAGGAACTGTCTTGTTAATAGGAAGCACATGCATGAATTCCCTTAATGATATTTCTGCGTGTATAGTATACAGAACCAATCACAACACTGATCTTCTACTACTTAGTGATTTGTTGCTTTTTTAAAATACACAGAAAATTAACTGAAACATTCAAAACAGTTGCAATAAAATGACTGAAGAATAAGAAAAAAATCAGCATAATAAATAAAGATTTATCAAAATTCACCATCACTTATAATATTACATTGGGGAACAATCTGCTTTCAATAAGTCTATTATTGACTTAAAATTAAATTAGTGGGTATATCATAACAACACAGCAAAATAAACTGCTTGAAAATAACATGGAAAGCGTTGTGCCCATGACACCTCAAAAAACTAGCTTGAAGAATCCTGTGGGCATTTAAAAAAAATTTTAAGCTAGTTCATTTAGCCAGCACTCGTATGCTTTTTGTGCTTGCTTTCCATGAATACTCTAGAAAAGTGTTTTAGAGCAGAAACATATATGGAAATAGTAAATTTAAGCAAATATTGGTTTATGCTCACCACAACTGGGAACAGAAAGAAAACCTTGTGACCTATGTATCAATCAAAAGTAATTAAAGTCACTCAAATTTCAAATACCAAATATTTAAAACTAATTACTGACACCTGAGTTACAGAACAAGAAATAGCTAGTGAAACTATTCTGAATTTTTTTGAATAGTGAATACTTCCAAAAAAATGAAAAGGTGCTTTCAGTCAATTCCAAAACATAAAGAGGCAAAAATCATTAAGTAAATTATTTCCTGTGAATTATTTGCCTAGCTTTATACAAAATACAGTTTTGCTTCTACTTGTAAGTTATTTCTGGCTTTACTGATTAAACTGTTGGTTAAAATCATTCTAGTACTGACTGCCACAGAAATACATTTATATTGACTGAACTGGGTCTGAATTTAGGAACTGATCTATAGGAACTGAAAGAAAAGTCAAGTAGAAAAAACTCAGATTCAGCACTAATGTCAATGTCAGTATTATAAAGCAAAAGTTAAAAACTGAAGCTATAATATTGATCAACTTTACCATCTTACAGGCATTTGTTGTGGTGTCTTAGTATGTAAAATATATATTTAAATTGGAGGACGAGAATCATTCTTTATGGAAAGAACATACTATGACAAAGTTTTCATGGTACACTGATATCTGGTACAGGGCAATACACTTTTCAGATCAGGTATTATCCAGGAATGGATGCTGTCTACTAGGGCTACTCACAGAAATGTATAAAAATATGTAAACCAGTAATGCAATATTTTAATAAACTGATGTCTAAGTAGATTCAAATCTGACAGCAGCTCCTATAAGAATATCTACCAAATATTATTCTGATGTTTAGCTGCCAATTTCAACATCCATGTCTAACCATTTGATCAAATATCTCCCCCACTGACAATAGTCTATATTTACATTGTACAGAATTGTTTAAAAATTATTCTTCATAGTCTCATAATTAAATCTCTAATTTTTCACATAAATCTTCAGTGAGACCTAGAGGGATTAAAAATGTTCAACATAACTACGCACAGGGAATTCTAACATCAACCAGAGTACAATAGACAAGACTGATTTGCAAAAGACAGACTGGACACTGCAGGTCATACAAGTTCCAGTGTACCTCATGGGCCACACTGGGTCCTTTTTAGCTAACAAGTAATGCATTATTATCACCTTTGAAAAGTCATTCTATGCATATTATTACAGACTGATTGCTAGGGGAAATATATCTTTTTGAACATTGGTTACTAGACAGAACGTTAGTGTCATATTCCAGACAAACAACTCTTTTGGAGATGGAGGAAGTGGGTCACAAACAAAATTATAAGTCCACACCCTCATTTTTAAACGTCTGGGCAATTATAATTGATCCTTTTAATTTAACTTAAATATAACAAGTCTATTAAATCAGAAGTCCAAGGTACGTTAAAAAATAATAATTTCTTGATAACTTCCTGTGCTTATCTCCAAAAGGCTACACATATATATATCCGTCTAATGTCATAATATAAAGTTATAATAATACTACCACAGCATTGTATCATGTGAATATACTCCCGAAAAGTTACAACACTACAGGAACTTGCAGTCCCCAGCTGCCAAGTACCCTGGAGAGAAATGACACCAGGAAAATTACAAAATGCTCCTGAAAACCTGGGGCATGCCACCCATATATAATATATTTCAACATAGTATCTCTGCTGTGGCATGACTGAACTCAAGACTCACTGATTTTTCTTGGTTGAGAAGTCAAAAGAGAAAATTATGCTTTTCATTCATTATCAGGTAAGCAAAGTGAGTAACTCCCTCACCATCTCCCCTCTCCACCTGTTGTACCAATGGACATAGCTATCACAGAATACCAATGGGCACAATTTACTGTCTATCTCCATCAATATCACACATGTAGCACCAATGGACATACATCCCCATGTGTATTCCACCATCCCCATACAGTACCCATGAACAGCTGTCCCTCTGCTTACCCCACACCACTTTAAATAGTCCACATGAGATACAGTCCCCTCCAGTATAATCCACCTCTGCAACACAGCACCAAGGACCTACCTATGGTACTAACTCCATAGATCACTCATACGTAAAGCCTTCTGTGTATCTCACTGCCCCAGAGCTCCCATGAACAGAGTCCTTCATTCCTCCCCAAGACCCTATGGGAACTGCGCCCTGCTCACAGAGCCCCCATGGGCATTAGCCCCATCCTCGCTCTCAGCCCTCGCCACCATGCCCACAACCCCTGCACTCTATGGAGCCTCCCCTCCATCGACAGTCCTGCACCACCCTCCCACAGCCTCTTGCCTGCCACCCCAAAGATCCCCAGGAGCACAGCCCTCCTTTCTGCGCTAGGGGATTTAGCCCGTCTGCGCCCCACAGGCACAGCCCTCGCCCCCAGCAGACCCTTCTCTCTCCCCCAGGGCACAGCCCCCTTGCCTACTTCTACTCCAAAAGGGACCCCGCTCTCTCCCTTAGATGCCCACGGACGCAGCCCCCTGTCAGTACCTGCCCCCCACACCTCCTTCCTGCCCCCAGAGAGCCCCCCTGCCGCGCCGGGGGATGGTCCCCGCAGCAGCTCACACACTGACCTGACGCTGTCAAGACTCAGCAGGAGAAACTGTTCCCTTCTAGTGGGATAAACTCCCCCCGCCCGGCCCGTCCTCCCGACGGGCACCGCCTCCCTGCTCGGCAGGCGCCGCCTCCTCGCCCTGCTGGCCCTCCCAGAGCCCGAGGGGCCGGGCCGCGCTGCCCGTCGCTCTGGGCGCTGGGCCTCCTGCGCGACCCGCGGCGAGGGTCGGGGCCGTTGATCCCGGGCTCTGGAGCCTTGGCGGGAAACGGGGCACCGAGGGAGATGGGCGGACAAAAGCATGGGACGGGTAGGGCATGGTGTGCGGGACACAAAAGAGAGTACAGCATAAAGAGGGCTCGGGCCTCTCACCCCACCGCCACCCTCCCAGGCGAGTCCAGCCCATGCAACCCTGTTAGTCTTAGTGAAATTACAAATGTGTAATTGATATTTTTGGCCCATAAGGTTTCTGAAGTGGACCTGGAGTTTGAAACCTGAACTTCTGCTGGTCTTTTCTGAAATGTATCTGACAATGCAGGTTTTCGGGCTGCCCAATCAATACCCAGGTCCCTTTTCCAGTTTCCAGTGCTGCATGGAATTTTTGTTTTTGTCACCTCGCTGACAGTTTTCAGAGTAGTGGCCATGTTAGTTTGGAGCCGCAAAAAGAACAGGAGAACTTGTGACACCTTAGAGACTAACAAATTTATTTGGGCATAAGCTTTTGTGGGCTAAAATCCACTTCATTGGCTGCATGCAGTGGAAAATATATGTTCTCTGTGTATATATATCTTCCTACTGAATTTTCCACTGAATGCATCCGATGAAGTGGGTTTTAGCCCACGAAAAGTTATGCCCAAATAAATTTGTTAGTCTCTAAGGTTCCACAAGTAGTCCTTGTTCTTTTCTCTGACAGTGGGATTAGTTTGGAAATCTATGATGTAGCAATATTTTGTTTTCCCCTCATTTTCCTTTTGTTTTCCGTGTGTATATTATTATTTTATTTTGTATGCTGCATTAATGCCAAATGGCCTCAATGAAGGGTCAGAGGCCTTTGTGCTAGGCACTGTAGAAACAACACATAAAAATAGTTCCTGCACTAGAGAGCCCACAATCTAGGATTATGACAAGATGATACAAGTGAATAAGCAGACAAATGTGGAAAGGGTAGGAATGGATGTAACAGTACAGATGGGTGCATTTGCGTGAATCAGTAGTCTCTGGTTCTGTAGTCAAATCATATATGAAGTAATGGTTTATGCTCATTTTTTTTTTCAGATTTATACTCCCAAAGGAGGCAGTGTGTGAAGTGGATAGATTATTGCAAGAGGTAGGACACACAAGTTCCATTCCTACCTCTGACATTACCTTGCTGAGTGACCTTACATAAAGCATACAAGGGCACGTTTTCATAATAATTCAGCTACTCTTTGGGGCACCTAAATGAAATGGCCAGATTTTTTAAAGGACTCTGCACCCAGCAGTTCCTATGCTTCTTTGCCTGATGTGTCACCAGCAGAATTAACTACGTTGTCAGTGGGAGCTGGTGGGCCGAGCACTTTTGAAAATCTGGACATTTCATTTAACCCAAATAGTAACTGAACTCTTTTGAAAATCTGGCTATTAGCAGCTGCATAGACACTTTTTTAAATTGTGCACACAAGTAGTAGCCCAGCTCAAACTGGATTGGCATTTATGCACATATAATTAGGAGTATGTACCTTCAACTATGTGTGTAGGGCCTAAGAAATATACAACCAACTTAGAAAAACAACTTTAATGGTTTAGTTCAACTGCATGAGCAAAGTGCAGGCATATCCAACTCCTGTTCAGACTGGTTCCCGAGAAATCAACCCACCAGAGCTCTCAGGATATTCAGTTACAAGTATTATTTCGTTAGAACAAACTCATCCTTTGTACAAGCACTTTAAAACACAGAAGTGCTTATTATCATTGGCTTATGTTCTGAGGTCAGGACATTGTCACCTAGTAACTACAGGGAGCAATTAGTTTTTTCTATAAGCATGTAGTTCCATGGATTTTAAGGTGAAAAGGGACCAACAGATAATCTAGTCTGACCTCCTCTACAACAGAAGCCACAGAATTTCACCTACTTACTGCTATATTGAGCTCAATAACTTATGTTTGACTAAAGCATAGATTCCAGAAAGATATCCAGTCTTGATTTCAAGACAACAAGGGATGAAGAATCCACCAGTTCCTTGGGTAGTTTGTTGCAATGGTTAATCACCCTCATTGTAAAAAAACAATTTTATTTCCAATTTTAATTTGTCTGGCTTGGTTTGTCAACAAAAGCTTGTTTTTTTACTTGTGGCTGCTGGTAGCTATATGGTCAGCCACTTCCTACTGGGAGGTTAACACTTTATATGCATTTTTTGTATAATTCTTGTATTCTTAATATTAAGAAAGTAATGATCACGGACAAGACATTTAATTTCTCAGTGCCCCTGTTCCCCTCCATCTTTTGTCAGTTTTGTCTACTTTATACAATTTTTGGTGGCAGAGACTGTCTCATACTGGGTGTATGCAAAGATTGGGGCTTCTAGACACCAGTATAATATAAATAAGAATGAAATGTTGCGCCCAATTCCCACTGCAGTTATGCCATTAATTTCAAAAGCAGCAGGAAGAGACCCTTTGTCATCAACACTAATTTTGAAATTAGGTGGTAACTAGCATTCATAGATCTATTTTACTTTGTTTGCTGTTGACAAAAGTTTGTCGGATGTAAAAGCTGTAGGTATCTGCAAGATACTCCTTATAGAAGGGTTTCCATTTTTCATGTAAGAGAACTACAGTCCATATTCAGCTTCAGTAATTCCATGTGATGGTTGAAAGAGGGAGTGATTTCTTTCTTTATTGCATCGAAATTAGTTGTTGATTTTAATAATTAAAAATGAGATTTTGATATCCTTACACTGAATAGTAGCACATGCAGTAAGTGGTCCCACTGAAATAAACTAGACTACTTTTTTACTAGATTTCACTAACCATGCCTTTATAGTTTGATTTTAGGTCAGAAATCACTTTGAATATTATTTCTTAGTTTTATAATTATATATGTAATAATGAGCCTCTGTGCCTTGTGATCTAGTGATTCCTAGAATTGGTTTGAAAAAGATTAGAAATCTTATAATTTATGAATTGGAGATAGAATATTTACAAATATCGTTATTTAGTTATATAGATTTTTTCCGTTATGTTTATGCATGAAGTCTCTAGATGCATTACAAAAGTTTAAAAGCACAAATCACAGCGTATCAACCTCTATATTCTGGAAAGGATGGAAAATTTATCTAGCCAATCTTTCGGCATCTAGAGGACAATCTTATACTCTGGCAGTCCAACTATAAATCTAGTTATCAAAAGAACTGTTTTGACTATGAAAAATATGCTGGTCTTAAAGTAAAGGGGATTACTTTAAATATGTCCAGCAGCTACTGTATGGCTGTATTTGTTACAATAAAAATATAGTATCCATAGTGCTTCTTGCTGTTGTTGGGAGCACATATTAACCAGAGAAAATAAAATAATGAAGCCTTTCTGGGATAGCCTTCCTTCTACTTGAAATATTCATCTGCTTATTTGGTGTTAACAATGGATAATGGAATATTTTAAAATAATCTGTTTTTATTGCTAACTTTTTGTCTGCAGAGAAAATAACGTGTTTGTAAAAAAGGGTTTTCATCTAGTTTATTTACTCCATCTTTCCTTCTTTGACTTTTATGTACTCTTCATATTTGTTTCCATTAAAAGGAAATCTGATATGCATTAGCGCTTTATATAGATAGGGAGTGAATCTCACGGAATAGGGCGAATTTCCTTAAAATATTGATAAAGGATTCTGGTTCTTATTATGACTTCAGATTTTCTCTTTAGTGACCACACTACCAATATTGTCAACATTCCTGTACTATGAAATCTGTAACCATGGAACCAGCAGAAGCAATAAAAATAACTATGATATATGTTTAGCAAACATATCTTTAGAGTTGATCAACAAGAACATTTTATCTAAAAGTGATCCTCTTGCCCTGAACTTTTGGGTTTGAATAAAATGAGATCAAAATTCAAACCATCCCTGGCTTTATTTTTATGAAACTATACAATTTGATCTATCTCTAATAACAGTATGTCACCTCTGTTCCCTCTCTCTCTAGACCTTTCTCTTTTTGTTTTATTTTTGGAGCCACCAGCGGTCCCTTTAGAATTGTAGTTTAGTTCTCCTGTCAGGGATGTCATCTTCGTCCTCTAAAACTTTGCTTTTGTTTTTTGCTTGCATCCATGTAAGGTATATCCAGTCTGATCACCTGTGCCCATCTTGCGCACTCCATATTTGGAGACTTAGAAAATCCACTGTAGTAAGGGAATGTGGTGAAAACTGCACTACTGTCTACTAGGCAACTCTATCTCTCAAGCAATCACTTTAATGTATCCTTAAAGATTCCACTACTATTATGGTGATTTAAAACTATCAGCGTTTCTTAGTCCTTTGTGTGGTCAAATTGAGACAGGTTTGTTACTGTAGTGTGTTGTCTTTTTGAAAATTCAGATCACATTGACAGTTGTAAAGGTTTAGAATTCTTAAATAAATAACTGCAGGAACCCCGACATAGTGCTGTGCCAGCATCAAGAAGACAGATGGTATTATGGTTAAAGCAGTGATACTCAGATTGAGGCTCGTGAGCCACAAGGAGCTCTTTAACGTGTCTCCTGTGGCTTTTTGCAGCATGATATTAAAACGTGTGATTTAATTATTAACCTAAGTTATTAACCAATCAAGATTCTTTTACTATGTTATTAACCAGTTAAATTATCAGCTTGCACTAAGTTATTAACATATTTGCTGTGGGAATTAGATAGATAGATAGATAGATAGATCTACAGTAAATGAAAAAATGAATTCACACTACTGTGGTTCTTTATGGTAATGTTGATCGCTAATTTGGCTCCTGAACCACTGAGGTCTGAGTATCACTGGTTTAAAGCATGGGACTGGATGCTGAGAGATCTGGGTTCTATTTCTGGTTGTGCCACAGACTTCCTGTGGGTAATTGGGTAAGTCACTTAACTCTGTCTTGTTTTCCTCATCTGTAAAATGCAGCTAATAGTTCTATAATGGGTGAGGTTGAAAGCATTCTACAAATATTCGTATATCCTCTGGTGGAAGTTCATATATCATTACAAGAGGTTATAATGAAAGGACCAAAACAGCGATGCTCCTTATTCAGTCTTAATGTAGTTTGCTATTCATTCCAAGCAACTAAGACTCAAAGATTTGTAAGGGATTTTGTTTAAAGACTCAAAATAATGTCTTTTTGTAAAAAAGAAAAATTGAGTTCTCTTTGTAAGAGTGTGAAGAAGCAGTTTTATGACATTTAATCCCTGATAATTGTTGCAAAGGATTTAATTTTTTTCACTCACTGTTTGTTTTGGAGAACTGCTCTGAAGTCTCTTGGTGCTCCCATTTCCTGTAACCTTTGTCCTGTTTTATAGTTTTTATACATTCTTATGATAGAATTAATGAGAAATACTATTTTTAAAATCTCTACTTTTGCATATTTTACTCTAATCTCCCATGTGCCCTGGTATGTAAAAAATATTGTAGTCCAGCTAAATGGCAGTTCTGTAAATGTACTTGTAACCTATGAATCCCAGTGAAAGTGTTGAAATTGGGATGGTGCACACTATGCCGTGAAGGATTATGTTTTCCTGCATTTCAATTATTGTGCCATGCCTTCCAGGCTAATATATTACAACTGCACTTTCTACCACTGATAGAAGCTACTGAGAGTTTTAAAAACACTAAAAATACTGACAATTAAATATTTGCCTTTGTTATTCTGTTTAAAAAAAGGTGAGAGGAGGGTTATGGCTGAATTCCCCACTTGCAGTTAGGTTTTTAGCTAACTTTTTTGTAGGTGTCAGGTCAAATTTTTTAAAACAAAAACAGTTCTTTAATCTCTCCATAGGTTTACACATCGAGGCAAACTTTTTTTAAAACTTTACTTTTTAATATTTTCATTTATAATTATCTTCTACATATTTATACACACTAAAATTTAATTATTATGCAATCAGAGAACAGGCAACATTGAGCAGATCATACATGTTTAATAATTATCCCAACAAAAATAACTTAATTAGAGTCTGTAAAGTTTGTACTGCAGTTATGTCCCTAATTTTTCAACCTCTAACCTGCTGCCAAATTTTGGAGAACAACAGATGAGCCAAAGAAAAATCACAATGCTCTATACTATTAGCTGCAAAAGAATGATCATAGTTCTAAAACTCCTACATTTATATCGTTTAGTACTATTATCTCTACAGGATTGTACCGCAGTAAAAAAACTAGAATCACAGGAAGAGCAGCATCAAACGAAAATTTGAGCACACTGTGCTGCAAGTGTAAGAAAGTGGTGTGTGTGTTTCAGATCTCTTTTATGCCCAGTCCATAGAGGTTATGATCCTGTGACATCACAACCTAAAAACCTTTGGCTCTTTAGGCTAAGTTGGAGCAGCAGCTCATGCTTTTAGCTCTGGAGGTCTCTTGATGACTCCCTGGTGTGTCAGCCAAGATGGCAGTCATCACACAAGCTGTTCTCGTTTTCTCATCTAGACAAATCCCAATTTGCACAAGCCCTGATATTGTAAGCACTTATGCACACGATGCCTATAGTAGTCCAACATGGGACTATTCATGGTAGTTTACAGGCTTGGGCCACAAAGAACAAGGTTTGGTTGACTTCAATGTAAATGTACACAGATGCTAAGCCCCTAGATTCAGTAAGGCCTCAAATTTCTGAGTCAATTTCCATTGTTCAGTCATTCTGTATTAATTTTTGTGGTTGAATCTTCAACGAAGACAGATATTTTTATCTTATATATTGTTTAGCTGAGTAAAGAATCACCATTTTTATTCTGTACAGATCACTGAAATTTGTTTTACTGCAGTACAAGAAATTAAAATTTGATCAGGGTATCCAGTCTGAAATGGATATTAGATAAAATTCTTCTTGTTTTACTCACACAAGAGTCCCATTGGCTTCTCGGCTGCCCATATGGGTTGGCTCTCTGGGGATTTTATAATAAATAATCCTTTCATATTATATCTTAACCACCTTTCTTAAAAATAAAGTTATTAGCCAGTTTTCAGTCTCCACTAGCCACTAGGGATACTAAGTACCTTTAACAGTGACTCAGGAGCTATTTTAGGAGAAAAATATGACAATAATTTGCAGGAAATAACCTTTTTGTTCCAAAACAGATGTCATTGAACACCATTATATCTACAACAATTAAAATTATCTTTGGTAACTTTTAGTATTTGGCATTGCTCCATTATTGTTCAGTTAAATATTTTTCAAGTATGTTAGGACCTCTGCCCACTGTATGCTTGCAACCCCTCATTGTCAATACAGAAGCCACTTCTCATTTTTGTGACATGACAGTCTCTCTTCTGGAAGGGCCTATGTGATATCCTACATGAAGACAAAATGCAAGGTCCAAGAATTTTATTATAACTATCAGAAAGTTTACAAGGTAATAACAAAAAAAATTCATAGCTGAGGCTTTGCTTTCTAATGTGGAGTGGTAAATGACAAAAAAAAAGTAGTTGAAAGTATTAACCAACATTTAAAGTGCATTAGAAAACATTCACAGACATCCTGATGAATTCAAATAGCTGGCTGGATCAGAAATGGAGGAAAAATAACATTGGAACAGGAATAAAACATAAAGCAGCCAAAAACTTGTCTCTCTCTCATTTAGGATGCAAATACTCACTGCTAAGGAATTATTTGTTACTTATAAAGTTGAACTTATGCAAAAAAGATTGTATGGCAGGATTTTGCTGCTGGACTCTGTGAGTTTAATCCTCATCAAATACTAATTGTATGTTCATCAGCACAGGGATCTGCACTTCATACTTGTCTGTAATGTACCTGGCACGCAGTTGCTGTCATATAAATAGTAATATTCTTCAAAAAGTCAGAACTATCCTTATTTCCCACATGTAATATTATTATATATCATTGGTAGTGTGGCAGTGCCTATGAGCTCCACTCATAGACTCATACACTAGAATCCCATTGTGCTAGGTGCTGTATGAATACAGAGAAAAAGATGGTATTTGCCAGTTGCTGGCTGGTGCTTTAAGGGAAAAGGCCACCTCACAGGCATAATAACAGCCATACTAGGTCAGACCAAAGGCCATCTAGCCTAGTATCCTGTCTTCCAGCAGTGGCCAATGCCAGATGCTTCAGAGAGAATGAACAGTACAGGTAATCATCATGTGATCCATCCACTGTCGCCCATTCTTCGCTTCTGGCAAACAGAGGCTAGGGACACCATCCCTGCTGATCCTGGCTTGTAGCTATTGATGGACCTATCCTCCATGAAATTATCTAGTTCTTTTTTGAACCCTGTTATAGTCTTGGCCTTCAAAACGTCCTCTGGCAAGGAGTTCCAAAGGTTAACTGTGTGTTGTGTGAAGAAATCCCAAAGAACTTACAAGTCTATGTAACATTAAAATGCTTTATCAGTAGCATATTTTGGATTTGTGCAAGATCATATATGAACTAATATGTAAATACCCCCGTTTGGTATCGAAGTCTGGATACATAACATATGTATTACAAGATGCTATCAATGCATAGGAAACAGGTCTCCTTTTTACATAGGTGGATGTTGTGAATTTGTTAAGTGGTAGGGTTTTCTTCACACAGTTTACAGATTATTTTGTAATCAATAATGAAGCAAGTTTGGGAGTACAGATGTGAAACCACTATCAGTGTTGTCTCAGATATGCCATGTATTTTATAGATAAATGTAGTTTTTAAAGAATAAGCCGTGGAACAATAACCTCCCAACCTTCAATTGTTATGAGAGAGTTGAAGTAATTTTAACATGTGCTCCCCTGGTGTGTGTTTTTGAATATATGAAATTTGGGCTAGATCATCTATTTTGTATGTATTTCTTTTCCTCTGAGTGGACTTTACATAGAGCACAATACAGTGCTTCTTAACCCATGGGTTCACAGATGAAGAACACAGGCTGCTAAAATAAGGAAACCAGGAGCAAAACACTGGGGAACACAATCTGATTCAAATGGGAAAGGCATAAGGGAACCCCGTATTTATTGAGTGTCAATTGCTTCAGATCAAATTTGTTTAATTAATAAGTATCCACATTCACAAATTCATTTGTGGAGTATAAATTTGGCTACAGTAGCTCCTTTACCAGTGTATTTTCTCTAAAAAAATATATATAGAAAATTCAGCCTTCATTACAAATCAGTGTGGCAATTTTTTATCGGGGCAATTTAGCTAACTAAGCATATTTAAAACTACAACATCTTTTTTCAGAAGAAGTGTAACCGTAGTTGTAGAAGATAGGTCTCTTGACTTTAGTTCCAGCCTGATTCTCCATTGTTTTGCACCTTGGGTGGTCATTTACAGTGGTTGAAAATTAGTACCAATTGAGTGTAAAGTGAAGAGTTCTGATTTGGTAGCATTAAGCTGTGTGCAAAAGAAATGTCATTTGAATCATTGTAGACTTTATAGCTTGGAGAACTTTGTTCTTCAGAGACATCTGATTGTTGCAAACAGGATAAAATAAACTGGCTCATCCTAGTTGAGGTATTGTTCAATAGGGTAAAGCCTTAACAAAAGAGCCATCCCCTGAGGATTGAAAATTAAAACCACAAATTTCATTTTCCATTTTGGTAATTTAGAGGGAAGGAGGTTATTCCATGATTTTAGCTTTCACTGTGATCATTGTCGCAAAAACAGTTTACTAAGGCAACTTCGCTAGGTGAGGCATATGTCAGGCAGGTTAGCAAAAATACAGAAAAGAGTTAATTCTCTTAACTCTGTTCATCTGGATCAAATTATTAAAATGATTAATTTTACCTCAGCATTTTCTCTTTCGTTGGTCCACAAAGAGAATTAGGATACTTCTATTCTCACATATGCCCCCAAACTCCTTCCATTCTGTTTTCCCTGTCTTTAGTTTCCTGTTTACTCATGAAACAGGTCCAGGTTCACTTTTTCTAGAGTCCTTTCCACACATAAAGACACCTAATTTCCCTAGTCCTTCTTGGTTAGTAACCGACTTGGTTCTATTAGTGTAGAACATTTTTACATCAGCCTTTTCTGTTATTTAATATTTCCACGTATATCATCATGTCTTTGTGATTTCTTTTGGTCTGATTCATTCACCAACTCAAATTTTAAGGCTCACAAACTTTATTTTAAATCTTCATTCATCACTTATGAGAAACTGTACTTCTAAAAACATTTTTTTTAAGCTGGTAGTTTTTCCAAAGCAGAGTCCACCCTATTGTATTTTCCAGCTGTGCCAGTTTGCTTCTCTAGTATGCTCTGCATGAACCTCAAGCTCATTTAACCTAGGGGAATGGATAATGATATTTAGTCTCCAGGTGGGTAGGAGTAAGTTTGGTATGGCTCAAATTAAAACAAGATAAATTGAACTACCGACCCTGAGATCTGTGAGCATGACAGTATTCCTGTCTACTGAAAGTGGAAACAAATCTTAAATTCAACTCTCTCTGATTGTACAGTCATTCACAATGTATAGTTCACAAGGATCATCTAAACAATTAATCTTGTTTCCACAAGAAATATGCAAATATATAAAAAGTCTATTTTTTTCACACTGATCTCTGTGTTAGCCCCACATAACTCTTTTCTAGCTTTTGAATATTATTGATTTATGGCTATCCTTTCTTCCTTGTCATTTTACTGTTTTTCCATATGACAGTTTTCTTCCTATCATGCAATTCCTTAACCTCAGACAATAACTACTGAACTAATGTGGAAGGTCTCCTATTAAATACATGATAATTTCCCCCCATATTTAATTTGAAATATGGGCCTAGACCGTTATTTAAAGCGGAGAGTTATGGTAGGCAACTTTGAGTTTCCGGGAATCTCTCCTAAGTGAAACAAGTCCCAATATTGTTTTGGCATCTGTGTGTTGCTTAATTAGCTTTGAGTCTTTTTAACAACTAGGGTTCAGCTAAGCAGGGGCTTCTCAAACTTCATTGCACTGCGACTCCCTTCTGATAACAAAAATTACTACATGACCCCAGGAGGGGGGACTGAAGTCTGAGCCTGCCTGTGCCCTGATGCCCTGGAGGGCTGGGGGAAAACCTGAGCCCCGCCACCCTGTGTGGTGGGGGGCAAAGCCGAAGCTCATGGACATAGGCACCAACCTCCTCGTGAGTGTTTGACCCCTCACTCTGCCTCCAGCCCCACTCCCACTCCAGCCCTTCCATGAAGCCCTGGCCCTGCCCCACCTCTTCCCACCCCTTCCCCAAAGTCCCTGCCCCAACTCTGCCCCCTCCCTGCCAATATTCCAACTCCTTCCCCAAATCTCCACCCCAGCCCCGCCTCTTCCCCACCTCCTCCTCGAGCGTGCCTCATTCCTGCTCCTCTCAGTCCCTCCCGGAGCATGCTAATGCTGCCAAACAGCTGTTTGGCGGTGGCCAGGCGGGAAACACTGGGAGATAGATGGAGGAGCAGGGATGCAGCGTGTTCAGGGTGGGAGGAGGAGGTGGGGCAGAGGTTTAGGGGAGCTTGGCTTCCAGCGGGTGCAGAGCACCCACTAATTTTTTCCCTGTGGGTGCTCCAGTCCCCAAGCACCCATGGAGTCAGCGCCTATGTCCATGGACTCTAGGCCCATGCAGGGGGCCTGAAACCTGAGCCCTGCCACCCAGAGCTGAAGCCCTCTGGTTTTGACTTTGGCCCCAGGTTGTGGGGCTCGGGCTTTGGCTTTGGTCCAGGGGGTAGGACTCGGGCTTTTGCCCTGGGCCCCAGCAAGTCTAAGCCTAAGACAGCCCTGGTTACTCCATTAAAATGGGGTCCTGACCTACAGTTTGAGAACCGCTGAGCTAAAGAGAAACTGTCAACTTATCTATGCCCCAATACTAAACCTACTCTAAAATAGGTGTTAGTGGGGGAGAATATCCTCTGGGTCTTAAATATCTAGGCTTTTAAAAAACACTGCTTTACACATTTGCTTTTATTAAAAAGACAGTCACATCCCTCCTTGGTGTACTCACAGCAAAGCAGAACAGGTCAAATCCTGCCCTCAGTCATGTGCACACATGTGATTGCATTAGGAGTTGCGTGGGTGTTTAAGGGCAGAATTTGGATCAAAGCATGCAGTGCCTGAATTAGCACTACTTTCTACCAGCACAGGACTTCACAAAAGGTCCAAAAAAGGGAGAGAGTGCATAGGTTTCTGCAAGTGCACAGCTGGACTTCTAGATGGTCTGTTAGGAACCCTCAGTGAGCTGGCTTTCTGATGAAGAAACAAGAAAAGGGAAATATATTAAAATGTAGTAGATTAATAGTATGGCTGTGTGCATGAAGGGATTAGTCAGAGCTTTCCCATATTGGTGAGCAGCTTTTCTAGGTTTTTTTTTTTCCTGACCTCATTGTTTCATTAACTAGCATGGAAAAGATAAGCAGCAGAGATGAGGCGTTGCCTTCATTCTTTCTCTATGCACTGGACTGGCAGGGAATTACAGTGATTGCAGAAAGTCAGAATATACCTTTAACAGACATTGGGGGCATTAGCCAGAAGTAGTTTTATTTTACCTCTCTAAATTCTCCCTATAATTTCAGTTAGGCACAGATTTCTTTTTCACTTTCTGGCCTAGATTGTTGCTATATGCTATCAAAGCAGGGGTCACAGTTTACCACAAATCTTAGCTAATAAAAAAAAGAAAGCCTTCCTTCTTTTAGGGTCTCCCACAATTATTGCTTAAGGTTCAACAAAAAGTAGAAATCCCCAGTTGTCAGAATCTTGACCCAGGAGACCTTCCAGAGCCTGTGCGTTTACAACTGAAAAATTAAATTGAAATAATGCGCTGTTTATAGAGGCTTGAATGAGGTTCAAAACCCACAACAAGTTTAAGCATAAATCTCCTGTTAACATCCTACTTTCTGGAGAGCATTAGAACCTTTTGTTCTAAGTCCCTTGGTAAAGAAATAAGCTGCAACTGCTGTAAGTGACTCAGGCTGCAGTAGACTTTAGCTGTTCTTTCTCAGATTCTCTGCAGTGAGGGAGATGAACTTCCTTGGGTTCTAGTGCTTTCTGGGACTCTCTTGTATAGTTGTTTAGTCAGATGAGGCTTCCTATGACAAGAACCCAGAATAACAGATGTAGTTCTTCAACATCCCATTTGTCCCAATAACAAAAAGTGGCTGTGTCTGAAAGGTGGAAAGCTGGCTTAAAGGAAAACTTAAAGGAATAATCCCTGCAAGAGCTCAAAGCAAAAATGTTGGCAACAGGGTAGCTGCAGTTAAGCTTAATCACCTTCTAACCAACCAATTTGTTAGAGAGGGCTGCCTGAAAGATGGGAAGAACTGCTGTTTGCTCCTTGAAAGGGAACTTTCCAAAGTATGTGCCTTTATTTATTTTATGAATGTTTTAGCATAGGTGGCCTAAAACCAACTATCTGAGGGCTTTAAGGAAGAGGCTTTTCTTTAGCATTGGCTTTTTAAAAAAAATGTGTTTTCTGCAGTTTTGTTGAAAGAACTCTGGGTGTCAGATCAACTATGTTATCCTGTTACTGGGAAATTGGGATGGAATGGAGACATGTTATGGGAAAATATAGAAGGATCTGTGTTGCATGTTTCCTCAAGTGGGCATATTTCACTATTTTCTCTGATGGTTACTCTGAAGTAATGGTTAAATACTAACAATGTATTCAGTGCTATATGCAATGAATGGATACATGATTTATTTACATGGCTTATTTTATTAAAGAATATGCTAATTAGCCTTCCTATAATTAAGTTTTAAAACACCTTCCATAGTAATCCCTGAATCTGCATGTTGATAGCTCTCCAAAAAGTCACTGCCTTAGTTGAAATAGCCATCTGCTCAGGATGGAATTTTTTGAGTTTGAGGAAAATTATTTCAGCCACTCCTAGGTTATGATAGAGTTCTGAAAGTTACAATAATCTCATTTTTAAAACATTTTAGTGTTTTAGACACAATGCAGGAAAAGTAACGAAGTTTGGAACTTGGCATGTGCACAGATGATACTAAAGTCTTTGCTTGGCTGGGCCGCAAGCTAGTTTTTTTCTGTGACATTAAAAATACTCTTGTATTTGAGGTATCTGTACAAGAACACTAATGTTGACATAGACCCTGATTCTGTAAACAGTTACGCATGTGCTTAACTTTACTACTGTGAATTGTCCCACAATAGACCCATTCAGAATAGAAAGAGGGAGTGAGTCTTTGCATCAAGACCTTAATTTATTTGTATTATGTCACAAGATAGATTTCCACTATATGACTTCTTATTCCTTTCCCCAAAACTTTGTGTAGTCCTTGCACAGAGTTTTCCTCTAGTTCATTGCTAGGGCCCTACCAAATTCAAGACCATGAAAAATGCATCACAGACTGAAATCTGGTTTCCTCCCATTAAATCTGGTCTTTTGTGTATTTTTACCCTATACTATACAGATTTCACAGGGGAGACCAGCATTTCGCAAACTAGGGGTCATGACCCAAAAGGAAGTTGGGGGGGGCACAAGGTTTTTTTTGGGGGGGGGGGGGGGTGGTATTGTCACCTTTATTTCCGTGCTCCCTTCAGAACTGGCCCGCTCTCCAGCTGCCCAGCGCAGAAATAAGGGTAGCAGTACCACAACTCCCACTGCAATAACCTCGCAACCCCCCCAATAACTCCTTTTGGGGTCAGGACTCTACAATTACAACACCATGAAATTTCAGATTTAAATAGCTGAAATCATGAAATTTACAATTTTAAAAATCCTATCACCATGAAATTGACCAAAATGGACCATGAATTTGATAGGGCCCTATTCAATGCCATAGGCTACACAGACTGGTATTGACTATGGAAAAATATTAATCATTGTGAACTATTCAGGTCCGCAGGAGAAAGTTGAATGTTGTTAATGCTTTTGCTTCCTACACTCAGAGGCTGTACAGGTTCTTCTGGTTCCTCAGTCAAAACGGAGTCATGGAAAGGGGTGCAAAACATCTTACTCTTAAAGACTAAAACATATCCTTTGCTTGCTTACTGCACAAATAAACAAAAAAGCAGCTGGTGATCGCAACTGCCACCTTGGGATTTTAGGCAAAAAACATGCCTCTTAGTTGTAAGGCAAAATGGGTAGCCTGAAAGTGACTGAAGTTGATGAGGTGAGAGAAGCAGTTGCATAACTGAGCCTTATAAAAAGACAGATTGAGGATTTGCCCAGTTTTGTAAGGGTACTTTGCACAGATGTCTCTGTTTTCACCTGAAATGGTCTTCCAAATTCCACTCCCAACCCCAGCCTTCCCTACATCTATTACTAGTCTTGTGAGGAGGTGGCTTTTTGGCCTTTGACATTTTTTAAATGTTAAAGATACCTTACTAGTCATGGGAAGGGGTTTCCTGCTTCATTTGGCCACACTCCGTGGCTCCTAATTGGCCTCCCTCTTGATGTCTCAGGGTACATCTACACTGCAAAAACAACCAAAAAGAACAAAAACCTCTGTGACAGTGAGTCTCAGAGCTCAGATTAATTGATTTGGTCTCACGGAGCCTATGAGTTGGTGGAGCTCAATTAGAGTCCATGGAATTATGCTGATTTAGACAAGCTGAGCATCTCACCCAGTAGCTTTAACAGTAACCCTGCTATAACAACTAAATAACTCTGATGTAGAGAAAAACTTGGTTTCCTTCTGATGCTGTTTTTCCCAGTAATGCACTTTCTCTGTAATTCTTGAGAATCACCACCTCTTCACTCCTCATTAGAGTGTGCTATATCTTGCAACTAAGATGAACTCAATTGTACCATCCAGGATTGAACGAGGGCAGTGGTCACATCCACTCTTGGCAGCTGGCTTTAGTCTTGGACCCGGTTCCTTGCATCCTGAAGCTGAGAGTTCTGTTTACTACTGTTTTCACAATAGGATTTGGGAACGAGCACTCTGGGAATACAATAGTATACCTCCAGAAAAGTTGCCAAGAGAAAAAATCTTGGCTTCCTCCTTTAGCGGTGGTAGAGTATAGGTAAGGCTGAGCAAAGGTTCTTAGCCCACAAGAAGGGTATAACAGCATATTTTGGCTCAAATAGCTTCCAGGGGAAGGAAGCATAAACTGTTTTTCTTGTTGGGTTCAGGGAAATAAGTCTACTTGGATTTTTGTTAGTATAGGTATTTGCAGCACTAACGAAGGAAAGAATATTTGTGTTATAATTCTCAATCTCCCATTGCGTAAATGTGTAACAAGGGATCCCACCCAAAAGAGCAGAAGGTTGCAATGAGCTCCCACTATGAATAGTTGCACTACATGTAAACTGGCAATGTGTCATAAATGTTTATTAGTAATATCTTTAGACTGAAAGAAACAGGTAGTGATGTCATAGGTACTTAGGGAGAAGATTTTTGAAGTGTGGAGGCAGATGGAGGGTTGTGAGCAGAAGAACACGGGGTTCATTATCCTTCCTAGCTAAAATGCTGCCTGACCTAATCCCAATCGAACCTGACCCACCCCCTCACTTTTTCCCTGATTGTCCCCAGGGTGTGACAGAAAGAAACCAGCATGGACATCTTCTTTCTCTTATAATCAGAAGTATCAGAGGGGTAGCCGTGTTAGTCTGGATCTGTAAAAAGTGACAGAGTCCTGTGGCACCTTATAGACTAACAGACGTATTGGAGCATAAGCTTTTGTGGGTGAATACTCACTTCGTCAGACGCTTGACTAGCCCCCATTGGCCTGGAGAGGCCAGAAGGTAAACAAATCGGCCTGGACCTCCCCTTTGTCACTATTATCAGAAGGGTAGCTGTGTTAGTCTGTATCCACAAAAACAACGAAGAGTTCAGTAGCACCTTACTGGACTCGTCTTTCTCCTCTCACCTTAGATGTTGAGAGGGAGGAAGAATGGCATTCCTGGCCTTTGAGGAGAGGTGAAGGAGAATCTTTGAGCCTGGAGAACAGAGAACAATTCATTGAGGCAGTCGTGTCCTCTAGAGCAGTGCTTCTCAAAGCTAGTCCACCGCTTGTTCATGGAAAGCCCCTGCCGGTTTGTTTACCTGCTGCGTCCACAGGTTCGGACGATTGCGGCTCCCACTGGCTGCAGTTCGCCCTCCCAGGCCAATGGGGGCTGCAGAAAGCAGCGCAGGCCAAGAGATGTGCTGGCTGCCCTTCCTGCAGCCCCCATTCGCCTGGAGCGGCGAACCGTGGCCAGTGGGAGCCATGAACATCCGAACCTGTGGACGTGGCAGGTAAACAAACTGACCAGACCGCCAGGGGCTTTCCCTGAACAAGCAGCAGCCTGTCCTTGAGAAGCACTGCTCTAGAGCAGTGGTTCTTAACCAGGGGTATGTGTACCCCAGGGGGTATTCAGAGGTGTTCCAGGGGGTACTCAGTTTATCTAGATCAGTGTTTATCAACCTGGGGTTTGCAGCCCTGAGGGTGGTTTAGACAGGTTTAGGGGGCATTGCAAACGCAGGGCCAGCATTGGGAGGTGGCAAGCAGGGCAATTGCCTGGGGTCACATGCCATAGGGCCACTCCCTCCCTCCCTCCCGAAGCCAAGTTATATGCATCAGCCCTGGACAGCAGGGCTTGGACTCCAGACAAGGCTCACAAGTGAAAAATAGACTCAAATATCACACTGCACTCTAAGTACAATATTTATATTCCAATCTATTTGTTTTATAATTATATGGTAAAAATGAGAAAGTAAACAATTTTTCAGTAATAGTGTGTTGTGACATTTTTGTATTTTGTAAGCAAGTAGTTTTTAAGTGAGGTGAAACTGGGGGTACTCGAGACAAATCAGACTCCTGAAAAAGGTACAGTAGTCTGGAAAGGTTGAGAATCACTGCTCTAGAGGAGATGATGAGGAGATCCAGGCTGGTGCTAGCTGGCCATCGTTCCCTTCCACCCATGCCATATAGGGCAGATAGTTAGCGAGGAGATGAAGGAAGTAGAGTAGAGGTGGGAGAAATTTACTGTTGAGGATAAATATGGGAAAGGTGGGGAAGGAGAGACTCCTGAAGATGGGATATTCTAGTGTCCATAAGCCAACCAATCAGTGAGGCTTCTAGCTTCCACAGAACAAAAGGTAACACGCAAGTCTTTCAGAATAAAAGATGATGCTTGTTTTGTATTCACTATTATGTATTTTTTTTCCAATGCTGATGCTGGTTTGGAGTGGGCTAACTATAGATAGTACAGTAATTTTACAATGTTGGAACCACTTTTGTGAAGTCTATTATATATAAACTTTTGTTTTTGAAAAATTGGTGTTAGTTTTGTTCATATTTAGTTGCACTTTTAACATAAAAATTACTCAGGCTTCCATTTAGCTAGAAAGACATGTTTTTTAAATTAAACAACTTCTACCGAAGAACAAATGGATTTAAATTACAGGAAAAAATGTTTCATAAAATGCAGAAAAGTTTAGTGAAGCCCAAAACTTTAAAAAAAAATCCTAGAGGTTTGGCAAAATCCCCAGCACTACTAGGTTCTCACATTCCTCATCTGTATACAGCTAAAGCTGAGATTGTGATACCATTGCTTTAACTCCCAGTTGCTCTTAAGGCTACTTGAAATGATGTGGCATTCATTTCTTTTGCAAATCTAAAGCTTTCTGTACCATTAAGCATTTCTAGTACCAGTGTTGCAGTACTAACAATGAGATAGGAGATGGAAATAAATCTGGTTCTGAAATGAGTGATGACCTCATAACAAGGTACAGGTGATTATATGGTTCACCTGCAGGGCAGATGTACCACAGGTAAAGTGTATTGGGAACTTTTTCATGCTCTATTGGCCAGAAGAAGTGATTCTCTGGAGAAGGGGAGGATGAGAGAATGAGCGTGGGTGGTGCTCAGGAATTCACTCTGGTTGGCTGAAGGCTCAGCTCGAAGTAGAAATATGCTGACTTTTTTGTGTGTCTGAGATAAATGTGTTTTAAGAATACCAATGATTTCTTAATCTAGTTTTGCAAGTACAAACAATTACAATGCTTTGTAAAAGAGCTGCTCAGGTTCCATAATCCTAATGTTACAAAGATCAAAATATCTTTCAACTTTCTGGTTTGAGTGTTTCAGTTTTACTTCTGACAATGCAGGAGTTTGAAATAGTGTCTAAATTTAATCTCTGTACATGAATGTGTGGGAAAATGTATAAGAAATGGAATCTGGTACTGTACTGTCCTATATTAGTTGATGTCAGTGAGCACTTATGATTTTAACATAGTTGCTATTTTGTATTTTAAACTGAACATTAGACTTGTTTATTGAAACAGGAAAAGAGCCTGGGTTACCGAGGATGAAAGAATTAAGCATTAAGTGTTTCACTCTTTAACATTAGTGATAGGATTCTCCTGATTACATCAGTCTTACATTAATCTCCCACATGTATAATGATTACTTTATGCAACTGTGTAACATGTTCGACTTACGCTTTTTCAAAACTTTTTTGACACTTAACAAGCCTTTGGTGTCCACGAAAACCCATCTCTGGGGCTGCAGTTAGAATAAGAAAAGTATAGTGCTGAACTGATCTGATCCTAAACCTAGTCCCCAGTGAACATTGCAGTATTGTCATCTTAAAATGCACAGAAAATAAATCAGCATGACATGACATCATTGGCAGGAATTCTTGCTGAGGCGAATCCCCATGCTGCCCTGGCACGTGCTGATTGAACTGTCTCTCATCCCAAGAGTGAGTTATTCCTGTATCTTGGGCTCAACATGGAGCTGTTTATCCTTTTAAAAGTATGTCTTACAGAAACATTTAAGAAATAAAAACAACCAATGAAAATGTTTAAAAAAATTTAAATAAGTTGCTGCAATGTTATGAAACCAGTTGCAATAGTATTGCGCTAACCATTGCATGTAAACAAGAAAGTGAAAATCAATGTAAACTTGTGAATTCAGCCAAACAGCCCCAACAGGAAAAGTTTCCTTGCTAGAATTTTTCTCCAGAGTGTATTGTAGGATTTTTCCATTCAACAGATTTCAACAACAATGCCCATCCATCTCATAATGGACTTTGAGGAGACAGATATCAAATAGGCTATGCTTGGGCTACAGTTTACTGCTCCTTGCAAAGCATTGTCTCCCTACTAGTTGCAAATCTTCCCTCTTTTTGTAAGCTTTTTCTACAGGGCTCATGATTGTCATAAGTTTATTATTATCTTGGGTTATTTTCAATCCTTTCCATTTGTGTGAGCCAAAAGAGTATTGAGCAGAGAGTTAACTCCCTATGTGCCAGATCCTGGCCTCTGCATGCTATCCCATGGACTATAAACAGAGGTGGAACTAAGTCTAGTTTCAAGGTCCAAGCCAGGTGAAATGCAAAGAAGTATATGGTGCAGATGATCAGATATACATTTGATTTTACAGTTCAGTTTTAACAATATTGGGATTCTTAATTACCCAAAGTAAAGTCTTCAAAAAGAAACCTATAACAAATTTATGGCTACCTAAGACATGATGGTCATGATTATAACACATACTGTGATCATTTGGCTGTGGGGAAAGAACAGTCTGGTTCACCTGATCTGAAAGCACAGGCCTCTACTACTTGAGTAAAGGAGAATCTCCATGAGTTTTTTAAAAGTAAAGGGCCTATGCTGCATAACTAAGCAGTTCTGATCCTGTTCATTCGAGAGCAATGGGAGATATACAACCTTTCCATTTCATTACAATTTTCTTGAGCATCCCTTTAAAATTATTCAAAAAGTACATCATGCCAAATACATTTTGTCCATTTAGAAGTAGGATTTCAGCCTCCAGCGTTGAAAGGGAAGTAGTAGCTATAGTAGATAACACAATTTAACTTACCTCATATGTGAGGTGTTCTTAAAGCACAGAGAGCTTGTATTTCAAAACTAAATGATTTTTATTCAACATTGTGTAGCTCAGTAAAGAGAGCTTGTTGTAAACTGCAACCACTCCACAGTATGCCCTTTTACAGAGAATACAGGTTGAATTCAAAATGCATTAAAAAGTGACCTAAGAACATTCATAGGTCCACATAATAAAAAACTGTTTAGTATCCATCTCTGACAAAAATCTATGTAGGGCAGTGGTTCTCAACCAGGGGTACATGTACCTACGGGGGTATGCAGAGGTCTTCCAGAAGTTATAACAACTCATCTAGATACTTGCCTAGTTTTAAAACAGGCTACATAAAAAGCACTAGTGAAGGCAGTACAAACTAAAATTTCATACAGACTACTTGTTTATACTGCTTTATATATTATGCACTGAAATATAAATACAATATTTATATTCCAACTGATTTTATAATTATGTTGTAAAATGAGAAAGTAAGCAATTTTTCAGTGATAGTGTGCTTGACTCTTTTGTGTTTATATGTCTGATTTTGTAAGCAAGTCATTTTTAAGTGAGGTGAGACTTGGGAGTATGCAAGACAGTCTAGACTCCTGAAAGGGGTACAGTAGTCTGGAAAGGTTGAGACCCACTGATGTAGAGGAACAAACTTCATACAAACCCCTACTGGGTCCATCTTAAATTCAGTCACATATTTGCCCAGTGTGATGCTCAGGGGCACTCTGATCACAGTTGCTGGGCTACGTGATTTAAATAGGTAGTGTAACACCATCACTTCTTTTAATGATCAGTGTAAAAGTAGGGAACCTGGGAAAGAATGTGGCTGACAAATTACCATACCAGGCTGCCACATCCTCCTTTAGAATTACTAATTTAGAAATTCTAAAAATGGTTTCCATATGTATATGTATAATATGGGACAGCTAGTACCATGTCCCTTTTCTATTTTATCTGTCTCACCAGTAGTACTGGTGAATTTGTGTAGCTGAGAGATGTACTGACAGCATAAAGGAGAGAATGATGTTCAGATTGGCCTATGCAAAAGGTGAAAAAGGGGGTTGGTATTTAATCTTCCTCCCACCTGACTTTGAGAAATAACAGTGCAGAAAAATCCCTGTGTATACACACAGTTTCTGAGAGCCCTTTGGGTTCACAATTTTTGATTCCCATATTTACAAAGATAAAAATAGCAGTGTCTCCTCCGATGCTGGCCATATGGGATAAAATATCAAGACAGTGCTTGGGAGATAGACAGTCAATCCAACCCAAGAGAGCACTGCATTCAGGGTCTAGGATATGTGCAGATCCAGTTTTTTCCCCTCAGTCAGCATTCCTAAGGATATGTCTACACTGCAACTGGGAGTATGCTTCCCAGCATAGGTAGATAGACATGCTTGAGCTAGTGTGCTAAAAATAGCAGTGTAGCTGGGAGTAGCTTGGGTGGCAGGTCAGACAAGCCACTGAAGCATGTACCCAGGGGGTCCAGGCAAGGTTGTACTCAGGCAGCTATCCTGAATTGCATGCTACCCATCCAGCTACACTACTGTTTTTAGCATGACATCTCAAACAGAGCTAGTGCTTGTCTACCTGAACTGGGAAGTATGCTCCCAAGCTGCAGCATCAACATACCCTTCAAATGCTAACTTAATTTGTGTCACTGAACAGACAGAGACCTTCTAAATGATGGAAAAGTCTTAAGTTTGACAACCACCTTCCTGCTTGGAGCAGCTCTTTGGTTCTTTGTGTTTTGGAGGCATCTGCTCTAGCATCTTAAGATATCTATAGCAGACAAGTTCTACTGGTGCTATGCTCCTTATTCTCAGTCTCTCTCCTGCATATGATATTGGCTATAGGAAGGCCAATGCAGAGCTATAGCATGTCTGTGAGGAAAAGGTAGCTACGGATTTTGAAAAGTGACTTCTAACCCGGTGTACTGAGTGGAATGGGAGACCTGATTTCTTTAAATGGGCTTTCAGTGTGCATTTTTTGTGCACAATAATGAAATGATTCCTTCATGCGTAAGAATGTATCCGAGTGCAGTCATACATGAATCATGCACTTCATGTGCATTGTGAGGCAGGAGGCTGATGTGAATTGTGAATTCACTTTGGTTGTCTGGAAAGCATCTCTCTGGAGCAAGATATACAAAACTAACAAACGTTGCCTGGGCTACTAGGGAGATGAATATACATACACAGTATTTGTAACAATGTCTCATTGTCTGGAGAACCTCTCTTAATGATACAGCTTTTTGACACTGTCTTTGGGCAAATTTTGACATACAGGGCATTTAAAATCTGCTTGGCTTTGGAACAAGCGCTGCTCTGCTAGGTGAAAGCCAGCAAGGAGGGAGCCAGTGTGGGATTACATGGATCCACAAACCAGGCCCCCTCATTACAGGTGGTAGTGCAGTGCTCATAGAGACTACTGAAGTTTCAGTAATGGTTATGGAGCAGCTACAATGCTGTTCTGCAGTCTGTGGGTCGGGGGATCCCATTCTCCTGATACATGTGGAACACCCCCCACAAAACTGTACTTGGGGACCAACATTTGGTCCTTTGTGACTAACCTTTGCAGTGGAACAGGAACATTAGCATTCTGGTATGTACTCAATTCATCTATACTTTTCTTGTAAAGCAGCATTATTGTATAGCTAGCCGTACCTGCCTTTCAGGATTTTGCAGTAAAAGAACTTTTTCTGAGAATGTATATTTAATGACTTTAGTAGCTAAGACTGATAAATGCTTGAGACAAGAAAGAAGAGGCCTATAAACTATTTACCATCTTTTGCTTAGAAACTTTCACTATTATAATAGAATACAGTTTTTTGTGTGTGCAAACTTTAGTGTCTTGTCCCAAGAGTATATTTTGTGAAAGGAAGAAACACAATAAGCAAGTGGAATTATGACCCTGTATAATGTAAAATTTCTGCAGGGTAGCAGCTAATATGACAGGTTTGTTGCCTTTTCTGATTCTGATTTCTGACATTACACACCTGAGTCTCATTCTTGTTTGAAAGTAAATATAATTAACTCATGAATGTATTGGATTCCTAGTGGTTTAGGTAATTATAAACATGCAGCACTTACCCAACCTGCCTTATGGTCAGTACCAATATTTCACAAACAAAGCTGATCCCTCAAAGCCCAGTCAGTTCTGTGAAACTGACCTATTGTTGCTAGCAGTGATGGAAATGGATTTAACTGCTAGAAAACAGTTTTTAGTGCTATTGCAGGAAGCTCATCTAAATGACACTGTCTGCATGTGTTATACACTTTTCACTCAGTTCTATTTATCTTCTGTCAATTTTTCATTTTTTGATGGAATTGTCTTGGTTTTGTCAAAAAACAAAAACCCAAACCGAACTCCCTTTCAGTTTCTGAAAACAAAAAGATTCAATTTTTTTGACCCAAAAAAATCCGCAAAAAAGTTTATAGCCATTTTTTTTTAAAAATAAAATCAGATTTTTGACCATCTGTACTGGTTGAGTTTCAACACTAGCTCAAGGGGACCGTTAGCTGAAAACAGTTACCAAAAGGTAAATTTCCTAGATTATATGATGGACATGGGAGAATGCAGCAAAAAGTGTATTGTATAAATTGGATACCCAAATCACTCTTTCCTTACTTCACTATTATTTCATCACATAATTCAAATTTATTGGTAGGGCCTTACCAAATTGATAACCATGAAAAATGTGCCATCCTTACTTCTGTGGTGCTGCTGGCAGAGGCTCTGCCTTCAGAGCTGGGCCCCCGGCCAGTAGCCACCGCTCTTCAGCTGCCCAGTTCTGAAGGTAGGGCCACCGCCAGCAGCAGCCACCACAACCCCCCAACAATAACCTTGCAGCCCCTCCCCCCTTTTTTTGTGTCAGGACCCCTACAATTACAACACCGTGAAATTTCAGATGTAACTAGCTGAAATCATGAACTTTACAATTTTTAAAATCCTATGACCATGAAATGTACCAAAATGGACCGTAAATTTGGTAAGGCCCTATTTATTGAACCTGATGAGAGGGAAGTTACAGCTTGTAGGAATTTAAGAAAGTAGTACTTTTTAAAAATTGGAAGTACAATGGTAAATGTGACCTGAAAAGTAGGCATTCCTGTATTCTAGGAGATGTGAGTAGAGATGCTGTTGCTTGCAACTGAGATGAAACAGTGCTTAAATTAAGCATTGGACTGGAAATATCTGCACTCTTTTTGAATTCTTTTCTGTACATTTGTAATTGTTAGAGGGTTTTTTTGGCATATTTTTCCAAGAACAGGACTTATTGGAATTATAGCCTGTAGGTTTTTCTACTTTTTAGAAGCCAGTTTAAGCCCTGTGTGTAGTTCAAAGGAAGTTCTGGATCTGTCATTGCTTGCATCATCAGGCAGTTTATACCACAGTTTTTAGGTCTGTGATATCACATTTCAATATCTTGTTTAAATACATTTATATGATTGCTTCCTTTGATGGTGCAGGGAGATAATTTTTAAATTCCAGAGAGTAGGAGAAAAATGAATAGGTGCACTGGGTTGGGTTTGCCAATCAGGGAGTGCTGCCATAGTTGCATCAGCCTTGATTAAATGCTAGGCAGAGCTGGGTGCAGTGTGGTGACTCAGTGTCACATACCATTTCCTGTCTGGTAAAGGACAAACACAGCTAAATCCCCAGTATTTATGTTCAAACTGAAATGCACATATGAGGACATGGCACAGTTGCTACAAGTTAAATGTCCTGGAAAAATGCAAGAAATACAGGGAAAGTAGTTTAAGGATAGAGTTGTCAATATGGTGCTCTCAGTCAATCTGCTACAGTTAGCCCATTTGATTTTTCTGGGAGGCTTTTGGCTGGGTCTATGACTCAGTGACTTCAGACCATGGCTACATAGAGTATTATAATTCATAGCATCATAGACTTTAAGGTCAGAAGGGACCATTATGATTATCTAGTCTGACCTCCTGCACAACACAGGTTACAGAATCTCACCCACCCACTCCTGTATCAAACCTGTGTCTGAGCTGTTGAAGTCCTCAAATCATGGTTTAAAGACTTCAAGGTGCAGAGAATCTTCCAGCAAGTGACCTGTGCCCCATGCTGCAGAGGAAGGCGAAAAACCACATTGGCTTTAGGAGCCTTGTCATGTTTTGCACAATGGAAAGTTACAGTATTCAATTGGGTTTACACTAGAAATGGACAAATCCTGTGAGAGATGGATTGAGCTGGTATATGACAATATACCATAACAACATTTGTCTCATGGCCTCCTCATTTTCTACAGAGTTTATGCTGACTGTAAATTTTTGTAAAAAAACCAACAAAACTTTCCAAATGTGAATCGAATTGAGTGTTGCTTTGAATCTGCAGGTGAAAAGTCGGAAAGAACTCAAGTGTAAACTTCCCTCAGTTGGATGTTAACTGTGAATCCTAATGACAACACATATCAACTTTAAATGTTTCACTGCTGATCAGTTTAGCAGAAGCCTCCGGTAATTTCTGGAGCATGGGTAGGTTTTTTGGATAGAGTGCCCCCATTTTCATTCAGCACATGGCTATACAGCAAGACCAACAGTCAAGCCAAACTTTCTCTGATTCACAAGCCTTTCTAGCAAGGCTGGACTCTGTTGGTTTGCATAGTTTCAACTCCAAATCAGGTGAAACCTGGCATGTTTGGCTGAGATCAACTTTGAATAAAAAAATGTAAGAGGTGCAAAGTCTTGGGGAAACAAAATTGGAGTAAAAGTTTCCCATGACTCTTTGCAAGTGGATCATGGTGACTTAAGAACAGTGCTGCTTTTTGGTGAAAGCATATGTGCAGTTCTGAGAACTGGACCTGGGAGCAGGGGAGAAGGTAGATATTACAAAATAAGGTTTAGTACTACTACAGCAAAGCTCCAATTTAAACAACTGAATAAATAGAACTTCCTGAAATGTTCTGGTTTATTTTAAATATATAGTCTGAATTTATGTAAAATAGATGAAATGCTGGATTGAGAGAGCCAAGACCATAGAGAGAAGCACTAATTAAGAAACAAGGAATTTCCATGGAGCATTGCCTGTATAATCACATCTTAATCCCAAACGTGGATTCCCAGTGCCACATATTGTGCTAACCGCTAGGTTATCAGACTGGTTTAAATGTGGAAAAGTCTTAGGCCTGGTCTACATGGATGGGGGAGGAGGGGATTGATCTAAGATACGCAACTTCAGCTATGAGAATAGTGTAGCTGAAGTCAATGTATCTTAGATCGAATTAAAACTACTTACTTCGCATCCGCGTGGTGCTGGATCGATGGCCATGGTTTCCCCGTTGACTTTGCTTCTGCCTCTCGCACTGCTGGAGTTCAGCAGTCAACGGGAGAGCAATTGGGGATTGATTTATTGTGTCTACACTACACGCGATAAATCGATCCCCGATAGATTGATCACTACCCGCTGATCCGGTGGGTAGTGTAGACATACCCTTAATATTGAAATAAAATACCCTCTTTTCCTACATATTGTATTACAAAGAAGGAGAAGGGATATTGTCATCAGTGAATTTTGTGGTGTCTCCCATCCCCACCAAATAGATAGTCAAATGTTTAAGAGTTGCATCGATAACTATTTGCCTGTTTTATGGCATTTGAAAAGAAAGTTCATTAATGAAAGTTCATCATTAGCTAACTGGAAAGTAAATGTAATCGTTAGTTCTGAAATGCTGAATCATGCTGATGCTTTCAGCCAGGAGTTGATGCAATTCCTCCTTTATCACCGGAAGATCTTTGGTAATTACAGGCACACCTCGTCTTTGAATGGGCTTGGTAGGGAACTGCTGATAACGTAGACCAGTGATACTCAGGCCTCAGTGGTTTAGGAACTAAATTAGCAATCAACATTACCCCAAAAAGCCATGTTGTTTCATTACTGTATAGTGCATTACATTATTCTCACAGCAAATAAGTTATTAACTTAATTGGTTAATAACATAGTAAAAGCATCCTGATTGGTTAATTATTAAATTGGTGTTTTTTAATATCATGTGCTGCAAAGTGCTGCAGAAGACACATTAAAGAGCCACTTGTGGATCATAACCCTCAGTCTGAGTGTCACTGCCTTAGACCTAACATTAGGTATTAATATAGATTTAAAACTTGAAAGCAACTAAGGGACTAGGGAAATGGCTACACTTGCACATGTAGAGTGCTGTGAGTTAAACCAGCTCTCGGAGACCGCAGCAGGGAAAGCATTGCAGAGTGTTCACACAGTCAGCTGTAAGCTTAGTGGCGTGGCCACATTTGCGGCACTTGCAGTGGCATTGGGAGTGGTGCATTATGGGCAGCTATCCCAGAGAACAACTCTTTCCATTCTGGTACTGTGGCTTGTGGGAAGGGTCGGGGGGGGGGGAGTTGCGGGGCATTCTGGGTCCTGTCCCACTGCCCCATGATGCATCACTTTGCATCCCAGCAATTCCTGTGCTTCCATCCGCACTTGGCGTCATCTTCCAACATTTTTTGTATTGCGTGCTCTGTCTTCCCTTTCGGTCTGCGGGAAAGGATCCTGAACTTGAGGAATATGCTGATGGGTCTCACCAGCGCATCATGAATTGCAGTCGAGTTACTCCTTACGCTACAAAGTGACAGTGATGAGTCCGACGATGATGTCAACTCATGTAATGCATACGACATGAGATTGCTTGTGGCATTCATGGACATGCTCATCACAGTGAAATGCCACTTTTGGGCTCAGGAAACAAGCACTGAGTGGTGGGATCACATAGTAATGCAAGTCTGAGATGATGAGCAGTGGCTGCAGAACTTTCGGATGAGGAAAGCCACTTTCATGGGACTGTGTGCCGAGCTCACCCCCACCGTGCAGTGCAAGGACATGAGATTAAGAGCTGCCCTGCTGATGGAGAAGTGGGTTACTATTGCAATCTGGAATCTGGCAACTCCATGCAGCTACCGATCGGTCGCTAACCAGTTTGGAGTGGGAAAGTCGACCATTGGAATCATGTTGATGCAAGTTTGCAGGGCCATTAATCTCATCGTGCTCAGAAGAACCATAACTCTGGGCAACGTGCATGACATTTGGCTGGCTTTGAACAAATGATTTTCCCTATCTGTGGAGGGGCAATAGATGGGATGCATATTCCAATTCTGGCACCAGCCCACCTAGCCTCCAAGTACATAAATTGGAAGGGGGATTTCTCTATGGTTCTCCAGGTGCTTGTGGATCACCATGGGTGGTTCATGGATGGTAATGCAGGCTGGTCTGAAATATATATGCGTCATGCACCTTTCCAGAACACAGGCCTGTTCAGGAAGCTGCAAACTGGGACTTTTTTCCCAGACCAGAAGATCACCATAGGGGAAGTCAAAATATCCATTGTGATCCTTGGAGCCCCTACTTACCCTTTAATGCTGTGGCTCATGAAACCCTACACAAGGAGCCTTGACAGCAGTAAGGTGCAGTTCAACAACAGGCTGAGTCGGTGCAGAATGACTATTTGAGTGTGCTTTTGGCCATTTAAAGGGCTGTTGGTGCTGTCTGTATGGGAAGCTGGACCTGGCCGATGACAACACCCTCGCAGTTATAGCTTAGTGCTGTACCCGCCATAACGTTTGTGAAGGGAAGTGTGAAAGCTTCACTCAGGCATGGACATTGGAGGTTCAGCACCTGGAGGCTGAATTTGAACAGCCAGAGACCAGGGCTATTAGAGAGGCCCAGCACGGGGTTGTAAGGATTAGGGATGCCTTGAGGGAGCAATTCAATGCTGAAAGCCACCAGTAATATTTGGTGCCTTTCACGGGAATGAGGTGCAGAGGTTCCAATGCTAGTAGGCATCTGTGTTTGCTATGTATGATGCACTGACTTGCCGTGCCTGTTGCTTTCCTGGGCTATGGTATCTTTTACTTAATGCAATAATAAAGAATGTTTTCAAAACCAAAAAATTCATTTATTGAAAAGAAACACAACTGCTTTGGAAACAGAACGGGCATGAAACATCTGTGCTGTGTGGTAGGAGGGAAGGGGGTGGGGTGGGGAACGGAATGAGACAATCACAGATTTGCATATGTCTTGTTATCATACTCAGCCTTCCTGTCTGGAGTGCAGTGCAAAATGGCTAAAATGCATGGTGATGGGGGTTGAGTGCAGTGGGTAAGGGTTGTAGTTTGCAGGGCTGGGTGGTGAAGCTACAGGTGTGTGAGGCAGCTGGTGGTGATAAGAAACCGGATGTTGGGGGAAGTGGGTTGGCAGTGACATGGGGGCACAAGGCAAAGAGTTTTGGGACAATGGTTGCAGGGGCGGGGTGAGTGCGGATGTGCTCTGTCTGCAGTGCTATGAGCGCCTGTATTGAGTCTGCTTGGTGCTCCATGATGCTTCGGAGCCACTTTGGTGCCAGCGAGCCGCATTCTGCTGGTGGAGCCTCCTTTCAGTCTCCCGCCACTCCTGTACTTTTTGATTTTCAGTAAGGGACTGCTGCATGACTTCTTTTGGCCGTTGATCACAAGGACGGCTGGGATCTCAAGGTTGCATCTGTAAAGCCAAAATGCAACACTTAACAGAGGCAGCATTTTTCACACCAGACAGAGCAATGATTCGACTGTACCTAAAGACAAGCACAGTGTACACAATAGCAGAAATTGCCCATCCCAAAGCAAGTGCACATAATCCACAGGAGCCCCAGAATGGTGAGTAAGCATAAAGGCAAGGGGGACTAATTGTTTCACGGCTGTACTGTCTTCTGGGGTCCTGTGCCTTGGGGAGAGCCAACAGCTGCAGGGCGACCCTATATTGAATACTGTCCCCAAATTTTCCACGGGATGAGTTTGTCCTGGAAGATATCTCGCTGCTGAGAGTGACCTGGGAAGCAAGGGAGGGTCTTCTACTACAATGCAGCTTCCACCCTGGCCCTTATGCCACTTGCCTGTGTGTAGCAATGGTCCCCCACCCCTCTCGGCACAGTGGCACGGACATGTTAGCCTTACTGGGACAAGGAGCACAGTAGCTCTGCCGAGGAACCTGCACAAGTGGATTGCCCAGCTTCTGCATGAGATCTTTGAAGAAATCACTGAGGTTGATCACTGCGATGTGAGAGAGCACATCAATGCCCTATTCCGCATCTAGGCATGCATGCAGCCCTAACCCTTCTTCTGCAACCCTCCTTGCCCCAAGAGCCTGCACCGAACAGCTACCTTCCCAAAATAAAAACCACTTACTGGACACCTCCTCTGCTGTTTTTGTTCTTCCCCAAGCACCATCTGCTGCGACTAGCTATCTTCCTCCTGGCTTGAAAACAGCTCCTGACTGCATGCATCTAGGGATCCCATCCTCTGGCTTGGCACCCGCTCCCGCTTTCCTCCTCCTGCCTTGTTGAACTCTGTGCTGCTACGGCCTCTGAAGTGTCCATGGTGGTCTTCGGAGTGGAGGTGGGGTCGCCCCCAAGTATCGCGTCCCGCTCTTTGTAGAAATGGCAGATCCAGGGGCAGCTCTAGACATTTTGCTGCCCCAAGCACAGCATCATGCCGCAGGGGGCACTCTGCCGCTCGCCGGTCCTGTGGCTCCGGTGGACCTCCCGCAGGCGTGCCTGCGGAGGGTCTGCTGGTCCCGCGGCTTTGATAGAGCCGTGGGACCAGCAAACCCTCCGCAGGCACGCCTGCGGGAAGTCCACGGGACCAGCGGACCCTCCAGAGGCATGCCGCTGAAGACACCCTGCCTGCCACCATCCCGGTGACCAGCAGAGTGCCCACCGCAGCATGCCGCCCCAAGCACGCGCTTGGTATGCTGGGTCCTGGAGCCGCCCGTGGGCAGGTCGTGGGGGCAGCACTGGAGTGGCAGTTTGCCTTGCAGGCTTTGTGGTAGGCATTCTGCAGCTCCTTCACTTTAACCCTGCACTGCACTGCGTCCTGGTCACGGCCCCTTTCCATCATGGCCCTTGGGTACTGTAATTCCTACGGCTGGGGCGCAGCTGGGACTGGACAGCTTCCTCCACCCAAACACTGATGAGGTCCAGCACCTCGCTGTTGCTCCATACTGGGGATCACCTGGTGCGTGGAGGCATGGTCACTTGGAAAGATGCGCTGAGAGCACGCCACGCCTTGCTGAGCAAACGGGAAGGGGAATTTCAGAATTCCCAGATAATCTAAAGGGCGGGTCTTACAGTTGGTCACCTGAAAGCAGGGCAGTAGAGTTCAAAATGATGACCAGAGTGGCTAGAACAGGCATTAAGGGGACACTTCTGGAGGTCAGTCAGAGCGCATTAATAGACCAGGGTGTCTACACTGGCACCGCGGAGCTCCAGTCAGGGTGCAGCAAGCTTTCTGCTTCTCGTGGAGGTGGATTACCAGGGGCGCTCTAGCTGCGGAGTCCAAGCGCTGTACATGTCTTGCCAGTGTGGACCCCTCAGGCGTTAGAGCACATTAAGTCAGCCGCAGGTGCTCTAACTTGCAAGTGTAGCCAAGCCCTAACTTCTGGAGCTGTTCTCAACTTTCTTATGCCTTTCACCTTGTTGCCATAGCATTACGTAGTGGGGATGTTATGTGCAGGTATCAAGGGTGAAAGAGACCTTCTTGCCATCTTTGAAGTAAATTTGCTGCTTTAAGTGGAGGAAGACATGTTGAAGGAACTGTAGCCCAAAGTTCTGATGTTCTAACAGTGAGTATGCAGTGACTGAACAAAGCTAAAGACCTTTGTTCTAGCTGGCAAATCTAGCCATAAGTGATCCAGTTTTTAATTATTTCAAATATTTTTTGTACTGTAATAGTTTTTTTTAAGGGTGACCCGTATAAAATAATATATATATCAGTTTTGCTGCAAACAAACTTACTGCAGGAAAAAATACTGATGTAAGTATGGGGAAAGCGCGACCATTGCATTTATACTTCAAAGTAGTTTAGACAAAACACTGCTGATTGTACACTGAACTGTTACTGGCAGTTACTAAATGTCTATAATCAACAAAACTCTGGCGGGGGGAGAATGTTCATCCTTTATATTCAGTTGTTTATAACAAGATTTTATGTATGCTGTAACAGAGGTGCTGCCCTAAAAAGCTATTGCTTTTTATGCTCCATTGTGGATAACCTGAAAAATGTGAAAATTATCTTGCTATAAAATTGCTTCCTTTTCATTTTAGCAAATAGTAAAATGTTTGTTTTTTAAATCAGTGCAATCAAAGACAATGTGGGTGCATTTTATTTACTTGTTTGTGATCAGTGTAATTAATGTAATGTGCACAGTTCTAGGAATGTGAAGTCTGATTCTGCTCTAATTGTAGTCAATGACAAAACTCCCATTGACTTTAGTGGCACAGGACTGGGCCCAGTGCTGGTTTCCTGTTTCAGGGGGGCCTAATACAATATGTTAAAGTGGCTTTTAAGATAGTTACTTTAAAATGTCTAAAATTAAATAGAAATGGGTTACTGTGATTATTTGTAAGAGCGTTTAGACAAATGTGAGTGCAGGTCATGACTTGCTTTGCTGATGGGGATCTTTGGTTGGAAAGGGTGTTTTTTTTTGTTTTTTTACACTGTAAGTTATTTAAGAACCTGGATTACACTTCCCGCCCGATTTTAACAGTTTTATAGTAAGTTACGTGCATATCTTTATCCCACTTGCTGATATTCCTTTAAGGCTGTGCCAATTTTTGCATTATTAATTTGTGTTTCTGGAGTTATATGTTGGTTGTAAAAATTGACTCCAAGCTTGAACTTGCCATGTAGTTTCAGCTAACCTGTTGGGGTGGGTGGGTGGGTGGGTGTGTGTGTGTGTGTGTGTGTGTGTGTGTGTAAGTTAAGTACAAAAAGCATCAGTAGTTTCTAGCAACCTTTGCACATATTTCCATTTTAAGAAGGTCCTAGTGTTTGTTTAAAAACAAAAAATCAAAACCCAAGAAGTGTGAAGAGCTGTTTCTCCTAGCGTGGACTTGTGCCTTGGCATTTTGCGGGAATGCATCTGAAGAAGTTATATGTGTTCTTAATTTCATTGTATAGGGTGAGTATGCTGCATTGCATACAGCCCAAACCCTTCCACCAGAACTTAAATATGTTTAAATTTTTCTGGTAAATTGACTTGGTGCCTGACCCAGGAAGCCCTCCCAATAACTGCAGTGGTAGTGTCACATTCAGAGGGTATACAGTATTGTGAGAATGGTAGCCACAGCATATACACAGACGTGTAGGAAGAATCAGGATGCATTGCATTAGTAGTCTGGCCTGTCAGTTTTGTTCATACTCATGTTTAGTTGAAAACTGAAAGTGTTGGTTCATTTCCTTTGTACTGTTTTAATCAGTAATGTTGTGTCACCTCGTCTGATGAACTCACAGGGCGTTGGTGTGGCTGTCCAAGGAAGGCTCCTGGATAGAATAGGATTTGTTTTGCAGGACAGGACTGAGGTGCATTGTAACAGCTTTTGTGAAAGTGTCAGGAGTGTTGAGAATGGAGCAGCAGGTCTATTATGGGTCAGGACAGAGAAGAATTCTTGGCAGGTGTGTGTAGTAGAAACTTTCCTTCCTTTAAAATACTCTCAGTTCTAACTAATTTCATATATGGATTGATGACCAAGAAGAAAGAAGCTTATTGTTTTTTTAAAATTCTAATTCTAATCAATAAGATAGACTGCAATGGCTCTGAAGGAGTTACGGTAAGGGTAATAAAATCCCATTTTAATGGTGTGGTTCTGCCCTGAAAAGTAAACAGTGCCAATTTACATCGTCTTGCCCAACAGTTCTGCTATCTTGTGTGTATTTGAGTCATATCTGCTGATTTTAGTAACAATAAATATTTAATGCTTTTTACTCCTGTTATCTGTGCAGAGCCAACACAGGTGAAAAGGGAGCTGGATTCTATTCCTTCTTGGGCATAATCAACAGAATTGTTTTTTAAGTTGCAGACATTTAAGCTTGTTAAAATCCACTGAAGACAAGGGGTTTGCAGAAGGTCACTGAGGGCATAATTTGGCCTCATCAAGTTTGAATTTGAGAGTGAAGTATTTAATGCTAGTGTCCTGACAAATTCTAGCTTGTTCGGTTATATTCTAAACAATATACACATCTTGCTGCTGCCTTCCTCCCAAGAGGTGCTGGCATTTCACTGGTATATGAAATAATCTCTGTGCATAGTGTATACATTAAGTGAAGTTGGTAAAATACGTTAAGATCCTGGTGGATGGAAGGCATGATATAAATGTAAGGTTATAGCAACGTGAGGAATTTGCTGCTTGAGGTGTCTTTGATATTTCCTTGCACAAAAAAAAACCACTCCTCTACTCTTCTGTTTTGTGTACTCTGAAGACATGTAATGTTACACAGCAAAAGATTTACATAATAAAATATGTCAGAGTGAAATGTATAATTATTCCAAAAATGGGTAGGTCAGTTCAGAACTTGTACTAAACATCCTGAAGGGCAGCAGCAATGTTCTTGCCATAAGGTTACATAAGCTCCATATGGCCCAGAATCAACAAGTTTTTTTCCTTTGTTGTAAAAAAGTGTGGAAAATGCTAAGGTCTTCAAAAATGTACTACTGAACAGAGTTACATAAACTAGTAAGTATCATGCTGTGACATTCACCTATAAGTGAACTTCAGCTTAAAGAGGAGAGATTGAGACATTGTACTTCGATAGATGCAGTCATGACTTGCAAACAGCCTAGGCTCTGCATAAAAAACAGAAGAATGCTTTATGCAGTGTTGTTGTAGCCCTGTCGGTACTAGAATATTAGAGACCAGGTAGGTGAGGTAATATCTTTTATTGGACCAACTTCTGCTGATGAGAGAGACAAGCTTTTGAGCTTACACAGAGCTTCAGGTTTGGGAAATGTACTGAGAGGAAATGTTTACCCTGCAATTAGAAACCTGTGACTGGCCTGTGCCAGCTGACTTGGGCTCTGCCTGTGGGGCTGTTTAACTTCCAAGCTCAGGCTAAAGTCTGTAATGATGCCTACACAGCAGTTAACAGTCCCACAGCCCATGACCAGTGAGCTCAAGTCAGCTGGCACAGTCCAGTTGTGGGTTTTTAATTGCAGTACAGACACACCCAGAGTGTCACAGCTAAATACATGGTTGAACAGATTGTTTGTTTAGCATAAGTAGCTAACACATTTCAAGGGACCATTGAAGGTGAAGTAGTCTATTAACACCCCTGCAGTGCTGGGGGGGAAAAGAAGGAGGGGAAAGGCATAAGCCAAAAGCTTATCTCTCACTAACAGAAGCTGGTCCAGTAAAAGATACTACCTCACCCACCTTGTCTCAGGGCTTTCTACATTTACCGGAAGCTGTGGTGATTGATGCATCGGCGGTCGATTTAGTGGGTCTAGTGAAGACCTGCTAAATCGACTGCCGATCGCTCTCCTGTCAACTTCTGTACTCCACCTGATTGAGAAGAGCAAGTGGAGTCGACAGGAGAGCGTCTCCGGTCAATGTCGTGTAGTGTGGACCCTGCATTAAGTAGGTCTAAGCTACGTCGATTTGAGTTACACTATTCACGTAACTCAAATTGCATAGCTTAGATCGACTTTTCCCTTTTAGTGTAGACAAGGCCTCAGAAGAATGCTTTCTTGATCCTGGCTCAGAGGGTACAGAGACATTCCTTGAGCAGGTGAGGCAAACGCCTTAAAGTTACAATACCCCTCCAAAGTCTAAGGTTTTCATTAAAATGCCATTAAACCATGGAGGAAAAATGTTTTTAGTTAACAGAGGTGGGTATGGCTAGGAACAACCCTTGAAAAGATGTTTAAAAGGTTTTGGGTTTGAGGGGGAATAATGCACAACGTATAATAGAATCTGGTATATTTAAATATTTGCAAACTCCCACAAGCTGGAGTCTCAGATGTAGCACATAACTCTCCTCACTTGCATCTGAAGCTGAGAGCAAGTTAATGCTGATCATAATCAAAGCAATACTGATCAATTACCAGTTTTCTGTAGTAACATAGGACCTGATCCTGGAACCACTGAAGTTAGTGACTTACTGTCATTGTCTTCATGGAAGGATGAGGTGCTTATCCTGTTTGGAGTTCTTCCACATTCCTTGTTTTTTGGAGGTGATAGATCTTCTGTGGTTTTTCTGTGTGGGACCATTCTTGTATCATGCATTGATATGGCAACATAGTCAGCAAGAGGAGTTTCTGTGTAAGAAGTGGAGACAATGTTGTAGGAGATTGATATACTAGGCACAGGAGCCATGAGGGCATATGATCCTTTAATTTTTGTGCAAACCCCTTCCCCAAAAAAACGCCACATCATGGAGAGAATATGCATAGTAATTTTTATATACTATGCCATATAATACATTATAGAGATATTGTTTTCATGCCATTATTGTTAATGCAGTTTAGCTAATGAAAAAATCTTGTACACAAAGCAAAGACTATAAAAGTTTGGCTTGAACTGACAAAAGTCAGAAAATGCTGTGTGAGGGTTGAAATAATCAGGTCAGTAATCTGCAGTTTGAAAAGCCTCTCTGTAAGTATTTAAATAATCATCACTTTGAGAAATCTATACAGTAAATCTCTAAAAAGAACATACCATAACTTAGCAAGTGAGATGTCAGTTTGGGGCAATTCTTGTCAACATTTAAAGGACTTTTTTCTCTTTCTTTTTGTGTGATTATTACCTGCAAAAATAGCTGACGTGTTCCTGTTGCAGCTGATGTTAACAGTAAAACTCACATTGATTTAATGGAGCAGGACTGGGAGTCACAGGTAGGTTTGTGGGCTGCTTACCAATCTTATTGTGGTGGGTGAAGATTATATGACCACTTGCTCGTTCTCTCCCTCAGTTTCACCACCTCACTCCCCTCCCTGCATACCACATAGCTCCAATGAGATTTGCTTGAAGTTTCCAGTTCACATAAACACAAAAGATCAAAGATCAAAACCACCGAGTTCACCTGCTTTCATGTCAAAACCCTGAAAAGCCCTGATTTTATTTTTAGTGCAAAGCTATTACTGAGATTCACAACCCTTGGTGACCCTTTTGATGCATGTCCTTAAAGTTCCGAGTTTCAAATAAAATTGAAACTAGGTTGTGAGCAGGAGCAGGTTCTCTTACCTATTGGGTGCAGTTCTGGGGTGGGGTAAAGGAACCTGGCTCTCCCACTCCACTGGGTTCCAACTCTGGGCCCTTGGAGGCTAGTTCGGCTTCATGCATCTGGCAGTGTCTTGCGTCAGCCTCCCTGGATCTTTTCCTGCCTCACTGTGCATCCCACCTGGCCTTTTGTTCCTGGGAAGCTCTGGCTTCTGGTCCTGGTCCCAGTCTCCGAGTGCTGTGTCTCCCCTGTTCCCTGGCTTGGTTTGGGCTTGGCTCTCATCCTTTCCCAGGGCATAGCCTTCTCCCTGGCCTGCCAGCCCCTAACTGAGCGGTCTGGCTGCCTTTTAAACCCTGCCACTAACCTGAGCATGCTCAGCACCAGTGGAGGGGTTGGGACTCCTTAGCCCAGAGTTGCTCTTTAGCCCCGTCCTGTTCAGTGAGGGGTTTAGACACGGTCACACAGGCTTAGGGTTTTGTTGCAGCATTTTGCAAAGACTTGGTAATAGGCTGCATGTCAGCATACATGAACCACGTGAGTCTTACTTGTGAATTTCCTAGCTCTTGTTAGAATGAACCACAGCTTTAATTCTAAACATAGTATCGTATCAATTCTAGTAGCGTACAACATTTGAAAAGAAAGAACTGAACTAATACAATCATGCAAATTTTTGGGCCAGATCTATCTGCTGTAACTCTCTTCAAGTCACTGGATTTACACTGAGAATGAAACAGATCCATCTTTTTTTTGGGGGAGGGCGAGAGGGAAAAAGGCTTCAGATCACCAAATCTGCATTACAGACCTCCAAAAAGCCATGCTCACATTAAAAAAATAGCTCAGTATTTACCCATTTTTTATTTTTTTCCTCTGCTGTTTGTGAATGGAATATACAGTATAGTCATAGTCAACTTTAAAAGGTCTCTTAGAGCAGTAAATGTTTGTGCTGCTTGCAGTATTTTCAGCAGCTGTCCTTATCCACATGAACAGCTACAGATATTTCCCTGTGTACTTGTCTGACTTACATTTTTAAACTTGCAAGATGACTCTTCCGCAAGCCAGTACACCCCTGTGCAAATCAGATTCTTTAATTTTTATAAGCCACTCCTACCACTCACACCTTCATTCTCATTTAAGAAACAAACTGAGAAAAGAACATGCCACAGCCAGGTCTTCAAACTTTTACCATATACTTCAAGCCACTCAAATAGGACACTTTCTTACCATTCAGTCTCTTCAGTTAGGCACAGTTTATTGTAATTAATTTCTGATTACATTTTGGAAACCTCCACTCCTCTAACTGATGTGATGTAGAATGAAATCTTATCTGTAGGACCACTTAGTGCTCCTTTGCAGGGTGTACCCTGTGTGTATCTGTGAATGTACAAGTGAAAAGTTTCAAGTTCACCAATTTTGCTTGTCTAAGTTTTCAGGCGTCCAACTTAGAATATGTAGGGGAGGGATAGCGCAGTGGTTTGAGTGTTGACCTGCTAAACCCAGGGTTGTGAGCTCAGCCCTTGAGGGGGCTATTTAGGGAACTGGGGTAAAAATCTGTCTGGGAATTGGTCCTGCTTTGAACAGGCAGTGGGACTAAATGACCTCCTGAGGTCCCTTCCAACCCTGATATTCTATGGTTCTATTTTTTCCAAACATATCAGTGGTTTGCTGACAAATTGGAGGTATGTATCTAGTGGGATCCTGCAGGGGTGAGTCCTGGGTCTGGTACTATTCAGTATTTTCATTAATTACTTGACTAATAGAGTAGAGAGTATACTTATAAAATTTTCAGATGACACCAAGCAGGGAGGGGCTGCAAGCACTTTGGAGGACAGGTTTAAAATTCTAAATGACCTTGACAAATTGGAGAATTGGTATGAATTCAACAAGATGAAATTCAATAAAGACAAACGTAAAGTACTTCACTTAGGAAGGAAAAAACAAATGTACAACTACACAATGGAGAATAACTGCCTAGGTGGTAGCACTGCTGAAAAGGATCTGGAAATTATAGTGGAACACAAATTGAATATGAGTTGTCAATGTGCAGCTGCAAAAAAGGCTAATATGATTATGGAGTTTATTAACAGGAGTGTTGTATGTCAGACATAGAAGGTAATTGTCCCTCTGTCCTTGGCACTGGTGAGGCCTCATCTGGAGTACATTGTCTATTTCTGGGCACCACAATTGAGGAAGCGTGTGGACAAATTGGAAGGAGTCCAGAGGAGGAGAACAAAAATGATGCAGTACAACGTTTAGAAAACCTGACCTATGAGGAAAGGTTGAAAAAAATGAGTCTTGAGTAAAGAAGACCAAGGGGCAACCTGATAAGTCTCCCAATATGTTAAGGGCTGTTATAAAGAGGACAGTGATCAATTGTACTCCAAGTTCACTGAAGGTAGGGCAAGACGTAATGGGCTTAATCTGCAGCAAGGAAGATTTAGGTTAGATATTAGGAAAAATCTTTGTAACTGTAAGGAGAGCTAAGCTCTGGAATAGGCTTCCAATGGAGGTTGTGGAGTTTGCATGATGGGAAGCTTTTAGAAACAAGTTGAATAAACACCTGTCAGGAATGCTCTGGGTTTACTTGGTCCTTCCACAGCACAGGGGGCTGGGACTTGATGACTTCTCAAGGACTTCCAGCCCTACATTCCTCTGATTCTCAGAGTAGGTCTATACTACGGGCTTAAGTTGACCTAAGTTATGCAACTCCAGCTACATGAATAACGTAGCTGGAGTCGACGTAGCTTAGGTCGACTTATTGCAGTGTTTACACCAGACTGGGTCGATGGGAGAAACTCTCCCATCGACTTACCTTATGCTTTTCATTCTGGTGGAGTACTGGAGTTGATGGGAGAGCAATCTGTGGTCGATTTAAGCAGGTCTTCACTAGACCCACTAAATTGACCCTGGGTGGATTGATCACTGCAGCATCAATCCATGGTAAGTGTAGACATACCCCATGATACTGATCACTTACAATGCCAGCGGAAGTGAATGATGCTGCCAGTGCCCAGCAGCCCTGAAAATCAGACCTTGGATGTTTCAAGTTAGGCACTCATAACTAGTGGGCACTTTTTATATTTCAGATTGATGTCTATGTTTATCTACCTAGGTTGCTACAGTAAATAAATTATTCTTCTGATCTAAAATTCAGTTCTTTACTCTAGACTTTTAAACCTGGATATATTTTCACTGTTCATCAAGGAAGAATGAAATTCTGTCTTAATAGAGCTTTAAATATTAATATTAAATTTTAAGACACAAATGAAATAGTTTTTAAAAAATCAGGATTTTTTTGCAAATGGTGTGGAGTGTCAATGTGATCAGTGTCAAAGTATACACCAGTAATAATACCAAATACAGAACTATAGGTTCTTAGTTATCAAATATGGTGCTTCTGGAGGAGAATTTGAAATGCCCAAATCAAACAAAACCTATGCAACCACACGCCTAATTTGGAACCACTTGAACCAGAAGTACAAAGTCAGGCAACAGCAAACTTGCCACCTCCCCCCCACCCAAAAAAATAAAATAAGTAAAAAGCAAATACAGTCCATACTGTGTTAAACAGCTACTACTAAATAAAAGGGAAAGCAGCATTTTTATTCTGCATAGTAAAGTATCAAAGCTGTATTAAGTCAATTTTCAGTTGTAAACTTTTGAAAGAACCATAACGTTTTGTTCATTTACAAACATTTCAGAGTTATGAACAACCTCCATTCCTGAGGTGTTCATAACTCTGAGGTTCTACTGTATGTTAAAAAAATGTGTCTGCATGCTTGGTCTTTTGTACATTATTCTTCAAAGTCTTGTAACAGGTTTTAATTTGTTGCACTATTTTTAACTTGCTGATGTTTTACATTTCTCACATAGATATTTTCATTCCACTTTCTAAATGTAGATAGTCTGTTACAACATATGCATCATTATCCCTGGAAGAGGGCATTTCCCTCTTGTTAATGGGCTATCTTAAGGCAGGATGGAAAGTTAATCCAGCTCAACTTCCTCACTGCTTATTTTAGTTAAAATACTTCTTGATACTTTCGGCATCTTTTTTGTTTTCTTTTTTAGCGACACGCTGTTGAGAAGCCTCCTTAGTAAAATAAGAATTAATAAATAAAAACTCTTAGCCTCTCTCTAGTTAAAATACTAATTTATCTTTCCCTGACTTCAAATATAGTTTAACATCATGAGTTTGAACAATCTTAGGGAGAAGCATAGAACAGAAGAAAGCATGCAGCAGTTTTGAAAACCTGGCCACTAATTAGCTCATTAAATATGGATTTAGAAGCCTAATTTTAGGCACTTATCTTTTATGAAATCTTGGTTCAAGATTTTCAGTTATCTTCTTTAGAAAATCTTTTGGCTAGTTTAAAAAAATTAAGCAAGTATAATAAAGTTTCTGTGTTGGAAACATAAGTTAGCATTCCATAACTCAAAACTCATTGCCTTTTTTAGAATAACATAGCAAACGTCTAGTTTATACTATGGTCTAATTAGTAATAACTTCTGGAGTTGTTTTTTGGTGCAGAAAAGTTAAACGATACCCAGGATCAAAACCTGCTCCTGCAATTTTTTCTAACTGGTCTTTATAAGGATTTTTCTACTGTGTGTGACCATTCATTGAGACAGAATTGGCTGGAAGGACTGCACAGGAGGTATTTCCTTTTTTCTTTTGGTGTGTGTAGCGGGGGGAGTAATATGTGCCTTTTGAAAAACACTTTAACACTATGTTCACTATCTTTACTGGAGAGAGAAATGACTTCAAAGTTAATCTGTTTTCTTGGTACATAATTATAATCTATTATTATAAAACTGCTTAAATACATTGCAGTGGCTCAGAACTTAATGGTGAGGAAGTAGGTACATTCCAGTCTTCAGAATAAATTTTTATAAACCCTACTATAAGATTATGTATTGTGTTTGTTTGTGAAAGGTGATAAGGACTGCCACTTGGAGTAAGATGGAACAGCATATATTGGGACCAACTATCTTCATAAACTCCATGGTAAAAATGACCTTATCTGCAATTGGCTCCATTACTAAATTTTATGCAAATTAGTTGCAGCCCTTGGGTTCTTGGGTAGTTTGTCCAGGTGGCTCAATGTTGTGCAACTGCTGGTCTACTGTCGCTCCAATACTGCTGTGGTAGGTGACTCTGTACAAACGTAGATAGCAACATGTTGGGTAACTGGGTCTTTAAATTTAGAGGTGGCAACTTGCATCTGAATTCAAAACTCAAGCTGTTTAGTGAGGTAATACTAATGACTTATAGGACAATATGGTAAGTGACCGAACTGATTTTATAAACAACTAACACCATTAGTTTTTTTGGTTTTTGTCTTGTTTAGAGGGTTTTACAGATTGCTTTATAAAACAAAATCTCTTTAAACCTGAAACTCTACATCTGGAGCATAGGCACGTATCAACTTGCATGTGAAATGCATCGGTACAGTCAGAGATATAAAGAAACTTTTGCACTGTGGCCTGGTGATCTGGTATGTACTCTGTGTGGGAGGATACACTGTGCAGAGTTGATTGTTTCACCATTTTTTCCAGAAAGTAAAGAACAGCCTGTGGGGAAACTGGTTTTAACCAAGTACAGTATGGCAGGGAATTTTATATGAGAGTGTGAAACTTTGCCTCAAGCAGAAAGGTGAGGCCTCACCTAATGAGCTCTGTAATGCAGATTGTACTACATACACACTTTTGAAACTAGACAGATGCTAATTATCCATAATGCCAAATTATGCTTCATGACTATACTTTTCTCTGTGGCAGTAATTAATTTGCTTTAGTAATTTTATTTTTAGATTGATTACAAAGATTTTAAAGTGTTTCATAAAGTACCATATAACTGGTACTACTGCAGCATAATGAAGGGTGTTTAGTCCAATAAATACAAAACAAATGCAAAGTTGTAGGTGTTATATTTGATTGGGCTAATTAAAAAGAGCAGTTATGTGGTGGAGAAAGGTGCCAGACCAGTAGCAAGGAAATTGAAGCCCTGTACTTAGCCACAGAACTAGTACACAGAATTCATGACCCATAGGAAAAGGGAAAGAACTAAAGGCTTTTTGTTCCAAAGTGCATGCCCCTTGAAGTAAAGGGAAATCACCACTCTTTTAGCATTAGGGCTTCTATTCTTTGAGTTCTATTGCTACTACAGGAAGATAATCACAAGACACTTGATCAGGTCTGCCATTCAGTCCAGTAAAAGGCAGTGCTATACATTCACTCTAGCTAGTATATTAGCAGAAGTAGTGCAAACTTCCCTACTAAGATGTTTCAACATTGATCTGAAGTGAGCATGGTAATTCAGCTTTCCATAGCCAGTCACTCTTTACCTGAGAATCCAAATAGGATGCCAACTGTGATGCAGACAACTGTTGTACATACTAAGATCACCAAATCATTTTACATTGATGAATAAACAGCTGTCCAATAACACTTTTTATAGGTAAAAACTTAGTGAATTAGAGATACAAGTCTCCATATCTCACCTCATTACCAAGCTCCAAACAGGGTCACTCACCAAAAAGGAGTCCAGTATTGTTGAAGAGGCTTAGATCTGCTGACAATCTCAATAACATGAGAGGCCAAATCTGTGCTTTATGTACACTTCATAAATTGTTATTTTAGGTTGGTAGGAGAGATAAACTCAGAGAGCTAATAAAACTTAAGCCTCTAAAATCTGTTACAGAATCCATAAACACTTTCAAGTAAATGAACTTCGTTTTACACAAGACTATGGCAAACGAATAGTAAAATGCTAGTAGCTTGTAAATTTTCCTCTTTAACAACTACACAAAGTAAGAACAAAATTATCACTGTTTTGGGGTAAATGAGAACGTTTATACATTTGTATTCTAGCTTTACAATGGATACTTTTATAATTGAGAAACTCACTTACTTAAACCCCTTAACTGCCTGTAAATATATCTAGGTACTTCGTTGGCCATTTTTGTTACAGTATTTGAGTACCTCCTAATTTAATTTTTAAAAATAGTGACAAATGGTTCATTATTTGTAAAAATTGGGTTAATATTACTTGTAAGCTTTCCAGAGTAAGGACTGTCTCTTACTGGATGTGTGTACAGCACAATGGACCCTGATCTCTGTTGGGGCCTTTACATGGTATCATAATACAGGTAATGAACAAAACATCTTACATCTTCTTGGGCTGACATAATACTCCCATTTTCTTTAGGAAAATGAATTGTATTTCAAGGAAGGATGCACAAGAATACAAAGCTTGTCTATTTTATTTGTGTAACTACCTGTCACATTTTGGGTAATGGACAAATAATAGGTTTAAATCTTGATTATATATTTTTAAGTCTTTTTCACTATTCTTTCTCTGGTATGTACTCTGTACACTTTCCCATTTTCTTCATCTGCTGCCTACCTGACTTTAGCCTGACAATTGTCCCTCAGTTGTACGAAGTCAGGAAAAGCTGCCCCTGTTAAGCTTCTGGTATCTGAAAGATGCAGCTGATGCATATATGGTTTTTTTTTCTGTTTTGTAATTCACACTTTTATGTTGTTTCTAAGTCTATAACAGAAGCGAGAACAGATCTGATGTGACCCCACATCACTGGGTAATACTAATTGAAATCTAGAACAAATCTATTTAAGTAGATTCTAGCTGCCACCTTCATTTGAGGGTGATGTGGAGAGTTAACTAAAAAAAAAAAAAAGGATTTAAAAAAACAAAACAACTCCCTAAAAATCCCATATTTATTGCTTTCCTTGTACGTTTCCTTGTACAACAGTAGATGTTAGAACACTCTTCAGATCTGTAGTTTTTTAAGGAATCCTTCTTTTCATTAATAATTTAATAGCCAGTGACACTAACAGGCCAAATGTAAATTATTTAGGAAGATGCTGGTATACAATAAGAGTCAGTGTGGTAACTAATAATCTTTGCTAAAGAATATAGAGCAGAGGTAGGCAACCTATGGCATGTGTGCCAACTGCGGCATGCCAGCTGATTTTCAGTGGCACTCATACTGCCTGGATCCTGGCCACCAGTCGCGGGGGGGGGGGGGGGGGGGCTCTGCATTTTAATTTAATTTTAATGAAGCTTCTTAAACATTTTAAAAACCTTATTTACTTTACGAACAACAATAGTTTAGTTATATATTATAGACTTATAGAAAGAGACCTTCTAAAAATGTTAAAATGTATTACTAGCACACAAAACCTTAAATTAGAGTGAATAAATGAAGACTTGGCACATCACTTCTGAAAGGTTGCCGACCCCTGGTATAGAGCATCTTAAAAGTCAGTTTTTGGCCTATGCAGCTGCAGAGAGCTCAGAGTATAATACACAGTTTACCCAGACTAATTGAACTACCATTGCAGTGGTCCCTTCTACTCTCCCAGGTCACAAGTAAGTAAGGAGCTAGATAGGATACTTTTGTATAAAGCCCTATACTTTGTGATAACATTGTAACTCTAGAATTATAACTTTGGTTCCCTAAATATGTGCATGGTGAGCCAAATCCTTCCCTAATGTAACTGGAGTAAGTGGGGTTATTTTTGGGATGGGATGTACCTTTGGCCAGGTATATCTAAATCTGTCTGAATCTTCTTGCTGATTCTAACCCTTGTGGTATTAAGCCTAATTTTATATGAATGTGAAAAAATAGGAGCAAGTACCTTTTTTGTTTCTGGAAAAAAAGGAAACCATCTGCCACTTATTTCCCTTCTTAAGTGTTAACATGACATCAGGACAACAAAGGGAAAGGAAACACAACTGTTCCCTGCCACGGAACACTCTGTTGTATGTAACTTGTTTTAGAGAGGAGCACAGTGTTAACTTGTACGGCTGCAGATTGACTTGAACATTTAAAAATGCTGCTGTTATCCCAATATGTAGGACCACTTCTGTTACAGCAAGTCAGAGCAATATTTTCAATATGCGTAATCTCTTAGAAAAACTAAGCTCCATTACTGTAAGTTGTAATTTTACCACATTATGTTTCTCTTGGTTCATGGTTAACTGATAATTTTACACGTTAGTTTCTGATGGCAATGACCTAGTTGTCCAAATATTTTACAAACACAGATGGACAACCAAAGTCAAAACACCTGATTGTTGAAATCAGTCTTCTTCAAAGCTTCTCTTTACCAAGCACAGGGCTTTGCATTTATTAGAAGGGGTACAGAAAAATATTGGTAACATTATTAGGTCATGCATGTTACTTTACAACTCAGAAATCATTATTAAATTAACAATAGGAAATAAATGTTCAATAGACCTATGAGGATACAATAGTACATACACATACTCTATTTATGACCTCACTGTTTTAGCCTAGTGATAACTCTCAGCAAATATATCAGAACTCTATAGTTGGTTGATGGAAAGGTTGTCAAAGGAGGAAGAAAACTGCTTTAATTTCTCACAACAGTAAAGTGGCTTGACAACAGGAAACATCAATATGATTTGCCTCATAATAATCTGAGGCAAGAACAAGTCAGGTTAAGACTATATCTTTGCAATACAAAACAGAACATAAACATGCATTGCAAAGCACTGGAAATGGGTAAAACAAGGGGAAACCCATAACACAATGCTTTATTACAACAATTCCATGAAGGAGTATCCAATAGGATGATATAGTGCAGTCATAGTAAGGCCACAATGTTACAATTGACAAAGACCATAAAATTAAGCATTTTGTACTACTACTAATATAGCTTTTCCTCTCATATTATATAGATTTTATACAGTGTAGCTGAATTGTATCTCCTCATAGACCTTTTTAAAGATTAACATATTGCTTGGAACAGTAATGGAGGATGGGTCACAGGGATATAAATACTAAATAATATTCACTGTAGGTTCTAGTCTATATGCCATATGCAACTGCATGAAACTGATCTTCAAATGGCTAATCAGAAAAAAGGCTAGCAAAGGATTTCCTCAAGTTTCGGATGGTTTCAGCTTTTGCTTCATCCTCGTTAACGGATGATCGAAAGAAGGATGATTCTGTGAAACTGAAGGCATTTGTCAAAGACTGTGATTTGCTGCAAGACAAAAGCAACATGGTTGGTATTCACATTGTTAGTCAGCTTCCATGTGTACATATACTATGTCCATACAAACTATATGCTGTGTAAAAAGGAGAAGCATTTATGGGATGGAAAACTTACATGTTCAAACAAAGATGGACAAGCAGAGACAAACAGAGTCAAGTACGGCATATAGAACCACTGAATACAGCACTTTCTCTCTATGCTTCAGTCTGAGAAGTAGCCTATATTACCTATATTAATAGAACAGGTTGCTTAATAATAAAACAGCTTATATTATTGTATGAATCGAAAGAATACTAAATCACCAACAAAATAAAAATGAGAGGAATATTGAGCCTGATTCCCCTCTGTTTCACAGTTTATTCCCCCAACAGTAACCCCATTAATTTCAGCAGCCCCTAGTGCATAAAACTGGAGTAAAGAAGAATTGGGCCTATTAAGTCAAATTCAAAGCCAGGGAAACCTGAATTCAAGATGAGTATTAATAAGGCACAATTATGTTCCTTAAGGCTGCGAACATTTATTGACACAAGGAGAAGAGGAATGTCAGTACCTTTGAAGAAATGAACCCTAAAATTGTAATCTCATCTGATGATTTATTGGATGTTTAATTCTTAATTGTGACTTGATGAAACTTTCATTTTGTGAATGCACTTGATTTAAAAAAAACCCACAATCTGTCAGTGCTTGTGTATTTACTGCAAGCAATTAGCCTAACTACAGTAGAACCTCAGAGATACGAACACCAGAAGTATGAACTGACTATTCAACCACACACCTCATTTGGAACCAGAAGTATGGTGTTTGTTTTATTTAAATTAAGATGGTTAAAAGAAGTATTTTTCTTCTGCATAATAAAGTTTCAAAGCGGTATTAAGTCAGTGTTCAGTTGTAAATGTTTGAAAGAGCAACCATAACGTTTTGTTCAGAGTTCTAAACTGTTTATAGTTATGAACAACCTCCATTCTTGAGGTCTTCGTAACTCGAGGTGCTATTGTATGCTGTCTTTTTTTTTTTGTGGTGTTAACACTAACTATAGCATAAGTCTCTGTGAAATAATGAATAAAATATACATTAGCATACATGAACGATAAAGTTTGAAGTTTAAAACTGTGTCCAATTCATAGAACTTCAAGTGGAATAACTTTTAAAAAGGGTGGCTTAAATTTAAAGCAAAACATCTTTATCTATCTATCAATCACACCCTAAATTTGTAAGCCATTCAAAAAAGTATCATTTGCTTAATTAGTAAAGATAATTAACTTTTTGGGAATGAAATGAACTCTGTCAAGTGTTTATCTTATCAGATCTCAAATAGAATTCAGCAGGAAATTGATATTTGGCTGTGATACAGCAGCAACACACTTCTCTAGTTCATATTGGCTCATACTCTGTGGCTTGCAACTTATCCATCTTTACAACAAGCAGTGCTGCATGCATTTCAGGCTTTTAATACATTATAGATGGATTAATGACTGATAAACATTTGTGTTTGCACTAATGAAAGGTGGAGTGAGGGAGGCGAAGCAGCAATTGACTTGATTAGTAACACAAAATAAATGGCCTAATTAAATATTTATTCACAGATTAATAACTTGCATGCACATGTTAGGCAACAGTTTGTGGGTGACTGCAAAGCACGCACATGCAAATATCTACAGTACAATTAATCCCAAAGGCAAGGCATTTTATTATGTACTGAAATCTGTTTGGAGTAAAGTTGCTTCTTGGAAAGTTGCATAAACTAATTTTACCCCGACAGGGTTAATACTATATTATATCTCCAGTTTCGAAATCTTGCCAACTAAAAACTAATTGCCTTTTAAAAGTTATATTTGATGAGAGAAAACTGGATGTATCTTGGAAAGGAAAACTATAAATCTATTTAGATGTAAATTGGGAGCAGAGGTACAAATTAATGGGAAGAGTTAGAAAATCATGTATAAAATAACTAAAAAGAATGTCAGGAAAATCTTAGTTAGGTTTCAGACTGTTTCTGTATTCATCCATCTGGGATAAAGAAAATTGTCATTCATATTCTCTTGTGTACACTTAAAGAAAGGATTAATTTATCCCAGGACATAAAATCATAGAACAAGAATAGTGACATACAACATCCTATGGGATAGATAAATGGGTTTCTTCCAGAATCAGCTGCACTTGTCCCATTTTTGGTGTCACTATTGCCCCCACTGAGCCTCGTGCTTAAAAAGTCCAAGTCACTGAGCGCTCCTTGGGGGGAGACTCTTAGCAAAGTCTGATTGTAGGTGGGGAGGAGAGATTTGCTCACATTAGTTTTAGCATATTAGTGTCTAGAAAAAGGGAATGGGTCTCTCATACAGATTTACTGTGAAATCCAAAAATTGATCTAGTCTCATTGTTTAGCCAATTAAGACTATACTGTCAGAATATATATAATATCAGAAGATCCATTGGAATGTTAGGACATCTCTCTCATTCCTGCTAGCATGTGTGTGTCATGCACACTGCAAGAGTTCGAAGAACAAGACTCTTTGCTGCTTCTCTTTTCTTCCCTTCTCTTGGGTCAAGCTGTGAGGAGGGAGATCTGTGGGATAGAGGATCCGTCAGTGGCAACGGGGGGGGGGGGGGTTGGCTGGAGATAGCAGCAATTGTTTACTATGCCACTTGCTACTCATTGTTGGTCTGGAGTAGGGTGACCAGATGTCCCGATATTTGGGACTTTTTCTTATATAGGTGCCTATTATCCCCCCCACTCCATGTCCCGATTTTTCACAGTTGCTACCTGGTCACCCTAGTCTGGAGTATATTCCTACAGTGAGGTGTGGAACCCAAGGATCCTTCTCTGTGTTCACTGCACACCATTTATTGTACTGGTACTTATATTTTAACTGCAGTATACAAGGGAGATGGTTTGTTTGAGTTACCTGTACTGTATGTTCAAGCAGCAGTGTATAACCTTGAAAGAAACAGTATTGCAAAGAAACCCATCTTACTAACTATTGCATCTGTGTAGCATGTTAAATTGGATTATTTTTCATATAGGCCTTTTGAAACTGAAATCTTTTGCTGTCTGAGTGACTGCAAGGTTAAAAGTTTAAACAGATAAGACTTTTTTCTGTGCAGCTTTACTCACAGTGCTTCCAATCATGAGTCAATGATACAAAAAAGGAGACAAAAAGAAATTAGAGGATGATGCCTCCTCAAACCAACCTTGGTTTGAGCTGAAAATGTGCAGGTATTATATGAAATTCTGCTTTTACAGCATTTAGGATGTGGGTATGACACCCTGAATTGACCGCTTTTTACAGTCAAAAGCACATGTTTTGCTTTGCTGCTATATATTAGACAGGCACCCAAGCTACTGTGATGGAAACAAAATACAATTATATGGTGGGGGAGGGAGAGAAACAAATATCTTACTTAAGCTGTGGATGAGACTGAGGTTTCTGCTGTGGAACAGGTTGTGGCTCTGGCTTCACTTCCATTGATAATCCAGCGCTGGAAATACCTTGACCCTGGGCATATGGTTGTTGAGTTGTAGGGCCAGGTGGACGCTGTGGCTGGGAAGTTGAGGGCTTTGCTGACTGCCCCGGGGAGAACATGCGCTGTGGTTGCAATGGCTCCTGGCTGTGTGATTGCGTTCCTTGGGGTTGTACTGGGCTCCCTAAGTTCAGTACAAGAAAAACTTCATAATGTTACAGTATCAAAGAATGTATATTATATTTTATAACCAACACTTAAAAAATAATCCTGGAATCTGTCAAATTCTGTGTTTGAGACAATATTCTGCTAATATGGACCACCAACTTAGTATAGTCAGTATTATTTACCACAGCTGATACATTAATACATTCTTTATACCACCTTTACACTCCAGCCCTAAAATTGCTATGAGATCCAAATAGCTAAACATCCCTGGGATAAATTTGGCTTGGTTCAGTGAGAGATTTAGTTACAGCAGAATATTCTGATAGTTCACCAGTGCAGCTGATTCATCTATTGTTTTTATGTGATGTTACTACAGTACTGTTGAAGAGCCAATGCTTTAACGTTATCTCCATAGTTGCTTATATTATTCCATTTACAGTTATCTTTACAGCAGTAAAATAACTTTAAAATGATATTGACTGGAGACTTCTGGTAATTTTATTAGATTTTGTAGTGAAATATTTAAGAACAGAATACAGAGAGACCTGAAAAAGTCATCACTAATTTATTCTTAGTGACCAAGGAGTCTGAGTTTTTGCTTTTACTGACTAGACTATAAGCTGGCAAATAGAACAGCATTGTAAAAAGTATGCGAATAGCACATGAGGCAGAAACCTAAATTGTGAAATCCATGACAGAACTGATCAGCAGGCTTTTGGAAAGATGCTGTATCATCAGACTGTTGGTTTTGAGGCTTCCTGACTGCAAATGTACTCAGTCAGATCTCAGTCATCAGGCACTGCACTTTATGTAGTGTCAGGTGTCTACATGTGGTTTTCACTGGGAGGCTTTTGATGAATTAGCAGTTACAGCAGAATCGTTACCCTCACATGTCACATAGCTCAAATAGCACATCTGAATGAAAGGGAGGCAGGGACAGAGACAAAACTTTTTGATATATTTGATTAAAGAATCTTTCAGTCAGGATCTGTGCAGAATGGACCATGAACATTAGACAAGCCTATTAATCTAGCTGTTTTGAAAATGTCAGAATTTAAGTTCTCTTACAAAGAGATTTAACGTCCGTGTAAGATCTTTCATCCTCTTTTTAGTCCTCAGAAAAGAAAACACTTCTATATCTGGAAGAAATGGTATCAGCACAATATGCCATTGGCTTTCTTTTTAAATAGACAAATAGCCATGGCTAGTTTTCCACTTACTGTATAAGATTGTGTGTATGGAAGAACAGAATATACTAGTGCTTCAAAATGTTTGCCATGACTAGCATTATTCAATATTTTGTGTTGTAGAAAGGTAAGGAGCATCTCCTTAATATGAGGGAATGGGACTTCATTTTGTAAATTTGTATGACTTTTTTGGGAAATCTCAAAAATGGTAACAGTCTTGCAACTTCTTAACGATACTCATTTACTTATTAGCCTCCTTTCACTCAATACTGGAAAACAAATATTCCCCTCCTCCTCCCACTTACACATAGTGGCTTGAATGCCAGAAACTTTACACTGAAGACAGATGTAACTTTCTTTTATTTCACATTAAGCTGTACAAGGTATTTCACATAAAAGATATACTGCAGTCACACTTCCAGCATTTGCTCACTTTCTTGCAGCTGGTTGTACAAAAAGGCAACAATCATGAAAGAAACTTTTACCAAATAAAGAAATAAATAAAATCTGAATGTTAATCCTACACTGTAAAACATTGTTCCCTGTTACTCACAAACTTGCACCTAAGCATGCTTGCATGCAGAGACATTTTGACTTGCTGCTTCTCTGAGGTATGAAGTAATAGGTATGTGCCCCTCTAACTTTTACAATCAACAAGCTGAAGTCTTACCTGAAATGCAAATCTTTTCTTTGCACTCTGCACATACAACTCACAAATGTCACATGAAAAGCACTTGTGATTACTCACACCACTACATGCAAAACAACACCTACCGCTTTAAATAAAAATCACTTAGTTAACAGATTCATTTCATCACCCCAGGGCAGTATGCTTTATTCTCATCTACGATATCTGAAGGTAGGAGTTTGTGAACCTGATCTTAAGTGTATTTTCTCCATACACAACAAAAATAGCCCATGTCATCATCAGAAAGATCACTGACCCAGAAAAACATAGATCACTAAAGCAAAATCTCATGTAATTTACTGATCAGCAGTAAACATAGCATTCACCATTAATATTTAAATAGTTAATAATGCATGTATAAATTCTCATCTTGCTAGCCTGCTTTTACAATTAAGAAAGCTCACAATGCTGAGTTTTTTTTGTTGTTGGTTTTTTTGCAGTGTTTGTAGGGAAAATGAAAAGTAGAACATAATATTTTTTTAAGGAAAACAATCTTGTTTGTATTAAACTAGTGATCACTATTTGCCTTTGTCTAAATGACAAAATACAGTGCTGTGTCTTGCTTACAACTAAGTTTTACAGTATGCTATAATAGTGCAGGTTGTGTTCCTAGGCTAGATATCTCATAACAGTTCAGTGGCCTGCCTGGATATTGCTTGTGATATTGAAGAGTAAATTGGTTATGTGAGAGTCATAAGCAATTATGGCTATAGAAAGTATGGCAAAAGTCAAACCTTTCAGGTCTTTTTGCATTTTGAGTTATGAATAAAGATAAGGCCCTGTTTTGTGGTTAATCCTGGGATAGAATTATTTAATGCATATCCTGATATCTTATCTATTTGTTTGATGTTACAGTTAATGGGACAGAGCCTTAGCTGGTGTAAATCAACCCAGCTATATTGAAGTCAGTGGAACTGTGCAGAATGATATCAGTTGAGGTCCTGATACTTAGCAAATAAGACATTTCAGGGGGCTCAATAATCCTGCAGACACTTCCCACCAAACACTGTGAGATTACCTTAACCTTTTTAGCTAGGTAAAAATTTTTGGGGTAACATTTGTCTTGGGTTTTTGTAGAAACCACAAATGACTAATTCAGAACCACAACAAAAGAAACTACTTAATTGAACTGAGATACATTAAATACTCACATTTCCTCTGAGATATTGCACATAGGTGGCCCATTTACATAGCTTTGCAGCTAATAATTTAATGCAGAATTAATTAAAAATATGAACACCAGTATGTAAAATACAGGATATTTAAATATTCCTGGGAAGAAGTCTCTTGTTTTATGGAATAACTAAAACTCTAGAGTTCTACATCTTACCTATAAATAAAATTCAAATATTAACAGACTTTATAAAATGATTTAAAAAAAGCCTCAATCAACAAATATATTAACTTATATCTTTTAGAATATCTATCTGAATCACCTATCAATGTTAGTCATGCAAAAATAAAATTACAACTATCACACGCACACACTCACAGAGTTAAGCAAAAGTATTTAAATCTGAACCTGGGTTTTTGTTTACCCCACAATATATAATACTTAAAAAATACTGTCTAACTATCCATAATATACAGTCGCACTGGACTCTGTAGAGGCACAATTCTTTGTACACTGTTGACAACAGCCCTGAAATCACAAGTTATACAGAGAAACATAGGTAAGCATTACAAGCACAGACATGAACAGGTAAACAACCAGACAGTATAGTTGACACTGCATAGAAAAAACACAGTCCAGGTCAGCACTGAAACAATGCAAAAACTGCACATAAACTGGTATGTTTGCTTTAAGGTTGGTTTTTGGCTTTAACCCCTGCTTTTACTGTCAATTATTTAAGTAGCCTGGACTTGTTTTGGTCCTACTGCAACGCCATTACAGTCGAGAATATACTGTAAACAACCTTGAGGTGGTGGTCGCTGAGGTGGGATTTTGTTTGGCTCTGGTTCCTTAAGTGATCCACTCTGGAAGATAAATATAAAAAAAGAAGAGACGTAAAAATAGAGCAGCACAGTTACACTGAGTCTACCTGTGTTTCCACTGAAAGTTCTGCATTTAGTTTGGAGTTTAAAACATGCTCTTCAGTTTTCTCCAGGTAAAATCAGGTCTAGTTTAGTTATTGCTGGTCATGATGCATGAATCCTGATATACAAGAACTCAGCTTTGGGGTAATTAAAAAAACAAAACCAAAAACATCTCTCCCTTTTCAGCATGAGGTTACCACTATATAACATGAGCAGGAGAGTGTCTTTTCTTCCAAAGATTGCCTTCCCAAAACCTCGCCATAGCTCATGTGAGGCCTTTTTCCTTCAATTCCTGCTATCTTGAACAACCTTTTCTCTATCACACTGACTGTATTGCTTTTCCAATTTAGATTTTAAAACTCTTCTTTCTTCCTCATTCCTTTCGCCATATTTTTGAGCTCATGAATGAATGCTTTGACTTAATTTCTGCATAAAGTGGGCTCGCTCCTCCTCTCACAGAAATTAATGCATGCAGGATTGTGCCTAGTGGGCCAAATTTTGGCCTCTGTTACACCTGTGTATTCAATGAGATACTAAGGGGACTTCAATAATTACCTGAATGTAAGTTAGGAAAGAACTTAGTCTTTTTCAGTTGCAACTCAATGACATTCCCCTGCAGTTTAGAAACCAGCATCAGCAAAATTCCACTGTGTTTGAGAATCAAAGTGACACTGACTATAGTTTTAGCTGTTTCATTAAGTGAAATGAAAGCAGGTTAGCAAAAACATAATGGAAAAAAATTACTTCACTCTATCTCACCTAGCATGTAATAGTTAACTTTTCAAAATAGGATATGTATTTGGCTGTATTGCTTTCAACATATTCTTGTCCAGAGAGAGAGATGGGCCTGAACAAAAACTTTGGAGCAGAACACCGTCTGGGAACATTAGGCTCTGGATCCAAGCTTTGTCTTGGGCCCATCGCTAATATTTTTCAAAATATACGGTAATATGTTAAATCTCTGGACAAAATAGCTGTGCTTTATTTATTTTTATTAAAGAATGATCAAGAAATTATTGCCTTCTGCCTAGAGAGAAAAAAAACCTAGAATGTATTAAAGGGTGAGTGTAAAATACAATCCTTGCAAAACTTACTTTTCTTCAGAAAGATTTGTGTTTGATCTTAAAACTGAAAATCCATGTTACCAGTAATGACTGGAATTTCATGGGAACCTAGAAATTGTAATTTTTAGGTGTTTCAGGGCAACAGTATTCTATCTTAAGCAGCTGTGCAAAGTTGCTTTAGCTGCATAAATAAAAGGGGACATGATTGATCTGACACTCTAATTGTTCAGTATTACAAACTTCAAGATGAGAAGAAGAGGAGTTAAAAATGAATGTGTAAGCAGAGTCAGGATGAGCTCTACCCTGACATCTGGTGGAAAGAATTTCAGAGAGTGTATTTGCATAGGCACGCCTACCCCATCCCAGGCTGCCGAGCTGTGGGACTGCTTTGTGACAGAAATGACTCAACCTCAGTTGGGTGGTACTTGCTAGAAAGGGACATGGGTTCCAAAACCCAGTGAATTGAGAGAGGCTGGGGACAGGTATCTGTGCCTGGTGGTGCAGTCTCCTTGTGGAGCCAGAAGCACCAGTTCCACCCCCTCCTCTCTCCAGTGTGGAATGTCAGAGTTGATTTTTTATTCCCTTAAGAATCTAGATACAGGTTACTGAGCTGAACTCACTTTGGGCTAATGGTGCACTAGCACTGGGGCTCCCCTCCTATGAGCTGAGATCACTAAGAGTTGAAATCACTAAAGAGCTGAAATTACTGAGCTGAGAGCACTAAGTACTGTGCTAACTAGTGGGGGAGCCTGAAGCTATACTGCGGAACAGAGCAGCTGGCGGAATGGAGCAGTTTGTGGGGACGGCTGGAGCGGATCACGGGACAGCTGGTGGAGCAGAGCGGAATAGCTGTGGGACGCGTGGAGCGGCCCACAGAGCAAGTGGAGCCGAGCTGTTTGCAGGGAAAACTGGAGCAGCTCACGGGACAGCTGGTGGAGCAGAGCAGCTGGTGGAGCGGAGCAGTTTGTGAGGACGGCTGGAGGAGCAGAGTGGAACGGCTGGTAAAGCGGAGCAGTTCGTGGAGAAGGCGGAAACAGAACCCACGGAGAGGCAGGGCAGTTGGCCCAGGACCACGTAAGGTGCCCCTTTCTACCCAGGCTGGGGGGAGGGACCTCTGCAGATAGACTCTCGAACTTTGGGGCTGCACTGACCCAGGACAGAGACTTTTGGATTGTGGGACTTTTGGGACTGTGGGTGATTTGGGGGTTGCTGGACTCAAGAGCCAAGGGAAAAGGGGACAGCCCAATTCCCTGGGATGGGTCTTTGCTCATGGTTTGGTCTAGGAACTCTAGTTGAGGTGTTTTCCCAATTTAGTGCTTGTTGTTTATCTCATGTAATTAAACCTTTTCTGCTACACCGAGACTCTGTGCTTGTGGGAGGGGAAGCATTGCCTCTTTGAGGCACCTAGGGGTGTGTGTAGGATTTTCCCAGGTCACTGGATGGGGGCTCGAGCCGGTTATGCATTGTGTTATTGAAACGGAACCCCTGGATACTGAACCCGGCCCTTGTTGCTGCCAACTCAGAGGGGCAGAAGGGTTACAAATGTATAGTATGAATGGGCCAAAATCTGCTTGTCACAAGAGGAGTTGATACAATAATACAGTTTTCTATAAACATTCATACAAGGATTGGGAAGGAGAGGAGAATTTCACAAGGAGAAACAGAGCCCCCTACACTTAGGAAGATCACTTTAAAACTCCTGGATCGTGAGTTGGTCAGAGTTCTCACCCCCTGAACTACACATGAAAGTCCAATCTGCTCTACGACAACTGTGATCATATGGAAAATGTATTGATATTTGCATTGTACAGAGCATTGTATCTCACTGGGGCAATGTCAATCTTTTCTGTGATAGCTGGGAAGCCTGCACAGGGGACTGGAAACTCTGGAAGGTTCACCTTGAGGTGTTTCCTCCATATTGTTCCAGTCCAATGCTGATGCAGCTCACGCCTTCCTCTGTGTGCCATCAGGACATGTGGTGCTCCACACTGTGTGGAGACGGTGCGTGTTTTCTGTGGCATTGGTAGGGGAATGTTATCTGCCCACTCCCCATATGCAAAACCCCAAATGGATGGTGCAGTTCCTGTGGAAGCAGGATAGAATGCTGCAGTGGAGAAGAATATTCCCCATTCTATGCCCTCGAGGCAGGGATCTCTGGGTTTACATCCTCTCTATCTGTGGGGTTCTGTGGTGGATGGGCACAGGCCTCCAATGGTTGTTTCTGGAGGACTGAATGAAACCAATCATGTAATTCCTGTTAGAGAACTGAAACCCAAACAAATTGCTCTATGTTAGACATGCCTGCTGGTATTATCCTTCTTTTAGGGAGAGCAAGCGAGAAGGCATGGAGCGGAGGTGGGTGTGGGGAGAGAAGCACTGTCTGCCCACACACTGGCAAAAAAAAGCTGGGAGGGAGATGGATTTGTTTATTTTTTAACCTAAGGTAAGGGGTTGTGTGTAGGAGAACAATCCAGTCTTTTACTTACAGGAAAAGAAAATGGGAGCTGGTGATTCAATATGTAAAACTAGCTATGAATTCTAAACAGAATATCTGTAGGTCCTTAGTCATTTCCATACCTGCAGGCTAAAGTAGAGCTGCAATTTGTTTGCATGTTGTCAGGGCTTTGGTTTAATCACAGATCAGATCAGATCACATCCAACTCCCTTGTCACAACACCACCAGTATTTCTGCAGTCCACCTCCCTATATATCTCCCCATCTACAAGGAAATGCCTTTATCTTAAATGAAGCTTTCCAGAAAACTTGCTAGCATTTCCCTCTTACTCAAGTTTCTCTAATGCATGCCCTACCTTGGCAGTTCTGAAGTTTCAGAGCCCCTGCATACATTCCTACTGATGTTATAATTGCTTCACTCTATTCACTGACTGCAGCTGTTCTGGTTCTTCCACCCACACACCTTTCTTCACCAAATATCACCTAGTGCTTGGAAACCTCACCCACTCTCCAGGCCAATCACATGGCTAAATTTTGTTTCCTAACCCACCAGGCTGACCCCAAAAGGCCTAATTCACCCTATATTCCTAAACTGAGAAATTTGACTCTTGGGTTTTCAGTGAGCTGCAATAATCTGTTCCCTTTCAGGAGTCTGCTTCTCTCTCACACAGAGCCTTTCATATTAAAAACAGGCTGGGAATCCAGAGTCTTCTAACTCCATACTTGGTTGCTTTCTTGAGCCAATGCTTCTAATAAAAGCTAGTCTTCTCTTTAAAACTGCAGTGGTTGGTAAATCATCAACAGCCGGTTATTTCTCACCTTTCTAATGTGGTATGCTGCTAATGCGACTGCAAGCATTCTAACTCCTTGTGGAAAATCTAATTCCTGTGAGCAGAAACCTACAGGGACTAGACCTGTCTTGAAGATCTGTTCTTCTCTCCTAATATTCTTATACTTGCCTGCAGGCTAGAAGCTAAATCTGTTGCCAGTTTTTCTCTTAGCACAAACAAGATTTTGTACATCCAACTTTTGGATCTCAAACCCATCCAATAGTTAGTCCAGACCTGTCTGGAACCAGGGCTATGGAATTCCAGATAACTTATGTAAAATGGCTCAAAACAGCCCATTGCTTGGATGCCTAGGGCCAAAGAGAGAAAATGGCTGGTCTAATATCTAATTTATTTGTGTGTGTGTTTGTGTGTGTGTGTGTGTGTACGCAGCACTTGATATGGCTATGAATACCTCAGAGGTGAAGTAATTGAGGTGGTAATGAATGCCCTTTGGGGGCATATGCCAATTCCCATGGAATAAAACTCTCATATCATATCTGATTACTTTTTCTGCACTTAAATTTGAAACTGAATACCCAAAGGACAGGGGGATTGCAATATTACTAAAAACATCAAGTCTTGAATTGCCTATTTGTGGAATCTCCCCTTTTCAAATAAGATTGGTTTGTTTAATATATTTATAAAAATCACCAAGCTTTACCCAAGAAAGCCCTCTCTAAGTATTGACTTCCCAGTTGTATATGTAATGAGAGGTGCATTAGCTGCATAATAATATATATTAAAAAAGCATGAGCTAACTATTTTGGCCAGAGCATCCCTTTAGTGGTCAGATAATCCCATTGGTCTGGAATGGGTGGAATGCTGCCTCTGTACCACTTTCTCCTACTCCACAGAAACATATAGATGCTTTTTGCTTGAAATGGGTTCCCTAGACTGTTAGGGGGCAAAGGGGAAAGATAAGACTGGCTGTCCTCCAAAGCATTGTCCCCTGTGACTCCATGGATTAGGATTAGATTGTGCTAATGCTTGATCTATCACATTCTATATATAAAAATATTATATTTGTATGTATTTGTGACTTTGGGATTGTCTGGCTAGTGTCAAAGTGGGAGGGTGCAAAAGGCTATAATTTGGCAGGGAAATAGCCCTTGGGCAATATAGATGTGTGCTGTATCCCAGTGAAAATAGGTTTTGATTTGGCTGAGTTAGAAGGATTTGAAAACCAGCATTGGAATATGTATAGTAGGCTTATTTGATGCAATGACTGAAGCTTTTAATAGGTGTCTCCACATTCGAAAGGAAATAGGGCTGCACCACACTTTGGTAGTTTAAGAGTAAATTAAGTATAAAGAGACCAGCCTTATTCAGTGCAAGAGCATCTAGATGCTAAAGGAGAGTAGGAACTTTGTAGGGCAGCAGAGTCAATGTATCCCTTCTCCTGCAGAGATGCCTAAGGGAAGTGACTCCTTAGCACCTGACTTCGCTATAGTTAAGTATGGTGAATGTTGCAGGGCTACTGGTTACTGCACCTTCCAGCTACTGCTCTGTGAATGAGTCATGGCTGATGGTTGCTCAGATTGTTTTACTTTACTGTATAATGAATATGGCAGGGCTGTTACTGGTTGCTACTCATTGGTACCATACTGTATATTCACTGCAGATTAAGCAAGGCAGTGTGGCTGCATACTGCACTTTACAGTTACATTGCAGAGACAGGTGGTGGGGCACACCTTACTACTCAAAGAAGCCACTTTCACCTTGCCTCCTGAAGCTGCACAAAGCATTATATAAACAGGGGGAGTGGGTAGCTGAGTATGTTCCAGAGCCTATTGACTGCATGCCCTTGGGGAAGGTAGCTGGCTCGTACAATCTAGCAGTTCTGAATGTCAGTGTGCAATCCTGCCTGCTGCTCTGCAGGGAAAATGTGGATGGAAGAGACTCTTTAGAACAGCCAGGCAGGATTGCACCCTTGTGCTTTGGTTTGATTATAGAGGTTTCCACAGAAGAGAACTAGTTCTAGGAAACAGATAAGCAGGGTGACATGTTGCCACAGGCCTTGCTACAGAATCAGATTCTTATTGTAAGAAAGCATTGTTATCTGATGCCTGTGAGACTGACACACAATGATTTTATACATGTTGCATTTTCCTTAATTCCTTCCCGCTCCCAGTGGAGCTGTATCTCCAGGTTGAGATCGTCAAGATGATTTCATGAGTTGAAAAAATGTAGATCAGCTATTGTTGTTACTAAACAATCTCTTCCAGTTACCTGTCTACAATTCCTCCGTATTTTCTAGCCAACGTGTGTGGAAAAAGTTCATATAAGAAATGAATGAAATCGTTTGGTTCTTATGAAATATAAAAGCTTTGAACATAAGAATGGCCATATTACATCAGACCAATGGTCCATCTAGCCCAGTATCCTGTCTTCCACCAGTGCCAGATGCTTCAGAGAGAATGAACATAATAGGGCAATTCATTCAGTGATCCATTTCCTGTTGTCCACTTCTAGCTTCTGGCTTTCAGGTTTAGGGACTGCATGCCTGAGCATCTTGGCTAATAGCCATTGATGGTACTATCCACAATCAAATTTTTTTTTTTTGAACTGAGTTACATTTTTGGCCTTCACAACATCCCTTGGCAACGAGTTCCACAGGTTGACTGAGCACTGTGTGAAGAAATAATTCCTTTTGTTCATTTTTAAACATGCCGCCTATTAATTTCTTTAGGCGATTCCTGGTTCATGTATTATTAGTCATGAGAAGGGGTAAATAACTTCCCTTTTCACTTTCTCTAAACCATTCATGATTTTATAGACATCTATCGTATAATTTATTTTCTAAACTGAACAGTCCACATCTTTTTAATCTCTCCTCATGTGGAAGCTGCTCCATACCCAAATAGTTTTTGTTGTCCTTCTGTGTACTTTTTCCAGTTCTAATGTATCTTTTTTGAGATGTGGTGAGTAGAACTGGCTTGCCTTTCCTGAGTGCTCCTTAGATACTTTGATCATCCAGTGGCCTGACTGATTGTTTGGTAGACTTCCTGCTTCTGATGTAAATAAAAATTACTGTTCAGTTTTTTGCAGGGCTATTATCTAGGAGCACAAGTTGGAAAGGGTTTTATTTCCAAAAATCCAAATCTGATTAGATTATAGAACAGTGTTAAAGACAAACATGCTCATGTGGACTTGCTTCTGTTAAACATAGCTCCCCTAAAAACAAGACAAATAAACTATAAAAAGCAGGAGTAAGCCTCAGCTGAAAAGGATATTAAATGTTTAGGAAGAATTAATTAATTATGAAGCTCTCCCATCCCACTAGAACTGGATGGTTCCTCTCCATTTTTAGCGAGGAGTCTTGAAAGAAAGTAATGGTGTTTTATAGTTTATTATGACTCTTGCTTCAGATGGACATATTCGTAGTACAATGTATGAAAAGGCATTAAAAGTATAGTTGCACAGCAGGCCTGTAAGCAAGTCTCTCCAAGTCAAAGAATTATTCCCCAATAGATAGTGAAGGAATGCAGGCTATGTAATGGGAAAGAGCTCCCCCTTGTGTGGTAAGGTAATATAGAAGCTGAGAATAATACACAGAGCTGAAGAAGAGCTCTGTGTAAGCTCGAAATCTTGTTTTTTACCAACAGAAGTTGGTCCAATAAAATATATTACCTCACACATCCTTCCTCTCTAATAATACACACACACACACACACACAACCAAACCTGAATTTAATTACATAAGTGTGTGTGTGTGTGTGTGTGAGAGAGAGAGAGAGAGAGAGAGAGACAAGTGACAGAAGTACAAGGCATCTGAATATGAGACTGTACTAAAGAATGGATAGCCCAAAGACTATTGAGTACGAACATCTATCTTAGATTCATTGTCCTTTAATGAACAAACCCATTTGCTCTGTTCATGAGAGCAACAGTTTAAACAGTTTCAAGACTTTTAAAAGGCAGCATCTACTTGGACAGACAGAGCTAAAAGGAGAGAGAAGGCCATCCTGCAAAACTGAACTCAAAGGGATAATCCACCAATTTATGCTGAGTGAGTGAGAATAGAAAGTGAAAATTATTCTTATTATACTTAAAGGAATCTGGGGAAAGCACCTATTGTTAATTATAACATTTTATATGTGCCCATCAATTTCATTGAGCATTTTGTTTCTGCTTAGTTATTGAAATAATACTAACTGCAAGATTATTGCTTTATGTCATGCCAAGGCAATTGAAATTATTCTAGTTGCCCCACTTCTGTACTGAGGCTTGTCTGCCAGATTGAGGGCAGAGCCTTCTCAGGAGTATGACCTTGCCTGTGGGACTGTCTTTGAGGATGTCCTGCGAGGAATGTTTTGAGAACAAGTCCTTTCCCCCCTAACCATTTAGCTTTGATCTCCCTGTTTGCAGGGACCACTGGGCCTTGTTTATGATTATGACATTTACTAAGTATTTTATTTATAGTTCCAAGAACCATTGTGGTGATTAACATACAATAAAGTATCCAGTAATAAATCATATCAGGCCATGTACCTAGGTTCTTGCTCAGATTCTACTCTTGTTTATTTGGACAAACTTAGATTGATGTCAATGGAAGTTTGCCTGAATAAAATCCTCAAGATTTGCCCAATGCAGCCCATACACCTAAATATCACCATGTTTTTTAAAAAAAAAAGGCACTTAAAATCTTTTAGTACAAGGCAGTTTTTATGCAACACTGATAGGTTGTTATACACTATGTCTTAGCAGGCTGTGGAAATGAAGCATTTGTCAGCGCTTAGTTGCTTACTCTAAAGTAACTGACACACTCTCAGCTAGCCACAAGAAGTGTTTATATAGATATCATTGTTAATAAATATTCAGCAAGCTGCATCTTCATTAGTTCCTATTTATCAGTGACCATAAATAAATAAGCAGAAGAGTTGAGCAATACTTTCCATTGTGTCTGTTAACAATTACTCTGTCTGCTGGTGTAGCATCCCAATGGACATTTCAAAATAGACAATGATATAATTCTGTCATGGTGGTCACAGCTGTCATGGAACCTGTTTATTTAAACTAGATAGTGAAAGATCACCCCTGTCTCAGAACAGTGGAGTTTGCCATATGGAGTCTGTGGCCGTGCATTAACCGTTCATTAGTTTGTTTTGATTTGCTGCTGCGGATTAGCAGTTTGTTAGTTCACTTCTGTCTAGTTCAAAGTGAGCTAACAAACAGTTAATGCACAGCAGCAGGGTCCATGTAGTTGCTGTAACTGTAGCATGAAATCCTCTATTTTCACCGTGACTGTGCTATAACTTATGCATAATTTTACCATGACAAAATTGTATCCATAAAAATAGAGTAATATTTGAACTACAGTCAATATGCTTGTATGCTAACACACTTCTATATGACCATATCCACTGTTTTTAAATGGTGCTGAATCCCAAGATATTGGATTTTTATTTTTGCATATAAACTTATTATTTTCAATATTTTAAATAGAGTAGCTAAATGTCAAGCCAAGTTAAAATGCTTGGGATAAATCATACACTGCATTTTATCAATGGACTAGTTTTTAACATTTGGACTGAGCCACATCAGTACCCTTTTTTCTCTTTTTTAAAATAAGTTCCACTGGGATATTTGTAAAAAGAACAGGAGTACTTGTGGCACCTTAGAGACTAACAAATTTATTTGGGCATAAGCTTTCATGGGCTAAAACCCACTTCATTGGATGCATGCAGTGGAAAATACAGTAGGAAGATATCTATCTATATATACACAGAGAACATGAAAAAATGGATGTTGCCATACCAACTCTAACAAGACTAATCAATTAAGATGGGCTATTATCAGCAGGAGGAAAAAAAACTTTTTGTAGTGATAATCAGGATGGCCCATTTCAAACAGTTGACAAGAAGGTGTGAGTAACAGTAGGGGAAAAATTAGCATGGGGAAATAGCGTGTCATTCTGTAGCCATCCTTGGTGATCTAAGTGAGAGTTCAGGTGCCAGGCTGCCTCACAGACAGCAACAATGAAGGAAACAGAATGTTCTGGAAAACTTAGCTTTAATTTGCAATATTAGTGCCTCAAGTGTTTCTGAGGATACAGAAGACTGATTTCATAGACCTGACTGAGAATCAGATTCCTACACAGCAAGGGTTAGACAAACACAGACCCTCTGCTATCAGAAAATGAAGCCATTCTGCTGGTGATTCCACTGTTGTTTCTTACAGCAGTGGCAAAGGAAAGATTTAAGCAGTGAATGGAAGTAGACTGCTCCTATTCCCCCAATCTGAGTCTAGCTCCCTGCCGGAGGAAGAAATAGCTAGCTAAAATAAGCAATCTTTCATAGTTGAAAATATACCCACAGTAGCTTTGTGTCCAGAAATGTTCAGACTTATTATCTAGGATGTAACTTCAACATATTTCCTGTTAGAAAAGATTATAAATTATTATACTGTTCAGAGGTCTAACACCTCTTAATAAAATAAAAAAGGGAGCTGATTATCAAGTGGGACTGATTGGCTTTTTGTCATAAGTGCCTTACCAGAGGTAGGGCATCTGTCGGACTTCTATGCTTAATGTTCAACAGTCTCAATGTCTCAGACATGCAGCTACAAAATCAGTACTGTTTCTTAGCCTATAGTTCAGAACAGAAGGATGTGAAATATTTGCAGTGAAGTGCAAAACTACTCTTATCTGAATGGTTATCACATTTTTCTCTGAACTTGAAATGGGACAATTTCTTTGACTCTTTTTCCTGAAGGTAGGCAATTTTTTTTAATTAGCAAACATGGCCATTTCCTAGTGAAGGTGACCCTCACAGCAAAAACACGTGGAAACTTTTTTTCATAAGGTCTTGATCCAGTAAAGAACTTAAGAATGCTATTAAGCTTTATTGCCCTCCTCTTGTAGAAGTGGATGGATCTCTGCAATCACAGCCAAATAGGTATTCTTAAGTGTAAAACTGAAAATAACAGCCTGCCACTAGCTAAATATATTTTATATTAATGTGCAGTTCTACTGACTAATGACAGTAAAAAAAACGTACAGTCTGGGGTTTTGCATTTAGGCCCTGATCCTGCACTGAGCTTCATGTAGGGAGAGACTTGATTTCACTGCGGCTCTGTGCAGGTGTAGTGAGTCCACCCATGCAGAGCAAAATGTGTTTTTTCCAGATCAGGTTTGCTTAGTTGGCAAGCACAAAGATGTTGCCATCCTTAATAGTGCAAACTTGGCCTGGGATCTGAAAAGGAGGCTTCTTTTTTTCATGTAGTCCCACAAAGTGAACGCAGTTAAAATAGTGTTACTGAGATGCTGATTTAAATCAAGTTTTCTCCCTTCATCTGAGTGCATGTAGAATAACTAACCTATATTCAAATCAAAGGGAAATTAAAGACTTTGGAAATATGAGTATGTCTAGAAACCTTTGTATAAGTAGCATTTTAGTTATTTAGTAATAGTGTATGTACATGAGACACTCAATTTCATTTTTACTGTAATATCACTTTTGTAATTTACCAATTTGTAGTTGCACATTATCCTTTTTCATTAAACAGTAAATAACATCTGACCACCATGAAAACGAAAAACTACCACAAGATGTCACTATCATTTAAATAACGAAAAGATGCTGTAGTACAGCAGAGGGATGACTATTTCTCTGTAGCAGAGTTCTAGTCTTTAAAAATTAAAAGAGAGGCTCCTATAATTTATAAACATTTTTTGGGGGCATAGCTTTAAATGTTTCTTACTGAGCTTCTAGCAAGAAGTCTAGATTGTATGCTGACCTACAAACCTGGAAAGCATATGCCCCCTGCTTCTAATTCACTTGCTTTTGGGGCAGGAGTATGTCAAGCAAATTTTAATAGAAAAAGAACTTTACTCACTGTAGGCTATATCTTCAAAAGAACACAGGCCTGGATACTAATTGTCCACTGACATGCACTTTGTGTAAGTATTTACTCCCACTTGTATATACTGAGTGGTAGCTCACAAGGGCACGCAAACTTTCATGTTTAAGAAATTCCACAGAAAAGAGACGTGATGTTTACCAATTTAGCCCACAGAAAATGTATTGATCATATCAAAACTACAACCTAAGGTTTTTTGATAAGTTCCATGGAGTCAAATTATGATGTAACCTGATGAAAGACTTCAAAAATGTAAATACTTAGTTAAAGAGGCAAACAGCAGAACCAAGAACCAGCAGATTTTTTCCACGGAAGTACTTTGCAACAGCATGGACCAAATCCTGAGTATACCTGAGGAGCCCATAATGCAGCTAAGGTGGCCTTTGCTCCCTTGATCATGGGCAAACTATGTCAGCCTAGTACTCGGGCATAATTTAGAACTGGTGAAGGCTAAACTGAGTTGTGCTTGTGGCCAACAACCTCAATATCCCATCAGCTAGGGATCAGAGGGATATTGAGAAGCCACGTTATGGTGGCTCTGTCTCACCAGAAGATGCATCTAAATCAGGAGCGATCTTCCCACTTCTGCTTGCACCAGCTTTAGGCTGCAGGCTGTTCAATGCAAAGCAGCTGCACTATACCCCAGATTTCTGTCCTCAATTTTAAATGTTATACTGAGAGACAGAAATACAGCACAGGGTTTCTTTATAGATGGTACATAATTATTTTAGAGAAGTAAACAATGATTTTAATCAAACTTCTTAATGCTAGACTCCCCATCACAGTAGATTGTTAAAAACAGGTTGGACAAACACCTGTCAGGGATGGTCTAGGTTTCCTTTGTCCTGCCACAGTATAGGGGGCTGGGCTTAATGACCTCTTGAGGTCTCTTCCAGCTCTACATTTCTGTGATTATTGTTATTGCTGTTTACTACTATAGATATAATTACTCTAGACAGTTTTGCTCCAGTTTAGGAAGACAGTTTGAGTATCAGTATCATCTGTTACTCTTGTAGAACAATTTAACCTAGCCTTTAATTTGTATACTTATTTGGTGGGTTTTCCTTCCCAGAGGCAGAAATATAAGTTCTTAATGCCTAAAGGCCAAACTCAGGTACCGGAGGGTGGAGAAAAATGGAATGGTCTCCCTTGGCTGTGGAGATGCTCAGCAGTTGTGACTACAGTCTGGATGCTGCAGTAGGTCTAAGGGTTGAAGGTTTTGTGTAGAAGAAGATCTGCCAACATTGGCCTTGTTCCTCCCCCAGGCAGCCATTGCCATTACTCAAACTGTGCGTGGGGATGGACTAAGCAGAAAATGGTGTGGAGGTGGGGTCCATCTGGCACAGACCTTTGTGTGGGCTCCCCATATCTTGTCTCCCCTGTTCAGCACAACTGTACTTATTTCTAAGTTTCCTTGTTCCACCACAGGTGGGTGCAGGATTTCCCCCCTATATAATTAGATGTTCTTTATAAAGCCAGATCAAACTGTTGTAGTGTCAGGCTGACATTCACATTCAAATAGATTAAAGCAAATTACCAACAACCTATTAAACATAAGCGAATTACAATTTAAAAAAATCATGACTGACAGAGGAAATCATAGTTCCATGTTTCTACTGGAAACAGAACAGTAGAGGAGTTAATTGTGTGGACTTGACTAATGTACTTTTGTCATTTCTTCATAGAGCCAATGCTAACTGCTTTGAGCATTGCCTTTTCCCAAACTTGTCCCACTATGGGTGGTCAAGTTCAGTTAAGTTATCTCTCTCTAATAGTTTTTGGAATGAAGAAGCTAGAGTAAATACTGAGCCCAGCTCCCCGGCAGTCTTGAGCTAGTCGTATGTCATGTGAAGAATAAGGGATGGATAGTGAGGAGGTCATGAGAGTGATAGTGAAAATGACAAGAAATTAAAACAGGCAGGAGTTCCGTAAATCTGAGGGGGAGGTCTTGATCCAATTTCTATTTCAATGTGCTATACTTGGTTTCAATACAGACGGGCTTATTCTGGGGAAAACATTTTTTTAAAAAGTCTGAATGGTTTGTTAAAGATTAAAACTTTTCTGGGTCCTACTACCCCTATTTCAAAACAGTTAGATAAATGGCTGTTTCATTAGTGGGCTGTTGATCATACACTTAATTACTGTTGTTTCATGGCCCTTACTTTTAAAGAACGCCCAGTCAGGTCAGTATTAAAGATGAAGTAGCCAGCTTCACTTATAGTGTGTTGGACTTTGTCAGCTTGTCTAAAATATTATGTTCTGAACCAGTTTAACATAGTGTGTATGTTTTTTCCCATTTCTTTAATGGCTGCGTATCCTACAGCAACACTTTTGTTGATATTGCAACATGGCCTCAATAGAGTTGTACTGAGATTGTCTTGACATTTCCTAATAGAATCTTCATAGACTTGAACTCCCAGAAAGTACTCTCAGAATTTGCCTTTGTAATGTGACACTTGTGCATCTGCACCGAAATAATTTTATCATAATTCATTATCATACAATAGTTAGAAGGTTTGCATTAACACTACTTTTTGTACCATTTATCTTGGATTCAGACCCTGATCTACACAGATTTAAACTGATAAATTGTCATAAAAAAGGAATCCTAAAAAAGTGAAAACATGGGCAAATTGCTAAGGATGAATACAAAAGAATATTACAAGCATGCAGGAACAAAATCAGAAAGGCTAAGGCACAGAATGAGTTACACCTAGCAAGGGACATAAAAGGCAATAAGAAGAGATTCACATTAGGAGTAAGAGAAAGCGGAAAGAAAGTACAGGCCCTCTATTTAGTGGGGAAGGAGAGTTAGTAACTTGTGACATGAAGAAAACTGAGGTGATTTAATGCTTTTATTAATGTTTTGCTTCAGTCTTCACTAAAAAGGTAAATTGTGACCACATATGCAACACAATTAATATTAACAAGAGGAAACGAATGCAAACCAAAATAGGGTAAGAATAGGTTAAAGAATATTTAGATAACTCAGATATATTCAATTTGGCAGGGCCTGATGAAATTCATCCTAGGGTACTTGAGAAACTAGCTGAAGCAATCTCAGAAACATTAGCAGTTATCCTGGAGAACTGTTCAAATAATCATGTGCAAAATCTAGTTCTGTCAGTCCAGGTGTGTGAGTACAGATCTTTTCTGCCAGCAGATGGGGGCAGACATGAATGAACTTTTCAGTCATGACATCCCTATTCATCTGCTGACTCAAAATTCTTAGCTGCTGTCGTCTCTGGCAGATGGAACAATTTCCTGGCTGGCTAGCTCATACAATTCTAGAAAACCCCCAAGATTTCTCAAGTGTTCAGCTGAGACTATTCAAAGAGCAGGAGGAAATTAGAAGACTGCTATTATCAGTAGAGTGGGTCAGAATTTTTTTTCTTCTAGAAACTTTAAGAACATAAGAATGGCTGTACCAGGTCAGACCAAAGGTCCATCTAGCCCAGTATCTGTCTACCGACAGTGGCCAATGCCAGGTGCCCCAGAGGGAGTGAACTTAACAGGCAATGATCAAGTGATCTCTCTCCTGCCATCCATCTCCATCCTCTGACAAACAGAGGCTAGGGACACCATTCCTTACCCATCCTGGCTAATAGCCATTTATAGACTTAACCACCATGAATTTATCCAGTTCTCTTTTAAACGCTGTTATAGTCCCAGCCTTCACAACCTCCTCAGGTAAGGAGTTCCACAAGTTGACTGTGTACTGTGTGAAGAACTTCCTTTTATTTGTTTTAAAACGGCTGCCTATTAATTTCATTTGGTGACCCCTAGTTCTTGTATTATGGGAATAAGTAAATAACTTTTCCTTATCCACATCATTCATGATTTTATATACCTCTATCATACCCCCCTTAGTCGTCTCTTTTCCAAGCTGAAGAGTCCTAGCCTCTTTAATCTTTCCTCATATGTGACCCTCTCCAAACCCCTAATCATTTTAGTTGCTCTTTTCTGAACCTTTTCTAGTGCCAGTATATCTTTTTTGAGATGAGGAGACCACATCTGTATGCAGTATTCAAGAAGTGGGCGTACCATGATTTATATAAGGGCAATAATATATTCTCTGTCTTATTCTCTATCCCCTTTTTAATGATTCCTAACATCCTGTTTGCTTTTTTGACCGCCTCTTTAAGTGAAAATGAAATTTTTCTTTGCCTTCATTCAAGTTTGCAGTGGAAAATTTGATTTTGCATTAAAAAACCATGAACAGATTTTTTAAAAAAAATGTTTGGGCCTCCTCCCCAACTTATTTTTTTGAAAATTTCAAGGAAAACTGACCCTTTCCAAATAAATAAAATAAAATAATAAATTGTTAGTTGACAACAACTTTCTGTTGGAAGAAAGTTTGGATAGAAACTTTTCCACCAGCCATAGGTTTCAGGATAATTCTGAGCACAAGCTGTTATAGCGAGGCCTTTTATAAGTCTTAGGATTCTTGCATCTGTGCATAGTAGAAGCTTTCCTGCGGGGAAAAGGGGTTGTTATCGAGATAGCTGACAGGAACAAAAATGGCAAATTCTACATCCTGCAACAAAGATCCTAGTGCATGCTTCTAATTAATTACATTTAATTATTGTAGCCAGAGCTTTAAGAACCAGATTTCTATAAAAGGAGGCCTGTGGGGTATGCTCATTTTGGACCTACTTTTGAGTGTGAAATTGTGTTTACATACAGGAACAGACCCAATTTGAGTACAAAAGCAGCCAATTTGCTTACATGGCAGTAGTAATCACTTACACAAACATTTCCACACCTTGTGCTTCTCTGAAATCTAGGCACAAGTGCCTAACTGGTATACCAGATTTTCAGTCAGTGAGAGCATTTAATGCTCCATTTTCAGGGGAGGGGGAAGGGGAAGAAAGCTATCTGTTAATCTGACAACACTTTTTTAATTTATTCTGTCAGTTTGACATCTCTCTTTGGTGCTTTCGGCAATGCTTCTCAATTAGCCTGTTGTGTTTTAATATATGGTTAATTTACTGGTCCTGAAAGAAAGCATGTTTGGTACTAAAGTGATTTTTTTTTCCTCCGTGACTTTTTTTTTTTTTTTTTTTAGGTGCCCTTTACAACTTGGCTTGAGTTGTAGTGGATGGAAATTCATCGTATGTGGTTGAAACATTGTGTTCAGTTTCTAGTGGCTATAATATAAATAGATGCCACACCACTTCTTTATGTGGCATGGTGGTTTTTTTTTTTTAAACAAAGTATGATGATATATTTGAAGAGCAAATTAGTCACTCTTCCGCAAGAATTAGTCTACTTGAGATGTACCACAAAGCTGTTTACCTGATGTGGGGCCTATTCAAAATTAAAAATAGACTTTTCAGTTAGGGTTGGTAACTCCCAACCTACAGTTTGGGTCCATTTTATTGCTTAAACAATCATCATTGGTCCTGTCAGTATAGCTAGACAATCTCATTCTTAACTGTTCACTTAGGCCTGATACTGAGAAGTGCTGAGTACCTACTCACACACTGATGTCAACAGAATTTGCGGCTGCTTAACCCCTGCCAGGATCAATCCCATTGACTATCAGCTATGAGCTCATAAGGAATAATATTTGGCATTTATGTAGCACTTTGCATCTTCAATGCAGAGCACAAAAATGAATTAATCCTCGCCACACTTCCAAGAGTTAAGTAAGTAACATCCTCATTTTCATAGACAGTGACATGAGGATGCAGAGGACTAGATCAACAAACGGATTTAAGTGCCTACATGCCAGTTCAGGTACCTTAGTCCAAAATTTGGATTCTTAAATCCCTTGCTCAACTGCCACCTAATCCTGCAGGTGCCTAAATTTCTGTTTCTGGGCATGTGCACAGCTGCCTAAGTTCTGACACCCTGAGCACCAAGCTCACACTAAACCTCAGTCAAACTGAGAATTGTCCTGGCTGCCTTTCTTGCCTGCAGGGTCCAAACCAGTAGGCATCTCGATGTACACCTGGCTTGGACCTCACACAAAATGCTGTTTTCTCCTTAAAATCTTTAGCCCAGTGGTTAAAATACTGACTCAGGATGTGGCAGAACCAGGTTCAAATCCCACCTCTGCCTGATGTGGAGCAAGGATTTGAATCCAGGACTGCCACCTCCTGGCAGAAGGAGGCACCTTCCGTGAGGTGCCTAATTTCTTTTGTGGGGCGGGTCTTAGGTTATACCCCTCTACTTGGCATTGGCTAGTTTACATAGCTCCCAGCTCAGTGTGCTGGCTTTTGTGAATCCTATTAGGCACCTAACTCTCTCCATGCATTCATTGTATGGGGAACCTAGGCACCTGACTCAGGGCTGTGGATTCCATTAGGTGGCTGGGTGCCTAAAGTGAGGTGATGCAATGCTGAGTCAAAGTCCTTTTGTGGATCCAGCCCACAGAAGATAGGAGACTTAACCAAGGTCACAAAACAAATCTGTAGCACATCCAGGATCAGAACTCAGAAACTCCTGTCCTCAAAGCATTAGACAATGTATAACAAATTGAATGCATTTCTATCCTTCTTATAACACTGTAAATTAACAATTCAGTCCAGACAACTGCTCACTGAAACAGTAAATATACTTCAGGTGCATTCCAGTTTTGAAATCACTGGTTATTCTCCTGGTTTGCATTATATTACATTGATCACATGATCATGTAATTTACTTTGCACACATTGTAGTCAATAGATCTCAATAAAATCTTCTGCAATAACACATGTTTTTATTAAGCACTCTTGCTTCCATCTTCAGATAAAGTCAAATGCTATCTAAGGGCAGTGCCTCATAGGTTTATCATCTCCATTATATTTTTACATGAATATGACCTATAACCACATAATAAGGACCCCATTTTCCCTAATGGCAACTCAGCTGAATAATACCAAATCCAGAGCTATCAAGATACTTAAATAGCTACAATCCTGCACACAGAACTACATCACAAGAATAACTTTTGATCCAGACTGGTTAGTTGTTGTTTCTAGAACACCTTCTAGAATTTCTTGCTGGATGCCTTCGATGAGACGTTTTTGAATTTTTGTATGTAACTTCTCTAGCCAAATCCTTTACTGCAAGTGAAATCTTGACTTAAACTTACATATTAGGGCTGTTGATTAATTGCAGCTAACTCACACGATTAAAAAATTAATCATGATTAATCACAGTTTTATTTGCAGTGTTAATAATAGAATACCAATTTAAATGTATTAAATATTTTTGGATGTTTTTCTACATTTTCGAATATATTGATTTCAGTTACAACATAGAATACAAAGTGTACAGTGCTCACTTTATTTTATTATTTTTCATTACAAATGTTTGCACTGTAAAAATGATAAAATAAAACAATTTTTCAAAGTACTTTAGTGCATTCTTGTTATCGTGAAAGTGCAACTTACAAACGTACACTTTTTTTTACATAACTGCACTCAAAAACAAAACAACGTAAAACTTTAGAGCCTACAAGTCCTCTCAGTCCTAGTTCTTGTTCAGCCAATCGCTAAGACAAACAAGTTTGTTTACATTTACGGGAGATAATGCTGCTCGCTTCTTATTTACAATGTCACCTGAAAGTGAGAACAGGCGTTCGCATGGCACTTTTGTAGCCCGCATTGCAAGGTATTTACGTGCCAGATATGCTAAACATTTGTATGCCCCTTCATGCTTCGGCCACCATTCCAGAGGACATGCTTCCATGCTGATGACACTCATTAAAAAAAATGCATTAATTAAATTTGTGACTGAACTCCTTGGGGGAGAATTGTATGTCTCTTTCTCAGGTTTACCTGCATTCTGCTATATACTGCATGTTATAGCAGTCTCGGATGATGACCCAGCACGTGGTGGTCATTTTAAGAACATTTTCAATGCAGATTTGACAAAACACAAAGAAGTTACCAATGTAAAGTTTCTAAAGATAAAAACAGTACTTGACCCAAGGTTTAAGAATATGAAGTGCCTTCCAAAATCTGAGAGGGATGAGGTGTGGAGCATGCTTTCAGAAGTCTTAAAAGAGCAACACTTTGATGCGGAAACTACAGAACTCAAATCACCAAACAAGAAAATCAACCGTATGCTGGTGGCATCTGACTCAGATGATGAAAATGAACATGCATCGGTCTGTTCTGTTTTGGATCATTATCGAGAGGAACACATCATTAGCATGGACACATGTCCTCTGGAATGGTGTTGAAGCATGAAGGGACATATGAATCTTTGGCACATCTGGCAAGTAAATATCTTGTGATGCTGGCTACAACAGTGCCATGTGAATGCCTTTACTGACTTTCAGGTGACATTCTAAACAAGAAGCAGGCAGCATCATCTCCTGTAAGTTCAACTTTCATAATAAAGAGATTGCACTACAATACTTGTAATTGGGGAATTGAAAAATAATGTTTCTTTTGTTTTTTACAGTGCAAATATTTGTAATAAAATAAATATAAAGTGAGCACTGTACACTTTGTATTCTGTGTTGTAACTGAAATCAATGTTTGAAAATGTAGAAAACATCCAAATATATTTAAATAAATGGTATTCTATTATTGTTTAACAGCACCATTAATCGCAAATATTTTTTTAAATCGCTATTAATTTTTTTAATTGCTTGATAGCCCTATTATATATATTATCCTATTGTGTATTTAGAAAGTAGAAGTTTCTTACCTGAGGCTGTTGAGTGGCAGTTGGTCTCTGAGGAGATGGTATAGGTGTTTTGGACAACATTTGGTTCATTTTGCTTACAACGAGATCAGTTATAAGTTGCCTGTCTTCCACCTGATGTTCACCAATCAAAGGCATTGCACAGTCCATAACCTATAATATACAACATCTGATTAGCTAGGGAATGTAGCATTGCAGCAAACCCACTCCATGTGTGTGTCTGCAAATGTCAGGTCATTCATCGAGTTTGTTCTGCAAAAAGGAGAAAAATGTGTAGAATTGGTCTAATTTTTGTGAGACGAAAGGGAATTGAACTTAAATATCATCATCCCCTTCCTGGATGCTGGAAGCCATTCCATATGATCTGAGTTTGAGTTTCTGTGCTGTATGTGGGCTGTTTCTGAGCCCATTCATAGCTGGGAATGCCACTCTCCATGGCATCATCCCTTTCTAATCCCAAGGCAATATACCTATGTGACTGTATGTTGACGTTTCTTGGGGATGCCGTGTGCGGGCACTCCATGGGAACATGGTTCCTGAGGGAACTACACCACTGCACCTACTAAGGATTATAAAGAGGCACAAGGCTTCCCTAAGGAGGGCTTGAAATCTGAGAGATTTCCCTGTGAATTCTGGGTTATTAAATGTTTTAAAGGGCTCTTTCCCTTGCATGGTTTGTGTGGCTCAAACCCTATCCCCTTAATGGAATATGTCTAGGGAAATGCTGAGTTGAAACTTGAATTTCCTGGCTTTTCTGTTAGACTTTGATCCCACAGTCCTTATTGGTTAATGTAAAATCTGAAACATGGCCATATGATGCTGCTATTATTGATAGGGTTGTTTCTGAAAAGTACTGTGTATGTTGCAGGGGTTTGCGGACTAAAGTATTTCCACAAATGCACTTTTTTATCCTATTTGTACCTGATGTATTCTTCCTAAGGGGTGAATCATGCCCCCCACTTTGCATGTCTGAAAGGCTTCCCCACTGCAAAATCAGTGCAATTCAATTGCACAAGGGAGGAGGGAGGGATTATGAATCCTATATGGTGTGGAGCCCAACTCCTGCGAGTACTCGCCATGTGGCAGCACACTGGGTGAGTGAGGGTGGCACATGGACCAGACGGGAGAAGGGGAAAGCCAGAGGATCTACACTGCATGAGCTTCTGGTTCTTTGCCATTTTTGGAAGGAGTGGACTAGAGTGTCTGCAGAGACACTGCCAACCCAGCAGCCAGTTTTAGCATAAGTGAGGCAGCTCTGCATCTAAGGTGGAGAAGATTCCTCCCCCATACCTCTCCTAGTGCCTAGCTCAGACACTGGTGGTGGATGCTTATGGAAAGATTTGGACCTAAATGAATTTACTATGTTCAGTGTAACAATGTTTTGTAACTATGCTATCCAGCTGCTATTTCATACAATACAGATGCTAATAACAGATGACCTTTTAAAGAATGTTTGGTGGCTTGGGAATTTTCAAATTGATTAGACGCTTTAAAAAAACTTGTGAATGAAACTGTCCAAAATATTAAATCCAATCATATTAATTATTAATGATTAATCTGAAACGAGACGGTCAGTATGTAACAAACTGAAGCTTACAAATACTTTTGTTCTCTCCCCCTACCCACTCCACCCCCAAAATTAGGTAGAAAGTAGCATTGTTTGTTTATAATTAAGATGCTGCAAATTATTGATTTGGGGTGTTCAGGGCTACAAAGTTTCAAGGATGCCCCAACCATCAAAAATCTTCCTCAGAGCTCAGAGGCTTGCTAAAACAAACCCAAATTAAACAAAGAAATACAATTTGTTTCAAGCAGATGTTTTCTAAGAAAAGCAGGAAAGGTGTTCCCCTCTTGGACCACCTCAATGGTATCACAGAAATAGATGATATTTGCACTCAAGGCTCCTATAAGTTTTATATATTTTTCACATTAATGTTTTTCAAACTTTCTTGTCACATTCCTGTGATGCATAAGTGGATAAATTATAATTGGAGAAATGAGGAAAACAGAATACTATATTTGTTTTAACATAGTTATTCCTGAGGTTGTTTCCTAGCTCACAGTGTCTTTGAGGGGAAAGCTACATTCAAAACATGCAAGAACTCTATGTTCTGATTTTTGCCAGAGAAAGTAACAGACAGTAAACCAAATCAAGTGCTTGATTCTGCTCTCACTTACCCAGGAATAGATCAGGAGTAACTCCACTAAAGTCAGAGTTTCAGTTCTGTGAGACCAGAGACAAGCCTCATGATACTAGTATATACACTGGTTTTAAACTTAGCACCCGACTCTCTCCTCCTGTATAAAACGGGGTGTAATATAGTGGAGCATAAGGGCCCTTAATGTATACTGGAATGTTCGTTGAAATCTGGGCTTTAGTTCAGTATTGTATTAATAACTACAGGCATCAACCTTCATTCTAGGCAGGTTATCACTTGAACACTATCATTATTTATAGTTGCATTGGAGTAGCACCTAAATGTCCATTTAAAGTTATTTCCTCTGGGTTAACAATCATCTTCTTTGAGGTGGGAGGGGGAAAGATTACCAGGCATGCATAAAACATTTGAAAATCTTGGTCAGAAATGACTAGTGACTGAATTCCTGAACTTCTCGATGCCCAGTGCGAGGCACCTTTAAAAGAAACTTGATTTTCAGAGGGTGGAAGTGCAGCACTTTCTGGCAATCAGTCCCCTTTAAGGTGCCCCTCAGGTTGGGCACCCAAAATGAGTAGTCTCTTGAAAATGATGGCCCCTCTTTTTGAGTGATGTACTTAAGTTTCCTAATGGTTTTATCAACAATTATAATAATTTAAAAAACTGCCTTAGATATCAACTATATTAATCCTCAGCATTCCCCAACCAGACAGGAAAGTAATCTCCCCATTTCATGGATAGGGAAAGAGGAAAAAGGGACAAATTCACTCTTGGTGTAAATCCATCAACATCAAAGGAGTTGTAGTAGGAATGAATTTGTCCCAAAAAGGAGTAGTAATATGCTTAAAGCTACAAAGTTGGAGACTGGGATTGGAACCCAGGGAAGTTCCTGGTTCTTAATTGGTTAACTTTTACACAGCTGGTGTGCATGAGGATTTACGTCTGTGCTCTTGTTGGCTTTCCTGGTGCTCCAACAGACACTTCATCATGTCCGTTTGCTCCCCCAACAAATGCTTCATCATGTCTGTTTGCTCCACCATTAGCCTCAGCATTGCATCCTGCCTCCACTCTTTATACTCACTTAATTCTTTCCTGGCCTCTGCCACTGAATGCCTCCATGCATTAAGCTGTGCCCTATCCGTGCAGGAGGACTGCATGAGCTTGGAAAACATGTCATTGCAAGTGCATTTTTTTCGCCTTCTAATCTGAGATAACCTTAGGGATGGAGATGATAGGGGGAGTGTAGAAGCGTTCTACGCTCTATGATTCTGGGGGGACTGCATGGTCACCTGTGCTGCTGAGTTCGCCATGCTGACCAAACAGAAAATGAAATTCAAAAGTTCCCAGGGCTTTCCCTGTGTACGTGGCTAGTGCACTGGAGTTCAAAGTGCTGTCCAGAATGGTCACAATGGAGCACTCTGGGATAGCTCCTGGAGGCCAAGACTGTTGATTTGCGTCCTCACTACTCCAAATTTGACCCAGCAAAGTCGATTTTAGTGCTACTCCCCTCGCCGGGGAGGAGTACAGAAGTTGATTTTAAGAGCCCTTTAGGTTGACGGAACGGGGTTGGTTGTGTGGACGCATTCATTTTTAAATCGACCCAATGTGGCTAAATTCAACCTAATCCCATAGTGTAGACCAGGCCTTAGATAAGGGCCCCGTAGAAACTCTACTTTTTTAAAAAACAAACCAAACCCAACTAACTTTCAAAGTTGGGACATAAACTCAGTAGGCATCCCAAGTTAAACAGAATGAGCTTTAGAGGGAAGCACTCCCAGGATGGGAAGCAGAAAACCTGGTGTGGAAACACTGTAACAACCAAAAAGCCATAGGCAATAACTTGGAAACTATCTTTAATTCACTCAGTTCTGCCAACCTATCTTGAAATTTATTTGGCTTCTGTGGTTTTCAGCCAGATGGTTGAATTACCCAAGGAAAAAAATCCCTTAAAGTATTCCTATGCTTTTTGTCAGTAAAAAGAAAAACAAAATATTGTTCACCACAATGTTGGAGAGCCTGGACAGTTCTAAAAGTGGTTATTTTTTTAACCTAAGAGACTTTGAAGCTCAGGCGCTATTACCCTGTCATATAAACCTGTGTCTGCAGTTTGGTTGTAGTCATGTTGGTCCCAAAACATGAGACACACATGATGGGTGATGTAATATCTTTTATTGGACCACCTTCTGTTGGTGAAAAAAGAAACTTTTGTACCACACAGGGTTCTTCTTCAAGTCTGGGAAAGGTAATGAGCGTGTCACAGCTAAATAAAAGATTGAACAGAATGTTAAGCATAAGTTCACACCATGTTGCTAGAGACCATTCAAGATGAAGTGGGCAATTAACACCTCCGCAGTCACAGGAAAAAGGAGGGATACCAGGTTACAGATTGTTGTAAAGAGAAGTGAAACCAGTGTCCCTGTTGAGGCCTGGTCTACACAAGGAAATTAGGTAACCCTGGAATGATGCAATTAAGCCAACTTAAGCCCTGGTGTAGACAGCACTAGGCTGATGGAAAATTCTCCTGTTGACTTAGCTACCATCTCTCAGGGAGGTGGATTACCTACACCGATGCGAGACGCTCTTCTGTTGGTGTAGGTAGTGTGCACCGGTGCAGTGTTTTAAGTGAAGATGTGCCATTAGTCTGTGATTTTTAGTGTCTAGCAAAGTTATGAACTTAGGCTTCCAGGCTAGTCTCTTGAAAGTGCGGTGCAGGTTTCCTTTGAGGATGAAAATGGACAGGTCAAATATGGAGTGATTGTTTTGTGAAAAGTGTGCACTCCCAGGTTAAGAGGGTGTTTTTGTCTTTTCATCACCTTTTTGTGTGAATACATTTGAGAGTGTAGTAACTATCTGTCTGGTTTCACCAATAAAATTTGTCGTTAGGGCATCTGATAACTGGATGAAGTACACTACATGTTGCGATAGGCTTGTGCAGGCCCCCTGGATCTTGAAAAGTGTGTTGTAGACATTACACGTCTCCATCACATCATCAACTTATCAAGACTACCCCTAACTGGAGCCAAATTAGCTGTACTCTCCAAGGGACTGAATTTCCCCACCACAACACCGTACTAACATACTAGAAGAATTCTTTTGCTGACTCTGCCTCAAAGAATTCTTTCACAACAAAGATGACACCACCCACAACTACCAAGTCCCCACAAACAGTCATAAGAAAAAAGAATCATCTGACTGAAAATCCCTCCCACCCCCCAACCCAAGGAGAAAACCATACATGATGGAGCATAGTGGCTCTTTCTGAACCACTATCAAGTCCTAAGTCAACTCTTCACATCATCATGAACATTTTCGTTAATGACTCCCCCCTCCACTGAACATTTGTTTTTTTTATTCAAAATTAGGTTTAATCTTAGTCAACATTCCTTTGCTTTGTAGCTTTAAACTTGTATTTCATCATGTACAACATTGTACAAACATTTTTCTAATGATTTAAATACATTGAACCCTATTTTTTTTACTGGTGCAAAGTTATCACTGTCTGTATCTGGGTGGGTATTAGTCTACTGGATGGGTGTAAATGACTATATGGTCACTTCAGTCAAGTCTCTGTACCTCAGAAAGGGATTCTAACTCCTACAAAAGTCACATGAATCAAGAGGTACCACTGATGCCGAATCTGAGAACATGTGACTGCAAGAAAAAGAGTCCTGAATGACACATCATCATACTCCCTGCAGACGTTGTTCTCCTCAGGAGATGCTGAGAGTCCTGATGTTGAGGGCCTGGTGTGAGCAATGACCTCAACACAAAAAGTGCTGACTGTTCTGAAACATCCTAACTCCACCAATACAGGATGAGAGGATTGCTGCAAAGCTGGTATGGTTGATTTTGTGACAGCCTCATAGAGGGAGCAATTGACCATTTAGTAGAGATCTGCAATTGCCATCCCATATTTCACACCAAGAGCATGAATGCAAATTTGGGAGGTCTGTATACAGAACTGTCAGGAGTTGGAACTTCAACAAAGGTATCACTGTGGAACTGCTAGACATTTTCCTAATGCCCCAATCTCTTGTGCAGTGGTTTAGCTTCAGGCAGTGAGCTGGACATCAGTATCACCGACTTAAAGTGCCAAAGCCCTGAACAAACTGAGGCACTGAAAATCTATGGAGCCCTCAGCTTCACTGTTAACTGTCCAGAATGCTTCATTAGTGAAGATGCCCTGCTGGGCTTGATGGGGAAGAGGTAGATCTGCATCCATCCAGACAGTAATAGCTCTGAGTCCTGGCATTCAGCACCCTTGGCAAAGAGTTTGCCCTTACAAGCACTCTTGGCTGGCCTCTGGCCAGAGTTACAGAAGATTCCATGTTGTGCCCTCAAAGGAGGTTTGGACATAAACTCCACATTTCTTCTGTGTTTCAGATGACATCTGTAAGCATAGCTGACACCATTGCACATTGAGGCTGACTTCAACATAAACAAGTTGCAAGTATGCAGCTGCTGGAAACACCAATCAGTTTATGACTAATTTAGGCTTTAAAAAAATGCAGTGCTTTTAATTGGCATTTCATTGGTAGAGTGCTACGTCATTTGCTGTTGTACTGAAAAGCTTTAGGGGTACAGCTTAACTATATTTTTCTCCCATGGACACTGAGATTAAGCTCAGTTATTTTTCTAACTTAGTTGATATTGCTCTAAACACAGTACATAGTATTGGACAAAATAAGGCATAAAAATCTTAATAACAAAATATAATGTAAGGAATACCGAATGGTACTCTTGTACATGGTAAATCAGTTCTTTTCTTAACCCCATCTGATTTAGAAAATCTCAGTGGGTAAGTCATTAAATAGAGAGAGTCACAAGTATAGGTGCTGACTCTGTGGGAGCTCCAGCCCTCGAGCACCCATGGGAAAAAAATTAGTGAGTGCTTATCACCCACTGCCAGTCAGCTCCCCCCTCCTTCCCCCCGCACGTCCCGCTCACTGGCGGCCCCACCGCGCAACTGCTTCCAGCACCTCCTGCCTGCCACCATCAGCTGTTCTGGGGCATGCAGGAGGAGCAGGGGCAGGGTGTGCTCAGGGGAGGGGGCAGAACTGGGCAGGAAGAGGCGGGTTGGGGGCTTGGAAGAAGGGGTGGACTAAGAGTTGAGCACCCCTGGGGCAAGGAGGAAGCTGGTGCCTGTGGTCACAAGTTTAACATAGCCTGCAATCAACAGATCAAAAATGATCCAGGAGTAATTTGCAGCCCTAAATTAGGTAGTTAGGTACCTAAATGTATACACCTGTGGTATATACTGCACCCACAATTTTCTGTCATAATTGCATTGCAGCAGCAAAATTCCAATTGCTGTATTGTTTGAGACCTGGCCAAAAATCAGGAGCCTATTTTATACTTTATCACCTACCATGGGAAGATATGATACCATATTTTAGCTCAGTAAAAGAAACCAGATCCAGCTGTAAAACTTGTTTGTCCAGTTGATCAAGACGTTCCCTTATTCAGAAGTCTCTGACACCATATTGCACACTAGTCTGTGCTATAGGAAATTTTAGATTTTCAGGAGGCCAAGATTAATCTTTTAAAGGTAAATATGTCCCCTAGATATACCTGAGAAACCACATCTGTCTGTGAGGATTCACATTTCCCAGCCAAATGTCATCTAAATGTTCACTATAGAACTGGAAGTTAAACAGAGTGAATCCTGCTGTCTACAAACGGCCTTTCGAATTACAACTTTTCCAACAGGCTTCAATTCCTTAAGCATCAGAGTTGTACCACAGTCAGTAAAGTATATTGAATAGTACAAAGAGCAATTTGATTTTGGTTTTAAAAGTCCATTGAAGTTTGCTAAAGATTGTTTAAGAAACAATTAGATCATCAATCTTAAGCAGAAAAGTATTAGGATTGCATCTATTGGTGAGGGAATTAGTAATGAAATTGGGAGCTTTTTACTCTCTGTCTCTAGTTCGAATTCAGCATAGGTCAAAAATAACTGAAAGCCATTACCAGCAGAAGGGTAACTGGTGGTCTGTGTAAAATAGGTTAGTGATCTTGGTTCAGGTCCTAGTGAGCAAGTTCCTATCCCATCACAGATTATAGAGCCAGAAGGGACCATGATATAGGCCGCAGGACTTTCCTGAATTGATTCCTATTTGAACTAGAGCATAGAAACAAAAAGCATCTGATTTTGATTTAAAAGTTTCCAGTGATAGAGAATCCATCCTAAGTATATCATAGTTACTTGTTCTATCACCTCAGTTCATGTATCCTTTTATAGCTGTAGGTTATTAACATTATCACTCAAATATTATACTTCCACTAGGTGACTTCCCTTTACGTACTAGTTCATACTTTTGATATGCGACAGCTTTGATAATAAACTAACTGATTAATAGAACTGGACACATAATTCATTGTATATAATTTATTGATGAATTTCCCCTCTTGATTCACCAATTCTCTGCAAACTGCTTACAGTTTTCTCAAATGCACTTATTGTTTGTATTTATATCCTGAACAATTTCTACACAGATTTTTGGTTTATAGAACATGTATGAGTTTTTTTTTTTTAATTTAAATTGCAGCTGTGGCCGTTTGTTTTGGTAGGATACAGAAATCAGATGCTTGGTTTCTGCTCCTCATTGTATAAACGTAACTCCTAGAATCAGGATTCCAGTGCAGATAGTCAAGTCTGTGCACTCAAAATTAATTTCAAATTCACTTTCTCTAGCTAGTCTTTAGCATTTACTGTTTCTGTGCGCATTTCTGCCAGTAAACTCACTACACCAGGGAATGACTAAACTTTTTCCTAGCAGTAACTAACTCTTAGTAGTGAGGCAAACTCTCTCCTGAATCATTACCCCTACTGATCTCCCAGTCATACTTAGATTTCCAATCCTTCCTGAGGCTACTACTGTAACAGCTTGTAGAAACAGCCACACACATGCAAACAACCTAAAATTCTGTTAATGCCCCCATGCTTCTCAAAATCAGGTCACCTCCACCTCATCACACAAGCAATTCCCCTTACCTCTTATTTAACGTAAATTACTGTCCTCAAACTATTACTTTACCCTAAAAATCAATGATTCTTCTCAAAATCTCACCTTCACAGTTAAAATAAGGCCCACATTCATAATCAGTACCTGCCACAATCAGAAAGTCCCCTTCCATACAAATCCAGTTCTGCTTACTTTCCAAGAACATTTGCACCATTTTCTCTCACCAACAGGCAATTCAAAACAACTTCCTTTCTCCACAGTCAGTCAATTTTCAGATCTCACTGTATCTCTGCCCCCCAGTCCAATTAAATTCCTTTTATCCCCACTAAACCTCATTTCTCCTCCCCCTTCTCTTTTAGTCAATTCCACTCCTTCTCCCACAATACACAAACTCCATCATTCTTTTCTCCTTCCCTAGTCCATAAACAATTACTCCTTCACGTGCCCTGTGCCATCTCTTGCATACAGCCCCTTCCAAAGCCTAGCTCCATCTCTGCTTTCTTTCCTCCCATATCCACCTCAGGATTCCCAAAACCTCCTTCCCCCTCCCCCACCCCCCGAATGCAGGCTCCACACTCCTGCCTCCCACTTCTTTATCTCCACCGTTCCTCTTCCCCATGGCCCAACTTGGCCTGGCTTTTCATATGATTCTCTTGTTGGCAGCTCTTGCTGCTCCCTCACTGAAAGTAGATTATTTAATGGAGGAACATCACTCAGCACCAGCAGCCCCTACGTGACTTCCCTTCAGCAGCTGTGGATCCCTTTGCAGCTCCTGGTGCTCACTGTAACAGAGGCTCCAACTGCCTGCTGCCCCCATTCCCATTTCATAAGGTGTTCTCAGAACAAAGAGAGCAAATACAACATTTCTGACTGTGAGAGGGATAATGCTATGGAGGCTCTTGCTCATGTCTTCTCCACATATGGAACTCCAACCCACAATGCACCTACAGAGGTGCTTCTGCAGAATGGAAGAAGTAGCAAAAACATCATGGAAGTGACATTTATTCCCCGTTTCTAACCAGCTCCAGCCTCATAGCCAGGATCTGAGTATTTAAGTCACCTCCACACACACACAGGCAGAGGGAGGAGTTGTGATTCTGTAGGCAGAGGGGCCTAGTGATTCTACATACCAGGTTCATTATACAATGCAAGAGCGCTACACACCATACGGACTTAGTGGTTCTAAAACTTTATGAATTAATTGGTGCTGCTGCTGTTTCTGTGACTACTGCTATGCATTTATTCTCCCTCATATCTTCAAAAGTAGGTCACAGAGCTGTTAACTGTTCTTAAGAAGATTGTTATCATGTGCTAAGAGAAATACACCTTATGGAATCAATTACTATAGTACATATAAGCAAAAGTTAAAATTGACAAGAGTTTTACGACCATTGTTCATGATGACTCCACAGAACATGATTCTGTTGACATCTGCAAAAGTAAACACATTACTCTTTATAAGTTACAGATGTCTTTTTCTGTGAAACGTTTTTTAATGAAAACTCCAAAGCTTTAAATAGTAGCTGTATGAGGTAGTGAAGAAATACTTGGATCTGTGTTTAAATGTTATTTTAAAAACCACTACATATTGCAAGCAGACTAGTTATAAACAGGATGCTTTGTGTGTGTTTAAACTTTGTCAAGCCCTCTAATGTGGAGGAATTGTCTGGATATTTGTTAGTTAATTTTTAGTAGAACATTAAATACAGCATCTTAATTCTTAAAGTACATTTGTATGGAACATCGCTTGGCCCAGATAAGTCGTACTAACTATTTTATTAGGAAGAAAAATATACTCTGTGTTCTCTACAGATACCTTCTGTGAAGGATTACTTGCTTCTTAGCTTGAGTGTGCCAGAATTACTCTCACATTTAAGGGGTTTTTTTAAGCCTTGAAGGCAGCAGTAGTAAGGCAGATCAGAAGCCAATCCTTCCACTAGATTTCTAATGCCACCCAATGCAGGATATAAATGCTGCTCTCTGAACATTTCCTTCCAATCAGTTCCCTGCAGGAGACAGCACTTTTCAATTTCCTGCCTTTCAGATTCTAGGAAAGCTCACTGAGTGTCATTTGCCATCTCTTACTTTCTAGTCAGGTCCCATACAAATATTAAATTATTGGGGCTGTTGGCTCACATGTGTGGGGTTACGCACCTGTCTGCCTCATCTCTTCAGTACTCAACATCCCTGATCTTGGGGCTGTGTTCTTTTTCTGATGCTTTGATCCCTGTTCTCTCTTTTTGCCAGTTTGTTCTCAGCACACTAGTGTCTGTTGGGACCCTCAGTGCATTACAGCTGTGCACTTCTCTTGACTCAGCACTTGTTTGGCTGTTCATTCAGTGCTTCCTTTGACACACCACATCTATTTATTTTCCAGTATTACTTTAAATATGGCGTCTAACAAGAAATGCTTTTCAACAGCTTCAATCCCACCTATGTGGCAGAACAATGTCCAAAACACAAGCTGTTTTTTTCCAAGTTACATTTTACTGCATGCAGCACTGTGTGTTGGCTATTTGTCTCCTGATGCATTAATTGATATATTGCCTTACTATAGCCAAAATTGCTGAGGACATTGAATATAGGGAGCATTTGCCACATCTGGGGTGACCAGATGTCCCGATTATATAGGGACAGTCCTGATATTCGGGGCTTTGTCTTATATAGGCAACTATTACCCTCCTATCTCCTGTCCTGATTTTTCATACTTGCTATCTGGTCACCTTAGCCACAACTTTCCCAACAGCTGATGTATAGCCAGTTGGGGGTATAAGATAAGTACTTATGATATGATGTAATTAGATCCATATCAATAAATCATGTGAAGTAGTTACTGGACACTGAATTTCCAGTTCACTAGCTAATGACGGTTTGCAGTGTCTGTATTTATTTTACTACATAACATATGTTTGTTGTATCTTTATCTAAAAATATAATAAAAGTTTAATGAAAAAAGAAGCCTACCACTGATGAATACAGCCTTTTGGAATGTATAATTAGTGTGGCAAAGAAACCACATGGGAAACAGAAGGAGAATAATCCAACTATTGCACTGTGGTTCGTTGATGTGTTTGAAATTAGAAAAGTGGTGAGCTACCAGTAAACCATTAGTCCAGCCAGCTAACCAAAGAATCTGTTGTATCAGTCCTGCTTACTCCATTTCTTTGACCACAACTGCATTGCAGACACTAGCTTAAAAAATATTTCTTTAATTTTCACACAGTTACACTGATTCAAATTGGCCATATTCTGCTGCATCCTGGGATATAAATGGTGAACTAGGGCAAACTACATTGTAAAAATAATATTTAAGGTATTGTTTATCTTTTAGATAAAATGTAAAGAATCCTAAACTTTATTGGTGCTGGTATTTTCTAAAAGTAGATAATTTGAAATTTGTTTAAAAATATTTTAAGTGAACCTAAGAATATCTTGCTGCCTGATTATCCATCTTTGAAACCATTTAAACAGATGCAATCCCATGATAACGTTGACAGGAATGAGGGAATAATGGATTTGGCATTATATTTAGGGACCATCTTTTTTGGGCCAGATTGTGTCCTTAATCTGGAGCATGCTTGGGATGGTGCAGAGCTGTATTTCCCTATGGGCACAATTCCTCCCTCAGGTCCTGAGTATATAAGATTCATTATTCCTTAAAATTACGCAGCCTGCTTTCCTCCATGTGCCAATAGGACCATGACCTTAGTTTCTCCTCTTCATATTGGCTTGCACTCCACCCTGAGCAAGGAATCTCTAGCACATTTGTAGGAAATCTGTAAAAGATAATGCACTTAGGGTTGATGATCTATCACTGCATTAATATACTGTATTTTTTCCATCTGTGCTCAAAAGAGCAAACTCACTAAACCTGCAGGTAAATTTATTAACACCTGGGAGCACATCTTTAAGAAATATTAAAAAGTTATAACACTGTAAAATAAAAACCTCTATCTAATGTGAGTTATATTTAATAACAGATAGATCTCATATACCGCTTTTCATCAATAGGTCTCAAAGCTCTTTACGAAGGAGGTCAGTATCATCTCTATCTTACAGATGGTGAAACTGATAATGAATTTATCTATTTTTAAGGGCATGTCTACACTGGGAAATTAGTGTGGTGTAAGCTAGAGCATAAACTTAAAGTGGACAAACTATTCTGCACTAACTCCCCATGTAGAAAAGCCATAAGATTCCTACCTGCTTAAAGCTACCAAAAATATTCTGAATGAAATCTGAAAGGTTATCAAAGCCTGTGGTTTATAGATCTACAGGTAGGAAGCTGGTTTCTGGAGGGAAGAAGGTCCTATAGACTGATTTTAGGGTAAGTATCTAAAATTCCACAAACTGATTCAGTATTAAATGCAAATCAGGAGGACGCCTCTGAGCTGTGGGGTCAATGTAAAGGATTCTAATTTGGGTTCTTGTGCCACTATTATAAGAGCATCTTGTGTAGCTTCTTCCAGTTTTGATTTTCCAAGAATGAACTGTGGCGAGATGGCACTCACTAGTACTCTGCAATGCAAAGCAGTGTTCAGAGTACCAACACTTGCTGCTGTGCAACAGTGTGTTAAAACTAGAGAAGCATTTTTTTTTACATTTGTCATTCTATCTATATTATAAGTATGAAAAGAAGTTGAACCCTGTAAATGGACATTAATTAGCATGAACTTGTGAAGCAGTTAAAACTAAATGTTGAATTCATAAAATTTGTTCATATTTCTATAGCATGTCTTTGGTGTAATGGTAATGGCAGCTGAATATTCAAATTGAGGTGAAAAGAACAGAAACTAAATGAACAGCTCTGATAGCTGCACAGAATAATTACTTGGCTTTCCTGCTGATAAACCTGACAATCAATTCTTCTAGCTAAGTGATTCTTTAATTAGCTTCATTACTCTCTAATAGGATTTTGACTTTACAGACACAGTCCTTTGCAGTATGAAAGTAAATCTGCCAAGGCTTCCTTTTGCCTTAGCACATAGCCAGCTACTTTCTAAATACAACAGTCTCTAGAATATTAGTCTGTCCCATCCAGCCTGTGGGACCCTCCTGCCCAGCTCCTAAGCTCCTGGCCCAGGAAACTAGCACCCAGCCTCTCCCCGGCTGTTCCCCCTCCCCCACAGCCTCAGCTCGCCTCGGGCGCAGTGCTCTGGGTGGTGGGGCTGCAAGCCCTTGCTGGGCAGCACAGCTGTAGAGCCTCAGCCTGACCCAGTGCTCTGTGCTGCACGGTGGCGTGGCTGGCTCCAGCCGGGCGGCGCAGCTGCCTGTCCTGGTGCTCTGTGTGGTGCAGCTGTAGTGCCGCCAGCCACCAGTGCTCCACCAGAGCAGCGGGGGTTGGATAGAGGGCAGGGGAGTTCGGGGTGGTGGTCGGAGGCAAGGGTGTGGCTAGGGGTTGTGGCAGTCAGAAGGCAGGGAGCAGGGAGATTAAATGGGGGCAGGGCTCCTAAGTGGGCAGTCAGGAAGGAGGGGGGGTTGGATGGGGCAGTGGGGGGCAATCAGGGGCAGTGGTTCTGGGAGTGATCAGGGAGAAGGAATGGTTGGATAGGGCAAGGGTCCCAGAGGGGCAGTCAGAAGGCAGGGAGGTTGAATGGGGGCAGGGCTCCTAAGTGGGCAGTCAGGAAGGAGGGGGGGTTGGATGGGGCAGTGGGGGGCAATCAGGGGCAGGGGTTCTGGGAGTGATCAGGGAGAAGGAATGGTTGGATGGGGCAAGGGTCCCAGAGGGGCAGTCAGGAATGAGAGAAGGGGATGGATACGGCGGCGGGGGGCAGTCAGGGGACCGGGAGGGGTGGATGGGGCAGGAGTCCCCGGGGCACCATCAGGGAGCAAGAAAAGCGGAGAGTCAGATGGGAGTGGGGGCTGAGCCACATCTGGCTGTTTGCCTCCCCTAACCGGTCCTCCATACAATTTCAGAAACCCGATGTGGCCCTCAAGCCAAAAAGTTTGCCCGCCCCTGCCCTAGGACATGGCTTGCCACAAGTATTCAGAATGATACCTTTCTGCTGGAAAAGCCAGTTAGAATTAATCAGAAATAGCAGTGATAGCAAAAAGGAATGACTACAACATAGTAAAGATGTAGCTATTCTTTCCTTTCAAAAATGTAGGAATGTTCTAGAGAACGTTTAACAGTTAGGCCAAGAATGCTCATAAAGACCCCCTATCTAAAAGAGTAGTAGGGATCATAATCAGAGTTTCAAGTAGAGCTGGTAGGAAAATGCCACTTTGTTGAACATGAAATATCTTGTGAAAGGGAGTTGGGTGCGATGAACTTTCATCAAATGACAGGCAAGCTTCTATTGGACGTATCTGGTTCCCCGACAGTCTGTGTGGCAAACTGCTGGGGAAGTCTGGGCTTCCAGGGTCCATGGCTCCGGGATAGCCCCATCATGTGGACTGCCTGGGTCCCTGGCTCCAGTTACAGCCCCACCATGCCAGGGCTTCCAGGTTCCCTGCTATGGAGCTAGAAGCTGAAAGCCCCATGTCCGAAGCTGTGTGACTCAACTGGCACTCTCAGGACTTCCAGAATTTCCTGCTGTGGAGCAAGGAGGTCCTCTGATGGACTTAGAATCATAGGGTTAAAAGGGACCACAAGGGTCCTCTAAGTCTAACCCTCTGCCAATATACAGGATTTGTTGTGTCTAAACCATCTAAGACAGATGGCTATCCAGCCTCCTTTTGAAAACCTCCAGTGAAGGAGCTTTCAAAACCTCCCTAGGCAGTCTGTTCCATTGTCCTATTGTTCTTAGAATTAGGAAGTTTTTCCTGATATTTAATCTAAATCTGCTATGCTGTAGTTTGTACCCCTTGACTCTTGTCCTACTCTCTGTGGCAAGAGAGAACAACTTTTCTCCCTTTTTTTAATAGCAGCCTTTCAAGTATTTGAAAACTGCTATCACGTCCCCCCTTAATTTCCTCTTTTCTGAACTAAACACACCCAGTTCCTTCAGACTTTGCTCATATGGCTTGCATTTCACCTCTTTAATCATTTTTGTCAATCACCTTTGGATCCTTTCCACTTTCTCTACATCCTTTCTATACATTGCTGACCAAAATGGGACACACTACTCCAATTGAAGCCTAACCAGCACTGAGTAGAGCAGTACTATCACCTCCTGTGACTTGTATGCAACCTAAAACTGCATTTGGGTTTTGTTTTTTTTGCAACAGCATTGCATTGCTGACTCATGTTGAGGTTGTGATCCATCACTACTCCCAGATCTTCTCAGCAATGCTGCTGCCAAACCAGTTATCCCCCATTCTGTATTTGTGCCTTTGGTTTATATTTGTCTTTTGTTGAATTTCATTTTGTTGTTTTATAGCCAGGGGTGGCTCTAGCTTTTTTTCCTGCCCCAAGCATGGCAGTCAGACAGCCTTCGGCAGCTTGCCTGTGGGAGGTCCCTGGTCCCGCAGATTTGGCGGCATGCCTGCGGGAGGTCCACTGATCCCGCGGCTTCAGCATACTCGCCGCCGAATTGCTGCCGAATCTGCAGAACTGGTGGACCTGCCGCAGATGCGCCGCCGAAGGCTGCCTGACTGCTGCCCTCGCAGGGACCAGCAGGGTGCCTCTCGTGGCTTGCAGCCCCAGGCACGCACTTGGAGCGCTGGTATTTGGAGCCACTGCTGTTTATAGCTCAGTTTTCCAATTTATCGAGATCCCTCTGAATTTTAGCTCTATCTTCCAAAGTGCTGGCAACCCCTGCCCAGCTTTGTGTCATCTGGAAATTTGATCAGGGATGCTCTCTATTCCTACGTCTAGGTCATTAAACACCAGAGCCAGAACAGGTCCCTATGGAAACCCACTGAGACCTCCCTCTAACCTGACGACATTCTGTTAATTGTTATTCTTTGTTTGCAGTTGTTTAACCAATTATGTATCCAATTAATGGTAGTTCTGCCAAGCCCACATTTCTCTAGCTTATTTATCAGAATGTCATGTGGGACCAGGGCTGGATTAAGACCTTTAGAGGGCCTAAGCACTGAAAAGATTATGGTGCCCCCCCATATATAATTCAAAATAAAAACAATACTATACCATAAAATAATTTATTTTTCGAAATGACAGAAAACTTGCATGTATGCTGAAATTAAAATAGCTTCTTTCTAGATTTTCTGATTGCAAAATTCTGGATAAATTCATCAAAGTTGACTCAACGAAGGATGTCTGCTTCCATACAGAATAGGGAAAGTGAATCAAATCTGTCCTGATACGTTGTTCTCTGAGGGTTTTTTATTCTTTTCAGCTGAGAAAAAGAGCGTTCCGCGGAGCAGTCAGTAATCATCAATGTTAGAAAAATACATAGTGCAATCTCTACATTTGGAAATACACATTCTATTCCGTCTTTCAGTATTATGTCATGAAGATCAATGTGACTGAATTTCATTTTTCCTGTTTCATTAAACTTTTTGCGTGCATATAACAGTGGAACTGCTGTACTTCTCCACAGAGATTCATGTTCACATCAACAGGGTATGAGTGACCTAGCTTTTGGGAACCTTGTGAATATTGTTCGTCAGATAAGTCCATATCGTTTAGAAAAGAAAATCTACTTCTTTGCACACTTCACCTCTCCTCTTCATGTGAGCTTCAAGTGTATCAATTATAGCATACTAAGTAGCTACGTGAAATTTGTCTCTAGGATTCAATGCTGTTTCTGTTGCACTGCTATCATTTACTTGTTTTTTCCTGATTCGCTTGCAGGATGGGGCTTCTTTGTAGTTAGTATCAGGCAAGATATCTTTTGATATGTCTTCAAATCTTTCAAAATCATTCCTCAAAGCGTGCAAGTGGTCTTCTAATGATTGACAGAGGTCTGCACATGTTTTCAAATCCAATTCTTTTTCTTGGAGAGCTTGACTTGTGTGGTAAGTGTTGTAAAATTTCATTCCATATGGTCAGCTCTAGTTCCTGCATCTTGTTGGCAATGTTTTCTGCCTCTCGTATAGTTTCTCCCTTTTGTGATCGGTCTTCAGCTATACTTTCTAATGCATGCACAATCTTTGAGTAGGACTCCAGAATTGCATTTGTTGCCACTGCATGTGCCTCCTAGCGAGTAGTAGAAAGAGATATCAACACACGATCATTGCCCAAATATGTTTTAAGAACTGCCCATCGGTGTGTTGAGGGAGAGAAAAATGTATAAAGTAACTGGACTGTTGAGAAAAACCTTACTGCCACTGGACAACAATCAACAGCACTGCGGCGAACAAGATTGAGAGAGTGTGCAGCACATGGTATGAATATGGCATATTTGTTCTGTTCTAAAAGCTGCTTCTGCATTCCTTGATAATACCCTGACATGTTGGCAGCATTGTCATAAGACTGACCTCAGCACTTTGAGAAATCTATTTTGCAAACTTGGCACAGATACTGCAGTACTTGATTTGCCATTTCTTCACCAGTGTGGCTTTTCAAATTGAGGAATGTGATAAATCGTTCAACTGGTTTTCCGTCTGTGGGAGTACAATACCTTAGTACAATACTCAATTGATCAATATGTGAAAGATCAAGTGTAGAGTCGACAGATAAAAAGAAGTACCCAGCAGTACTTACTTCATCCACAATAGCTGAACGAACTTTGTCACTCATTAGACCAATGAGTTAATCACATATTGTCTTGGATAAGTATGATGGGTTACCTTTGCCAGCATTCCCATATTTTGAGATATGGCCTGCTAAAAATGGGTCAAACTAGGCCACAAGCTCCAACAATTCCAAGAAATTTCCATTCTGCAATGATCCAAATGTGTCATTTGATCCCCGGAAAGGCAGAGCATGTTCAGCTAATGTTTGAATAACAGCTATAACACACTTCAAGACATGTTGCTAGTATTCATGCTCCCCTTTAATTTGTTCTTCCAATTTTTGTGTCATTCAAAGCCCTGTCTTCGATTTAAATATGTCAACACTGAATCTCTGTGAGTACTGCTATTTTCATGTTGTTCAATTAAAACAGCATTCCGCCAGTCATTAAATCCATCTGCAGCAAACTGGGATGTTGAAGGTTTATAAGCAAAAAGTTTGCAAACAAAACAGTACACAAACCCTGTTGATGGTGAATACAGTAGCCATTCTCAAGTGTATTTCTCACCATTTGCTTTCATGCCAAAAAATATTTTTTGTGGACAATATCTTGTTTGTTTGCCATTGGTAAAAGTCTGACGTGATTTGTCAAATGGCCCAGAGTCGTGCTGACAGTCATTTGGTCTACGATCTATCCAGTAAGCTACATCATTGGTACTGAAATCAACCCACATACCAGGATCTTTTCTCCTAATATTTACAGCATGAGCAGGTTCAGTCTCTGACACATCCACACCTTCTAGAACAATGTCTGTTTTACCACCAGGAGTAGGATGATCAGTTACAGTCTCTGATTTCCTCGCATTATTTCGATCTACGTTAGTAGGATAACCTCCCTGGTTTAGGTGGGGATAAGTAATAAAAAGAGACCAGAAAAATGGGGGAGGAGTGTGTAGTGGAGTGTAAGGAAGTCTAATAAAGTTCTGATTTTTCCCATGACTACTTCAATTATTTTTTTGAAATATCAAATATCAATTTTTAAAAAAAAAAATCTTTTTTTTTTTTGGTGCCCCCTGCTTTGCTGGTGCCCTAAGCACACGCTTAGTCTGCCTATTGGGTAATCAAGCCCTCTGTGGGACCGTGTCAAAAGCCTTGCTGAAGTCCACCACATTCCCCCATCCACCAAACCAGTTACCCTGTCAAAGAAGTCAGAAGGGTCTGTGGCTCCAGGACAGCCCCACCATGCAGGTGAGCAGGTAGCCAGCTAGTCTGAGAATCAGGAAGCCCTGGGCCTCTGGTACAAGAGCAGTCCACATTTCATCAAAATGTTATTTTTTTTTAAATTTGAGAAAATTGTGGGTAAAGAGGATTTGAGGAAGTTTTGCCAGACTTCTCCCCACATTTTCATCACCAAGGTTTGATATTTTTCACTAGAAAAAAAATCAAAATTTCCCAAAATTTAACTAGATTTAATGCTGAGTCACAGACATAGGAGTACATGCCAGGTTTTGAAGAGTACACTCCACTAAGTGTGTCAGGATATGGCAAAGTAGATGAATGCCACCCCTTAGTTTCAAGAGCAGTGCAGCTACAGAAATTAACTGATTTAGGCACCCAGAGACAGTTGGAATGGTTTGCTGTCCACTCTTAATTAGTGGTTACATCAGCCTCTTCCAAAGAGAGAGCCTGATCCTGAGATAGGACACAAATTCAGCATTTTTTATTCTGGGGACAGATCTCTGTAACCACAGGGAATAATGCTTCTAATGGAATGTTGTTTGTACAGATGCTGAGGGAGAGGCAGAAGTGACTGCCAAACCCAGAGAATAGCATTTTTGAGCTGATGGAAGAACGGGTGTTTCACTTACAAAGGGCCGCAAAACAAACAATCCATATTCTCTGCGAGGAGCCCTGAAGAAGGGAGTGGAGGTGGGGGTATAGCATGATAGATGCAGTGTAGTCCTGCAACATCAGTGGCAGTCAAGGTCACCACTGCCAGAGAACAACTGGAGACACCACTGTTGTTAGCCAGCCAATCCCAAAACATTAATTGATGCCATTCTTGATCGCTGATATGAGGAAGGAATAGGAGCTGCTCCAGCGTTAATCTTTTCTACTCAGTAAGTGCTAAGGAATAATAATTGTAGTGGTCTCAGCAAGCAGCACCTTCCAAATCAGGGGAAAAATCCTCCTGGAGGGTTGGTTAAAAAGGAGTGCCGGTCTGTCTGCATGGAGAGGAGGAGGTGCTGCTGGTGAGAAGTTTGACCTAACCCAGAAACCTAATATATCTACAAATCTGTATTTTAAACTGTAATTGTTGATAGCCAAAGACATTGAAAACCATTTATTAACATGTCAAAGCAAAACATGAAGCCCCATGAAGAAAAACTCTAAAAGAGGCTAATATTTGAAGATGAGGGTCTGTAGATTTTTCTTTTCCAGAATAAGACTTATTTCTTACTCCAGGTTGCTAAGTGTCTGTAAATTTGCTTCAGTGTTGCTTAGCACTTACGACATATTTCTGTCTTTATGAATTCAGTGTATTTCAAAAATACTTCCATATTATTTATGATCACTCACATCACTGGTACAGAACAAGTATGCTAGTAATATTACATGCCCAGTTAGGAGGCTTTAAAATGCAAATAATTAGCTGGTTGTTACAGAAAATGTGCCAGACAACAGGAGAACCACATTCAATCCACCTACATGTATCAGAGAAAACTATTTCAGAACAATGAAGAATAGCTTAGCCTTCTTTAGACTTGGATAAAACATCAAATAAATAGCACTTGCATACAGTGAGCAGGCACTGAACTAAAACATAAGTAATGGATCTCTTTAGAAAAGGTGCTTTAAGAGTACAGCTAGAACATTAAGTTCATCAGACATAATATGGTGTCAGCACTTTGTATCTGATTCTGGCACTGTCTATTGCTTAAAGACTTTGAGGACTGAAAAGAAGCAGAGCTTTAAATCATGGAAATCTGAAATGACCATCCACAGCACAAAACAGACCAGCTAAATTACCAGGGGAATATGATTAATGATAACAGCATATAAAATGAAAAGTGATGGGCAATATGAAATTGGGTAACAGCTTTCACCGGCCAGAGCTAGTGTTATTTTCATAAGACATACAATTATAATAATAACTTTTCTTTCAGCGTAAGTCTAGAGGTAATGCACATAGTACCTAAGTACCATGAGTATCCTGATATTGTGAGTCTCTGCTCAGGTATGTCCCAAATCATGAACCTTGTATTGTATAGAGGGTATCTGCCTAGAACAGTGGTTTTCAGACTTTTGTACTGGTGACCCCTTTTACATAGCAAGCCTCTGTGTGCGACCCCCCTTATAAATTAAAACCACATTTTTATATATTTAACACCATTATAAATGCTGGAGGAAAAGCAGGGTTTGGGGTTGAGGCTGACAGCTCACGACCCCCTGAGGGGTCCTGATCCCCAGTTTGAGAACCCCTGGCCTAGACAGAAAGCGTGTATTTACAAAGGACCCAGTCCTCCTGTCTGAGAGGATGTGTTTGTTGAAGGGGTCCTAACATTGCTTCTGAATTTGACTTAAGTGTATCTATTTGACTTAAGTGTTCCTACATTGTGCGGTGGTCTACTATTTTTAAAAGTTAGCATTTGTATCATCTTACTATATTGGGTGCAAGTCTGTTTATACAGCTTGACGTTTAAAAAGTCAGCATTTGCCCTCGGTTACCAAACCATATCTGAGACACCACAAGTTTCCCTCTATCTTAAAGTAGGCAATCTTTGTAATATCTCAGAACAACTGTGCGGTAAATGTTGACTTTTTAATACCAATCACTACATGTTTATAGGAAATCATAGATTTTTACGTATGTCATGAATCTGAATTTCTAGAGCAGTTCTACATCTCAGTGGATAATAAAACTTATAACAATCCATGCTGATGAATGTGATACCGTTTCCAAAACAATTCAGCTGACTCTGTAGAGTAGCAAAGAATTACCATACTTCTATCAGTTTGTAATTTCAGTGCAGTGTCTATTATGTATTATGTTTTTAAATGGTGCTTAAGTAGGCCCACTACAGTTGATTAGAATTTTTAAAAAAAAACAGGAGTATATCTGGTGCAGATGGCCAGGGCATGTGCTCAAAAGGAGGAAGAAAAATGAAGTATTGTGCATGTCTGTTATGACATTTTAATTCACAATTTTTTTTAATCAATGAAAACATTTTTCAGACCTGTCACAGACATTGGTCCTCATCTAGAAAGTTACTGAGCACATGTTAACTTCAGTTGGCAGGTGCTTACCGTTTTGCAGGTGTTGCTCAGAACCTCGCAAGATTGTGCTCTAAGTCCATGGTAAATTGCAAATTCAAGCACTATCCTCTATTTTGAATTAGCAGAAAAAGAACCAAAAAGGAGATTTTTTTTTTAAAAAAGGGAAAACTTCCATGCTTACAATCAGCCATCTTAACAAGCTTTATAGAAACTTAACAAAAACTGAAATTATTGCTGAAAACAAGCATGGATACTTCAGAGAGAGTTGCAGTATACAAGGGAATGAAAATAAGGGGTTAGAATGGAATGGCTTTCATCCTACTGGATGTGTATACAGTTGTTTTGATGTAGCCAGGCATGTTGTCTGAGGAAACAGGAGCTCTACAGTTCACATTCTTCAAGATGTGAGGGAGCTACTACTGATGAACTCTAATTTTTGAGGAGGACAGCACTGACTTTGATCCTGCGAGCTTCTGAGTTACCTCAACTACTACTGATGTCAGTGGGAGTCGTGAGTGCTTAGCACTTGACAGTGATGACAAATGAATTTTAATTGCATTTGTAAGCAGCTTTTTATGTATTTTCTTCTTTTGGAATCTCTCAAGCAGAACACAAAAGAACCAACTGTTTTGGTTTTATTTAGAAATGGATACCATGATCCATGAGAGGACAAAACCAGAACCTATCTCTGGGATACCAGTGTACTTCGGTGGCTTGGATAAAACCACTCTTGCTTTTGTTTTTGGGGGGATTTGAATACAATGGAACTGGGATCCTAGGGACAGACTGTTCTGAGATGCTGAAAGCATCCTACGTTGTTAGAGTGTAGTGAGGTGGATTGGCCACCCACAGACCGAGAGGGGGAGGAGCCCCTTATTGAACTCTGGTGGATGGAGCTACTCACTCAACCCTCCTGCTGGAAGTCAGTGGACAGGACCGGAAGCACACTGCTGCCACTGCTAGGGCCCTTGGCCAGGACACAGTGCAGTGGGTGGGCCTGCATCCCACCTGCCACCACTATTTGCGGGGTGGCATTCCCTCCCCCCCGCAGGCAAGAAGCCTGCGCCTGTCGGCCCTCTGCCAGAACTAGGAGGCCTGACTGTCTGCTGCTCAGCCTGAGCCCTTTAGACTCTACTGCCCCGCCCTGATCAAGGGCCTGTGCTAACTGGCTGTTTGCTGCCCAGCCTGAGTACAGGCCTGAGCCCGAGACACTCTGCTGCCCTGCCCCAACCAGGGACTGGGGCTCCGTAACTGTGTTTGTTGTTTGGCCCTGATCACAGGCCCAAGCTCGCGTCTCCCATTGCCCTGCTGATTCCCCATGTCAGCTGACATGTGGAGACGTAGTGGGATGGACTGGCCGCCCACAGACCAGGAGGGGGAGGAGTCACTCCCCCTAATGGACTACATAGATAAACAATCTGTGATGGCTTTTTGGGGGGTAGAGTAGGGGTAAGCCAAATGATCAAGAACCATCAGGTCTAGAAACTCCTATATCATTTTGAAAAGCCTAGCAATGTCTTCCAGCACTGATGGCTCATGGGGTATCAGACCTGAAAATTGCATTTTAGGCTGAAAAAAAAAGGCACATAGTGAAAACAAGGTTCTTCATTTCCCTTTCCATGTAAAGATATACTTTTGTTGGGGTTCCCTTAGGATAGTGTTGTACACAAATCTTACTCCAAAGTAATCTTGGTGAGCCCATTTAGGAAGGAAAGTTTGAGTTGGGAAAATAAGACACCTCCATTTGGTTTTGTTTATAGTGTGTGTACATTTCCTCAGACACTAGAAAACATTATGATATGGTTACATTTTCCAGCAAACTGTGCCCCTAACTTGGATATGTGGTCTTGCATTATGACTTAAACATTGTTAAATACACTACATCCTCTGAAATGCAAACAACCTGAGTTGGACACCTAAATCATATGTAGAGTGGTTTTACTCAGGTCTTTTAACAAGGAAATGCTTATATTGACAAGTATGGCATATCTTACCTCAAAAATATAATCCTTTCCATCCTTGCCATGTACAGCTTTGACAGCACAGATATCCAAACCCCCAAACATTTCAGAACAGGTGTCAACCCAGAGCTTGTACCTGTGTGGAAAAAATAGTTCCCATCGGTATAAAATCAAGTCCTCATTATTATATAGACCTAACTGGATAGTTTGTTAGCTGGACAGTTGCTTTAAATTCAGTCTTCTCCTGAGTCTGTCAGCTTTACTGAATTTTCATTTACTATAGTAGAGTCTTAGGTCTGGTCTACACTGGGGACAGCAGGGCGGGGGGGGGCGGGGAGGGTATCGATCTAAGTTAAGCAACTTCAGCTACGTGAATAACGTAGCTGAAGTCGACATACTTAGATCGACTTACTGTGGTGTCTTCACCGCAGTGAGTCGACTGCTGCTGTTCCCTTGTCAACTCTGCCTGCACCTCTCACGGTGGTGGAGTACAGGAGTTGATGGGAGAGCGCAAGAGGATTGATTTATCGCGTCTAGACTACATGCGATAAATCGACCCCACTGGATCGATCGCTGCCCACCGATCCTGCAGGTAGTGTAGACATACCCTTAGAAATACTAGCCCAGTGTCCACCTGGCACAGTGTTGTGGTGTCACAGAGGAGCTAGCTCCCTAGTTCTTGAACTGGTGATATACTGGCCCTAACTCCAGCATAGTTTAGAATACCCTTAAGGTTGATCGAAACCATGAATGCTGGTACCTGTCCCTAAAGTGCCATCCGTCATCTGAGAGTAGCTGGAGCTCAGTAGCATTCCAGCCATGGTCCTTCTGTCTTTCACATGCCCTTTATGTTCAGGCCAGGAGAAGATGGTGTAGCTACTTATGCTGGCTCTACACCAGCCAAGGACTACCCAAAAGGCCAAATTATCAGCTGCTGAGATCTAGCCAAATTCTGAATCTTCTCTGCTGCTGGAGTGGTGCCAAGGAGCTAAAGTGAGGTAGGCAACTAGGGCCACTCTAAATCTGTGTACATGAGCAGAGCTCCAAATATGTTGTTCCGTAACTGTTGCCTGACACTGGCTACGCTGCTTCTTAATTTTGGCTATTCTTACTATTCTATCAGGAAAACTAATCTGTTTTGAAACATGGGAGTGTCTTTATCTTCAATATTTTATTGTCCATAAATGTATTCAACATTGTCAGAGGTAGGTTATGAACAAATCATTTAACACTAAACCAACACAATGAGAATGGACAATGTAGAGGCATCAAGTGAAGTGTAGTGGTATGGTCCCCTATGTAGAATTCAACTGTATATTATAGCAGTTATATACATTTTTGGATCATCCTAAAGAATTTTAAAGGATGTTTCAAAAAAGCTATAGAAAGGATATAATTATCTGCTAATTTCTGTTGGTTTTTGGACTAATATTTCTGGAACTGTTTTGGTTTAATGCCAATTAAACTATTACATTTTACAAGACTTTTCTATATTGAGTGTTATATTGATTTTGTGTTCCTTACCTCAAATATTTTAGATAGTGTAATATGGTAAGTTAGGCCCTTTTTAGACTCTTAAGCACATTACCTCTTGCATTACATTTTATTTATAACCTCAGAAAAAGAAACAAGATGGATGTTTACAATATATGTTGATTGGGCTGGATAGTTCATCTTTACAGTAAGGAGTAACTCAAAGTTCTCAGTGCAAGAATGGTCTGTCCATCCTGTGCTCATGTCTGTAGAAGGGCCAGATAACTGACCAGTGACTGAGTCAAAGTGGGACTTTCTTGCCAGAAAAAAAATGAAGCAATTGCTAGGGTGGGGCATGGACAGAATGGATAGTGTTTGATGGGAGTCATAAAATCCCAGGGCACACATAACTGTACTGTGCCTTCAGTTATGAGCATGCAGAATTAGATGAAGACAATGGGAGTTATGTGCCCATGCTCAAAGGAAGAGGTTGGCCTATAAGATGAAAGATGGCAGCTGTGGTATCGAGAATTTTTGTTAACTAAAAGCCTATCTGAACATGGGCCATAGTGCCTGATGATACAATCCTGAAATAATTTATAGAGTTTGATATTACAGCTCTCCTAATTCAGAGGCTGATGAGCCCTTTTTTTTTTTAAAAGAAAAGACATTTACCATTCACACTTTCCCCCCCCCCCACGTAAGCTAATGGTCAAATATTTGAGTTTAAATGAGAGCTGTTTCCTTTACAGCTCATCTCCTCCTCTTTTTTGATCCAGCACTTGAGCCATAAGGATCAATTTGCCACATCATAGAAATTTCCACTGCAAAAAAACTGATGTAATAAACACAGGATTCAGATTTTACTGTAAGATCAAAGGGAAGGGAGAGGCTGGGCTGTGAGGGATAAAGCTTTTATTCACACATCTTAAGTAATCGTATCCTCTACAAGCAAACTTCTTAGTGCACATTTTAAATATTTTCTTATTACAAGTCTTTTCCAGCAGAAAAGTTTCACTTTAGGCAGAATGCTGTACTTCGAAATTTGTACAACTGTTTAAAAAAATCCTTTTGGGAACATTTGGCAATGAAAATAATTTTGCTGTTTCTCCTTCGAGCAAAATCTTTTTGTCTGAAACTAGTGATGTTTGGATTCTTCTCAATTTCAACAGCTGTGGATTCACTGACTACTGATAGTATCCACTTGTTCATAACCATTGTTTTTTTGCATTTTTTTTTTGCTGTAAAATGCCAAGGTGTGTTTAGCAAAAAATGGGAAACACAAAGCTTGTATTTGCAAGGCAATGTTATTTCTCTTTTAAAGAAGTTATCATTTGAAAGCCATAAAATATCAACTGGATTTTACTGAAGGCATTTTTTGACATTCCATCTTTTGCCAATAAAACACTGAGCTGCAAAGACAACTACAGGTATTAGGAGGGATCTTGCATGGAAGAGCTTGTTGGCTGGTAAGTATGACCAAAGGCCACAGTCCTACTTTTCCCAGAGCTAATATAATTTGCTGTGTCCAAGAAAGGACACTCAAAACTAAAAGATAATGTTCCGTGGGACATGTTTAGGGAGCATTTGGTGTGGAAAGGGAGATGAGCCCTCTAGTTTGGTGAGAGGGACCTTTCTGAAATGGAAGGGTCAATGAGAACATGCTACAGCTGCAAAGAGCACATGTGCTCTGCACATTCTCTTTTCATTATTTCAACAGATTCTGATTTTTTTAAGTCTGTCTCCAGGACGTGGACTGGGGTTTCTGTTGCCAACCCAAGGAGCTACAAAAATTCAGACAACTCCAAATCATGACAATTATTATACGTAAATCTCAGGATATTAGCTCAAACCCTTAATTATTCTGAGTCTGTTTTCAAATTCCCTTAATTCTTGGCAAGTAGAGTTTACTCCTTCCTGCACTGGTGCAGGCATTTCAATGTGAATGCACAAAAAATGTATATACACATGTATATATGTGTGGTGCAGATGTTCATTCTCCTGTTACTGGCTTTTGGGAAGGGATTTCTGTTTTCATCTCAAGCTTTGTCTTTGCTGGCAAAAGGTATATTTTTATAGTGCAAAAACTGTGTGATAGTTATTTCTCTGTAAAATCCAAAGTGGAGACAAACTACTTCTAGTGTTTACCATAAGGTAGCTAGGTGAGGTCAGCACTATACTTCCGTCCTCTCCCTCCCACCTGAGGATGACTAGTTTACTGCACAGTAAAAGTGCCTAGTCTCCACAATATTTTTAAACTGAATAGCTAATATTCGTAAACACACTTTTTTTTGTCGGGGAAGATGTAGTCTCAGTCTCTGAAAGAACAAGGGCGCATTTCATCTCACTTACACTTCCCCCTCAGAGTCCAGAGCTATCACTGCCATGCTCGCCCACTGAGGGATCTGTCTAGATCAGGAGTGGGCAAATTTTTTGTCCCAAGGGCCACATCTGGGTATGGAAATTGTATCACAGGCCATGAATCCTCTCAAAATTGGGGGTTAGGGTGTGAGAGGGGGTGAGGGTTCTGGCTAGGGGTGCGGGCTCTGGGGTGGACCAGAAATGAGAAGTTCAGGTGTGGGAGGGAGCTCCAGGTTGGGGTGCAGGTGGGTGCTCCGGGCTAGGATCGAGGGTTTCGGAGGGCAGGACGGGGATCAGGGCTAGGGCAAGGGGTTGAGGTGCAGGAGAGGGTCAGGGATGCAGGATCCAGACAGTGCTTACCTCAAGCAGCTCCTGGAAGCAGCAGCATGCCCCCCTTCTGGCTCCTATGCAGACGTGTGACCAGGCTGCTCTGCGTGCTGCCCCATCGGCAGGCACCGCCCCTGCAGCTCTCATTGGCCGTGGTTGCCAGCCAATGGGAGTTGCAGGGGTGGTGCTTGGGGTGGGGGCAGCATGCAGAGCCCCATGGTTGCCCGTCTGCATAGGAGTTGGAGAGGGGACATGCTGCTGCTTCTGGGAGCTGTGCGGAGTGGGGCAAACCCCAGACCCCATTCCCCAGCAGGAGCTTGAGAGCCAGATTAAAACATGTGACTGGCCAGATGCAGCCCCTGGGCTGTAGTTTGCCCATCCCTGGTCTAGATGGAAGGGGGAAGGGGCTGGACAACAGGGAGCTGTCATTCCCCTTCTTAAATTTAAATATGAAGATATACCTATCTTATAAAACTGGAAGGGACCCTGAAAGGTCATGGAGTCCAGCCCCCTGTCTTCACTAGCAGGACCAAGTACTGATTTTTTTGCCCAAGTTCCCTAAGTGGCCCCCTCAAGTTTAGCAGTTAATACTGTGTCTGTTTAGCAGACCAATGCTCAAACCACTGAGATATCCCTTTTCACCCTTATAGAAAAGGCTGGCTTTCCTGTGTCTGTCAATTAATAAGTGGGAATGAATGAGTGTAGCTTCCAGATTCAGAGACACTGAAGGGAAAAAGGTTATCATTGGTGAAGAAACTTTATTTTACCTTTTCACCACCTAACCACTCTACAAAAAGGTGAAAATGCTTTAGCATCATGAAAACAAGGATAGGACATTTTTACTGTGCATAATTTGTTTAACTTCAAACAATGGCAACAGTTACAGAAGTAGAAAGAAGAAAAATCTCACAGCTGCCGTAAGGCTCCAGAGCTCTGTGTTCAGGGCACAGAGGCCTAGGCATAGCTGAGGAACATACAGAAGTGAGCAATATCAGAGTTCTGGGGCTAAGCTCAAAGTGGTATGGCAAGGAAGAAAGAGCTTGATAGGGCTGCAGGAAATATCCATTTATTCGGTTTAAGAGCCTAACAAAACACTTGCACTGGTGTCATGGGAGAGGCCTCAGTACATCCCAGCAGCTGAGAAGAACTCAGTGTAGCCCAATGTAGTGTAGAGGTCACGAGGGAAAGAATATGCTATTCAGCAGGGCTACAAAGAAGAAAATTCTTTGTGTGGCTGAAATTAAGACCAGCCTGTTTGGTTGCACAGGAAAAGAAACTTAGCTCAAGGTAAAGAAAATATATGGATGGATGCAGGAAAGGAAAAGTACAATATACCAGGAGGAGAGGTCTGCTGGGGAGAAGAGGAGAAGTGACTAGTGGACTAATGCTGTGGTGGTGAAGTGCTTGAATAGAATCCTGATTGCTTGAAGGTGAGTGCATAGATTTAGATTTAGGAATCTAAATAAGGATGTGGGAGCTTATCTTTAAGGCATCCACTGTTTGGAAAACCTTGGCCATATTATCTCAATGACTTTTTCAAAAGGAACTCTTGGACCTTCAGTTAACACTAATTGCACTAGCATCGGCCATGGGAATTTTTAATTAATTTAAAATGAGAATTATTTAAATTTCTAATTAGTCCATACATGAGGCTGCACTGACCTATCTGACATAGCGATTTGTTCCAACATTGCAGAGCCAGTGTTTGTCTTCCAGTTTCCAGATATGGAAGTCCTCCTGAGAGAAAAAAAAATACAGACACAATATTAACTGAGTACCTATTGCACACTTACATTTATTGTCAGTAAACTGAGCAGACATCTTCACCATCTCTCTTAAGTTGATCTTATTTTCACACAAATATGATACCAATGGTTACCTCGGTTTCTCTCCTCCTGCTGCTTAAAATATAACATCCACAGTGTCAAGAATTCAACTGATAACATAAGTCTCAGTAAAACTTCATGCATACGTTTTATGAAGTGTGGTAATGGCAGTTCCCCATGCCCTTCTGCCTGTTCACTTTCATAACTGTTGTGACAACTGTTGTTTACTGGTGATATTGGTAACAGACTATTATGAAATTGTAACTATGAGTGGTGTGTATGGATGTATCAACATTGTGAACTAATTTTAAATGCATAGCAAATAACAGGAGACAAAGAAAGCTTCAGGTCCAGAGATCAAATCCATCTCAAACTTTCATTTAGCCAATTATAGAGTTAGGCCCTAACAGTGATATTCAGATGCATATGTTGAACCACTCCAAGGTTCAGGACCGTTCAGAGTGATTGTTCCAGTTTGACCCTAATCAAGATAGACTCTACTTGTGAAATTTGGATCTAGCTTCAGGCCCTGATTCTGGATCCTTCTCAAATTAAATTACATTAAATTAATCTTCTGTTTCTAATGATGTCATTTTAAAGCCCACTAAACAAAAGCTACTCTCTTTTTATGTCTATAATAGAGCATCATCATCAGATTTTGTAAATGAGTACCTTTTAAAACATTCTGACTTTTTAAACCAATGATGATGAATAGTACAGAGAAGAGGAATGTATTCTGTAATTATAAAGACTGTACTAGAAATGGGCAAAGGATACAAACTGTCTAAATTATGACCTCTTGTTTTCTGCTGGCAAAAGAACAGCAACACCTGTAATTTATGAGAAGTGAATTACAGTGGCAATAGATTTGTTTCCATCTTTCTGTAAACTTAATTATGAGCTTGGGAAGAGGTATCAATCCAGAGAGTAAAAGATTTTAAAATATATTAATTGAATAAACAGATGGAGTAATTATGTATTAATTAGGGAATCAAGTCCTAGCACATTAAAATGCATTACACTTGTGCCTATCATGTATTTTCAGCTCATATCCATCTTGTGAAGTTTGAAGAGAAGCAATGTCTTAAAAGGAACAAAGAATTTGAGATTAATATAACACTTTCTGCTAGCTCAAGTTTAAAAGGCTTTTACCTCCCTCCAATTTGATGAAAAAGCACTTGCATTTCTATTCTGGCCAGTGACTTTTCTCCATGAAGGGGTGCATAAAATACCATACACTGTACTTGCAATGCTAATGTGGTATGTTGATACTACTGTACAGGTTATTACTTTAGACTGATGTGAACACTAGACATTAGTTTTGTTGTTTTGGTCAGAGAATTATGGACTCAATGTGTGCTTGGAAAGAGAGGGTGGGGATTTAAGATCAGTTGGTACTTTTGTACATATGTGTATGTTTTCATTGTGCTTCACCCTTTTTAATTACATTTCCTTGAAATCAGATGTAATGAATCCTGTACTGGTAGTTGTGTGTGTGTCATGAAATCTTTTGAGGAGCTGGGGTATTTGGAGTGATCCAACATTGAATTTTGGCTATAATCTCCACTGACAAATGTTAAACATCCCTTTTTTTGTGAGTCATGGATCCAGTTTAGACCACGATTTCCCACAGAATTACAACACAGAAGCTCTTAATAACACTTTTTAAACTACAAAAACAAATGTTCTTTTCTGTGGTTGCTCTTTAAGTACTGTGTTTCTGTGTCATAGCAGAAAATGAGAACCAGCTGTAGTACAAGATACTACTGACAAAACTTACATTAATGCATATGAGGTGTTGCACAGTGATTTGGTAAATCACCTGCTTTTCATGTTGCTTTAGAGTATATAACAATAGATCAATATTTCTTCATAAGAATCTAGGGGAATAACAGCTAGTCTCACAGTGTTCAGACACAATCCCCAATCTTGGAGAAAATGGAGATTTTTAAAAAAGTCTGAGGAACACACCACCATTTTAATTCAGTTTTTGAGGTCTGTTTTCCTATTTGCATTTTCAGAGTAAAAAAAATAAAGTGTTAAATGTGTTAAATATGGCTGAGACTCCTAAGAGAAATTTGGTCTGCAGTCTATGCAACAAATCTAGGGCCCAGCCCTGTAAAGCGCAGAGTGCTCTAAACTCCCATCAACTTCACTGCTGAGGAGGTGCAACACCTCAAAGAAGGAGCAGCTCACTACCTTGTACTATTGAACCATCAAATTGCTCATATGGACTCTGCTTCTGCTGGTCCTGCACGATTGTGTGTCATAACCATTCAGCAGTTGTACCTTACTGTTAAAACTGTGCTCCTTCCGAGCCATCAGATGAAAGATGCTGACAAGGAGGTCCAATGGGGTCATTTTTTCATATAGGGCCACAGCTATTTTCAGATTCTTAAGCATCTACCTTAAAACTGGTAACTGTGGCTGAAAATTTGCAAAAATGCTTAAAGCATTTTACTGCCATTTTGCTGAAATTTTATTGTAAGAATTATCTTCAGGAAGGATTTCCAAGAGACCCAGCCTTGGTCCCAGTGAGTATTTTCTGTTACAGAAGTTCATTTGCTATTTGTTTTTTTTTCCTGTGTTTTTGTATTTTTGCTTAATTCCATACTATGTATATTAATGCAGCATTTTCTGAAACAAATAGTAGAGATGTGTTAATCTCAGTGTTTCTGGTTTGCTTGGAGCCCAATAAAATTAGGAGTTAGGCTGTACTTTAGCTCAAATATAAAAATAAATAAAAAAATTTAATATACAAGAATTCCTTCACCTTTCCAAAATCATGGGACTCTCTAGGTGCATACAATAGATATTGTGTCCATTGCATCAATAATTGAATTATGAGTAATAAATTTGTCTTGATCCTGCAGTGACCCCTGAAAAGACAGAGCTGTGAGCACCCACTCCAAGCTCTACTGACAACAGAAGAGCTCTATGTACTTCTGACTAAAGGTCATTACAAGATTGGGGTCTCAGTTATATCAGGTGTGGTTAGAATGAAATATTCTGTGCCATTAGTTAAGAGTTATACATTCAGGTCTCTCTCTGAATGAAAATGACCTAAAGTTGTCTCAAAGATTTTAATAAAAAAATTGGGTCTTGTTGCTGAAGGGATTTAAAAAGTCACCTATAAAACAATCAGACCACACTTCCTGTTGTTCGTTCCCTGAAACTATTTTGAGAAATTGCTATAAAAAAATTGACCCACATGCAAAGGTGAAAGTAAGCCGGAACACCATGCCGGACCTGACCTGCTTCCCCAGGCTGGCGATTTAAAGGGCCAGGGCTCCCGCCGCTGCAGGGAACCTTGGGACCTTTAAATCACCGCCTGAGCCTGGCTGCCAGAGCCCTGGGGTAGGACAGCAGGGCTCCCTCAGAGATTTAAAGAGCCTGGAGCTCCGGTGCAGTAGTGGTGGCCAGAGCCCCGGGCCCTTTAAATCTCCCAGAGTCCTGGAGCTCCCAGCTGCCACTGCAGCTAGTAGCTCTGGGGGTAGCTGGAGCCCTGAAGCTTTAAATCTTGATTTAAAAGCCCTGCCTCTTCCAGTTGAGGCCCCGCCCCTGCCCAGGACTCCAGCATACCCGGTAAAGCCTTTAACTTATTTTCACTGCTGCCCACATGGGAATTGTAGGTAACCATTTTGGAACGTCCTAAGCATGTGTTTAATTCTTCCCTCTCCATTCCCCCTCCAAAAAAATAATTAGAAAGTACTTTGCCATCCTTTAAAGTTTAAACCATTTGAAGTAAAGTCCATTTTTGCACTCTCCACAAGACCCCTTTTAATTTCCAGTTTTATAACCTCTGTATGCTTTCCATTTGAAATATCACATTTATTTATTTTATTCTCTCAGAGCATTTCCATTGTTGTTTCTGTAACAAACAGAGTTCAACAAAATGCATTATTAATATAAACATGAAACAGCTGAGATATTAATACTTTTTAAATGTCTGAAAATGTCCATCAACAAATTAAAAAAAGGCTAAAATACTTTCCTCCCAAAAGTGCTGATAATAGAGGACTATTAAAAAAGAGGTATTAGACTTCAATCAAGTGAATTTTGGGGGTGCTTTGTAAATATTGAAATCAGAAAATGAAAGGAGATAATTTTTGGCTCACATGTATGCTTTGTAGTTACTGCCTATCTTTTGGATCCTGATGTCGTATTTGGAGTCTATGAAAGGTTCAGTGGTGGCGTAGGTTTGGGTAAGTGCTACCACACTGGCTATGTCCTGAAAGTCGTAGTGGTTGTCTACCTTAACCTGTTGTCATAACACAAACAGCATGAGGAAGAGAAAAATAACAAGAACAATAGTTAAGCATATACTGTAAAATGCAATTGCAAATGACTCCTGTGAGAAATATTACTTTTTATAGTGTTAGATTACAAAACAAAGAATGGACAATTTATCTGATCTGTAAAAAAAAGCTGTAGTTGTCAAAACTAGAATATGGCAAAAATATTCCTGCAATAAGATGTGTAATTTCTAGCCGGAAATTTAACCTTCACTGTTATAGAAGGCAGTTATCAAGTATCGACATTACATTTTGTTGGAGGAAACCCTTATAAAATACTGATGTTTATTTTTGTGTCACATAAACAATCTCCAGGAATAGTTTTTTATAGGTATTTTATTGTAGCACTTTGGCATTTCAGTTTTAAGGATGCAGTGAACAGTATTTCTGTGTGGGATGGATCAGTTATAATAAGAGGAAGGAAGGAAAGGAATACAAAACCCAACCAAACCAAACAAGGAAAAAACTAATTGCATTATCTGACCATGAATTCTGGAGTCTGTTTATACCATTATGTTGCAAGACACCTCTCCTGACTGGGAGATGTTTGTTAAAGGATTGAATTCTATAGTCTTAATCCAATGTGGTTCAGCTGTTCTGGCCTTCATGCATCTTCATTAGAGCCCAAAACACAAATGGTTGCTTATAGGACTTCATATTTAATTTTGAGATAAGTAAATACACCTATTGGATATTTAGTATCTGTGTTGTACTTTTAAATAAGGTGACAGGCATACTCATGAAGATTTTGAGGAATAATGTGAAAACTGAATGTTTGCAAAGGCATGTGTTGGGTGTACCCAAACTTTACATCAATGTTTTAAAAATGTTTTGATAGTCAGGAACCAGTCCTCCAAGGTCCTAAGTGTTCTGAACTGAACTTAACTGAACTCAGGCTCAACAGAAGCTGAGGGCACTCATCATCTGACAAAAATAGCTCAGTATCTTGAAGGATGAGTTCATAGTTTTTTCAAGGTGTAACCATGTATATCAGAAGAATGTTGACTGTAATAACTTGCACAGTGGGCCATATCCTGCTCCAACTGAAGTCTATGGGAGTTTTACCACTGACTCAATGGGAACTGGACCAAGCTCAATGTTAACTATAAGTGCCTGGATTCAAAATCTGTAGCAGCTTTGATGTCAAAGCAGCCCAATTATATTATCACAACTTTAGCCATTTCCACCAACTTTTGGATTGAAATGAAAATTTTATCCAACAAACTAGAACATTTTATAGGCCAAATTCAATGGTGATGGTTAGGAATCTGTGTAAGCTGGTCAGAAAATATATTCAAGTAGAAAAATGATACTGCACTGATTTGGCATTAAGTAGGTAATGTACAAATATGGGTAACATTCCCTCACAGTAACTGTTATGGGATGCAGGTCATATGTACCTGGCACTTTTATTACACTAAATTCCGAAATGTATTTGGCCCAGAGATTTCCACAGGCATTACGCTTCTTACACACCAGGCTGAATTTACAAGTACACTTCTACCCCGATATAACGCTATCCTCAGGAGCCAAAAAAATCTTATCATGTTATAGGTGAAACCGCATTGTATCAAACTTGCTTTGATCCACCAGAGTGCACAGCCCCACCCCCCTGGAGCGCTGCTTTACCACGATATATCCAAATTCGTGTTATATAGGGGTAGAGGTGTATTAATAAAATGCCTTTTTATTAAGATTCTGATCTGCAAAATGGATGAGAGTAAAGAGATTACAATTTAACTAAATCTGTAAAATCTCATTCCCAATTCCTCCTCCTGTCTACAGTTTAAATTGTGTGTTCACAATAAAACTTAATTTTTACCATTCACTTTCCCCTATTCCAGATCACAAGAGAATTTTGAAAAAGAATTGAAAGGCTGATTTTTCCTAAATCCTTTTCTAGAAACTTGATTGATAGATAGATAGATAGATACAATGTACTAATGCCAAAGTCTTTAATGGTATAAACACTTAAGTGGGAGTCGCATTCAAATATTTGAGAACAGTATTTGGCCACTATAGTGGAAAAATTATGAATATAAGGAAAAAGTTAGATGGTATAGAAAGAATATAATTAAAGAACCAATGTAGGTGGAAGAGGAGGAATAATAGAGTGACTAACATTAAAAAACCCTCAGACAAAGAGGAGTTCATAAATTTTCCTCAAATCAAAAGAGTAAGAACATCCAGCGTGGTAAAGTAACAATGTGGATAAGATAAAAAGGTTCTTGGTTTTGTTTTTTAAATTCAAGTATATTTATAGACCTCTTAAAAAAAGATTGGCTGGTTAAGCCAATCAACTCCTAGTAAGGATGTTTAAGCAATTACATGGTCCCATCATGGGATATTTCTGTTTGTGTCCATATTTAGTCAATAAACATGCAAATGACAAAAATCAATTTTCTGCTATTCAACAGCTGATATTTCATTCATAGAATTTTTGGAAATAAGTGTCATTTGATGACACTTTGCCCTGTTAAATCCTTTTTCATTTGAAGATCTCTTAGCACTTTGTCTACCAATTGAGTACCTGCACCCATTGACATCAGTGGAAGCATAATTGAGCCATACACTCAAACCACCACTGTGAGATGTAAGTGATATAGAAATTGTTTCACCCACCAGTGAAATGCAGTTGCCTCTGGTTTGAATGCAGCAAGTGTGCTGCAATGCTACAGGACAGGAAATGAAGAAAAATACTGTATCCAATTGAAACTACTATGGGAATTTAGGAAGATGTAGGAAAATTTTATTCACCAGATTCTCAAACCTGCAAATCTTTACTTGTGCTTATAAACCTGACTTTTCAAGTAGTTCTGCTGCGGGCAACAAAATTATCATATAAGGCCCTGATTCAGGAAAGCATTTGAGCATGTGCTTAAGTCCATTTCTCAAGGCCAGAATTTAAGCTGGTGATGTAAGCAGATGCTTAAGTACTGTCCTGAATAGGGACCCAAGTAAAGCTTTGCAGAATCAGAACCTTGAGTTGGAATTTGGCCAGCTCACAAGTTTTAACACCTACTGTGGAGAAGTTTATATATTTTAATATTTAGACAATTAAAATGTAGACTAGCACCAGAAAACCACTAGCATATATGTAAATAGGACCTGCACCTTTCCCATGCCTGAATGAGCATGTCCAATCTTCACGACAACTGGAAACGTTGGCAGTGTTAACTAAGAGGGGAAGAAAAGAAAAACAATATTAATTTAACTGACCGTTGAAGTCATGAACATTTTAATATTAATGAAAATAACTTCTTCTGAAGTAGCTGTTCAGGATTCCTTTGAATTTTTTTCATCCTGGTTTAAACTTGCCTGCATATCTTCATCTATCAAACTGGTGTTTGCAAGAGCATCATCATTACTATGTTACATTCCTCTCTGTCCTATATAACACTGCCTTTAATTTATACAACACAACAAAAATGCAGTGAAACAGCTCTTCCCATGTGGATATTTTAGAAGTATCCATGATTGCTCAGCTATTTAATTTGAACCCAAGTGTTTGTTTAAATAGAGCTGTGCTACATTATGAATTACAAAGGTCTAGAGGGTGAAATTGTTAACCTGAGTCTTGATCGGTGGAGCAGTGTCCACAATGATCCTGTTGTATGTGCTTGTGTGACAACAGAAGAAGGGAACGTCTTCCTTACAGAAACAATTGATACCTCAGGAAATGCACACACAGCAGAATACTTACAAGAAGTAGCAATAAAAGCTATAACAAACTGTGAAAAAAATTCAAATGTCCAGTATGCAGCTTGGTCACAGACAATGCTGCAAATGTATCCAAGATGAGAAGAAATTATTTGAGAGAGTCCCAAGCTAATAACATACGATTGCAGTGCTTATTTGATGCACCTCCTAACCAAAGACTTCAGTGTTCCAGAAATAAAGGCTAATGTTGTTCAAATTCCAAAATACTTCTGTTACAACCACTTTGCAGCAGCTGCTCTGAAAAAACTGGGAGGAACCAAGCTAACTCTCCCACAAGATGTGCAATGGAACTCAGTAGTGGACTGTTTTGAGCACTATATCAAGAACTGGCCTAGTGATGACAGTTTGTGAACAAAATCCTGAAAAAATAGAAGGCACAGTCACAGCCAAAGTTCTTAACATTGGGCTTAGGAGAAATATTGAACATGTGCTGAGTACCCTGAAACCTATTTCTCTAGCCTTCAACAAAATGCAGGGAAATAGCCATTTTATTGCTGACGCTGTTGAAATTTGGAAGGGACTGAGTGAGATCTTAAAAAGAGAAATATGCAATGACAGAATTAAATTACAAGCATTAAAAAAACGAATGGAACAAGCACTATCTCCAACTCATTTTCTTGCAAATATCTCAATACTCGGTACTAGGGTTGAACCTTAACTACTGAAGAAGAGCTGGCTATGACATGGACATCCAGCAATCAACCCTCCATAATGCCAACTATAATAAACTTCTGAGCTAAGAGTGAACCATCCAAGAAATATATGTTTGCTGATGATGTTTTAAAGAAAGTCACACCAGTGAACTGGTGGAAGTCACTTAAGCACTTGAATTCAGAGACTGTTGTAGTGATGATCTAACTTTTAACAGTAGCAGCTTCTTCCGCCGGTGTAGTCTTCCTTAGGACTAATTCATTCCAAATTGAGAAATTGTTTGGGACCTGAAAAAGCAGGAAAGCTTATTTTTCTTTTCCAGATTATGGACAAACAGGAAAATGAAGGTGATGATGACTGAGTTAGCTGCAGAAGCCAATATTTTAAGTTTCTCATGTTGACCTTGCTGACCAGTCAATTTAATTTTTTTTAAATATTTCATTGAACTATTTCAGTTAAATATTCAAGTTTTTAAAAATCAGGTTAGTTTTTAACTAAATTCAAAAAATTCATATAATTCTTTTGTTAAAATATTTTATATTTGCTATTGAAGAAAAAAATCCAGAAAACATAACTTTATTGTTTTAGTTAAATAAAACAATTTAAATGCCTGTCTGGTGGTGATCTCCTCCTAATACATCATGGCAAGAAAATCCCCCAAATATTAATGATTAACTTGTTGAATTGGAGATAGTTCACTTCCCAATGACTTCATAAGTATCTGCTTCAATTACCTTTGGTAAATGAAATAACCAATCATTCATTTTCTGATATAGCTGTAAAACTACTCGGAAAAGTTTTCAAAATAAATCACTTCAAAACGTATAGTGTGTATCTTCTAAAAATGAAACCTTCATCTATCTCTGAGTTGTGAAGAATATGTATTAAGGTTACAACAACCAACAAGAATGCACTTTTATGTAGAAATCCATGATTAAATTGAGTCTTCCTGACTAGTGATTTAAATCAAATCCACGCTGACACCTTCTAGAATTTAATGGGGAATTTTAGGCATTCCTTTTTACAGTATAGTTTGAACCTTTAATAACTACAGTTGTAACCCATTCATTCATTTTCTTCTTTATATAATCTGTAGGAGATTTGTTGAGCAGCTTAGTAGATCTGTTAGAATTGTACAACTTTGCAATCAGTATTGCTCCTCAGTAACACATCTGAGTCAATGTTGCTTCAACTGATTTTTCTATATTCCTAAAAAACAAGCAAACAAAAACCCCTACAGTTGTTTTTTGTAGGAAGCTGCATAATAGAGTTTATTTTTTATTTATCTTTTCCCCCCAAAGCAAATGTTGACCATGATAATAGAAAGAAAACATGAACTGAAGGTCTTAAGGCTTACAATAGAAGTTTTGAATTTCTTATGTAATGCTGTGTGTCTTCTGTTGAGAATGGTCAAGTTTAAAATAAATAGCGTACTGCAGGGAGGCATTTTGCCACAAGCCAACAAGGTAGCTAGCTAATGTTTCTTCCTTGAAATCTGGCCTCTGCTGCTGCAAGCTCCAGTTGCAGCTGGGATTTCAATTTCATTATGAGATTCTTGTGAGCCTGAATGGGGTAATTATCTTTGAATACAGCAATTGTGACTTCATACTCTTCATGCAGTAAGTCAGTCTCAGAGCTGGGAACATAGAACCCTAGTCTGGTAGTTCCTCCAAATTCACTGCTCTAAAACCTAGACTATGCATCCTCCCTAAATTTAAACTTCTGGACAGGGCAGGAAGCAAGTGAACGGGTATATTATATCAAACAACAACTACAATGGAGTAAAAGAAAATATGTACAAGTAGGATTATTTTTAACCAAAGAAGGCATTTTGTGCATCTCATGTTTTAGATAGTGACAACCTACTGTCCTCTGCTATCTGGGAGTAAGGAGTAAAAGATGCAGTCAATGTGGAAAGGTAGGAATTCATACACAGAGCTAAAATAGAAGTGGCAGTATCCTGGAAAAAAAACAACAGCCATCTTAAGAATTTCAAAACATCCTATGCATAGCTAAGTTGTTTTATGTTATTGGTATAATCCTGATGACAACTGCAATACATTTAAGTCTGACACATCAGAGTAGTATTTTACATCAGCAGCCTTTTGGCAGAAACAGCCAATTAAATGTTAATCACACATTTTTATTCCTAATAATGCAATTGGTCATCCCATTGAATTAAAATAGTAATGTGTGGCAAACTCAGGACAATTAGCTACCAGGAGAGGGGTAGTAATTAGTCCCAGAGGGGTTAAAAGGCCTCCCCCTATCCACTGAGGGGAGATAGCCATGGAGAAATAAGGTTCAGCTGGAACAGGGGTAACCAGGGAACTAATTAGCTTCAGCTGGCCCCAATTGCTGGGGACCCTTTTAAACCCTCCCTGCAGGGAAGCAGGAGGGGAGGGCAGTGAGAGAGAGAAGTAGAAGTAGAAGTAGAAGTAGAAGTAGAAGTAGAAGTAGAAGTAGAAGTAGAGTAGCGTAGCGTAGCGTAGCGTAGCGTAGCTGCAGCAGGACTCTGAAACTCTTCCTGCAAGGAAGATTGCACTCTCCCCAGAAGGAGAGAAAAACAGAGCAAGGAACTGACTGAGAAAGGATCAGCCAGACCCTGCGCGACCGGGAAGGACTTTTGCTTTGCCAAAGCCTGTGGCTCCAAGGCAACAAGGGACTGAGCCAGCAGAGGAGAAGCAGGTACTTTGCCACAAATGTAATATCATTTATGAAAGAACTATGCATTAAAAAAGTTGGTTTTCAACAGATTAGTTCATTTGACTTGCAGAAATAGGTTAAAACATTGTAAATATACTGTAAATGCAACATTTAGGCAGATTTTGGCCATTGTTACATAACTGTGAGTGAAAATTTAGCAGCACAAAAACACACACTTGCTACTTTTTCTTATGATGTCTCAAGGGACAACAGAATTTACTTATTATTGGGAATAAATTTGGTCATCAAGAGCCTACTTTTCAAATCTAAATGTGCATGTTTACACACCCAAATATGATTAGTTCATAAACAGATAGATAGGCTTCTAATTTAAGTATTTGCAAATGACCATGTAGGTGCACAATGAAACTTTGTATGAAAATGAGGCATGCTTTTGTGTGTGTAGAGTTAAGAAAAAACAGGTCACAATGAGAATGAGATGTGTCCTCTGAAAAAATAGGTGATACTGTAAACTTTTTTTCTAAAACACCAAGACTGTTGGTCAGATCCTGGCCTCCTGTATAGCCTATGGAAGGGGCTCCCCCAACCCTCAGCCCATTCTGTGTGGACACTTAGGGACCTATAAAAAGCAAGCAACACTAAATGTTTTCTACTACTAATTTAAATGGTTTGACTTCACTTTTACATTTAAGACCTAACTCAGCAAAGCACTTAAACACATGTTTAATGTTAAGTATGTATAGGGAATACTTTACTGTACTGGGGTTTTAATCAGCTGTGGGTAGTTTTCTATGTGTACAGCTGCCGTACTTGTACTTACTCAGGAGTAACTAAACTCATTAGTGATTTTGTCTGGTCTTGACGTATTTGGGAACTGAACTAAACAAAACAACATAACATCAACATTTAGCATGACAGCTAGTCAAAATCTTTTAAACCCAGTGTTTGAGGTCCCCCCCAAAAACCTATCAATATAAACAAAGCTATTCCCCCCATCCCCCGCCCCGTGGTCAAATGGGAATTTTCGGTAATATTTTTAAGAATGCTATGCATGCAAGTGACTTACATGACCTAGGATTCCAGCCCAATGAATATAGAAGGACTAAATGCTACTCTGAGGCAGAGGAGGAGATATGAGCGGTTTGTATCATGTAACTGGCTGGGGTGGTATAAATAGGTCATTAAGGATTGGCTGAAACTAAATTACATCAGTGGAGGATCCAGAAAGCCAAGGGAAACCCCAGGGACTGAACAACTGACACCTATCAACAGGAATCTCTGCAAGAAGAAAAAAATGGACCAAGAGTTGAGAGTACAATAAGAGCTGGCCTTGGGAGACATAAGAGCTCTCACCTGGTAATGAGAGACTGAGCAGGTGGGTGAGGTTCTGTGGCCTGCAATGTGCAGGAGGTCAGACTAAATGATCACAACTATTCCCCTCTAACCTTAAAGTCTATGAGAGCCAAAAAAGGCTTCTGTAGCAGATTGGGTGGATGGAGCCCTGATGTTGGCCAGTTTGAACTCTATCTTAACCTTTGCTTCTCTATACTAAGCTAAGGACTTCCCGCTGCTGTATTCCAGTTGACTAATAAATGCTACTTTGTTTTGAAAAGGCTGCTCACTCCTATGCAAAGTCCAGCTCCACGATGGAGTTCTGGAGTCACCTGGGCAAGTCACATGTCCATGCATGACTCAGTCTTTACGTGCAGAAGCCATTGTCCACATAGTATCTTCTATGTCTCCAGGAAGACTTATGTGGATTGGAGCCTTCCAAGCTCTTTTGTCTGTTAACTGCTTCCTCACTGAGCATCTAATTTGCACATTCCTTTCCCAAGAAGTGACCAAATATTCTAACTAAGGGTATGGCTACACTTGACATTTCAAAGCGCTGCTGCGGCAGCGCTGCGGGAACGCTGCCACGGCAGCGCTTTGAAGTGTGAGTGTGGTCGGAGCGCCAGCGCTGGGAGAGAGCTCTCCCAGCGCTGCACGTAAACCACATCCCTTACAGGTGTAGCTTGCAGCGCTGGGAGCCGCGCTCCCAGCACTGCGGCACTGATTACACTAAGGCTTTACAGCGCTGTATCTTGCAGCGCTCAGGGGGGTGTTTTTTTCACACCCCTGAGCGCGAAAGTTGCAGCACTGTAAAGCGCCAGTGTAGCCATGGCCTAAGGCTACTTAGAAATCAAGCAATTATACAGCCAATGTACATAACTCTGAACACACAAATAGTGCCTACATACAACTAGGATGAACATAACCAGTAGATCATAACTTTTACATAGATGTGTTACATGACATATATAGCAAAACCTGATTCCAGTTATATCATACGTACATTTATGAGCACTCCCCCCCAAAGCCTTATGGGGTATACTGTCACACCTGTAACTCTCAAAGCACTGAAGTTTAATTACTATTATTATCTTCATTTTAGAAAGGGGAAAATGAGACACAGAAGGGTAAAGTGAATTGGCCACGGTTACACAATGAATCAGTAGGAGTGCTAGGAACAGAACCCTTGTCTGATTCCCCTTCCTGTGTCCTATTCTCTGGAACACACAGCCCGCAGAGATATTATTTGAATTTCTGTATATACTTTCTAAATTACCTATCGTCTTCAACACTTATCTGTGTTCTCAACTCTGATACAACACTTTATAGGTCCCTTATTTTGACTCAACTGCACTGTCACCATTTGAATTGCCACCAACTCTTGTTTTATGCCTCTCTTGATGATATGTTTTCTGACCCCTAATTTACACTCTAAGGTTATCATCATTAATATATGTCAAATTAACGTAAATTACATTTTTACTTTTCCCACTTTGTTCCCATTATTTAGTAAAGATGTAAAATACTAAGTATTTCGGGAGTGAATTTGCTTATGAAATGAAATGTCTATAATAAATTGTATTTTTTTTTTGCAATACTTTTCTTCTAAGCAGCAGATCCCATCCCAAATGTTTGTCTGTTAAAAATGCCTAACAAATTACTTTGCATAGACTATAAGGACTTTGGGGCAGGCTTTTTGTTGTGTGTGCAGTACCTAGTATAACAAGGCCCTGATTAGGCCCTCCAGAGGCTACTGCGATGCAAATCATAACATAGGATGTAAACTATTTCTACTGTTCAGTCAAATGACAGAAGCCCCAGTCTTGCATGGCTTTAGGTATGTAAATAGTTCTATTAACATCCATCACTCATGTGAGTAAGTTGGGGCTGATGCTGGATCGCCCATTATATGAATGCACGAATCATTGCTTCCTATGGAGCAAAAGTAATTTATCCCTTTCCCTGCAAGTTCCTTCACTACTGAAACCTACAGAACTCTCAGACACCAGACTGAACTAGTTCCAGATCATTATCATCAAGAATGTTACATTAGACTGGAATTAATACCAGCCTATGCAATGCTTCAGGAGACCTCTTTCCAATTCAATATACTGCTAGATTTCATTGGTCCCTTTTCTTTTTCAGGAAATATATTTAGTCTGGTTCTAAATAAAAGTACATCCAGTAAAGATGAAAGGCACTGCAAACAAAGCGTTAAATAAAACAGGGGGAAGGCAGAACAGTGGGCATGATGAGACGTGGAACATAGAATCCATAGGACTTGAAGGGACCGCGAAACGTCATCCAGTCAAAGTCCTCTGCACTCATGGCAGGACTAAGTATTATCTCTAGACCATCCCTGACAGGTGTCTGTCTAACCTGCTCTTAAAAATCTCTAATGATGCAGATTCCACAACCTCCATAGAGGTTTGTTTATTCCAGTGCTTAATCACCCTGACAGGAAGTTTTTCATAATGTTCAACATAAACTGCACTTGCTACAATTTAAGCCCATTACATCTTGTCCTATCCTCAGAGGTTAAGGAGAACATTTTTCTCCTTCCTCCTTGTAATATCCTTTTATGTACTTGAAAGTTATGTCCCCTCTCAGTCTTCTCTAGACTAAAGAAACACAGTTTTTTTTCAATCTTCCCTCACAGGTCATGTTTTCTAGACATTTAATCATATTTGTTGCTCTTCTCTGGACTCTCTCCAATTTATCCACATTTTTCCTGAGATGCGGCACCCAGAATTGGTCACAATACTCCAGTTGAGGCCTAATCTGCGTGGAGTAGAGTGGAAGAATTACTTCATGTGTCTTGTATCAGAGGGTAGCCGTGTTAGTCTGGATCTGTAAAAGCAGCAAAGAATCCTGTGGCACCTTATAGACTAACAGACGTTTTGGAGCATGAACTTTCGTGGGTGAATACCCACTTCCTCAGATGCATGTAATGGAAATATCCAGGGGCAGGTATATATATGTGTGCTAGCAAGCAAGCTAGAGATAACGAGGTCAGACTGTGAATGGCTTGCCAATTACAGAACCAGTTTCTCCTCTCTTGGTTTTCACACCTCAACTGCTAGAACAGGGCCTCATCCTCCCTGATTGAACTGACCTCGTTATCTCTAGCTTGCTTGCTAGCACACATATATATACCTGCCCCTGCTTTCATGTGTCTTGCTTACAACACTCCTGCTAATACATCCCAGAAAGATGTTTGCTTTTCTTGCAAGGTTATATTGTTGACTCATTTAGCTTGTGATGGGTATTGGGATGGTTACAGGAGACCAAGACACTTTCTCCTCTGCACCACAGGGGAACACTCTGGGGGAATAAATTCTGGTGCATCAGGAAGTGGGTTTTAATTAGCAGGTGACAGATCCTCCTTCTAGTACTGAAACCCTTAATCACATGCTTAAATAGATCCCTACTCAATAAAAATGTAGGCATGTGCATAGTTTTAAGAACATGCTGAAGATTCACTAACTTCAATGAGACTTCTGCATGTGTGTTAAGTGTTTTGCTGAATGGGGTCCTGACTGAGTAAACTCCCCAGCATGATGCCAGAGAGCACCATACTGTTAAAGGCTCTGTTCATCAGCAGAGATGTAAAGCTAAGAGCACCTAAGTGGCTGTGGCCTTTTAAGTTCCTATAGTACATCTCACAAGATTAAGAGGTGGTGGTTTCTGTATTCTAACTAAAATACCTGTATGGATGACAACATTCTGCCTACTTAATTCCCCAGTGACTACACATGGAAATTTTTCTATCACTTCCAGCAAGAAACTGTTTTGTCATAGCCACATTTCAGTGATAGGTGATTTCTGTGTAAATATTGTTTGTATTTCTGCAAAGCACCTTCACCCTTCAGAATGGTGCTGCAGACATCAATAAATAATCATTTCTTTGGAATTGTTTCACTTGAACCCATTTTTAGGAACCATTTCAAGAGTTGATCTTTGATCCAACAAACATAAAATTGTTTCTCTAGAGAACTTCAGTCTAAGTAATCTGCAGTTAAATGCATCTCCAATACCTTATCAGTTTAATTAGTCTTGTTTCCAACTAGCCAAAAGCATGCATGTGCACACACATTATGAATTAATGGTTGGCTATGTTTTAGTTTAAAAATTAAGCTGTGAATTATGGGAATACAAAGTAGCACGTATCCTAAATTTTAGTTATTTATTCATTACCTTCATATTTTAAAAAAAGTTAAATGTCTCCCCATCACCCAAATTTAAAATAAAAAACAAATCACTGCCTGGTTGGGACATTATAAGGCAGCAACTGATTTTTATGGTTGAGCCATAAACCACTGCAATGGGGTTTATAATGGAAATGCTGGCAGACCTTTTGACTACAGCAATACAAATGGCACCCCGCAATTAACAGGACCACAAATTTTCCCATGATTCCACAGCTGTGGAATCCTTTGTGGACCACAGGAACAAAAACAACAATTAAAGAAAATAGGCTTTGCCTTACAAAAATTAACCAGCATCTTTAAAAGGAGCAGGATTCCTTTAACACTGGAGTCTGATACCAGGATTTCTAATGACATGCCATATCTCAATAGAAATAGAGGGGAGTGGAAGGCAGGTAGCAAAGGTAATCAAAACACAAAGGCTACAGCTGAAGCAAAAGAGGGATCAAGGAAGACTTCAAAATTAAGTTACCACAAAACATTTTTGGTTGTTCTCATCACTATAATAGCACGAGTGTTAGCTATGTGATGCTGATGTGCCTGCTGTCAACTACGCCATATAGGCAGTACTTAGAGCTATTTTCCCTTATTGCTGCCCCTACACTCCCTGATCCCTGCAGATTTCACTCCCTGCATGGGGACTTGTCAAGTATAATTCCCAATTCTGGACCTTAGCGTCCAAAATATGGGTGCTAGCATGAATTCCCCTAAGCTTAATTACCAGCTTAGATCTGATAGGCTGCCACCAATCAGGACTTAGAGTAGAGCACCTGATAGACTCTGGTCTACCCCCAAAACCTTCCCTGGGGGTCCCAAGACCCAAATTCCTTGAGTCTCACAACAAAGGGAAATAAACCATTCCCTTCCCCCTCCCTTCTTCCTCCCAGCTCCTTCCCGCCCTGGGAACACTAGGAGATTGCCTGATTCAACTTCTTGAATCACCACACTGAGAGGAGTGTTACCTTCCCCCTCACCCAGAGGCCGTACAGATTCAAGCTGCGTGAATCTAACACAAAGAGAAAATTTATCCTTCCCTTCTCCCCACCAATTCCCCTGAACCTTAACTAGGAGAAAAAAAATCAAACAGGTCTTAAAAGCAAAACTTTTATTAAAAAAGAAAAAAGTAAAAGGTTTATCTCTGCACTTTAGATGGTAAAAAGTTACAGGGTCTTTCAACTTTAAACAATAGAAAGAAACTTTCTCCAGCAGAAACACAATTTAAGCTACTTCCAGCAAGTACACATATGCAAATGAAAAAAAAAACAAATTAAAAGACTATGACCGCCTTTTCTTACTTACAATTCTGAATAGATAAGAGACTGTAGCAGGGATATTGGCAGAAACCTGGTTGCACCTCTAGTCCCGTCCAGGACCCAGAGAGAACAAAGCCAAACCCAAAACCCACAAACAAAGGCTTCCCTCCACAAGATTTGAAAGTATTTTATCTCCTGATTGGTCCTCTGGTCAGGTGTTTGCAGGTCACTGTTTGTTAACCCTTTATAGGTGAAAGAGACATTAACCCTTAGCTATCTGTTTATGACAGGACTACCTGCCCAAATCTACAAAGTGGTTCTCACCACCACTGATTGACTCCAATCATGGGGAGAAATCATAGTTCGAAGTAAGAAAAATTGACTAATTTCTGTTACAATTATGATACATATGGGATTTAACTTCCCCACCTGCTCCCTTCCATTTTGACTTCTATCCTTGACACCACAGGAGCTAGCACAGAAACCAGTTAACTTCATGAGCTTTTTGTTTATTTTGAAGGAAAATATTTAAAAAACAGCTCTACCAAATGTGAGTGGAGCTTCTCTTTGGAAGGCAGTGTCATTAGCAGAGCTGATGGAAAGTTTTAATTCAATTTTTTGGTTTCTTGCAATAATAGCCTTCTTTCCAAAATGATTTTTATGGAAAAAAGTGTTTCTTTAGCAACCGTCTGGTTTATTATTTAAAAAAAAAAGACTTTGGAAAAGAAATTGCATTGACAAAGCAGAAAATGTTCATGAAAATTTTGGAATACAAAGACAATTATTTTTAGCCAATCCTTACAATTTTTGACCAGCTCTAGAAATAATCTTGTTAAAGAAATGAGGCAAAATAAATATATGAAGAGGATATGCAATCCAACAATGAATTAAATCACAATGACAAGATTGACTACACCTTGTGGACTTTCAAATAGCAATTGTCAGCTTCAAACTGTCAACAAAATATAAAAAGCTGCGAAGTACACACAAACTTTCAGCCACCTTAAACATAAATAACAAGCTCACCCTGATTCCCTGATCTTGCAATGGAATCTACTTGCATGAACCTTCATATCTGTGTGGAGTACTAATCCACTAGGTTTTAAATGGTTAAATCAGTAAAAGGATAATTTGGGATTTATTATTAATTATATTTATAGATCAAATACTGCAGGCACTGATAAAATAGCATTTTTGGTAGAAAACGGTAGCTGAATACATATTTTTATTTTGCCTCAAATAACTAATATGATTTTCCACACAAAACAGCATGTCTGAATATGTTGAATCGGGTCAATAACAAATATTATTGCAATCACCAATATGGCTGTGGCTGTTACTGAATTTGTAGAAGCTTGTATAATATCAGTGTAGATTATTTACTGTAGAGATATTTGCCAGTATACTAACTTTGCCAATGGAAAATGATAAACTCTACTGATTTTTTTTTTATCAGGTTCTAAAGAATATATATTCTTTCTTTTCAGTGATTTTAAACTTCTCTCAATTTGGGGTTTCATTTCAAAAGCCTCTGAAGTCAAAGTGAGTCTTATGGTTCATGTCTGGTTCTGCTTTGATCTGTGAACTTGTAGACATGTTCCCTGAGGGAGTAAAAACCATATTATGTTCTGCAAATGAAAGAGTAAAAAAAATCTCTGAGGAATCCTTTTAAATCTAGATAACAGAAGTCAAGATTCCTAAATTTCAGCTAGAAGAGCATTTAGTATGAAAGTTGCTTTCACTGATATGACACATTTTAACGATTTCTGTCATATGTTAATATCAGGAAATACATTAATATATTTAATGACCAGACAAATGGAATGGTTGTTATCAAAGGGCACCTTCAGACTGGAAATTCATTGATGTTCGACATGAAACTTAATGAGTATAGCAATAATACTTTAAAATCTCTTGGCAGGCTGGCCACCTGTCCAAGTGTTCAAAGTCTAACCATTCTTGGTTAACTGCACCACTGAAAGGTTTAAGGACAAGAGAGGAGAAGGAATTAAATATTAGAAGTGATTACATCTGTAATGGAAATACTGCAACATATGTAGACTTAAAATGTGACTGTAATATCCTGTCTGAAGAAGCTTTGATGCTTTTAATAATGTCTGTCTCTCTCCTACTAAATAAATTAGCTATTTTAGTGGTATTTTTCTTTCCAGAGTTGACACGTGCTGCTTAACTGCTTGCAATCACTTTATTTTTCTAGGTATCTACTTGGTATTTCTTTGTTTGTTTGTTTTTTAAATATTAGGGAAACATCTCAGAGGCAAAGCATTAGGAAACCAGATTGAAAGTATGTCTCTCACTGGTATTCAGACAATAAAAATAAAATTTAGCACTTAATGAGCCTAGTCCTCCTCTCATATATAGTGAGTAACTCGCTTGATGTTACTGGGCTGCTGACTAACTCATCTAGCCTCAACGGGCCTGATCCTCAGCTGATGTAATTACAGTGGAGGTACTCTGTTTCACACCAGCTGAAAATATGGCCCAAACCGGAGTTACATTGGTGTACAATGTAGAACTGATAAATGAAATTGTTTTTAATTGTTCACTTTATTAATGTAACTTCTGTTCATCATTCACTACACTTGCCTACACTGTAACTTCTGTTCCATATTGTAATTCAAACTCCATTTTAAAACACTCACTCCATTTTGTAAAAGCTTCCTCCAACCTTCATTTTTGCAAACCCTGCTGTAATCTTATTAGTTTAGTTTAGATGTGTGAATGAGGTATGTATGAATGATGGAATCAACCTCCAGCCCCAGCCTGTCCTGATGAGATAAAGTTCAAATACCAACGGCTGAAGACCTAGACAACAGCCCTAAACAAAGTAAGAAGCATCCACCCTAAAAAGAAAAGGACAACAGAACAACAGAAGGAAGATCAAAGCCAGGTCCAAGGCTGAAAGTCACGCCTGCAATTGATGGGTGATCAATCTAAACCCAGAGGCAGCGTGACACAGCAAGACCTATAGACTTTGAATCCAAACTAAAAGCCTATAAAAAAGAAGGGTGAGATGAGAGACTCTGGGTAACATTCTGCTGCCAACATAGAAGAACATCGGTGCCTGCCCAACAGAGATCCAGCTCAGCCTTGTGCCCAGCTTTCCTGGCCAGTTAGCTGCCACAAGCTACGAACCCAAGCTGCAAAATCAAGCCATGAACTTAAGCTATCTTCAGGACTGGTAACTATGCAGCAGCTGCAGAACACCTGATGAATGTGGGGGTGTGTGTGTGTGAATGTGTGTGTGTGTGGGTATTAGGTATAATGTGTGTGTGTGTGTGTGTGTGTGTGTGTGTATAGGTAATAGGTATAATGTGTGTGTATAAGAATTAAGATATTAGTTATTAGTCATAAATTGTTATCATAATAAATGTGGCATATTTGTCTTGTCCCCTTTAATAAGATCCTGCTGGTTTTTACTGGTCTAATATTTTATTTTATTTCAGAAAGTTGAAAAAGCTACTAGAGGGGAAGCTGTTCTAGACTTGATTTTAACAAATAGGGAGGAACTTGTTGAGAATTTGAAAGTAGAAGGAAGCTTGGGTGAAAGTGATCATGAAATCATAGAGTTTGCAATTCTAAGGAAGGGTAGAAGGGAGTACAGCAGAATAGAGACAATGGATTTCAGGAAGGCGGATTTTGGTAAGCTCAGAGAACTGATAGGTAAGGCCCCATGGGAATCAAGACTGAGGGGAAAAACAACTGAGGAGAGTTGGCAGTTTTTCAAAGGGACGCCATTAAGGGCCCAAAAGCAAGCTATTCCAATGGTTAGGAAAGATAGAAAATGTGGCAAAAGACCACCTTGGCTTAACCATGAGATCTTGCGTGACCTACAAAATAAAAAGGCGTCATATAAAAAATGGAAACTAGGTCAGATTACAAAGGATGAATATAGGCAAATAACACAGGAATGCAGAGGCAAGATTAGAAAGGCAAAGGCACAAAATGAACTCAAACTAGCTATGGGAATAAAGGGAAACAAGAAGACTTTTTATCAATACATTAGAAGCAAGAGGAAGACCAAGGACAGGGTAGGCCCACTGCTCAGTAAGGAGGGGGAAACAGTAACGGGAGACTTGGAAATGGCAGAGATGCTTAATGACTTCTTTGTTTCGGTCTTCACTGAGAAGTCTGAAGGAATGTCTAATATAGTGAATGCTTACGGGAAGAGGGTAGGTTTAGAAGATAAAATAAAAAAAGAGCAAGTAAAAAATCACTTAGAAAAGTTAGATGCCTGCAAGTCATCAGGGCCTGATGAAATGCATCCTAGAATACTCAAGGAGTTAATAGAAGAGGTATCTGAGCCTCTAGCTATTATCTTTGGGAAATCATGGGAGATGGGGGAGATTCCAGAAGACTGGAAGGGGGGCAAATATAGTGCCCATCTATAAAAAGGGAAATAAAAACAACCCAGGAAACTACAGACCAGTTAGTTTAACTTCTGTGCCAGGGAAGATAATGGAGCAGGTAATTAAAGAAATCATCTGCAAACACTTGGAAGGTGGTAAGGTGATAGGGAATAGCCAGCATGGATTTGTAAAGAACAAATCGTGTCAAACTAATCTGATAGCATTCTTTGATAGGATAACGAGCCTTGTGGATAAGGGAGAAGCGGTGGATGTGATATACCTAGACTTTAGTAAATCATTTGATTCGGTCTCGCATGATATTCTTATAGATAAACTAGGAAAGTACAATTTAGATGGGGCTACTATAAGGTGGGTGCATAACTGGCTGGATAACCGTACTCAGAGAGTAGTTGTTAATGGCTCCCAATCCTGCTGGAAAGGTATAACAAGTGGGGTTCCACAGGGGTCTGTTTTGGGACCGGTTCTGTTCAATATCTTCATCAATGATTTAGATGTTGGCATAGAAAGTACGCTTGTTAAGTTTGCGGATGATACCAAACTGGGAGGGATTGCAACTGCTTTGGAGGACAGGGTCAAAATTCAAAATGATCTGGACAAATTGGAGAAATGGTCTGAGGTAAACAGGATGAAGTTCACTAAAGATAAATGCAAAGTGCTCCACTTAGGAAGGAGTAATCAGTTTCACACATACAGAATGGGAAGAGACTGTCTAGGGAGGAGTATGGCAGAAAGAGATCTAGGGGTCATCGTGGACCACAAGCTTAATATGAGTCAACAGTGTGATACTGTTGCAAAAAAAGCAAACGTGATTCTGGGATGCATTAACAGGTGTGTTGTAAACAAGACACGAGAAGTCATTCTTCCGCTTTACTCTGCTCTGGTCAGGCCTCAGCTGGAGTATTGTGTCCAGTTCTGGGCACCGCATTTCAAGAAAGATGTGGAGAAATTGGAGAGGGTCCAGAGAAGAGCAACAAGAATGATTAAAGGTCTTGAGAACATGACCTATGAAGGAAGGCTGAAGGAATTGGGTTTGTTTAGTTTGGAAAAGAGAAGACTGAGAGGGGACTTGATAGCAGTTTTCAGGTATCTAAAAGGGTGTCATCAGGAGGAGGGAGAAAACTTGTTCACCTTAGCCCCCAATGATAGAACAAGAAGCAATGGGCTTAAACTGCAGCAAGGGAGATTTAGATTGGGCATTAGGAAAAAGTTCCTAACTGTCAGGGTAGTTAAACACTGGAATAGATTGTCTAGGGAAGTTGTGGAATCTCCATCTCTGGAGATATTTAAGAGTAGGTTAGATAAATGTCTATTAGGGATGGTCTAGACAATATTTGGTCCTGCCATGAGGGCAGGGAACTGGACTCGATGACCTCTCGAGGCCCCTTCCAGTCCTGGAGTCTGAGTCTATGAATATAATTGGTACAACAAAATGTGGGGAGAATCAGGCCCAACATCCTCAAAGTGCTGGGCAGCTAGCAACTAAATGGGTGAGAGAGAAGTTTCCACTTTGAGTGCCACCTTCTTAAAACATACAACAAAACAAATGTTTCAAAGGCATTGCTTTAACCGACTGTGTGTTCCTGATTGGGATATGAAAAGGGGAACTGGGGAGTCTAATACATAATATTCATGCTGTATCTGCAGTTATCGAAAATGAAACAGCCCTAGGATTCCTGGATTCTTCTGAATTATCACTGATAATACCACAGCTTGCAGGCAGACAGCCCCCTCCCACGTCTTATCAGTTGATGCACCTCTCTGGAGTTAAATCATTATTTACCTTACAGAAAGCTTATGCCCAAATAAATGTTAGTCTTTGCCACCGGACTCCTTGTGGTTTTTGTGGATACAGACTAACACGGCTACCCCCTGATACTTGACACCATGCAAGGCATTAACTTTAGCCGTATGGAGTGGAAATCCATCAACCTCAACAAAAAGCTTGCACAGATACAGACATCATCTTCCTCTCCAAGTGCAAACAAATGGACATCATACCAAATGGACTGAAGGTAAAAAATTCATTGCAATCGACATACTACACTGACTGTGGTGAGAGACTGTGCCACACATTCTCAAAGAAACTGAGGAACCACCTGGTTCTCCACTTGTGAGGTAACTCCTTTCTCCTCATGTGTCACTATATAATGCCTGCATCTGTAAATTCCATGCATCTGAAGAAGGGTTTTTTTACTCATGAAAGCTTATGCCCAAATAAATCTGCTAGTCTTTAAGGTGCCACCAGACTCCTTGTTATTTAAATATATTAGTTTTACAAGGTGTGACAGATTTCCTTCTCTGCCTCGGTGGGTTCCGCACTTCCACTTAGCGGTGGGCCAGAGTATTCCTCTCTACCTCAGAATTTCCCGACACCCCATACCTTGCGAGCAGGGTTCCTCCCGGCCTCCCTGACAAGGGAGAGGAAAGGGAGCCTCTTAGTCTCTGGTAGTCCCTCCAGACGTGGTGGCAACAAACCGGGCACCGACTTCAGTTTCTCCTCTCTGGCGAGGTCTCTTCCCTCAGACCTCTGGGGCCTGGAAGGAGGGTGACTAGACAGCAAGTGTGAAAAATCAGGATGGGATGGGAGGTAATAGGAGAATATAAGAAAGACCCAAAAATCGGGACTGTCCCTATAAAATCGGTATATCTGGTCACTCTATTCAGAAGGGCTGTTTACCCTGCTGAGTAGGGTTTCCCCTGCCCTTCACCTCTGTACCTGTGGAGTTTTTCCCTCCTGGTGCTTGTCGGCATCTGCACTGCCCCGATCTCCAGTAGCACACTTTCCTCCCACAACTCCTATCACGCACCCCTATCTGGCTGGAGGGGAGGCTTTTAACAGGTTCTGGAAGGCCCCTGATTGGCCCCAGGTGTCCTAATTAACCTAGAGTAACCCCTGTTCAGTCATCAAGGGAAAAGAGACCTGCTTATCCTGGGGCTAATATACCTGCCTTCCAGTGGCCCCACAAAGTCACGGGATCTGCTTGTTAAACTCCTCCTAGCGCTGGCCAAAGTGGCCATCTATAAGCTTAGGGAGAGGAGGTTGGCTGAGGGAGTTTCCTGCGACTGTGAGGCCTATTTTTGATCCCCCTTCTGTTCATGCATCCAGGCAGAGTCCCTCTGGGTGGCGTCCACTGGCTCCCTTGACACCTTTAAGAAGCAGTCCGGGGTTCTCTGCTTGGTGACCCATTCCAGTTCCTTATTTTTGTCCCTTTGATCCTCACACCTGCCCTTGTTGTTTTTTCCATTGTCCCCCATAAATACTTGAGTTCCTGGGCCTTGTGGATCCTCCACAAGGCCCAGGAGGCTGGAGGAGGGTCCTTTAGCAGCAAACCCACTCACTTCCCAGAACTCCTGTAGCCATCTGGCTTGACCCTGTCATGTAGGGCAAAAGAGCACCAGGAGGGACTCATGGGAGATTGCTACGTTAGCTCCCATTTTCCTTCGGCGCTCCCCATTCTGCAATCAGGCAATCTATGGTAACTACAAAACTTTTCAATCAGTAATTGGTGCATTCAACACAAGTAGTTTTGTAATAATTACTGATGTGCCAGAACGGGTCTAAGGGTCATGTCCTGAGACTTAGTCTCAAGTAATCTCACCTAGCAAAACTGTTTGAAGGTGCTCTTCTCTAAGTCAGCAAGCACGACGATCCCTCTCCTCGCTAAAAACACAGTATCCACAGAAATATGAAAACCTGTAATACGTTATGATTTCTACTTTTCTGGTAAAAGAGATAATGGGAATCCAACTATTCATTATCATATCACTTGGCCTTCTGCTGTCCTACAACATTAACCAGTAGGTCCAGCTTATGGTTCTTGGCAGGACAATCTTGTGGTTAAATTTCAAGAATGATAGCAGATCTGGGTACCATTCCTAGCTCTGTCTTTGACTTGCTTTGTGACCATTCTCTCTAAGGGAAAAATGTCCAAACTTTAATTGCAGCAATAGGTGGTCAGGACATTTGAAATATCATGCCACTTAAAATTAAATTTGCTAAAAAGAAAATCCTTTATTATGTAACTCCTAAGCATTCTTTAGGGGATCTGACAATGTTGGCCTTAACTTCTCTTTCTATCCTATCCAGGTTTCTATACTGAGCCTCAGAGGGGTAGCTGTGTTAGTCTGGATCTGTAAAAGCAGCAAAGAGTCCTGTGGCACCTTATAGACTAACAGACGTTTTGGAGCATGAGCTTTCGTGGGTGAATACCCACTTCGTCAGATGCATGTCAGATGCATATACTGAGCCTGTTACTGTTGAAGCTGAGCAACTGCCTCTCTTTTCCCATCTGTAAAATAGAGAACAATATTTATCCCTCTTTCTCAGTGAAATTTTGAAGTTTATGGATCAGATTCACTACTGTATAATGCCAGGTTTTCACCAGTGGAACTCTACTGATTTCAGTCAAGCTCATTTGTACAGCACTTTAAGATCCACAAATGGAAGTGCTCTAAAAATGCTTATGTTCTTTCTGTGATTTTGAAAGACTACTTAGGAGTTACATAACAAAGGATTTTCTTTTCAGCAAATTTTAATTTTAATGACTCTCTAAAGATAAAATATAATTTAACACAATTACAGACAGATCAGGTTAGATAAAGACCCTCTGCTTTGACACTCTCCTGCAAGAAGGCCACAGATGAGGCAGTTTTGAGAGTAGAACTGGCAAGGGCATAAGGAATTGTCCGCAGCTTTAAGGTCCTCAGAACTGAATCAAAGGCCACAATAGGAAATCAGAGGGAGAAAAAAATAGCAACACAAAAAGTCAAGTTGTTTTATAAACATGACTCACTATGTTCAATGTTAAATATTTGTCTTTCCAATAATGTCCACTGAAAGTTCATTCAGCCACTCTAGCTCCAAACACATTATTTGTGGAGCGTGCACCAGCCTAAATCTAATTTTGCTCTGCTTACTTTGGAAAAAGGAAATTAAAAAAATTAAATCATCAAGGTGGATTTTTGTTCATTTTCCTCTTTCCCAGAAAAAGTCAAGCGGAGCTCTAAATCAATAAACAACTAGACAGAAGATGTACTTTCCCTAGCTTATTTGGGTTTAGTAAACACCACTGCAAGATAAAAACATAGGGCTCACTCCTGTAAAAGTGTAGATGAGGGATATGTGAGAAAAATATTCAGCTACCAGTAAAAGCAACTCAGCATATTGCTCTGTTAGTTATGATAACGCAGTAAAACAGCAAAATTAAAGGAGAGTCCTATGCCAGTATAACTCACAAGGCACTGAACAGCCTCCTGTAGGGAATACCACTTTTTTTTTTTTTTTAAGATTCCTCAAACATTTCTGTGTCCATGATGGAATAATTCACTGCTCAGGACAAGTGCACCTGTATTCCTCCCCTTGGCTCTCTTGAGGGCACCCACTCTAGGCTCCCAGCTCTTCAGCCATCACCTCTTGGGTGGTGACCTGTATCTCTCTCCCTCCTGACCAGGGGTTTCCAGGCTGCCTAGTTTCTTGCCTAGACAGGCCAGCATCTGAGCTTTCCTTTCTCTCCAAAGACTGTCACTGTCAGCAGTCACACCTTACCACACATCTCTTTATAAGCAAGCACATTTATTCTTAATGTGAAAGCATTACAGAGAGAACATTTTTTAAAAAGTTCTTACACACATGTTCAAAGCTTAACAGAGGTCACCCATCAGTCTGATGGGGCCTCAGCAGGCCTAACTCCTTCTAACCCCTCTCATTGGACAGAAGATCCTGTTGCTTTGCTGGATCAGAAAAAAGGCCCTGAGTCAGCTTAAACTCAGGCTAGTTATCCAAAAGCCTTTTCTTTGTGTGCTGGTCTCTGGAGAATCCATTTTGAACTAGTATATGTGAACCTCTCCACGTTGTGATTTCTCTGATGATGTTATCACCTGAGCAAATTTGCCTAATCACCTCTTAGGCCTGGTCTACACTACGCGTTTAAACCAATTTTAGCAGCGTTAAACCGATTTAATGCTGTAGCCGTCCACACAACGAGGCCATTTATATCGCTATAAAGGGCTCTTTAAACTGGTTTCTGTACTCCTCCCCAACGAGAGGAGTAGCGCTAAAATTGGTATTGCCATATTGGATTAGGGTTAGTGTGGCCGCAAATCGACCGTATTGGCCTCCGGGCTGTATCCCACAGTGCACCATTGTGATCGCTCTGGACAGCAATCCGAACTCGGATGCACTGGCCAGGTAAACAGGAAAAGCCCTGCGAACTTTTGAATTTCATTTCCTGTTTGCCCAGCGTGGACCTCTGATCAGCACGAGTGGTGATGCAGTCCCAAATCCAAAAAGAGCTCCAACATGGACTGTACGGGAGATACAGGATCTGATCGCTGTATGGGGAGACAAATCTGTTATATCAGAGCTCCGTTACAGAAGAGGAAATGCCAAAGCGTTTGGAAAAAATCTCCAGGCTACACAGTGCTGCATGACAAGCGTAACGGAAAGCCAAAGAATCAAATGGATGCTCATGGACGGAGGGAGGGGGTACTGAGGACTCCAGCTATCCCACAGTCCACAGCAGTCTCCGAAAAGTATTTGCATTCTTGGCTGAGCTCCCAATGCCTGTAGGTTCAAACACATTGTCCGGCATGGTTCAGGGTATAGCTTGTCAATTTACTCCCTCCCCCCCCCATGTGAAAGAAAAGGGAAAAAAATCGTTTCTTGACTTTTTTTAATGTCACCCTATGTGTACTGAATGCTGCTGGTAGACGCGATGCTGCAGCAGTAAAGAGCAGTATCTGCTCCTCTTCCCTCCCCGGTGGCAGATGGTACAATATGCTTGATAGCTACTGAATACTCCTGGTTGGCCTCAGGTGAGGCCGGCCGGGTGGGACACCTGGGTAAAAATAAGAATGATTCCTGGTCCATTCCCAGTAGATGGTACAGAACAGCTGGTAACCGTCCTCATCATAGCAACTGGAGGCTGAGCTTCAATCAGCCCCCTCCCTTTCATGTGTAAAGAAAAGATTCTGTACTATCATAGCAGCTGGAGGCTGGGCTCCTCTCCCCCACACGGCTTAATGTCCTGCCTGGACTATCATAGCAGCTGGAGGCTGCCTCCTCCTCATTTTATCTCACTAACAAGTCACTGTTTCTTATTCCGGCATTCTTTATAACTTCATGACACAAATGGGGGGGACACTGCCACAGTAGCCCAGGAAGGTTGGGGAGGAGGGAAGCAACGGCTGGGGTTGTTGCAGGGGCACCCCCCCGTGAATGGCATGCAGCTCATCATTTCTGCAGGATCTGACACGGAGTGGCTGTGCTGTCTGGTTCTCTGATACACTGGTTCTCTAGTACACTTGCCCCATATTCTAGGCAGGACTGACTTTATATACCATAAAGGAGGGATTGACTCAGGGAGTTACTCCCATTTTTGCCTTTGCGCCCCCGGCCGACCTCAGCCAGGGGCAGCCATGATAGCAGCAGACGGTACAGAATGACAGATAACCATCATCTCATTGCCAATTTACAATGGCAGCAGATGGTACAGAATGACTGATAACCGTCTCTGCTATCATGCAAAAGCAAATGAATGCTGCTGTGTAGTGCTGCAGTATCGCCTCTGTCAGCGGCATCCAGTACACACACGGTGACAGTAAAAAAAAAAAAAAAAAAAAAAAAAAAAAAAAGCTGAACGGGCTCCATGCTTGCCGTGCTATGGCGTCTGCCAGACCAATCCAGGGAAAAAGGGTGCGAAATGATTGTCTGCCGTTGCTTTCCTGGAGGAAGGAATGACTGATGACATTTACCCAGAACCACCCGTGACAATGATTTTTGCCCCATGAGGCACTGGGATCTCAACCCAGAATTCCAAAGGGCGGGGGAGACTGCGGGAACTATGGGATAGCTACGGAATAGCTACCCACTGTGCAACGCTCCAGAAATCAACGCTAGCCTCGGACCATGGACGCACACCGCCGAATTAATGTGCTTAGTGTGGCTGCGTGCACTCAACTTTATACAATCAGTTTTACAAAATCAGTTTATGTAAAATCGGAATAATCCCGTAGTGCAGACATACCCTTAGTTCATGAAGCAGCTTTGGTCACCCCATGAAATTACGTAGAATCCATGGCCCACAACGATACGTAAATTTAATACAGTAAGAGCTCCCAAAGATATTGCAGGAAGTTGCCATATCTGTCAAACCCATGCTCTCAACTTTGATGCTATTTTTAAGCTTGTTTAAGTCACCATTACTCCTGGCAGGCACGAGGAGTAAATTAAAATTCTTAAAATGGCTGCAAAGCAAATAAATTGTATACACGGGACTGGATTTCAGTACCTAATCCTGTGGGTTTATAATTGCAGATGTACCCAGACTGGGGATCACAGTGCAGTTCAGTGGCAGATTTAGAGTTAGTGAGGCCCTGTGCGCAGTTTCATTTTTGCCCCCCCCACCTCGGGATCCAGTCAAGAAAAAGAACATTCTCTCATCTCCCCCCCGTTTTTCATTCTTTTTTTTCTTCATCCTCCTCCTCCTATAAGTAATGGGAAGTAAATGAAAATAAAGTGAGGTACCTTGATTGGGGCAGGGGGTTGGGGTGGGGAGGAGGTGCAGGGGTTGGGCTCTGGGAGGAAGTTGGGTGCAGGGTGAGGGCTCTGGACTGGGGCAGGGGGTTGGGGTGCAAGAGGGGCCAGGGAGAGGTGCAGTCCTCAAAGCGAAAGTACACCCCTCTGGAAGCAGCTCTTAGGCGGGGGGTCTCTGTGTGCCACTGCCCAGAGGCACCGCCCCTACAGCTCCCATTGGCTGCAGTTCCTGGCCAATGGGAACAGTGGAGTCGGTGCTCGGGGCGGGACCAACGCATGGAGGCACCCCTTGGGTGAAGGGGGGCAACGGGCCTCTGTGTGCTGCCTGGGGTGAGGGCAGTGTGCGGAGCTGCATCCCTCACACCAGGGGCACACAGAGATATGCAAGCAGCCAGCCGCTTCTGGGAACAGCATGGGGCCACGGAATGCAGGCAGCCTGCCTGCCTGAGCCCAGCTGCACCGCTGGCTGGGACTCAGGGGCAGGTTGTCAGATGAGCTTTGCCCTGAATTTTGGTGGCCCCCCATCATTGTTTCATGGTAAATCCACCTCTGGTGCAGTTAGCCTGGTAACTGACACACACATTACCTACCATTGTATAAGGCTGGATTTAACAGATAGATAATGGGTGAAATTTATAGTGTATAGGACAAACACAAGACCCACTGCACAATTTAAATGCTGGTTGGGGCTGCACAGGGAGGGACCAACAGCAAGTATAGAGTGGACTGTGGCTGGTGAGGGTAAAAACATTGGAATTTTTTATGTCTAGATATTCTGTAAACTAGTCTGCTGTAATATCTTCAGGTTAGAGGCTGTGCATGCAATCCTGACTCAAGGAAGTCAATGGGAGTTTTGGCATTGAATTCAGTGGAGCTAGGATTTCACCCCATGTCCCTTTGTGCATGCACAATACTTAGTACAATGGGGTCCTGATCCTGATTTGGGTCTCTGAATGCCACTATAAATTGGATTCATTTTTTCTTTCTTTTAAAGACAGCTTATGTTACTATTTTATACCTGCCAATAGATGCTAGAATTTGAATGGTGTAAATTAATAAGGTTCATGACAGAACTGCAAAAGACAGATTAAACAGAGCTCTGCCCTCCGAAAGGGCAAGAATATCATCCTTATTAAGGATATACCAGATGTGAAATAGGTACTAAACTTGATCTTATCCAATTCTCCTTCCTTCTGACCTCTCCTTTTACTGTACATATTAAGAGCAGTGAGTTTCCCCCATCGTTCTGCTGTAATTTTACATTCTATTGGATTACAGAAATGAATTGCTTCCCACTGGTCCGAACTAATCAGATAGGAATTAGTATGTACCAAGTCAGATTTAATCTGATCATGTCAATGACTGAGTTAAAGGTGTCAATGACTATGTTCTATGAAATGCGAAAGGATCGCTGCCTTTCTTTTATAATATGTTAGCTGCAGTAGAATATGTCCTAGGAGTGGATAATATCTAATGCAGCTAGTCTTCATGCTTCATTAGCATTATGACCTCATTTGAAGTGATATCATAGCTCATCCATCAAACCAAAGAAAAGTCAACATGATAATGTATAGAGCAGAAAGAAAGGCTGTGCTTTTTAATTGATTCACATGAATTGTGAAAAGTAGTAATGTTTGCTTTGCTTAAGTCTTCATTTGTTTATAAAATGCTGGCACACTTCTGTACACTTACTTAGGATATAAGATTTTTTTTCATTTAAGAATTGGGCAAGGAACTATAAAGATTTGTATCAGAGGGGTGGCTGTGTTAGTCTGGATCTGTAAAAGCAGCAGAGAGTCCTGTGGCACCTTATAGACTAACAGACGTATTGGAGCATGAGCTTTTGTGGGTGAATACCCACTTCGTCAGATGCATGTGACAAAGTGGGTATTCACCCACAAAAGCTCATGCTCCAATACGTCTGTTAGTCTCTAAGGTGCCACAGGACTCTCTGCTGCTTAAAAAGATTTGGACAATAAAGATTTTGATTTTCTAAAATCAGATTTTGGATTGTAATATATGACGGACTCTGAACTTTGGTGCTTCTGAAGCTCTCCCCATATAAAATTACTGCTCATTATGTGATAAAAATACATTAAATAGCATACATTAGAACCATGTGCAGCATATGTTTCCTTGTCACCATTTCTGCACATATGTGAGTAAATTTAAAATGGTAAGAGCTGATACACATTGATATGTCCTGATTATCTGAGATGTTGAGCACCCAAAACACCTATTGACTTCAACAGGAACTAACGGTGCTCAACCCTTTTGATAATCAGGCCATAACTATATTGTCTTTGTTTCTTTTGATGACCCCTTAAGAACACCTGAAACTGTTATTCATAAACTTTTGCTAATGCTATAAAATATGCTATAGGAGGACATGGCAGCATTATTATTATTATTATTAGTAGTAGTAGTAGTATTGAAAAAAGTCAAAGCTTAATATATTTTATTTATGAAGTATTTCCTGGAACAGATCACTTTCTCCTTTCCTCAAATGCAACTCCTATTGAACTCTTAAGTTCTTTTTTTCCTAAAATGGGAACCAGATCCCAGATTAGGGCTCCATGGTGCTAGTATAATACAAATAAAAGAGAGAATAATAATATGGCAGCTACTTGTAATTATTACCATTCTCCCTATCCCACGCTGTTACATTTTAGTCAAGCCTACCTCTGTGGGCTGACGAAGAAACAGGAGAGACGACGAGTCTTACTCAACTGTGTGCAAAAAACGTCAGGCTTTGCAGTGCCATTACTTAACATAATCCAGCATCTGGATGACCAAGAGAAGAGAGACTTGTAAACTAAGGACTCCTCGCAGAGAATGCCATTAGTGCTTCCCCTTCTCTTTTAAAATGAGGAAACTACAGCTTATGCACAGTTGTAGGCTTCCACTGCAGCAGTATGGCCCAGGGAAACAGGCTCTCTCTCAAGTAGAGCTGGGTGAAAATTTTTGACCAAAACTACTTTTCGGGGGGGGGGGGGAAAGAGGGGAGAATTCGCCAAATTGTTTTAGTTGGGGGGGAAAAAACTTCATAAAATTCCAAAAAAACCTAGAAGCTTCTGTTTTGACATTTTCAATCTGAAACATTTTGATTTTTTTATTTGAAATGATTTTAGGTTTTGAAATTTTTCAAATTCAAAAATGTAAAAAAACTTGTCATCAGAAAAAAAGTTTTGTTTGGGATTGACAAACATTTAATTTGAACCAAAATGTGGTGGTGGTTTTTTTTTTTTTTGGTTCACAAAAATTTCAAGAAAATTTCATTTTGGGTCAACCCAAAACAATTAAAAAAATTTTCTGAACTGCTTGTAACCCAATCAATTATTTACATAGATCTACTCTCAAGTAACCAGGCCTCAAACCATTTAGGGATTTATATTGGAAAATAATGTAATTGTTTGCTGTAAATGTTCAAAGTTATTGTGTCTAGAATATTTGCACTGCTTAACTTAGAATCATAGAATATCAGGGTTGGAAGGGACCTCAGGAGGTCATCTTGTCCAACCCCCTGCTCAAAGCAGGACCAATCCCCAACTAAATTATCCCAGCCACCGCTTTGTCAAGCCTGACCTTAAAAACCTTGAAGGAAGGAGATTCCACCACCTGCCTAGGTAACCCATTCCAGTGCTTCACCACCCTTCTAGTGAAAAAGTTTTTCCTAATATCCAACCTAAACCTCCCCCCTGCAACTTGAGACCAACTTCTGGCAGACCTAGTCAAATAATCCTCAGTTATTTATTTGCAATATCAGTGTTGTGTGCAAGAGCCTGCAGAGTCCAGTGTATGGCGTGCCTATAGTACTTGCGTCCAAGATCTTGGGACATCCAGCATGTTGTCAGATGTCTCTAGAAGGGACTGGTGTACCATAACACCAAAAGGAATGGGGCTAGTTAAAAAGAAAACCTTGAACTCCACTTGTATGCTCATAGGCCACCAGTGAAGATCTCAGGGCATGGACATAGTAGACTCTCAGTGTGAAACATTGCTTAACCAACCAGTGGGCAGCCACACCTTTCACTAACTTTAATTACCCCATGTACAGTGCATTACAATGGATTACCATGATGTCTTATGTTGACTTTAAAATATTCTAATAGTCATCACGCAATGACAGTATTTCTCAAAATGGGGATATGCCAGACTAGCTGTGTCAGGTGCATACAGGCCTCTCACAATTGTTATCCTATTATTAGCCGAAAAAATTATAAAGGTTGCAGCTTATTCTGTGACTAAAACAACTTGTTCAGAAAGTTTAGGAATCACAACAAAGGTATAAAGGTTCTATTGAAATGTGATCAAATATCAATGTATCCACATACATGATCAACTAAACATTCAGATATAAGACCCAATCTTGAAAATGTATGCATATCTATTACAGGATTGGGTCCATACTCTGAAAAGTAAAGGTATACAAATATTGGCTTGGAAAGGCTTTTTTATCTCAGTGACTCTTCATCAGATTTGTTCAGTTTATAAACTCAAAGCAGCAATGGTGATAAACCAAACCCCTAGATCCCAACATCCTACAACTTTGGGGAAGTTCAGATCTGGATGTGAACTCTGTAGTCCACTTCTAGCTGCCCACACTGCAAACTCATCCTAGGATCTGGGACTGAAGCTGCACATCATTACTACTAAGAAAGATTCTGCAATTTGAACTTAGTTGTTAATTCACTTGATGATGTGTGAGACAGAAAAGAATTTGGCTTACCTTCACACAGCCCTATTCCCTCTCCTATCAGGAGTAAAAAATAGACACTTATTTTTGTCAGTAAAGTAGATAGCTATAACTCAGAATGCAGAAGGAGCACATTTGCTAAGTAATATCCGTCATTTATAGTCAATAAACTTTTCTAACCATAACCACGCTTTAAATGTTCCACCTGTGTGCAGATGGCTTTGAAAGACTCTCTTAAAAGTCTAATTGGATTGGAGCCTGGAGTAGCTTCATGGAGTATAAGTGCAGATTATAACAGAAAGAAATGTATTTTACTGTGCTTACACAACTACCATACTTCTGTAGAATATAGCTCAAGATTTGATCAAACATAAAATTTATTTTTGTCATGTTTACATTTCTGTAGTTGACTCTACTGTCAGGGTATGTCTACACTTAAAATGCTGCTGCAGCTGCACCACTGTTGCACTTCAGTGTAGACACTCACTACAGCAATGAGAAGGGCTCTCCTGTCACTTTCGTTAATCCACCTCCCCAAGGGGTAGTATCTAGATTGACAGAAGAATTCTCCTGTTGAGCTAGCACTGTCTATACCGGGGGTTAGTTTGGCATAGATGTCTCTCTTGAGGCTGTGGATTTTTCACACCCCTGAAAGATGTAGCCAATATAAGCTCCCACTGTAGACCAGCCATAATCTAACGTGTGTCTCTAACTCCCAACTCATAACTAATGACTGGGAAATAGTAAATAGTTTAAAACAACCATTTTTATAAATTATTTTCATGGGCAAGTGGCAGGGTCAGCTTCTCCAAAATATCACACCAATGTGCCTGAAGTAGCCATCATATGGACAGCCTAACTCTAAATAAGATATTTCACCCCCCAGACCCATTCAGTCTTTGGGCTTTGCTAAGATGGTCACCAATATGGCCTATTCGTGCCATTTGCGACAGGGTATTTGTCCTGTGGAAACTGGTCAATCATCATCCAATCATTTCTTACAGGCCACTAAACAGCCATCATACTGCCACTTTCAGTCCCTATTATCCTGAGTTAGATTTCATAATCGATAGATCTCAACTATTGAGCGTAAAGGCCATTAAAATACCTTGCCATAGCTTAATCCATAGCCTTTGTTTCTGACAGAAGTTAAATTGAAGGGTTTTTTAAAAAATTCTTGCCCGGGATGTGTACAACTAAATTTTTTTTTTGGTCTCAGATTGCAGAAGAGGTGGAGGGACATTGAGACAGTCCAGCTAATCCTGAGAAAGAGGTGGCCATCAGGGCTGTAAGTGCATGAGAAGCAAAGCAACATAATGTGAAGCAGGAAAGGTATGATAGAAGTGAGCAGGGGGCATGGCGTTTTGAGGAACTGCAGTTGATTTCCCTATGCCTAGTATCCAGAAGACTACTGGCACACATGGGGCTGTGAATAAAGATTGTAGTTTGTGTATGCATGGGACAGCTTGATGTGAAAATTTGATCTCAAACTTGGGTGCAATAAAGAACCGCCAAATAGAAAGAGTTCAGAGTAACAACTGCAAAACTAATGCATTATCGTCCTTCAAAATGCTTCTTTTCTCTGATGCCTACGAAAAAACATGACAATGATTGGGCTCATGGTTTGCTGATGCCACTGCCCATCATACTAACCAATACTGTTTCCTTGTATTCCCCCATCTTTGTATCCATATCCTTGTGTTGTCTCTTGTTTTATACTTAGGGCTTGTCTATGCAGCAAGCTAAGGTGCGAGTCTACAGGGCACCAGCTAGCCGTGGCGTAATGTTCCATGTAGACATTGCTATAGCACAGTGAAAGTCTCAGAGTGTGCATTCTGGCTTGCCCTGCAGTAACTTGACAAGCCCCTAGATTGTAAGCTCTTTGGGGCAGGGACAGTATTTTTGTTCTGTGTTAGTACAACATCTAATGCAATATAGTACAACATCTAATGCTAGAGTCCTAGGCTGGAACCCAGTGTTCAACAATCTGGACTTACAAATGTGTCTAGTAAGTTGAGTTCTACTAACCCTAGGCATACATTACAGGGTAGACAAATACCTAATGTCAGCCTATACATAAACCTTTCTCAAATGGGCATACGCCACAGTCCTCCCTGCTCAGACCTTATCTTGCTATCCATATGAGACACCTTTCATATAAGGGCAGATGGGATTCATGTGTACAAGCTATATGAAGGTGTTTATAGGAGTAAGAGATCTGCAGATGAGGAAGAGTATTAGTTTTTGAATTCTTGAATCAGGACTAGCTATGCTCTGTGCATGTTGAGTCACAGAAGCTCACAGACTTCTCAGCGCCAGCGCATGTGGAAATGGCATTTCATTTGAATAGGTCCCATAACATGGGGACTGCAAAATACTTATAAATAAAAGCTTCACCTTGAACATATATCACTGGAATTTTTGTAAATCGTTATTTCAAATTAAATATATGATGAAGTAGCAAAATGGCTTTTATTGCAGCCTGGATTTTTATCCAGTATTGCTTGTAGTTACCAATTGTTCAGGGTTCACAAACAAGGCATTGAAACATTTCCTCTTCATGAATGAAGTTCTGTGCAGCCTGCAAACAGTCAAGTCATTTCAAAAAAATGTAGAGAGGGACAGGGGAAAGATCAGGGAATGCAAATGAAATCTGGCTTTAAAGAAGGATGTTAGCATTGCTTTTAGATACATTGTTTGCTTTGGTCGTGATAGGGACGGTGGAGGGACCATTTATTTTTTAAATTAAAACTGGCATGAAATTCACAAGATTAATTTATTAGTTTAATCTCCAATCTGTAAAAGATCATAAAATCAGTGCAGAAACCGGTTTTTTTTAAAAAGCTTTTGATTATTAATAGTCTCACTGACTCATAATAACAACATTATGATGCAACCCAGTAAGGTAAACTTGCTTTTGGAACAATAAACCTGTCACATCATTCTCACCAATGATGTGCTTTTTCCTTAAAGGAAGGCGGGATTACTTGTAAGTATCAGGGCCATAAATAAGAGGGTCCTATGTCAGGGAAATTAGAAGTCTGTTAACATAAGCGTATACTCAGACTGAGCATTAGAGGGCTTTTCTAAACCATCTAAGTCTGTTGAAATTGAACTGCACAGAGATTAGAAAGTTTAGATAGAAGATCAACAGTAAGACTATTTTCTTTTAGTTGGCCAGTTAGCTGTGTTGAAGGCAGCATGAATCCTGTGCACAGTATCTTGTTGTCTTCAGTGCTTCTTTTCACCCTCAGAATTCAGGAGCTGGCAGATGCATGCAGCTGTGCCCCTGCACATCCACAGCAGCTAATCTGTGATTCTGCTTTAGGTGAGTCATAACAGCTATACAATTTTAACATTGCCGGTAAAAAAGCAATTGTAGCTATATTAACTGCTGTGCTATTTTTCTGTACAACTCTCTAGGGGAATACATTTAACAAAGTAGTTTATTCTCTAAAAGGTTTTCAAAACAAAATCATTGGAAGATCTCATTTAAAGAGACAGGTTAGAAGAAAATCCATTTGGTTTTGTATTTAGTAGTTGCTGTTCCTTTCCCCTTGCTTTTTCAGTAAATGTTCTGGAGTACAAATTGTTGAAACTACTGAAGTAAATTATTTAGTGCCTTTTCTTTACAAGAACTAGCTTCTATATTAGTTCTCAAATTAAAGCAAGTAGGGAGGAATATGTTCACTGACAGATTACTGCTGTTCACATTTAATATGTAATATAAAAATTATATAATATATATCATATGAATAATATATATGTGCATTCTTTATATATATGCTGTAGATACAGCTGGCTGCTACAGCGCTCTGTTAAAAAAATAACTTAGTTGATCTATGACATGCTACAATATAATTTGTCATAAATGTATTTTTGGTAATTTTGGAACAAATAATTTAGCAGGCATCTGATGGCTTTTTAAAGATTTTGATAGAAAAATTGGTCACAGAATTCTGTGTTAAATTTCACCGTACACTCATAAGATTACTGCATTTCACATAGTAATCAACATATAGAAAAACACCCCTAAAGATCTCAAAATTAGACAACTCAGGGGTAAGAAAATGTGACATTTTGCAGTCTTGTATTTTGCTTAAACTGTGGATGGTTAACTTCAATCCAGTGTGAACAGTAAATGTAGAACATGAGTTTCCAAAGTGTCACAAAATTAGCATATCTATGGGATAGGCAATACCTTCTGCATACTGATTAATTGCTTTTATACAGTGACAGAAAATCTTTGTAGCCATGACAAACTCTAAGCTCTATTTGTGGCCATCCGTTAGATTGTTATCTAATCTGATTGTGTTAAGCAATCTTTTTTAAAGGTACCTACACCAAAGATTACAGATGGGGGTAATTTGAGGTGTAGACAGAAATATCAGTTACTCTTATTATAGCTTAAAATTATTACACAAAACTATTTGTCTGATGTATTCATAACTTGAGGTTTTGCTGGATTTGACAGTAGAGAAGAAACCTGAGATACTCATTACATACAGTATTCCTTTAGGATAAGGCAAATTACAAGGTTCAAGAGTCGGAGGGTTTCTCCAAATATATTTTATAAAAGGTAGATTTCTGCTACTCTCTAACTCACTCTTCATCTGTAAGTAATGGAAGCAGAAAATAAAATTACAAAAATAAAATGTACTAGTATATTTGGACTTGATCCTCAAGCCTTAACTCACACAAACAGTTCTGCTGAAGTCAGATGGACCACATGAGGGAGGGCTATATGATGGGGCCCTGTGTTTAGTATTAATTACATTATGTGGTATTTATTCATGCTGTAGGAAGGCATAGAGTTATACACAATAAATGTTCACACACACACACATATATATATATATATATATCATATTTGCTATATACATATAGAGCTGGACTCTTTAGTCTGCTATGGTTACATTGCACCGCATAAGCAAGGCAAAGTGGTCTTAAACTGACCGGAGAAGACCAGTGGAGAGAAATACCCCATAGGGGGGGAACTCTCTACTGACATAAATCTGGCTGAGGTAGCTCTTCTGCCCCAGCAGTCTTCCCTGCAACCCTAGAGCAAAAGGGGAAGGAGGAAGTGTATTGGGAGTTTTCTAGGAGTGTGGAGACAAGGAGGGGAGAGGGAACAGTCCTCTGCTACACAAGATCTTCCCCTAGTATAAGTTAGGGCTGTCCTCCTGCAACATTAATTTTCCCACCGGGCCAGGCAGGTCTGAATCAGGGAGCAACAAGTGGCTCCTTGTAGCCACGCCTCTCCACTCTTGGGTGGATTGTAGAATCAGTGCCACAGTATATTTTGCCTCCACACTAGGGTTGCAATTTTGGTTGGATATATTCCTGGAGGCTTCATCACATGATGGTCTTTAACTAAAGATTAATTTTTAATTCTTGGAGACTGCAGGAGACTCCTGGAGAATCAGAAAATCTATTCTACTCTCACTCCCTCACAGACTTATACTTTTTGCCAAAAACCAGCACACCCTAAACCTCTGCTTTCCCTAGCACCACTTTTATAGTAAATAAGATGATACATTAAAGCTAGATTTTTGATTGATTTTAACATTTACAGAACTCCAAATATTTTAATAAAAACTTGGGCCATGGCTCCTTCACCCATTGAAGTTAATAGGAGTTTAACTCTTACCTTCAGTGTGAACTGGATCGATCCCTTTGATGTGAGGATTGTTCCCTTTGATATGAAGATTGTTAAGACTAAAACTCTTGCAGCATTGAGAAGCATTTTCCCTCATGCAAAATGGTATATCTCAGGGTATGTCTACACTATGGGATTATTCCGATTTTACATAAACCAGTTTTGTAAAACAGATTGTATAAAGTCGAGTGCATGCGGCCACACTAAGCACATTAATTCGGCGGTGTGCGTCCATGTACTGAGGCTAGCGTTGATTTCCGGAGCGTTGCACTGTGGGTAGCTATCCTGTAGCTATCCCATAGTTCCCGCAGTCTCCCCCGCCCCTTGGAATTCTGGGTTGAGATCCCAGTGCCTGATGGGGCAAAAAACATTGTCGCAGGTGCTTCTGGGTACAGCCTCAGCCCTCCCTCTGTGAAAGCAGCAGACAACCGTTTCGTGCCTTTTTTCCTGGCTGAACTGTGCAAACGCCATAGCACAGCAAGCATGGACCCTGCTCAGATCAAGACCGCGATCGTGGACGTTGTAAACACCTCGCGCATTCTCGTGTAGTCTGTGCTGAACCAGGACCTGCAAAGCCAGGCGAGGAGGAGGCGGCTACGGCAGAGCGGTGATGAGAGTGATGAGGACATGGACGCAGAATTCTCTCAAACAGTGGGCCCCTGCGCTTTGGAGATCCTGCTGGTAACGGGGCAGGTTCTAGCCATTGAACGCCGATTTTGGGCCCGGGAAACAAGCACACACTGGTGGAGCCGCATAGTTTTGCAGGTTTGGGATGATTCCCAGTGGCTGCGAAACTTTCGCATGCATAAAGGCACTTTCATGGAACTTTGTGACTTGCTTTCCCCTGCCCTGAAACGCCAGAATACCAAGATGAGAGCAGCCCTCACAGCTGAGAAGCGAGTGGCAATAGCCCTCTGGAAGCTTGCAATGCCAGACAGCTATTGGTTAGTAGGGAATAAATTTGGAGTGGGAAAATCTACTGTGGGGGTTGCTGTGATGCAAGTAGCTAAAGCAATCATTAAGCTGCTGCTATGAAAGGTTGTTACTCTGGGAAATGTGCAGGTCATAGTAGATGGCTTTGCTGCAATGGGATTCCCTAACTGTGGTGGGGCGATAGATAGAACCCATACCCCTATCTTGGCACCGGAGCACCAGGGCACCCAGTATGTAAATCACAAGGGGTACTCTTCCATGGTGCTGCAAGCACTGGTGGATCACAAGGGACGTTTCACCAACATCCACGTGGGATGGCCAGGAAGGGTTCATGATGCTCACGTCTTCAGGAACACTACTCTGTTTCAACATCTGCAGCAAGGGAATTACTTCCCAGACCAGAAAATAACAGTTGGGGATGTTGAAATGCCTGTAGTTATCCTGGGGGACCCAGCCTACCCCTTGATGCCATGGCTCATGAAGCCATACACAGGCAGCCTGGACAGTAGTCAGGAGCTGTTCAACTACAGGCTGAGCAAGTGCAGAATGGTGGTAGAATGTGCATTTGGCTGTTTAAAGGCGCACTGGCGCACATTACTGACTCGCTCAGACCTCAGCCAAACCAATGTCCCCATTGTTATTGCTGCTTGCTGTGTGCGCCACAATCTCTGTGAGAGTAAGGGGGAGACCTTTATGGTGGGGTGGGAGGCTAAGGCAAATCACCTGGCCGCTGATTACGCGCAGCCAGACACCAAGGCGATTAGAAGAGCACCCCACGAAGCGGTGCGCATCAGAGAAGCTTTGAAAACGAGTTTCATCACGGGCCAGGGTATGGTGTGACTGTTGTGTTTTTTCCCCCTTTTTTGAACCCCCTCCCTCCTTGATTGACTCATTCCCTGTAAGCAACCCATCCTCCCCCTTCGATTACAGCTTGCTTAAGGAAATAAAGTCACTATCATTTAAAAATCATGTATTCTTTATTAAAAAAAGTCATTATAAAAAGAGGGAGAGAACTGACAAGGTAGCCCGGGTGTGGTTTGGGAGGAGGATGGGAGGGAAGGAAAAGGCCACTAAAAAAAATGTCAAAGTAATGACAGCCTTTTGGTTGGGCTGTCCACGGGGGTGGAGTGGGTGGGTGCACGAAGCCTTCCCCCACGCTTTCTTACACGTCTGGGTGAGGAAGATATGGAACATGGTGAGGGGTGAAGGTGGTTACACCGGGGCTGCAGTGGCACTCTGTGACCCTGCTGCTGTTCCTGAAGCTCCACCAGACATCGGAGGATGTCAGTTTGATCATGCAGCAGCCCCAGCGTTACATCCCGCCACCGCTGATCTTCCTGCCGCTACTTCTCATCTCGAGCGTCCCTCCTCTCCTCACGTTCGTCCCTTCTATCCTCACGTTGGTCCCTCCTGTCCTCACGTTCACTGGCATCTTTCCTGTAATTTGCTACCACGTCCTTCCACTCATTCAGATGAGCTCTTTCATTGCGAGTCACTTCCATGATTTCCGAGAACATTTTGTCTCGCATCTTTTTTTTCCACCACCTCATCTGAGATAGCCTTCAGGATGGAGTAGGGAGGCTTGAAAAATTTGCAGCTGCATGAGGGAGGGAAAAAAGGGAAAGAAGTATTTAAAAAGATACATTTTACAGGACAATGCTTATACTCTTTCATGGTGAACAACACTATTCACCTTACATAGCACATGTGATTTCACTACAAGGTCGCATTTTGCATCTTAATATTGAGTGCCTGCGGCTCTGGTGTTAGAGATCTCACAGATGCAGATCCGAGCAGCAGAACTCAGCTTGCATGCAGCCATGGTAAGCCATTGTCTTTCGGCTTCTGCAGCCTTCATACACACAGTGCCCTCCTTTCCCAAATACCAAGCAAATCCCGTTCAGTGCTGCTGCTTTCCTGTTAACATGCAGCAGCAGCAATCACCCACCCATCCAATTCTCTGGGATGATCACTTTACCCCTCCCCCTACCACATGGCTGGTATGATGGAAGATCACTCCTAATCACCCCTCTTCCCCCCTCACTGCGTGGCTGGTAGCACGGAAGATCCCTGCTAGCCCGGAAGATCCCTGCTAGCCAAATGCGAAAAAGCTCAGCGCCATTCCCCGCCCTCCCCTCCTCCCGCTTGGCTACCTGCAAGGAAGGATTTCTTTTAAGCAACAGGCAAACAGCCCAGTAGGAATGGCCATCTCTGTCCCCTTACTTAAATTCCTGAATTTCAATCAGGTTACCATGAACGATATCAGTCTCCTGAGGCTAACACAGCGAGATAAAGAAAGGATGTTGCTTGAATGCCAGCAATCACCGGGACCATACGCAGCTAGGCTTTGTCATGCAATGATACCAGATTACTTGCTACATGCATGGCGTGGTCAGGTGTCCTACCATAGTGGACGGAAGAAGGCTGCTTTGCCCAGAAACCTTCTGCAAAGGCTTTTGGAGTACCTCCAGGAGAGCTTCGTGGAGATGTCCTTGGAGGATTTCTGCTCCATCCCCAGACATGTTAACAAACTTTTCCAATAACTGTACTGGTCGTGAATGCTTCCCAAGTCCTCAGGGCAAATCAATCATTAAAAAATGCTTGCTTTTAAACCATGTTTTATATTTACAAAGGTACACTCACCAGAGGTCACTTCCATGGCTTCATTGTCTGGGCTACTGGCTTGGGAGGGCTGGGAGGGTAATTCCGTCTGGGTGAGAAAAAGCTCCTGGCTGTTGGGGAGAACGGAGTGCTGTGTGCTCTCCGCAAACTCGTCCTCCTCTTCCTCCTCCTCATCTTCCCCATCCACAGAATCCTCAGCCATGGCTGAGATTACCACCCCCACCTCGGAATCCACGGACAGGGGTGGGGTAGTGGTGGTGGACCCCCTGAGAATTGCATGCCACTCAGTGTAGAAGCAGCATGTTTTCGGCCCTGCCCTGGACCTTCCGTTTGCTTCTTTGGTTTTCTGGTAGGCTTGTCTGAGCTCCTTAACTCTCACTCTGCACTGCACTGAGTCCCTGGTGTGGCCTTTCTCCATCACAGCCTTGGAAATTTTTTCAAATATTTTTTCATTTCATCTTTTGGAGCGGAGTTCTGTTAGCACAGAATTCTCTCCCCATATAGCGATCAGATCCAGTACCTCCCGTGCGGTCCATATTGGAGCTCTTTTTTGATTCTCAGGAGACAGCATTGTTACCTCTGCTGATGAGCTCTGCGTGGTCACCTGTGCTGGTGAGCTCTCCACGCTGGGCAAACAGGAAATGAAATTCAAAAGTTTGCGGGGCTTTTCCTGTCTACCTGGTCAGTGCATCCGAGTTCAGATGGCTTTCCAGAGCAGTCACAATAGTGCACTGTGGGATACTGCCCGGAGGCCAATACCATCGATTTGTGGCCACACTAACCCTAATCCAATATGGTAATACCGATTTTAGCGCTACTCCTCTCGTCGGGGAGGAGTACAGAAACCAGTTTATAGAGCCCTTTATATCGATATAAAGGGCCTCGTTGTGTGGACGGGTGCAGCATTAAATTGGTTTAACGCTGCTAAAATCGGTATAAACGCGTAGTGTAGACCAGGCCTCAGTTACACGAAGTAAACAAACAAAGCAATACCTGTAAATTTTACAATGAGCTTGAAAACTGAGGCAATGCCTTAAGCTGTCCTGTTTTATACAGCACAATCTAGTACATGTTATGGAAGTTATTAAACTATATTTCAACTTCATTTCCTTTTCCTCTGAGGGCATTTGTGATTTTGGGGGAGGGTTAAATCAATAGATCTTACTCCAGCCACTAGCTGAATGTATGAGGCCACTCAGAAACCTGAACATTCATATTGGATCCCCAAAAAGAAACAACCAGAGAAATTAAGTAAGTTTGGGCTAAGCACTTTTCACTGTGTCTTTTGTCCATGTGATTAGTGGGGCAACACACTGTCTTTTCCTGACAGGGTGTTATGTGGCTTTAGGCTGTCTTTTTCTAAACACCTATAGCTACCAAATAGCCAGAGTAACTTGGTGAAAATCATAGACTTTCTGACAAATATAGAGCAAGACGCACCCTCTGATCCTGTCACTTACATGTGAGAGGATGGCAAAGAGAGACAGAGAGAAAATTTTAAATGTACCATTGTTGTATGTACCAGGAGGGGCAGAGTGTTGGGTTAGTGGATTCAGCACAAGGCTATCACCAGGAACTCATGAGTTATAATGCCAGCTCTGCCACTGACTGTGTGTGTGGCCTTGGCCTAATTGCTTAGCCCATCAGCCTCTCAAGGCCTAAAGTACTGGACACTAACTGTGAGCAGCTGAGTGGTTTTACCCCACAGTTCACCTCAGTGGGAAGGCAGGGTGCCTTCATCTCTTTGAGGGTGAGCAGCACCTCTCAGGAGAGCTTTTACCTCATGGGGGTTGTGAGGCATAATTAATCAGTAATGCTAAGCATCTAATAGTGCTAAAGTTATTATTACTCTATTAAAGAAATCTCAAAAACAGTCTAGATTGACGGTTAGCTTCATGGATTCAGAAATGCCTGGAAAGACTCAGAACGGCTTCACTTTAGCTAAACAGTAATGTGCAAAATATCCCCATTGTGCTGTACTGATTTCTTCAAATGAATGGGATATGAGAAGCACGGGTTTCAAGCTTATACTAAGAAAATTTCTCTTGATAAATTCCTGGGATGAAATCCTGGACTCACTGAAATAAGTGGGAGTTTTGCTGTTGAGGGGAGCCAGAATTTCATCCCTGGTACCCATTTTTAATTGATTTTCATATAAAAAACCAACCGTACTCAACGACTTGTATACAAAAAGTGTATTTTTGAAATGCTAATTCTGTGTCAGGAGTTAAAATAACTTTTAATAAATACCAACATTCTTAAAACTGTTCTTTATGCCATTCTTGTGATGAACTTAACTCAGTGAGGCAATCAGCATAAGTAAAGTTAATGTTTTGGTAAACAGCAAGGTAAATAGATAAGTACACTGCACTGCTACCCATTGAGTGTAGGGTTCTTCATCTTTGAAATTGGCTGGATTCTTTCTGGGTTAAACACTTGTATCTATAATGGAAACAATATTTTGTATTTGAGCAACTGGCACCACACTATAACAGAAATGACAGATATTGGGCACAGATTTGTAATCTCAGACACTAGTTTCATTGATTTAATGAAGAGTGGCATGTCTCAAACTATAAAGGAAGCCTCATGGCTGAAGCTCAGCAGCACTTTGAGCCTGTTAAAATCCTTATAAGTCCATTGAGATCTGGCAATGCAAAAAAGTGTCAGACTTTACTAAATTTTATCACATATAAATATAATGGTAAACATTTTACTTAAACCCACAAAAACTAAGTTTTGAAAGTCCTCTCTGCCTAGAGATGTGTTGAATAGACATGGCCAGGTAGCTTTCATTAAGTTGATGTGAAAATTTTCACCATTCTGTTTCTTTTGATTTTATCATCCCCATAACCTCTGCTTTTTGTGAAGTGACTACAAAAATGTTAAGCCAAGTGAGTAGTCCCATTCTCTTCAGTAGGATTACTCATATGGACAAAGTTAAGCATATACGTAAGTGTTTGCAGGTTCAGGGCCACGGTATCCACATGAGCTGTAATAGCTACACTAATAGCAAATGGAATTAAAAATTGATGGGCCAGGTTTTCCAGCCCCAGTACTGTTTTGGCAGTGTGGAACAGCTGTAATGCTAGTTTGGCCAGATAGTGGTGGGTTCCCTGGGTCACACTGAGCCACTGTAGTGGTTCATACTCCAGACCTTACAGTCCCCTGATGCCCCCCTCCCCCGCCCAAATCTCCAGAGGGGCCAGAGCCGGAGAGGCATAAATTAGAATAACTTAAGGTTGTTCTATCTTAGGGCTTGAAACACTATAGTAGCACAGCTGTAGCACTTCAGTGCAGACACTACCTATGCTGATGGGAGGGGCCTCTTGGGAGGGTGGATTACCTCTGCCAACAAGAGGCAGTAGCTAGGTTGATGGAAGAATTCTTCCATCCACGTAGAGCTGTCTATACTGATGAAAAACGCTATATGCGAGTTGGTGGTATTATTATTAATATGTAATTAAATTTATTCAGCTCTGGAGACTACATTCATTGTCTGCCTAAGGGATTTAAATTATGCTCTTGGTGAAGATCTTAACCCAAGCTTAACTATGAAGTAATTCCAGAACCATCATGATGCACAATATTAGTGAATCTTATTTTCGCCATTCAATGTATTACCAAAATCATATACACAAAGGATGTATTTTCTTATGTGCATATATACAAAACATCTATACTGACTTTATGGATCCCTTGTTATTCTTTCCTTTAAGCAAACTAAAAAAGTCAATTATGCAAGTGCCCTACTTATTTCCAAGTAACTTTTACAAAATCCAAGTACAGCATTGGGCCAAAGCAACCATCAAGCTCTCATCCAGTGTTTGGCGTTTTGGAAACTACTGCCGAAGCTACTCTCTGAATAAAGCTCCTATCAGAAAAGGGGGCATTATTAACAATTCTTTTTAATCTCATAAAATTGTATTCATTCGAAACCCCATCAATGGTGCAAATGTCTCATGTATTGCAATTAAACAGTCATAGTAGTAAATATTATTTTCTTAAGCAACAGTACCCCCAAAGCCTATATCTCTCAAAATGCTAAGAACATAAATTATATTGCAGTGAATTGGCTCAGCCAAACCAAGTGCTGAGATGCTGTGCCTTTACTGACACACCCATATTTTACACTCATTTATCCAGTTCCTCCCCACAACTGCAAGTGTGAGGTGGTCCAATTTGCACAACAATTGCCTCAGCAACTGTAAAGTATGCAAATCTTTGTAGTCTGATTAGATGAATGTTATTCTGAGAGAATCAGAGCAAAGAAATTTGCAAAATTATTGTGTTGAAAGCCACAGAAGTGAAGTCTCCCTTTCTGAGGATATCCTCATTGAGATTCCCCTATAGCATCTTGTTGGGGCTATGTAGGATTTGTTTCCCCATGATAAAGCCTGGAGGCCCTGACCCAAATGTGGTGAATTTACCCTAATTTGTAGGAGGAGAAGGGAGGAGTGTAGGATTTGAATTAAGTCATTCTGCCAGGATTCCCCTTACCTCCTTGGGATCAGTTAAATCTGGGGAAGAGGGAATTGAGGGGCACAGGCCTCTGCAACAAAGATAATATAGACTGGAGCTGTATTTCTTTTCAAGGTAAGTTTTGTGTGGATAGCAATAAGTATCCACATCCAGCCTTACCACTGGATATGCACTTCTCTTCATGGACCATCTGGTCTAAACTCTTTCTCTTTGCACTTATCCTTGGGTGGGAGTGGATGGGGTGGGCAGGTGCCTAAATGCGTGTTCCATGTGCAAGAGGGTAGGTTTCCTGCACATGTAGAGCTAGGGAGGTCTATATCTGGTTCATGGTTATTATTCAAAGCTCTCCACTTTGATTAGCTCTCAATCCCTATGTTCAGAGTGGCTCCTGCTCTCACAACTCCTCATTCTTTATGCCCACAAATATGGGGCCTAATCCTGCCATCTCCTCTTTCCTCTCACAGGTAGTGCCACTGACTCAAAAGGTCAGTGGAACTATCTGTGTGAGTAAGGAGTGAAGTTATTGAAGTTATTCTTGTGAATAAAGACTGTGAATAAAATCTGCAGGATGAAGCCACAGCTGTTTCAGGTTCTTAGATACAAACAAACATTTTGAGAATGGTACTGCCTAAAAATTCCTCCAACTTTAGTTTTGGTGGCCAAATTTTTAACTTACTTTTCAGCTCAGAAAAGCAAAGTTGTAAACATTTCATAGCACCAACACTAGCATGCAGTATGCAGAGACACAACAAGAAGTTATTTCCAATTTACTAGAAACAGTGTCCTTTGGAAGCCAGACATTCATACAATGCACAGTCAGTCTGTGGAATTCTTTGCCAGAGGATATTGTGAAGGCCAAAACTATAACAGGGTTCAAAAAAGAACTAGATAAATTCATGGAGGATAGGTACATCAATGGCTATTTGCCAGGATGGGCAAGGATGCAAAACCACACTCTGAAGTGTCCCTAGGCTCTGTTTGCCGGGACCTGGGAATGGGTGACAGAGAATAGATCACTTCATAATTACCTGATCTGTTCATTCTCTCTGAAGCACCTGACATTGGCCACTGTTGGAAGACAGGATACTAGTCTAGATGGACCATTACTCTGACCCAGTATGGCTGTTCTTATGTTCTATGTTCAAGCACTGAGTTAGGGTTGCACTTATTTTACTTGGAAAAGACGGTATCAACTGTAAAATATTTGGTTTTAGTCAGTATCAGAGCTAGTTGCATCAAGTAGTAAAATCAATTATGAGAAAAAACTAGCTGGTTTACAGATTTAAAATTAACTCCAGAGCAGAGACTTTTATTATTAGGTATGTTTTAAATGAAGAGTGATAGGAAAAATTCAGGAAATCAGTTATATTTGTAAACAAAGCATGTATTGCAGCATTATGGAACTATAAATCATGATTTATCTAAACATTCTACACATAAATGGTGTGGAAAGCAGAATGCAAGCTTAAAAAATTAAGGACTAAACTTATATAAGATATATGCGGTACCAGCAAATTCTTGAACCAACTAGATCCTGACTTAAATTCTCATCTTGTTTGTCTCATAAAAGGTGGTGTTTCTCCATAAGCACCATCCTTCCTGGATTCCAAAGAAAGGGATGTGTAGTTATGAATGGAAATCTATAATAAAAGGATATATGCTGTTGAATAGAGTAAAGAGTATCAAGGCAATGTTATTCTTCAGCTGAAATTGGACAGATGTTCATCACTGATCAAATTATGTGGTATTTGTGGCTTGTGAAGCAGAGAGAAATACAGTAGCAGCTGTAAAAACATTGCAGAAAAATAAAACTGACCTTGAACAACATTAGGAAGTTATTTTTCTATAATATTTATTTAAGTTAAAGTAAGAGTACTGTACACATCTGCTTTTTTAAAAATCAAAATATTTCCCTGTTTCCACTTGAAAGTTTATAAAAATATACATGTAAAGCCCTAATCCACAGAAATTTCATTTATTCTGTTATCTACAAAAAATAATTTAACCTGGGGTCAGACTTGATAAACTCCCTCTATAATACTGGTAGTTTCTCCTTCCCACTCTAAAAACACAAGTACTCAAAAAATCCATAAGTTAAACACATGCCTGAAAGTTGTACAGGCAAGACTACATCTTGGTAAGCTCCGGAGAGAAGTGCTTTAGACTCAAATTAAGATTCTAGTCAAACAGTTTACAAAATTATTTAAAACATTTTCTAACTACATGTGTGCATAGTTTAAAAAAAAGTGTTATATAATACAATTAAAACAGCCATGCTGATTGGTGATGCAAATTATCTTTGGCATTAGCTATGCTGAACTAGAACATATCAATGTGTTTCTATAATAAGGTGACTCTTTGGAATATGATACTTATTACTAGTCAAAAGATTCTTGAATTAAAAAATGGCGCTATTGCTCTAGTCTTTCTGTAACAGAAAGGTCTTTGGATTACTGACTCACCAGTGTAAATTTATAATAGCTGGCATTGTTGTGGTGCCTTCTACTGGTCAGCATGCCAAATCTGTTCAAATTTTGTTTCTTGTGCAGCTACAGTCTATAGAAACTTCTTCTACAAATCCTTCCCTGACCTCAAGGGGTACAGGCCTGCCTGTGGGAGCTAAACGTCCTAGGGTTCTTTCTCTAATGCCACAAGTTTGTGATTCTAATTGGTGATTGTGGTGTCCATTAGTTTGTGACCCCAAATTCCTTACATATTGATTCTTATTTGCTAGACCCAAATAAAAGCTCTTCTGGGATCCTATATTTGGAGTCCATCTTAGGTTTAGAGTTTAGTCTCACAGTAGAATTTTCACTTGGTTTGAGCCCTGTTAGTGTTTTGAAGAGCCCCTCTCTTTTTAAATTCCATTTGGAATTCCCTGAATCCAAATGATACATTTTCACTTCTACGGATTACACTTGTAAATACAATATAATATAATGCTAACTGTTCTAGTCCCACCCTCTGGGGATGCAGTATCGAGCAACTATATGTGCCTATATTATCCTCAAGAGGCTGCCTTCCAAAGGATAAAAGTCTACTGTTACTACAGCTAATGTGAAATTCTCCTTTCGCCCAACTAATAGAGATCTGTGTTTATGGACTCAAAGGTTATGAGGTCACTGGCTTTTATTTGTGGTTCTGTATATGTGATTCAGCTTGGCTAGTTATTTTGCTGATTGCTATACGCTTTTGTCACTGGGGTAGCCACTAACTTTAAAGAATATTCAAACACAAAACAAGAAGAAAATAAACAATTACATCCTAAATAATAAAATACCTCTTGCACCTTGCACTGAATGTTGCTTGATTCTGGCTCTATTAGGCTCCCAAGCAGGGTGAATTCTAATGATGGAGACCCTTAATCCAGAAAGCCATCCTACTGAACACGACGAGTGAGATTTCTGAAGTCTCAGCAGTATCCTAATTCTGCTCCCATTTAATTCCATTTGGCTTCAACAGGAACAGAATTAGGCCAACACTGAGCAGTTTTGAAAATCCCAGCGGAAGTCTTCATACTTCATTTTGGGATGAAATGGCTTCTCTGCTGATCTTAATTAATTTAATGATATATAAGTTGATAAGTGTGGTTTGTAGAGCACACATCACATGCAGGTGTTTAAAGATCATTCAGTAGTATCTTGCTATGTAACCCTAAGAGAACAGGATCTATGTTCAGAGACTTGAGTACAAATTCTATGTTTTCATTCCCACAAGAATCACAAAGGATGATCTAGAACTTCTGCACATACTTTAGGATGAGCCCAATGTAGAGACAATTGCTGTATTGAAGCTTGGAATTAAGAAAGATCTGCATGATTATTGAGAGGTCCACAATAGAGAAAAATGGCTGTAGTGTGCTCACTGGCTGCAGAAAACACTTTGGGTCACTACCTGGGAATACAGAAATAATCTTGGATTCTGTGACCATGAAGTTATGAAATATTTTGACAAAAGTTGGGTATATGCACTCAGTGCATCATACAGACACAGTCTCCACCTTTTCCTACAAATGCCTGTAGCCATGAATCCATTACAGACTATATCTAAATTGTGATCTATTATATCAGTATAAATTGAGAGCAACTCCTTTGAATTAAAGATGCGCCACCTTATTTTATTTGAACTGCAATGTATACATATTTATATCTATGAAAGATAAATAGAAATAATATGATGGATATAAATATAGTTTACACAAACTCATGATTTAAAATGGATGATAGCCCTAGAAATTTTAGAATACTAAAATATTGCATGTAGTTAGCATTCAAAGAGATTTAAATTCCTTTCTGTAGTTTTCCAAAGCAGAATGCTGAGTAACTGTTGTTCAGAATTTATGGTGGTGATGACCATCAGACTTTGAGCAATAATTACTAATTGGGAGGGTATTTCCTTCCTGTTAATACCTAGCTGGAAGATTTGAAGATCCGTGGTGAAGCTGAGGGGCCTTTAACTCAGCTGGTCACTAAATGACAGGAGATGCCCACTTAGAGATCATTATCGCTATTTTAAATTTTTTGAAAATATGGAACAATGTGAAAGAAAAGACTAGTTACCAGTCATGTTGAAATGTTAGAAGCTGAACAGCACATTGCCGTGGATACACTGATCTGTTTATAGCATTTTTTCTTTTCCTAGCAGCTAAAGAACATTGAAGTAACCAGAAAGTGATATTCTCTCACAAAATTATAGTAGACTCACAAAATTTATGTTGAAATTCTCAAAAGTCATAATTAATTTTAAGATCCTATGTTGGGACATCTAGAGCCTAATTTTCCTGTGTGCCCATAACATCAAGTGAAGTGAATAGGAAATGGAGATACTCAGTACAAACGAAAATCAACTCCTAGGTGTCTCAAGTTGGGCTGATAATTGAGGCAACCCCCAATGAGCCATTTTTTGAAAATGTACGGTACAGTCTGGACCATCTTAAAGGGACATATGTGATGTAGGACTAGAATCTTAAGAATCCTTTCTGCAGGCAGACAAGCAAGCAGAGAAGGAGGACGGAGAACTGTGTAAATGGGAATTTGCAATCACAAATAATCCCATTTCCCTGGGTTTGGAGGATGCAAGTCCCTTGGCATGAACAGAGAAATTGGAATTTAAACAGTGTTACAGTTCACGCTGTGGGAAACATGAGATGCATTTCAGGATGAGGGTAAAATATTGAACCAAGATAAGCCTAAGAGTACTGGCTCCAAGATTTTAGGCTTCATGACTTTGTTCCATTAAAAAGAAGTAAAGAAATGGTCCCTTCGTTGAATAGCAGAATTAGTGTGTGAAAATGTCTGCAACATGAAAAATGTCCACAATTACCTACAATATTTGCATGCATACACAGAGATTCTATCTGCTGTTAGGTGAACAACTTCTCATTTTGCACACACAAATGTGCATGAATTAGAGGCCTTTAAATTTTCTGTTTAACTTTCCTGCCTTCGGTTGACTTAGGGCAGCTCTTTCAAATAATTAAATGTGAGTTAATTGGGTAGTTACCACAAGGAAAGTGGAACATATAAAAATTAAATGATGCAAAAACAAAACAAAATCTTCAGTCTAATCAAAAATGAAATCTTATCTAACCCACCATCTATGCAGAACAATATTTTAGTATCTGGAAAAGCAGAGGTTAAGTATTTTAAAACTCTATTTTGTTTTATTTAAATAGAGAAAATGTTTCCAATTTAATCTCCTTAAACAAGTCCTGGTATATCTCCCCTTTTCTGCCTCTTTGGATGAGACACCAAGCTTTGAAAGATTTCCTTCTAATGCTTGCATTTGGATTCTTGGATAATTCTAGTGTCTTCTGTGTTGGCAGAATTACAGATGTCTTTGGGCCTGAACCAAGGTTACGATGCTGCTGTGCTGCTCTGTGCCTCTGAATGCTGTTGCTTTTCTTCTCTTCTTCATTTGAAAATTCCTGACAATTTTTACTCTTTATACACTTTAGTGTGGCTATTTAGTAATTATATGAATGTGTGAAAAAGTAATTTATTGGTTTCTTAGGACTTCTTTGGTGGTAAAACGCAAAGCTTAAAACAACCATATTAGGCAAAGTGAAAAGTTAACTTTGAAAAGTGGCTAGTCTGCATGCACTGAAACTGCTTCTAAGAGTTTGGAATAAGATTTTTACTACTAGTATTTTACACATTTTTATTAAGCTTTTGTACTCATACAGTACTAAAGTGACTAAAATGATCTAAGCCAGGGGTAGGCAACCTATGGCACGCGTGCCGAAGGCAGCATGCGAGCTGATTTTCAGTGGCACTCACACTGCCCAGGTCCTGGCCACCAGTCCTGGGGGCTCTGCATTTTAATTTTAATTTTAAATGAAGCTTCTTCAACATTTTAAAAACCTTATTTACTTTACATATAATAACAGTTTAGTTAGATATTATCGACTTATAGAAAGAGACCTTCTAAAAACATTAAAATGTATGACTGGCATGCGAAACCTTAGATTAGAGTGAATAAATGAAGACTCGGCACAGCACTTCTGAAAGGTTGCTGATCCCTGATCTAAGCACATCTTCTACAGAGGTTATTACAGTTGCTTGAAGCAAGCCATTGACCTCTTGTGTAGCAATTTATGGGTACTTCAATAGAGTGATCCTCCTTTTCTGACTTACATTTAGGGAACCTATTCACAAACCCTAAAAAGAGGTAAAACAGTATCAAAGATCTGGTTTCAATTAGCAAAAGCAATGCAGTTTAGAGTGTGAACTTTTGTCCTTTCATAACACAGCAAATATGGAGCCCTAATGTCCAAACTTCCTGAGCTGTCCTAATAGCTTCCACAGAATTACTTAGAAGAGGGAGGAGTGCTATTCAGAAGAGTAAGAATTTGCAGGATTGGGATCATAGTGTAGAATCACTCACTGCTGGACTCCACCTTATGGTATCTGGGTGCAAACAGTGAAGTAAAGATGGACTTTGATCCCTCAGTCTGGATTTCAAGGCATTTATGTCAGACTCCTGGCATTACTTTAACATAGCTTGTGTGTGTGAATATAGTAGATGAAGCCAGTTCTGCTTGTCAGCTTTAGTTATTTTGCATTCTAGTTGTCTGCATTTGAATTCTTGGCCAGTTAGAGATAAATGTTTGATTTAAATTGGCATTGACTGGGAGGAACTCTGACCTGTACTTGCTTATGCTGAATAAACTACTTTGAAAGTTAAGAATTCAATATGAAGCAGTCCCTGGGACATAAAAAAGGACAAAATACAAAGTTCTTTTCTTTTCTTGGCTTGATCTCTTCTCTTCCTTCTCATACATTTGATCCTTTGCACTGATTCCCCCTGAGAGTAGAACTGGGACACTGTCAAAAACTTAATTACTAGAATCCTGAGGGGCTCTGTTCTCCCATCACTGGATACTAGTAATGGGAGTTACTAATATCACATGAGGAAAAGATCTAGCTATACTAGCTACTAATAAGAAAGTAGACAGTACCAGGATGTTAAAAATTTCCTCCCTTCGTTATTTTAATACTAGGAGTGAAGACTAAAGAGAATCCCACTTTCCTTTGGCTTGCTTTTACATTAATTCTTAGGGGGGAACAAGGTGGGTGAGGTCGTATCTTTTATTGGACCAACTTCTGTCTCTCTAATATTCTGGTACTGACATGGCTACAACTACATTGCATACATTAATTCTTGGCGTAGTAGTGTTCTGGCTTTAATGCAACCAGTGGCATTAGCAGTACTGTCCTTAGTATGCTGTGTAGTGGGGGTCTATTAGTAATTCCTTCCAATATATCTATTAAAGGTAATTCAACAGACTTCAAATAAATCAATAGGATTGTCATTAATCTATCAATGTATCACAGAAGCTTTCATTGTGACATTGAAAAAAAAGAATGCAAAAGAAAAGAAAATCTCTCTTTTATAGGTGAATTATATACGGTTAACTCACATGATGTTATGCCCATAACAACAGGGGGACAGATTTTCAGGTGACGTAAACTGTCATAGTTCCATTGTCAATGGAGCTAGGATAATTTATACCAGCTGATGATCTTTCCCAGGAACTTTTATTCCTGTGTACACAACTAATTAGGAAAAGTAACCCCTTGAAAACATACATCATTCCTAAGGAAAGGTAGAAAGAATTTTATTACCTCCTCTTGAGATGAAAAATACATTCTTAAGAGAAGAGGGAAAATCCGCATACTCTAATCTTTTGATAAAGGAGGAAAAACAGCAAACTGTTCTATTATGCCATCATACACCAACAGAGGAGCAGTTTTTGTATAGCCACCCTCATTAACTACAGTCTACATATTCTGGAGACACGTTCCAGTTTACAGTTTGATATATACCTGAAATTGCCCCAGAACCTGGAACTGCTTAAACTCCAAACTAGAGATTTGGATTTTCATTCCTTCTGCTGAATGCAATTTCAATGAATGTGTGGTTCACGTGTTTGTGCATGTACTTCTAGGTCCTGGCAATGGCACTCGTCCTCCCATAGATTATACCTATCAACACAGAGCTAAAACTAGTCAGAATACAGATTACAAGTCAAATTAATACTATCTTTGCAGCATCAATCTGTGCTTATTTTACATACACGTAACAAGCTGCTTTGTCTCTAATGTTAAGCCACTTATGCAATTTCAGGATCAGAAGATTAATTTGTTGTTGATCTTCATGAAACGAGAGGGAATTAGAATATTTATTCAAAATGAGAAAATCTATGTCGTTCTTCAACTTAATTACAATTAAACTAATTAATTCAGATGAGATTGTTTAAACTTCTCTAAGCCAACATATTTTTATATGCCAAGTGATTGCTTGCCTTCAGATGAGCTACATGATTTCACTCAATCATTCTACACAATTTAACATTGTGCTCTGCTCCCCAGTCTACTTCCATTCAGAAAATTTAGCATTAATATAAAATATCCTTAAAATTAATCAATTTCAGTAGGGGAGACATAATTCTCATGAGAACTATATATCAGTTTAACTATAAAGCAACAAGTTGAAGAAGAAAAAAAGAAAATGAATAAAAATTCCAGAGTTTAGAAGATCAAAACCTATTCCTTAAAAGTTGCAGAAGTGGTATCTCAAGGGAAGTTTAAGACAGGAAGGTTCCATCAGAGCAAGCTTCTCTCTTATTTTTCTTCCTTCCTTTTCATTTTTTACATTTCTTCAGAATACGGATTTTTGGGAACCTACAAAGGGACTTTTTCTAAAGGCTGAAGTAATTCCAAGTTTCTGGAATATCAAAGCCACATGAACAGGGCCCCTGCTGTTGGCAGCCATTCATGAAGGATGCCTCCCTTTGACTTTTCAATGATCAGTATTGTGATTACAGTCTTCCAAGATTTATTCTGAAGGGTATACAGAAATATATATAGAAGTTTGATACCTTCCAAGCTACTATGTCTTCCATGAAAGGCAGTTAAATTTCTGAAATAAGCTTCAGTAAACTGAGACAAAAACTATGGACCTAAAACAAATAAAGATGGATGATCAGTCTCGGAGAATACTAGAGGCCATTAAGATTTGAAAAATTTATTCTGCAGCTGTGCAAGTAAGATGGCACTGATGTATAAATGCTGATTAAGGGTCTTGATTGTGTGGTCAGAAGACACATAATGTAATCCTTTCCAAAGTACTGAACAGTATTAAATAAGTGAAAAAGATTGTCTTTTGGATTGTGTGAAAATTACATTGTTCCCACTGAACTGAAAATGAAAACAAAGTGTGTACAGGTATGGAATCATGATACAATCCAATTTGTTACATTACCACGAGTATAAACTTAGTTTTAGCGTCTATTATTAGAGCTGAATATCTATCATTTTAACATTATAGCCATTTATTTTCAAATACAGTAGTATATAATTTTATCTTGTATTTTAATTCTCTTCATATCAGAATTGCCAAACTAATCTAAGAATTACAGGAAAAATGTCACTTCTGGCTCCAAATTCAAATGTCATGTTTCTCATATGGACACAGTGAAACACATTTGTCATGAAGGTAAGAGTAGATCAATACAAGAGGTGAGGGATTTATAATGGCAGTGCTGACGGACTCTTAACTACATCCTTGTACACATGGCACTACATTTCATTTTAATTTATTTCTCCAGTGCTGAATAAGAGTTTATAAATTCATCAGAATTCAAGGCCCTTCATAGGCTTCGTCTCTTACCATAGCACCCCTTCCACTCTTACAGTGATGACCGCCATGTGTGCTTCTCCTACAAATGTATTCAGCTGCTTACTTCTATGCTGTCTCTTACCCCAGAATGCTCTCTTTAACCTGTCCATAAGACACTTATCTGTCCTCCTTCAAAACCCTCCCCAAGAACCACTTCTTCCATGACCTCTACAATAAACTGGCCAACTAACAATGGCTTGGTTGAGGTGACAGCTATGAGGAGAGAAAGAAATATGTACGGCCAAATTTTCAATAGTATTCAGTTCTTATTTAGGAACCTAAATGGAATGACTAGATAGGCTCTCAATATGTGCACTGTGCTTTTTTTGAAAAATCTGGCCCTCAATGCATATATAAGGTGTGTACAATATACATATTAATATATAGAACTCTCTCTATGCTACCTTTTGTAAGGCAAAAAAAATAAAAACAGAACTATGGATGGATCCATCACCCTAATCACTTTGTAATTTGCATCCCACTTTTCGTCCCTAGATCTTTAATCTTCTTAGACTGCAAGTTCTTTGTGGCAGGATTGCCTCTTACTATGTATATGTACTGCACCTTGTACAATGGGACCCAAATCTTGGTTGGTGCTCAAACACTCTTGCAGTAAAAACAGTAGTAACAACTAGCATCATATTGGAGAAAAATGGTTTAGTGGAATAAGTTTTTTCAAGGCCATTGGGCAAAGGCTGATTAAATGTAGTGATGAGTGAAGCTCAAAATATTCAGATTTTGAGTTCTGTTAGTTAAGCATCCCAAAGTCTGGTTAGTTAGCTAAAACTTACGAGACCTACCCTTCTGGAGCCTACAAATCAAGTGTTGAAATTTTTCATGACAAGAGACTTTTTCCTGATATGTATTTCTAGTTCTGGTCCCAGACAGAGCCCAAAAATTCAAAGAAAGTGTTTTCTAAAAAAGAATCTTCTAATCTGGACATTTCTGAACAAACCACTCATTTTATCCTAGCTGGTTCACCTATCCCTAGATGAAAGTGCATTCAGCAGAAGGAATGGAAAACTAAGTCTCTAGTTTGGAGATTAGGCACTTACCATTTTCTGGAGCAGTTTCAGTTATTTGTAAACTAAGACAGAAGATAAACAGAATGTGTTTCCATAATATGGAGACTGTATTTCATCATGCTAAGACACATAAGGAACCTGTGAAAAGCTATGCTCCATGCTACAAGGAGATACTGATTCCCAGGACAGACTCTAGCAACACTGCTTCTTCCCCAGACAGCAGAATTGCGGTGGTTCTGCCTCATCTATGGTCCTCTGTGCCTCTAGAAGGGCTTACAGGCAGGACTTGCTCCCTATGTGCACAAAAAATGGATCAGAAACCTCCACTTAAAAGATCTTACTGCCCTGTTCAGCAACTCTGTTATTGTTTCTGAAGCACTGGAACTCATTAATATCAAGCTTTGTGCTCTGAGCTCTGTCTCTCTAAACTCTGATATATTTATCTACGATTCTTGGATGATACAATATTTTAATCATTGAAAGAATTAACTATACAATTTACATAATTAGCACAGACAGTGTTTTGAATGGGATTCCATTCATCACTGTAAAGACGCTTGACTCTGTAGTTCAAAGAAATGAATACAAATAGCTAAGCAGAAATTGGAATAGACAATCTGTACCACCTCATGGAGGAAAGCCCTTATTATTACAGTTTCAATTAACCCAATGCTTAGATCAGTGGATCTTTCTATTATCACAGGACAGATACTTCTACTGCTCTTCAAAATGCCTTTCTACAAACTGGGAAGAAGAGACAATGGAATATTCTTCTGTGTCCTGGAAACCATTCAACATGAGTTAGGGGAATTCTGAACTAAAGCCAGCTTGTATTTCACTTTAATTTCTCCTGCAGAGTAATATAATGTGATATTGGCACACATGGCAACTTTCCTGCAAGCAACTGGGCCCTAAGAGATCTTGGGAGAGATTTTCCAAGGCACAAATGGGAGTTAGATACCTACCTGCCTTTTGTGCCTTTGAAAAGCTTCCTCTTCATTAGTTATTTTATGTTAGCACTGGCAAAGTACAGAATAAACCAATATAAATCCTTAATAAAGCAATGTTAAACTTAGTGCTCCACATGGCTGTATGTCACTGCACTACAGAAGCCTGTGGTTATATTTGTATAATGTGGATGGAATGTTTTTAGCCAGTTACAGTATTTAAATAAGCTGAACATTTGTAATTCAAATGCTAGATCCCTCACTACACTGGCTCATGGAGCTGTTGGCAATCCTTTTTTTAATCACCTGATTTAGGAGAATAGCTCGTAAGTTTGTAAGTGTTCTGTTACTGGATCACCCCTTTAGTTAACTGCCTTTTCAATTAATAGGTAACTATACCTTATGGGAGAGCACACTGAAAACAGGAGGGGGAGAGAGAGCTAAGAGCACTTAATACCGTTGAAGCTTACCTTGTATAATGCCGTTATTTTGTTCACCTTTGGTCTATAAATATCAAAACTGTACAAAGTTGTATCCATTTATTTTTTCCAAACCTGCCTACCCAGATGGGCACTTTCCAGAAATTAATTGCTATCTGACCAACAGAGAGTAGGAAGAGGTTTAAATGGAAGTAAATGTGACAGGCACAAAATATTAATTAGAAACTGTTGTCACTGCAAGATGTATTTGGGGGATCAACATCTAAAAGCAACACCAACTGGAAATATATAGACATACTGACCACAACAGCTTTATCTTCTGTCCATCTAACATTTTTGCTGAAAGCTAAAGAAAAGACAGTCTGGCCAAATGCAAAACCCATTGTAATGGTGTTGAGTAAAATTTTGTGTCAGGAGCTCTAGAACATTTTACTATCATGTACTGAAAATAACATAGCTTTGAAATGTACTTTCTCTCATATATGGAGAAAGTACTTTACTTACTATATATTTATTCAGACCAGTCTGGATGTATGTGTTCTTGATTACACTGTCATTGTAAATGAGCCAGTTTTGGAAAAGAAACTCCACTAAGTTCAAACAGGTCACTTATTGAAATTACCAATTAACTAGGATGAACAACAAAGGATCATTTTTATCCCTTCCTGCAATTCCTCAGCAATAACCAAGCTCATCTGCACAAAGTCCAGCTCAGTTTCCTCTTTTGAAGGACTAATATAGTTTTGTCATGTATGTACGACTTGCTGGCCCAGCAACCAAGGAATTAATGCAGGCACTGTCAGCCAATGCCAATGGATGACTGGATATCAAAATGGCAGATGAAATTCAATGTTGATAAATGCAAAGTAATGCACACTGAAAAACATAATCCCAACTATACATAAAAATAACAGCTAATTTAGATCCTACCACTCAAGAAAGATCTTTGAGTCATTACGGGTAGTTCTCTGAAAACATCCACTCAATGTGCAGCAGCAGTTAAAAAAGCTAACAGAATATTAGGAACCATTAGGAAATGGATATATAATAAGACAGAAAATATCATAATACCACTATAGTAATCCACCACTATATAAATCCAGAGTACACCCACAACTTGAATACTATGCGTTCTTATCACCTTATCTCAAACAAGATACATATAAGATACAAACAAGAACAGGAAAAAGTACGGAGAAGGGCAGCAAAGATGACTAAAGGCGTGGGACAGCTTCCATGTAAGGAGAGATTAAAAAGAGTGGAACTTTTCAGCTTTGAAAAGAGTTGACTAAGGGGGGAAAGCACCTGGCACTGGCCACTGTGAGATAGCAGGATACTGGGCTAGATGGATCATTGATCTGACCCACTATAGCAGGGGGTGGGCAAACTTTTTGGCCCAAGGGCCACACCTGGGTATGGAAATTGTATGGCGGGCTATGAATACTCATGAAATTGGGGGTTGGGGTGCGGGAGGGGGTGATGGCTCCGGCTTGGGGTGCGGGCTCTGTGGTGGGGCTAGGGATGAGGGTTTGGTGTGCAGGAGGGTGCTCTGGGCTGGGGCCAAGAGGTTCAGAGGGCAAAAGGGGGGATCAGGCCTTGGGCAGGGGGGTTGGGGCATGGGAGGGAGTCAAGGGTGCAGTCTCCGGGTAGTGCTTACCTCATGCAGCTGCCAGACGTAGCGGCATGTCCCCCCTCCAGCTCCTATGCGGATTCACAGCCAGGCAGCTCTGCATGCTGCCCCGTCTGCAGAGGCGGTGCTTGGGGCAGGGGCAGCATGGTGAGCCCCTTGGCTGCCCCTACGAGTAGGAGCAGGACGGGGGACATGCTGCTGCTTCCATGAGCCATGCAAGCAGGGTAAGCCCCTGACCCCGCTCTCTGGCTGGAGCTCAAGGGCTGGATTAAAATGTCTGAAGGGCTGGATGCAGCCCCTGGGCCATAGTTTGCCCACCCCTGCACTATAGCCATTCTTATGTAATGCTGATTGGCAACCTCATAGCAGCTTGGAGAACAAAAGGACTGGGAGGCAGAGGGGAGTGAGCACGCTGGAGAATAGAACTCCTGCCTGCATGCTGCTGAAAAGCCGGTCAGAGACAGCACCTTAGAAGAGGATGACTGGACCAGTGGGCTGAAGAGCCTACAGAAACCAGAGGAAGGAGCTCAGGACATGGCTGGAGTCGTCAAACCTTGATTCAGCTTGTCTAGCTTAAGCAGCAAAGAATCCTGTGGCACCTTATAGACTAACAGACGTTTTGGAGCATGAGCTTTCGTGGGTGAATACCCACTTCCTCAGATGCATGTAATGGAAATATCCAGGGGCAGGTATATATATGTGTGCTAGCAAGCAAGCTAGAGATAACGAGGTCAGTTCAATCAGGGAGGATGAGGCCCTGTTCCAGCAGTTGAGGTGTGAAAACCAAGAGAGGAGAAACTGGTTCTGTAATTGGCAAGCCATTCACAGTCTTTGTTCAATCCTGAGCTGATGGTGTCAAATTTGCAGATGAACTGAAGCTCAGCAGTTTCTCTTTGAAGTCTGGTCCTGAAGTTTTTTTGCTGCAGGATGGCCACCTTAAGGTCTGCTATAGTGTGGCCAGGAAGGTTGAAGTGCTCTCCTACAGGTTTCTGTATATTGCCATTCCTAATGTCTGATTTGTGTCCATTTATCCTTTTCCGTAGAGACTGTCCAGTCTGGCCGATGTACATAGCAGAGGGGCATTGCTGGCATACGATGGCGTATATTACATTGGTGGATGTGCAGGTGAATGAACCAGTGATGGTGTGGCTGATCTGGTTAGGTCCTGTGATGGTGTCGCTGGTGTAGATATGTGGGCAGAGTTGGCATCGAGGTTTGTTGCATGGATTGGTTCCTGAGCTAGAGTTATTATGGTGTGGTGTGCAGTTACTGGTGAGAATATGTTTCAGGTTGGCAGGTTGTCTGTGGGCAAGGATTGGCCTGCCACCCAAGGCCTGTGAAAGTGTGGGATCATTGTCCAGGATGGGTTGTAGATCCTTGATGATGCGTTGGAGGGGTTTTAGCTGGGGGCTGTATGTGATGGCCAGTGGAGTCCTGTAGGTTTCTCTCTTGGGTTTGTCTTGCAGTAGGAGGCTTCTGGGTACACGTCTGGCTCTGTTGATCTGTTTCCTTATTTCCTCGTGTGGGTATTGTAGTTTTGAGAATGCTTGGTGGAGATTTTGTAGGTGTTGGTCTCTGTCTGAGGGGTCAGAGCAGATGCGGTTGTACCTCAGTGCTTGGCTGTAGACAATGGATCGTGTGATGTGCCCGGGATGGAAGCTGGAGGCATGAAGGTAGGCATAGCGGTCGGTGGGTTTTCGATATAGGGTGGTTTTAATGTGACCATCACTTATTTGCACCGTGGTGTCAAGAAAGTGGACCTCCTGTGTAGACTGGTCCAGGCTGAGGTTGATGGTGGGGTGGAAGCTGTTGAAATCATGGTGGAATTTTTCCAGAGTCTCCTTCCCATGGGTCCAGATGATGAAGATGTCATCAATGTAGCGTAGATAGAGAAGGGGTGTGAGTGGACGAGAGCTCAGGAAGCGTTGTTCCAGGTCGGCCATGAAGATATTGGCATATTGTGGGGCCATGCGGGTCTAGCTTAAGAGCCCTGAGCTGGAACCCAATGTAGTGGGTGGGCCTAGGCTCCCCTACTAACTCCCTGAGTAACTTAAGAAGAGAGGGGATTTTCAGACCTCCTGGGTACCAGGAATTGACTAACAGCCTTGCCAAACTGAGTGGACTCAGGTGAAATGCTCCACCTGGCCAGAATGGGCGCCGTTGCAACTGACAACCCAGATCACAAGTTAAGATAGTTTTGTGGAGTACAATACACTGGTTCAGAGGTTTATATTGAAGAGAAATATTATCTAAACTAGTGTTGCCAGATGTCAGTCTTCACAGAACATCCATAAGAGTCAAAAGTTAACTATTTAATTAAAGTTAGTAAAAAGATATTTAGTATTTTATAAATAGCAAATTAGAAGTCAGACTTCTACAGAAGTATGATTTTTTTTTCTTATCTTGTGAGGCAATAAGAGAAGCATGGAGCAGACACAGCATGGTAAGAGATTTTCATTAATATTTGGGAAAGAAGGAATACAAAGATTCTTAACATTTACCTAAAAATGCAAATAAATGTATATAGCAACATTCAGCCTAAAATATTACAAACTGATTTATAAACTATATAGAAAACATTTCACCCAGAAGAGAAATTCATTCTTCTCCAAGGTGGAATGTGGTGCTATTTAATACCACACATCAGCACTATCTCAGAGCAAGATCCTAGTGAACCAAGCACAACTCTGGGACCCAGGAACTTATGAATTCCAATTCTGATGCCTCAGCTGACTCCATGTATGGGGCTGGAGCATTTTAGCCACTTTTCATCTCAATTTTCCCATCTATAAAGTGTGGGTAAGAATATTTTATCTCATAGAGCTGTTATGAAGTCTGCTGTTTGTATAGCACTTACCATGAAAAGTGCTAAGTACTATTTCTACAGCGGTAAGGTAGGAAAGAATTTATATGTAAAATAACATATTCAGTGCAAAAGGGAGAAGGAGCTTTAGGTAGATTGTGTATAGCTAACGTGTACTAACTTTAAACACATTCACATACCTAGATTCTTCATAAGGAACCAATCACTATATGGCAGGGAAAGTGGCACTACTGTGGTAAAACAACACAGTAGCAACTCCAAATAGTGACTGTTTCAAGGTATATGGAGGAGAGGAGAAGCTAAGTCAGCTTTGCTGCAGTTGAAACCACTTTTTAAAAAGAACTACAGACATAGGGGAATCACATGTTATAATCTTCTTCTGCACCATGAGTGAAGAAGTAGGATTGCATAAGCCAAAGATTGCTAAACCAGGAAGTGCTTGTGGTTAAAAAGAGAAGTAACTGCATGAATAAGAGATTTTACCAGACAGCTAGACGACTCTCATTGAAAAAATTAATTTAAAGGAAAGAAAAACAGGAAGAACTGGAAGGGCCAGACACATTTTTGTGTGTGTGTGTTTGAATCAGACTTGAAGAGAGCAGTAGTACAGAAAAGTAAAGAAAAACTACTCAAGTCCCAGACTTTCTTTAACATGTATCATTTATTTCCCTGAAAACCTCAAGTTAGACTCCTTTCAGCATCATAAGTTACAAGGCAAGATTCTTTCTCTAAAAACTAAAAAAACCAACACACCACTAAACGTGGACTCAGTTTTCCCCTTAACTTTAACACCCAGAATAATAGGTAAATGATAGAAAAAAGTTACACTTCCTGCCACATATAAATCCAGGGGCCCCTTTTGAGACAATTATAGGTAGAGGGGTGTGTGTGTGTGTGTGTGTGTGGGTGTGTGTGTGTGTGTGTGTGTGTGTGTGTGTGTGTGTGTGTGTGTTCCTCACTGAGAGTAACAAGTAGAGCTTAATAAATAATTTAAAAAAGCTTCTATTTCCACAGGAAATGCAAAGGAGAATGTATCTTTAGCAGAAGTTTTATTACATACAAATACTGTGTGTTATTTCAGAATTATGGAGCTATTCACAATTGCAGTCCCCTAGTGTCCTCCTTTATATCCAGTGAGCTCTTTTATGTAATATCTTTTCTTTTAATAAGCAGTGTTAGCGAGGCTGCCTAAACCTGATTCTGATTTAGACCTTTTCCATAATACAGTAAGAATTAATGCACACCATCTACAGTACCTTTTATATGGAAGTATATTAAAGCACTTAAAATCTGTGTTAATAAGTGGGTGCATAACTCATTTGTAGATTATTTCTGGTGTACAATTTAGAAGAAGCTGAATTATGGAATTTGCTACTCACACGTGAAGAACCCCTTCCTTTCCATCCAGCTTATTTTCTAAGCCTGCTATGCTCCCTTCTAGGATCTAGGAGCATGGTACCATGCAAGGATTCATGCTCAGATGCTGCAGCCATCTGTATTATGTTGATTAATGCATCTATTTTTCTCTGCAAATAAGCAGGAAATGAAAATAGCCTGTCATTATCTGAGGCTGACCTCTATACTGCTCTAAAGAAAACAACCTGGTTCTTATTATAGGCTTTCATGTCTTTCCTTCCTTTAGAAATGGGCTTAAGCCACCGTATACATAGTATGTTTTCACCGTTTAATTTCTAGAGGAAGGCATAAGTCTTGTTTAACTAGTTAAGATGAAAAGCCTTTCTACTTTAAAAGTGTTACACAAACTAATTTCATTTTTCTCAGATCTAATTTCTGAGAGACCTTCCCGTACTCTAACTTGAAAATATTTTTGTGTCATGTCAACACTGCTTGCTTACTCAAAAAAAAAAAAAAAAAAAAAAAAAAGGACATAAGAATGGCCATACTGGGTCAGACTAACAGTCCAGCTAGCCGGTATCCTGTCTCTGACAATGGCCAGTGCCAGATGCTTTAGAGGGAATGAACAGAACAGAGCAACTTCGAGAGCAATGTCATAGGGTCTCAGCTTCTGGCAGCTGGAGGTTTAGGGATACCTGGAGCATGGCGTTGTGTTGCTGACCATACTGGCTTATAGCCATTTATGGACCTAGCCTCCATGAACTTATCTAATTCTTCTTTTAACTCAATTATACTTTTGGCCTTCACAACATCCCCTGGCAGTGAGTTTCACAGGTTGACAGTGGGTTGTGTGAAGAAGTGCTTCCTTTTGTTTATTTTAAACCTGCTACTTATTAATATCATTGGGTAACCCCTAGTTCTCGTGGTATGTGAAGGAGTAAATAATACTTCCTGTGACAAAGTTCCTCCTCTACTTTGCTGGGTTCTACGCTTATTGGTGGATTTGCTCACCTCAGTGATCTTCCCTTCTGGCGGAACCCACAGTCTGGGTCAACTCCTCCTGTGTCTGATCAGGAGTTGGGAGGTTTGGGGAGGAACCCGGGCCCGCGCTTTACTCTGGGTTGGTGCCTGATTGTTGGTGCCTATACAACAGGGGTTCTCAGACTTTTGTACTGGTGACCCCTTTCACACGGACAAGCCTTTGAGTGTGACTCTCATACATTAAAAACACTTTTATATATTTAACAGCATTATAAATGCTGGAGGCAAAGCGGGGTTTGGGGTGGAGGCTGACAGCTTGCAGCCCCCCATGTAATAACCTTTCGACTCCCTGAGGGGGCCCATCCCCCACTTTGAGAACCCCTGCTATACAAGGAGCCGCATATTAACTTCTGAAGAGCTGCATGTGGCTCTGGAGCCAAAGGTTGGCCAGCCCTGCTATAGTGACATTATGATATTTTCTGTCTTATCTATCCCTTTCCTAATGGTTCCTAATATTGTTAGCTTTTTTGACTGCCACTGCACATTGAACAGATATTTTCAGCAAACTATCCACAATGACTCCAAGATCTCTTTCTTAAATGGTAACAGCTAAGTTAGATCCCATTATTTTGTATATATACTTGGGATTATTTTTCCTCTTTCAATGCTAAAAATAAAACAAATGAACAAACAGAACCATGAAAGGTGTCTGAAAGCTATATCCACAGTTAGTAAGTACTGAAGGACAAATTCTGGCTTCTAACATGAATGCCCAAAATGGCACAACCAGGACAGGAAGTGTGTAGCAGAACAGCTCCTCCATGACTCTGGTTCCCACTACACATGCAGAGACACCACTCTTCGGATCCATCACTGACTGCTCCACCTATAGGAGAGGTCATACAGATGGGGCTTAGAGTTGTGATCTGTGCTTTGGATCGCTCATATCTCCTGACTGTTAGGATCCAGGCACTGTCTCTGCACACTAATTACTCTTCCTCTTCACAAGAATAACCTGCAAAGGGCATGTGGGACTGTGGCCAGCCAGGATTGGGGAAAAATTAATACTCTAAATACTTATTTTGGGGGCAAAAGCACAAAGTGTTAAGATTTTGGCCCCAATATATTGTTCTTAACACAGTGCTAGGCCTGGTCTACACCTAAAATTTAGGTCTAACTACTTACATCACTCAGGGGTAAGAGGTATAGTTAAGCCGACCTGGGATGTAGACCTGGCTACCACCTCTTGAGGGGGTGGATTTACTACAGTGATGGAAACAATCTTTCAGTGCTGAAGCAAGTGTCTACACTACAGCAGTGTAGCTACAGTGATGCAGCTGTGCTGCTGTAGTGCAGACATACTTTAATACTCTATGCCTAATATTCCACTCTTTTACCTAATATTTTTAGGAAAGCTGGTTCGATTGGGGAAAAAGACACACTTTTAACCAACAATCAGAGAGATATTTCAGTTTCTGTGTAATATATCTGGTTGAGTAGAATGGCGTCCCAAAGCCTGCCTGGAGTGTTTTAAGAGGTTTGAGATAACACAGGATTTTTTTGCATGGAAGTATACTGTTCCTGCTAACAAGTAGGAAAATGAGACATTCCATGAGGAAAAGACAAATGAGCAAGAGTGGAACATGATAAAAAAACTGTAGGCAAAACCCCCCTGCTGCAAGCTCAAAAGGAGGATTGTACCTGCTGTAGCAGCACAGAGGAGAGTGCAGCATGAACACTTCTGTGGAGCCAGATACCACACTTTGAGAAGTGCTCTCCTCATCAGGCTCATTCACATACTGACTGATTATTTATAGTACACATTAGCTAAATGTTTCTTTCCTGATGATAAAGAGTGAAATAAATAATCTCCCCTCTGCACAAAGCAGCTAAAACAGGGAAGACATCACTAAAGACAGTACTAGAAGTAAATCATTTACACCGTTTAACAAAAGTTGCACATGGAATTTGAGAAATAGCTATTGAGGTGCAGCTATTTGCCATCACAAGAGTTGTAATGTGGATGCCTGACCTTATCGTCTTCTCTCTTTCTAATTTTCTACAAGGTATTCATATTTCTATCTTGCCTGCCATGGTCTTGCTGAATGCTTACTGTAGTCCATTTCATTGCTACTCTGTATTTCAGGGGCCCAATGCAAAACTCTTTGAAGTCAATGGGAATTGAATCAGGTCTGCAGATTTTTCAAAGCTCACTAGTGGATTTAGACAACTAATTCTTATTTAAGCTAATGTTTGTCTCAACAGAGATTTACAAAAGAGTTGAGCAGCTACCAATTCCTACTTAGGCACCAAAAAGAAGTGGTTCATTGGGAGCTGCTGGGTACCGAACCCTTTTGAAAATCTGGCCTGAAATCTATACTAGAAAATTTCAAAACAATGTGATATATTTTGGTTTGTTGAAAATCATAGAATATCAAGGTTGAAAGGGACCTTAGGAGGTCATCTAGTCCAAACCCCTGCTCAAAGCAGGACCAATCCTCAGACAAGTTTTTACCCCAATTCCCTAAATGGTCCCTTCAAGGATTGAACTTTACCCTGGGTTTAGCAAGCCAATGCTCAAACCACTGAGCTATCCCCCACCCATCACTGGATAGGATGTAGTATTTACATGGCAGGTTATGCCCTGTACCTTTTTTATTTTTTCAGGTGTTAACTTAGTCTTCAACAATCTTGTACTAACAGGCTTTAAATGCTGTAAATGCTACTGAACATTACATCTAATGTCCAAAAGAAAAACATGGCATTCTGTTACAATTATTTTAATATATGGAAAAAATGTAACATATAGTACTGATGGAAAAGTCAGGCATATGCTTCTTTGCAAATAAAACCTTTTTCTTCCCCTGCAGTGATTCGTGCAAAAATATCCAGTGAAAAGGTGGTTCCTGCCAGTGATGACCCTCTTGACACTCACAAAATGATCCGGTATGAAATCAAACAAATAAAGGTACATGGAATCACTTGGTTATTTTGACATTCAATACTGAGGACTAATGTACCAGGGCATGAATGATAAATTTCCCTTGAATTGGGAGTAGGATCTGGTTGGCCCGTAGTTCTTTTTTTCTATTCATGAATTATTTGCCAACAGGCTGATTTTGATAAAGGTATTTATTATTTATAACTGTTTGATGAATACTGTATGTAAACATATTTCAACTTATGAAAAGTTTTCATTTGAAAAATATTCATTATGCATCTTTGATTATTTTCTGCCTCAGGTGTATGCTTGGTTACCTAACTGTCAGAGCATTATTTCTACTTTCTGATTGGAAGATACACAACTTGCAAACAGGCAGGCACTTACAGCACGAATAGCAAAAACCCTTGATCACATATGAACTGTGGTATTTGCAGAAAAATCAGCCCCCACTGGATATTTCTACAAAAAATCTACTGTATGAATGTTCAAAGGAAAGCAAACAAAAGATAGGAGGCACAAAATCAAAAAGTGATTCAAACCTGGGAAAAATGTTCACAAAAAAATGTTTTTCCTACTATTTGTCCAGCTCCACTTATAGGGTACATTCATTAATGCACTCTTACATGGACAAATCCTGGTCCCAATGGAGTCCTTGACAAACTCATTGATGTCAATAACACCATGACTAGCTATACCTTGAACAAAAAAATGTATGCTGAATCCTTCATTTTGAAGAAAAATACACTGTTTTTCTTTTTGGTGAGTGGCAGTAGAAAGATGAGTGACCACACTTTTTAAAATTCGTTACTGCTAGTCTCTTCCAGAATTTAGTTTTGGAAGAGCAAACAGGACAAATACATATAGAGGGAGCACAGGAACTGACCTGCTCAAACTGGTGGTGAAGGTACAGATACCGATACCAGCAGGCAACAACCTTAATGATGATGCTAATCACTTTGATTTCCAGGACAACACTGACAATCACAGTTTGTATTAATGGGTCTGTGCACGACTCCATGGACCTATTCAGGAAGAACAATGTTTACCACACTGGCCTCAGAGCCATTTACCTAGCTGCACTGATTGAGCTGCCTGGCAATGTGCTTCCTGCTGCTCAATGCAATTCTTCTCAAAGTCGTGGACACTCGCCCTTATGGTGTGGCACCATGCAGTATGATCAATTGCCAGTTGTTCAAAGGTTGAGTGAGAAATGTTCTTTTTGTGCAGATTTTGTTTTAGGCTGTCTTTGAAGTGTTTCATCTGTCCTCCATGCTTACAATTGCTGGAACATAATTAGAAATATAAGACTTTTTTTGATAAACAAGTCTCAGGCATATGAATTACATGCCCAGTCCAGGGCACAGATCAAATGAGCCTTGAGGCTGAACAAACCAGTTTTCACTAGTACTTCTGTTGGAAACCCAGTCCTGCCATTTGATACCCAGCAATTGTCATAGGTATCACAAATTGAGACTGTCAAACTTTTTAATGTGCTGTTGATAACAGGTCCATGATTCACACCTGTCAGCAATGATGTGAGCATTACAGACTTTGATTTCTATCTATAGACAGATTCTCTGTTAATGATTTCCGTCAGGGATTGGTTTAGGAAGATCCATGCAAGAATCTTTCCAGCCACAGAGAATGAAAAGATACCATGGTAGTTGCTACAGTTGCTCTTTGATCCTTTATGCTTATGGATAGTGATGATGTTGGCATCTTTCAGTTGTTGTGGCCTGGTTTCTTGAAGTCAGATATGTAAGAAAACTTCAAAAAGCCTGTCAATGAGATTTCTTCTATGTTTTAAAACTTCAGCTGGAATGGCATCAGGACCAGGAGATTTGTTATTTTTCATTGCTTGAACAGTCTATAACACCTTAGTTCAAGGTGGATTGACAAGTGCATTAGATGTGGGCAATTTGTGGACATTATCCTGTGACTCATCAGAAACAGTAGATAAATGATTAAGTAGTTCAGTAAGATGTTTTGTTCACGCCGCTGTTGGTGGATGGCACTGTGATCTGTGATGAGATATTCATCATTAGCAGCTGTTAGTAGTGTCAAGGAAGATAGAGCAGGACTATACACAACTTTAACTGCCTCATAGAAACCTTTGGAGTCAAGAGTATCAGTGACCGCCTGTAGTTTATCTACTTTACAGTCAAACCACATACTTTGCATTTGGCCGAGTTTGCACTGGTGCATGCTGCAGGCTGCCCTACATCTGGCCTTTTTTTGTCTCAGAGAGCGGGCCAGCTACAAGTGCAGCATGCCCTTATCACTTGACATCAAAGAGATTCAATATTTCAGGATCACTATTGTTGAACTAGTCTGCATGCAGTGTTTTGTACACTCAACACAATCCACAATGGTGTTACAGATTGTGTCACACAAGGATACCCATATGGCAAATGTGCCATTATTGATCATTGGAAGAATTTCTAAAACAGTAGTTAGCTGTGTTGAAAATTGTTCGGCAATTGACAGATCTTTCATCTGGAAAATGTTACACGCTTAACTGACCAGTGTTTTGGCTAAACAGAGCGCTGTGGTCAGTCCAACAATCAGCTCCACATAATACCAGAATTATGCACATATGTCCTCCCAGATCATGACGTTAGAACAACATTGTCGATCAGATGCCACTGACATGAGCAAATGTGGATCCAGGTCATTTTTATTTATTGGGAAGTTGGAAGACAATGTTTGTAACAACTAGATGGTACTTGACCCATGTCTTCAGCAGAAGTAGGCCAGTGCAGTTCATCTTGCCAACCCCATGTTTACCAAATATGCCATGCCATGTAGAAATCATCATGACCAACACAAGCACTCAAGTCACTTGAAATAATCAACTAGTTTCTACAGGGAGTCAATAGAATCAGTTCTTTTAGTTCAGAGTAAAATTTCTCTTTACTCTCATGAGAGTTAGTCATCGTCAGTGAGTAAGCACAGATCAATGAAGCATAACATCCACCTTTCAAGGGCAGTCGGAGCATCATCAGTCTGTCATTTATACCAACGGGTAGGCTCTCCAAACAAGAGACAATTTTCTTTCTGATTGCAAAGATGATTCCTGCCTTGTGTGGCTTGTTTTGTGGGTGTCTCTTCCAGAAGAGACTGTACCCAGCACTCTGCTCTCTCAGTTGTCTCTCTTCAACAAGTTGAATCTTGCTCAGTGCCTCCATGTTGATACAATATCTTTCAAGCTCTTGAACAACCAGAGCAGTTCACCTGGCAGGAGGATCAATTTGGTTTGGATGATCAATAATCTATGAACATTCCACACTGCAACAGTAACACAAAAGGAAACTTTTCAAGTTTTGTTTGAATTTCGACTGCATGATGGGACACCCTCCAGCCAGAGTAAGCTGGTGAGGGCTGTTCAGGATGAGCAATTTTGGGAAAATCTTTTCTAGCCCCTTCCTCAGATTGAGGTCAGCTGTGCTGTCCCTGAATAGAGCAGTCATGTCAATCAAGATGCTGCCACACTCTGGTGTCACCCCAGGTCAATGCAGAGTGACCATATTCTTGACCAGCCCACATGCAGATTTCAACACTATGACTCTTAGCAGTGTTCAAGTGTCACTTTTGACATTCCCCCATTGCTGCAGGATTTGTTGGATTTTTGAAGGCTGTGCGAGAATTTGTTTAATTCACAAAATTCACACACACACTCTCGGCCAACAAGACCCTTTCCAGTGGCGAGGTGTGACAGGGTACTATTAGTAGCACTCTGGTCACTGAGTTTGCAGCAGCACTGAGAAGAGGGCAGGCTTAACTGAAGCCAATTATACACTTTCTGTTGGGGGATTATGAGCACCTGGGTGCTAATCATAGGGTTAATGATGTAATTTGGAGGATATGAATCAAAGGAACAGGAAGCAAGGGGGAACTCAGGGGCCTCAAAAGGAAAGCTCAGAGGATGAGCCTGGGCTGAGCAGTGAAGGCTGGGAGGGGCATCCCTTTGCTGTAAACCGGCAGTACACTGTGTTATTACGTAAGAAAAGAATAAATATACATCTTGGTGAAAGATAACCTGGTGTGTGTTTGTGACCACAGGATCACTCAAACTGGCCAGGCAGTGAAGTACACTGGGTAATGGCAGAGATGCCCAGTGACATAAGGTAAACTGAGACAACTGAAAGACTTATTGGCTGCAAGTTTATTTTTGGAATGACCTTCTCTTAGACCAGTTGCCCAGTTGTCCAAGTATTGATCCTGGTCCACCTGGCCAGAATCCCGCTAGCCAGGGCATTTCAGAGTAAATCCCTGCAGGCCTTCGTGTCTACTGTAGTGACCTGGAGAGGAGAGCTGACTACCATAAATCACCCTGTAAGGCAATCCCCTATTTGTCCTGTTTCCACAGTCCCAATAAATGGCGGAGGGGTTGGACTTAGAGAAGGCCACCTTACTGATCATCACATAATAGTTCTACAGTACTATTTATTTTTAAATTCCCATTTTTCTGCTTTAAAGACATTACAACAGATAAGTGCTACTTGAAAATGAGATTTGGTGGGTGTATTTCTCTTTCATATAGTCTTATGTATTGTCACATTTATTTGGTATCATGTACGAGTTGCAGAATGGAGCATTAAAATGTTTCTGCCCTCATATATTGTACCATATCTTTCTCAGTACTAAGACTGATTAAAACCTTTCTATGAATTTGCCTTGTAAAACTGATTTTTATGTTGAAGGAAATGGATCTGTTCCATAACATTTTGCCTTTAAAAGAAAACTTTGTGCTATTTGTGCTTACTTCACAAACAATCTAAAACTTTTAAAGATTAGAAGTATTACCATAACTGCTGCATGAATACTGCAAAAAAATTATTAATGGACATTCATCTAGCTTTGTGAACAAATTTGCGTCTACTGCATTTGCACTTTTTTATTCACACCTATGAATTTTCTAGTGTACAGGTCTCAAACTTTTGTATACATCCTAATACACAGATTGTCTCATGGACACTTAATTGGTGATCAAATGACATCCCAGTGGCAATTGCCTCAAGGAAAAGCAGCACTATGAAAGTGTTTTTAGCTTCTTTTAATGCAATTCACAACTGGAAATAAATCTGGTCGGAAATTTTCTACTGGAATGATTTTCTGACAGTTTCTAGAAAACTTAAATTTTCCATAGGAAAATTTTAATTAACAAGTATTAATTTAAAATCAAAATGAAATATTGCAATTTGGATCTTTTTGACCTGAACTGAAATATTTTGTTTTTTGAACTGACCCAAAATATGTTGCTTTGAATCAGTTCAACAAAACATTAAACTACATTTTTCTACAAGGGATACAAGGTGTGTGAGGTAATATCTTTTATTGCATCAACTTCTGTTGGTGAGAGACACAAGCTTTCGAGCTTACATAATGCTCTTCTTCAGAGCTGGGAAACTCAGAGAATATGTCTATACAGGAATGAAAAACCCATGGCTGGCCCAGGTCAGCTGATTGAAGCTCAAAGGACTTGGGCTCCAAGGCTGAAAAATTGCTGTGCAGATGTTGGGCTCAGGCTGGAGACCAAGCTCTGGGACCCTACAAGGGGAGAAAGGTCCCAGTGCTTACGCTCCAGACCAAGCCTGAAAGTGTACACAGCAATTTTTAGCCCCGCAGCCCAAGCCCTACAAGACTGAGTTAGCTGACCCATGCCAGCTGTGGCCGTGCCTCAGGGTTTTAATCTTGTGTAGCTGTATCCACAGTATCACAGCTAAATACAAGGTGGAACAGATTGTTTAGCGTAAGTAGTGAACATATTTCAAGGCACAGTTCAAGATGAAGTGGCCTGGTAACAACCCTCCACTCATAGGCGGGAAAGGAATGGACAGAGGGAAAAAAAAAAAGGGAGGATTGTTAACGGGTTATAGATTGTTGTAATAAACCATAAATCCAGTGTCTCTGTTCAGTCTATGATTTTTAGTGTCTAGCAAAATTCTGAATTTAAGCTTCCAGGCTCATCTTTCCCAGCAGAAGTTGGTCCTATGAAAGATATTACTTCACCCACCCTGTCTCTCTAATATCCTGGGACCAACACAGCTACAACAATATTGCACACATTTTCCTAAGGCATGTTGCCTTATAGGAGTTGTAGTTCCAACCCTGCTTCTTTCCTAGGGAACAGGTTCCCCTGGAGAACTACATGTCCCCTAAGGCAATATGGTGATTTCGTCTGATTGAGCTGGATGGTGCAAACTCTGCATGCATTATGAGAGAGATAGACTGGCACACAGGAGAATATAGGGGCAGAAACTACAGCTCTGATAAGGCAATGCACTACAGGAACATGCAGTTTAACGTTGAAATGATTCAAAATGAAGCATTTCAACAAACCGGAAAGAAACATTTCAATATCAGGAATGCTGAAATGCTTTATTTTTATAAGAATGTTAAAACAAAATGTTTCACATCTATGAACTGATTTTTTTTTTGAATTTCCATTCTGTGAAAAATTTCAAAGTTTCAACTTTTTGTGCCTTTTCAGGACAAATGTTGAAATGTCAGAATTTCCTATGCACTGGAAATTCTAACCTCTGCTCAGCATTAGCTGGAAACAAGGAGAAGCCGCTAAAACAATGGAACCAGCCAATTCTCTGTGTCCCACTAGTAATACAGTCAAGATATGTTTTTCTCTATATTTCTGGGTTCACGTAAGAAGTTCCAGGTTTGGAGTACAAGCATCTATGGTAGACAAGTGTATCTCAAAATCCTCAACAGAGAATAAACACACTGTGCTTACTGAAGAAATCTTCTTGTTAAGATTTTATATAGTAGCTTATGTATTGATTTCTAAGGCCAAATTCTCTCTGAATACATTTTAAAACAACAACCATCACCACGTTTGCTATCTTCTCAAAAGGATATTAGCTGATTTTTAAATATTTCTTTATTCATATACAAATGTTATAGAGATTCCTATTACATCTAGCAGGACCTTGATTTTACAAAGCACATTCTCCTGCCAACTCTTAAGAAAGTGAGTAGTCATACACACACAAGTAACCTCTTTGACTTGGGCCCAATTCTATTTTATACCTTTTGTCATTATTTCTTAATCTACAATCCAGTTCTTCTTTGATGGCACTCCGTGAAATTTCTTAAATTCATTCTTGCACTGTTGGGGCCTTTTCCAATTTCTCCAAAATGTTTAATAATTAGAGGACACAATCAAAAGCACTGAAGTCAATAAGAGTTTTTATTTAACTTTAGTGGGTTCTGAACTAGGCCCTGAGTGGGGAAACAGTCAGTTAGGAATAAGTACACTACTGCTGTTGATTTTAACAAAATGTTTTAATGGTGCTACAAGCTGATGCAGCAGGGAAAGAGTTCACAATTTCTACCTTCTGGCTAGACTTGAACTAAGATCTGAATCTCAGGCCTCCACCCTGGAACATCTGTTGTTCAGCTGGGTGAGAGCCAAGCTGTTTATAACAATATTTATTAGTGAGGGTGACTAGAGTTTTTGTTTGAAGTGATGAAGTCCTAAACTCACAAATGTAATAGCCAACATGAGATTTAGCAGAACTGCACATTTTATGGAACAGATATTAAATTCAATATGCAATTTTTAACAAATAGTTATAAAACTATCTTTGCACTTGCTTCCTCTCTAAGTCTGATAAGAAGTTACCTAATCTGTTGTGTTCAAAGTATTAGAGTGACAAGGTGGTTGAGGTAATATCTTTTATTGGACCAGCTTCTGTTGGTGAGAGAAATAAGCTTTTGGGTTTACACAGAGCTGTTCTTCAGGTCTGGGAAATGTACCCAGAATGTCACAGCTAAATACAAGATGGAACAGATTGTTTAACATAAGTAGTTAACAGATATTTCAAGAGACCATTCAAGGTGAAGTGGCCCATTAACGTCTCTCCAGTGATATATGCCATCATTTGCCAGCAATGCCCCTCTGCCACGTACATTGGCCAAACCGGACAGTCTCTACGCAAAAGAATAAATGGACACAAATCTGACATCAGGAATGATAACATTCAAAAACCAGTAGGAGAACATTTCAACCTCCCTGTTCACTCAATACCAGACTTAAAAGTGGCAATTCTTCACCAAAAATCTTCAGAAACAGACTCCAACCTGAAACTGCAGAACTGGAATTAATTTGCAAACTGGACACCATCAAATTAGGCCTGAATAAAGACTGGGAGTGGATAGATCATTACAAAAAATAATTTCCCCATACTAATTTCCTCCTACTGTTACTGACACCTTCTGTCGACTGTTTGAAATGCGCCACCCTCATTACCACTATAAAAGTGATTTTTCCTCCCTTGGTATTCTACTGTTAATTCAATTGTCTTGTTAGACTGACCCCCCTACTTGATATGGCAACTCTAATCTTTTCTTATACTATGTATATATACACCTGCTACTGTATTTTCCACTCCATGCATCTGATGAAATGGGTTTTAGCCCACAAAAGCTTATGCCCAAATAAATGTGTTAGTCTCTAAAGTGCCAAAAGGACTCCTCATTGTTTTTGCTGATATAGACTAACAGGGTTACCACTCTGAAACCTGTCTCCAGTCATAGGGTGGAAAGGAAAAAAAAGGGGTGGAAGGGTAGCTGAGGGCGGGGAATACTAGGTTATAGATTGTTGTTATAAGTCATTACAATGCAGGGGGGCAGATTCTGCCATCTTTACTCACAAGAAAATCAACAGTACTAGTTGTAGAGTAATGTAGTACTTCATTTGTGTAAAGGTCTAGTAAGGTAAGGTAAGACTCAGGTCCAGTACTGGCTACATCAATAAGAACTACTTAACTGAACCAGAATTAGTCAGTCAGATCTATTTAAACTGTAATTCATGTGGAACAGTGGCCTCAGTTGTAAATCTCAGTCCCTTAAGTAACTGAGACCTAATTAGAAGAACTCAGTTATTAAAACAAGAGTTTTGATGACCTCACTTCCTGTCTTTTCCCAACATATGACATATTTAAAAGACAATCCAACTGTTCAAACAAGTTACGTCAGAAAATTAAAATATCCTAATTTTTCCCCAAATTCTCCTTCTTCCACACTGACAATGCATCTCTCTGGGATATCCTATACATTGGATGACTTGCAGCTATACTGCCTTGCACTATGATCTCATCAGTTTTCACCATCTTTGTAAACCCAGAACTGGTTACTATTTGGATGGAAGATGCTACAGATGAAGTAGGTTATTGATTCAGTATGTGGCACTCTTTCCACCAGCTTCATAGTGAATTAATGCCATAGCACAACATTAGAAGGCACTATGCTGTAGGAAGATCTTGGCCACTCAGGTAATTAAGGATCTTGTGATTATTTTGGACAAAGTTTTCCATAGTTGTTAGAACATCTCACATACTTGAAGTTTCATATGTGCATAAATGTTTGCAGGATCGAGGCCCAATAAACGAGATTTCATTTTACAATACCAAACCTATGTTATACAGGAGGACAGACTAGATGATTTAATGGTCCCTTTCTTGCCTTAAAACCTATAAATCTATGAAATACTCCTCAACCACAGTCTTTAAATTTTCTGCTGAACATTTTTGTGCTGTTAGGCCAGGATACATCCCTTTTGACATTCCCAAACAATCTCTCCCCCCTTCAGGGTATCTCTACACAGCATTTTGGAGAGTGCAGATGCAAGCTCTCTAAAAATAGCTGTATAGACAGCTCTTTGAAGTTGAAGCTAAGGCTGGGGCTCTGAAGCCTAGAGATGTGGGGGTGAACTTCAGAGCCCAAGCTCCAGTCTGAGCCACAATTTCAAAGCACTGTCTTTACAGCTATTATTAGTGTGCTACTGTGATACCTGCTAGTCCAAATCTGTCGACCCAGGTTTGCTCCCACATGCTCCAAAATGCTGCAGAGACATATGCTCAGTGTCTACAACCTTCAGATACTTGTAGAAAATTATCATTTTCCTCCTTATCCATCATTTAGCCAAGCTAAATGTATTCCATTCTTTTAACCTTTCCTCAGTTGCTTTAACAAGTTATGAAGTCACACAATCTATTATGGGAAAGGTAGTAAAGCTGAACTTATAGCATCGGTTTACTGAAATCCATTCAAGCCCTTTAATTTAGCCATGGGATGCAAGACTTATTACTCTCATAGATCCCATTAGTGATAACATTTTACATATGGTTGTTACTATACAAACTAAGCAAAATGGTCCTCCTCTTCTTCCACCTACTTTTATGTTACCAGGGGGCCTATTTAGTACTTTTTGTACAGGAGAGACTTCTTTAAGCTATTCCTCACAAAAATTATTTCTTCTTCAAGTGATTGCTCATATTGATTCCAATTAGGTGCGTGTGCACCATGTGCACAGTCATCGGAAAGTTTTCCCTTAGAAGTTCCCATTGGGTCAGCTGTGGAGCCCCCAGGAGTGGCACCTTCATGGCGCTGAAAATTTCCCCCTGCCAACCCAGTCCCTCCTCAGTTCCTTCTTACCACCAGTGATGGTCATTGGAATGGTGATCGCTTGCCTTTACTGGGCTCTAAGCAGGCCTTTGAATGACACCCAAGGATGACACTGCCATGACACCGGATCCTTCCCCTTGTTGTATGAATCGTCTATCCCACTTCTGCCATGCCATAACATCGGACCACTGGGTTCTTTGCATGGTAGAAATGGGATATTCTCCCCAATTCTGCTCCTCCCCACCCTCCCACGCCCCTTCCCCATCCCTCTTCAGGGACCTTCTCATGAGCAACTCCTTAACCAGGAGCTGCAGGCCCTCCTCACCATAGGAGCAGTGGAGAAGGTTCCTCAGGAACTAAGGGGCAAAGGTTTCTACTCCCATTCTTTCCTAATCCCCAAGGCAAAGGGTTTGTGTGTGTGTGTGTGGGGGGGGGTGTCTCAGACCTATTCTAGACCTGCGAGGACTCAACAAATTCATGGTGAAGTTGAAGTTCTGCATGGTCTCTCTGTGCACAATTATCCCTTCCCTGGATCTGGGAGACTGGTACACCACCCTCGACATGAAAGACGCATATTTTCACATAGCCATTCAGCCTGCGCACAGACGATTCTTACGGGTTGTGGTTGACCACAAACATTATTAGTTCACGGTCCTCCCATTCAGTCTATTGACGGCCCCCCAAGTGTTCACCAAATACATGTTGGTCGTAGCAGCTTTCCTCTGGACAGGTGCAGGTATACCCAGACCTAGACGACTGGCTGCTCAGGGGGCACACCAGGGAGAAGGTGGACTCTCACGTCCGTTTAGTCAGATTGACTTTTGAAAGACTGGGCCTCCTTCTCAATGTGAACAAGTCAACCTTATCACTGACCCAAAGAATAGAGTTCATCAGAGTGGTGCTGGACTTGGTATAGGCAAGGGCGTTTTTACCGGAAACTCGTTTCCAGGTCATGTCAAATATTATTCAAGGCCTCAGGAGGTACCCGACCACTATTGCAAGGGGAGGTCTGAGTCTCTTTGGCCACATGGCAGCTTGCACTAATGTGGTCTGGCATGCCAGACTGAGGCTCGGACTCCTGCAAACACGGCTTGCATCTGTCTACTGCCCAGGGTGCGACAGCCTGAACTCAGTGGTAAAGGTCCCGGAACACATGCTTGAGTCCCTCCAATGGCAGCTCATCCCTCAGATGGTTTGCGAAGGAAGCACCTTCAACAGCCCCCAGCCCTCCTCGTCCCTAGTTATGGATGTGTCAGCTCTGTCTTGAGGCGCAATTGGGAGATCTCCAGACAGAGCCTATGGTTGCAGGACGAGCTCCCCCTTCATATCAATATCAAGGAGCTGAGAGCGGTGCATCTAAAATGCCAAGCTTTTTAGGCCTAGGTGCAAAGACTGTGCGTGGCAGTGATGACAGACAACACCACTGCCATGCTTTACAACAACAAGCTGGGTGGAGCCCGTTCCTCCCCCCTATGTCAAGAAGGCCTCCGGCTATGGGAATTCTGCATAGCCCACTCCATTCACTTGGAGGCATCCTATCTCCTCAGCAGCTCGTTCCACAACCACAAGTGGTCCATCCATCTGGATGTCATACACTCCATCTTCCGAAGGTGGGGGTTTCTTCAGGTCGATCTGTTCGCCACTCGGAGCAACAGGAAGTACCCAATGTTCTGCTCCTTCCAGAATCACAGCCCTGGTTCGACTAGGGATGCATTTCTTCTACCCTGGGGAGGCCGACTGCTGTATGCCTTTCCCCTGATCCCTCTCATGCACAAGGTACTTCTCAAGGTCTGCAGGGACAGAGCAGAGGTAATTCTGGTGGCTCCAACATGGCCCCAGCAACACTGGTACACCACACTCCTGGAGCTGTCAGTGCATGCCCCGATCGCGCTACCTCTCCACCCTGACCTGATCACTCAGGACCACGGTCGCCTTCATCCCCAGACCTCCGTCCCTCCACTTCATGGCCTGGAAGCTTCATGGTTAAACCCCATGGAACTTCTGTGCTTGGAACTGGTAACAGAGGTCCTACTTTGCAACAGGAAACCATCCACCAGGGCCAGTTATCTAGCTAAGTGGAAAAGGTTCACTTGCTGGTGTGCCCAGTGACACACACTTCCACTCCAGATGCCTATACCGCTCATTCTAGAGTACCTTCCGCACCTGAAACAACAAGGCCTGGCAGCATCATCCATCAAGGTACACCTCGCTGCTATCTCAGCCTTCCACCTGGGAGCATCCGGATGTACCGTATTTGCCAACCCCATGGTAGAATGTTTCCTCAAGGGGCTGGAACAGCTACACTCCAAGCTTAGACAGCCTGTTCCTGTGTGGGACCTTAATCTGGTCCTCTCCAGGCTAATGGGGCCCCCATTTGAACTGCTGACGACTTACTCCCTCCTCTACCTGTCATGGAAGGTAGCTTTCCTGGTCACCATTACATCAGCAAGGAGGGTTACTGAGTTAAAGGCCCTCACCTCTGACCTACCTTATACAGTTTTCCACAAGGATAAGGTGCAACTTAGGTCTCACCCAGGTTTTCTTCTGAAGGTGGTGTCATCTTTCCATACTAGCCAAGACATATTTCTTCTGTTTTTTATCCTAAGCCACATGCCACTAGCCGTGAGCAAAGGATGCACTCTCTGGATGTTAAGCAGGCGCTGGCCTTCCACATAGAGGGCACTATGCTGTTCTGAAAGTCGAACCGGTTATTTGTAGCAGTAGCAGACCAGATGAAAGGACTCCTATTCTCATGCCAAAGAATATCTTCCTGGATCACCTCCTACCAAGGGCGGCTCCAGGCCCCAGCATGCCAAGCGTGTGCTTGGGGCAGCATGCCGCAGGGTGCGCTCTGCCAGTTGCCGAGAGGGTGGCAGGTGGGTCCACCGGAGCCGAGGGACCGGCAACTGGCAGCCAGCAGAGCGCCCCCCCACAGTGTGCTGCCATGCTTGGGGCGGCGATATGGCTAGAGCCCTGCCTCCTGCATCCATATGTGCCACAAGCTGACTAAGATACCAGCCCCGGCACTTACGGCACACTCCACAAGGGCACAGGCCTCATCAGCGGCATTCCTGGCTCAGGTCCTGATCCAAGAAATCTGCAGGGCACCAATTTGGTCCTCAGTACATACCGTTACCTCTCATTACGCCATAATCCAGCATGCCAGAGATTATGCAGTTTTCAGCAGAACGATGCTCCAATCAGCGATTCCATAACTCTGATCCCACCGCCTAGGTAAGGCTTGGGAGTCTCCTAATTGGAATCAACATGAGCAAACACTCGAAGAAAAAATGGTTACACACCTTCTTGTAACTGTTGTTCTTCGAGATGTGTTGCTCACATCCATTCCAATACCCATCCTCCTACCCCTCTGTCAGAGTAGCGGGCAAGAAGGAACTGAAGAGGGGCCAGATTAGCAGGGACATATATTCAGCGCCATTAAGGCGCCACTCCAGGGGGCTCCACAGCCGACCTAATGGGAGCTGCTAAGGGAAAACTTTCTGACGACTGTGCATGCGGCGCGCACACACAAGTGGAATGGATATGAGCAACACATCTCAAAGAACAACAGTTACAAGACGGTGAGTAATCATTTTTTGTTGTGTTAATTTTTATGTTAAAAGCATTGCTCCCTCCCATTGCAGAGAAGACTAAATCTACAAAATTTAAAGAAATAGTGTAAAAATGTTCACAATTTAGGTCGTTAAATATTAACACAATTAAAAAATTTTTGTAACCAGCAGCAACATAGTTTTACTACTAGTCTCACACGCAGTTTACATTACACAGTACAAAGAGGTACTGACGCTTTGTACTCTTATTTTATATTTAGCGGTAGGTGTTTAAATTTAAGTAATTTTTCTTTAACTGGGAAAAATGTTTAGAGTATTGCACTAACACTAAAACTTAGCAAGTGATGTATTAGTAGATAATATTTGCTTTTATAATATAAATAATAACAATCTTGATTTTGCCACCCATTCTTGCATAGCAAGGTACATAATGCTCAGGGTAAACCGCATGCTCAGGGTTTAGCTGATCACCATATTGGGGTCAGGAAGGAATTTTCCTCCAGGGCAGATTGGCAGAGGCCCTGGAGGTTTTTCGCCTTCCTCTACAGCGTGGGGCATGGGTCACTTGCTGGAGGATTCTCTGCATCTTGAAGTCTTTAAATCATGATTTGACTACTTCAATGGCTCAGACAAGGCTAGGGGTTTGTTGCGGGAGTGGGTGGGTGAGATTCTGTGGCCTGCATTGTGCAGGAGGTCAGATTAGATGATCATACTAGTCCCTTCTGACCTTAAAGTCTATGACTCTATGAATCCACTACCTTTAAAGGGACTGCTTGTGTATCTTGACACTAAGTATAACAGCAGTAGAATGAGGCCCATATAAACAATACCATCCCACAAGAAATCACAGCACTTTACAAACCTAAACTGATATACAGAGAAAATTCATTTTTAGTACACATAAATGTAGTTCCATTCCAGGGCTGAATTTAGGGCACAAATGAAAATCTAGGAGATATACTGCTAGAGAAATGCAGCCACATTTAGTGAAAAATACAGCACGTGTTTAAACAAAGAACAGCAACCCTGCACAAAGAAGAACAATGCCTCATACAATTGAAAATGCCTGGAGAATATAGCAGACAGAATGTAATTACCACAACAGAATTTAATCAGGTTAACATGGAGGTTAGCACTCATACCTTTAAGAAAAGTACCATGAGACCTTTAAATGACTACAAGTGGCCATGACCTCAGTTATATATTTCAGTGAGACAACATCTGCCAGAACACAGTGTTCTCTAATATCAGGCTGGTCCATGCCTACAGAGAGAAGAGTTCCACCCACTGAATCACCCGTACCACTGTTTGTAGTCCTTAGGACTTCCTTGGATGTCTCCTATCTAGAAAAGTGATCCAACTGAAACCAGAGATCTAAGTGGTTCACAGCATAGTGTGGCATGGCACCAGGCCATTTTCATATGTTTTAAAAATCCTCAGTGCACCACTTATAGTGGAAGTTATTTATTGGGACAGATCTGAACCACTTCTTTAACATAATCCAAATCATTTAAAAAAAATCATTGGCTAGACCTCTGTATCAGTCTCTATGGCAATGTCTTCACTGCCGAGTTAAGTTAAATTATCTGTGCTTGAGTTAGATTAACTCGAATGAGAGCTGCCACACGATGAAATAACACTGGAGTTGCAAAAATTATTGGATTAGCAGCATAGCCTATGTTAGTGTGACGTTGCACTCTGTGATTTTATGAAAATATGCTAATAAGTGGTGAATATAATGTAACCGGAATATGCTTCATGCAAAAGGTCTCTTGAAAGGTTTCATTACAGAGTTTATAATCTACTGAGTGTGGTCATCCTATTTGTATGTATGTATCATTCTTGTATCTGAAACTAGGAATATGAAATATAACTCTGAGGGTCTATTGTAATTATGCAAAGTATGGGCCATTAATGGTAGTTTGGAATCTTGATGGCTCCCATCACCCAGAACAATTGACTGTGGATGGCTCTGTTTGCTTGCAGGCCTTCCTGTAAGTCAGGCTGGGAGGAATGAAGGCTTGGGGTCTCACAGGACATGTGACCATTTCACCTGGTACTGAAATCCATCTTGAACCTGATGCTTTTCTATTTAGGAGGAGGGCTGGGAATCCAGAGAGGGACAAAGGATTCCCACCTTGTGCAAAGCTATATAAGGGGGTGAAACAGAACAAAGGGGGCTGCAATCCTGAGAAATCCTCTAGCTACCACCTGAGCTGGAACAAGAGCTGTACCAGGGGAAAAGATTGTGCCCAGACTAGGAAGGCGTCCAGTCTGTATAAAAGCTTATTGAAACATCTCTGAGGGTGAGATTTTATCTGGATTCAGCCTTCTTACTGTATTAGGTTTAGACTTGCGTGTTTTATTTTATTTTGCTTGGTAATTCACTTTGTTCTGTCTGTTACTTGGAACCACTTAAATTCTACTTTTTGTATCTAATAAAATCACTTTTTACTTATTAATTAACCCAGAGTATGTATTAATACTGGGGGTGGGGGGGGGACAAACAGCTGTGCATCTCTCTCTATGAGTTTACCCTGTATAAGCTTTAGACAGCGTAAAACAGATTTATTTGGGGTTTGGACCCCACTGGGAGATGGGCATCTGAGTGTTAGAGACAGGAACACTTAAGCTGCTTTCAGTTAAGCCTGCAGTTTGTGGGACATCATTCAGACCTGGGTCTCTGTTTGTAGCCAGCAAGTGTGTCTGGCACAACCAGACAGGGTTCTGGAGTCCCAAGTTGGCAGGGAAGGCAGGGGCAGAAGTAGTCTTGGCACATCGGTTGGCAGCCTCAAGGGGGTTTCTGTGATCCAACCTGTCACAGTTAGTATCTGATGAGTCGTGGTAACTCAGGCTGTAAGCTATACCCCATAATGGACTTGCTATCATGAATTCAAAGCATCACTGTACTAGAGTTAGGGGTTTTTTTTTGCATGGACAGGACTCAAGCTAGCTCAGCACTGAAGGGAAGCACTATATCTTGTCATAAGGGTATGTCTACACAGCAAATAAAAAAAAAAGTCCCATGGCAGTGAGTCTCAGAGCCTAGGGCCTGGTCTACACTACGACTTTAGGTCAAATTTAGCAGCGTTACCTTTATTTAACCCTGGACCCGTCCACACCACGAAGCCCTTATTTTCTACTTAAAGGGCTCTTTAAATCGATTTCTTTACTCCACCTCCGACAAGGGGATTAGCGCTGAAATCAGCCTTGCAGGTTCGAATTTGGGATAGTGTGGACACAATTCAACAGTATTGGCCTCCAGGAGCTATTCCAGAGTGCTCCATTGTGACTGCTCTGGACAGCGCTCTCAACTCAGATGCACTGGCCAGGTAGACAGGAAAAGGCCCACGAACTTTTGAATTTCATTTCCTATTTGGCCGGCATGTTTGTAGAGCTCACGCAGAGCTCATCAGCATGATGTGCACATTGCCGGGGCACATTGCCTGGCCCGTACTTTGTGAGAAGTCTATGACCATGTCCTTCTCGTCATTACGCTGCCGTTGCCTCCTCGCTTGGTTTTGTGCGAAACAATTGTCTGCTGTTGCTCTGACGGAGGGAGGGCCGACTGACGACATGGCTTACAGGGAATTAAAATCAACAAAAGGGGTGGCTTTGCATCAAGGAGAAACACAAACAACTGTCATACAGAATGGCCCCCTCAAGGACTGAACTCAAAGCCCTGGGCTTAGCAGGCCGATGATTTCACAAAACAAATCGGGTCAATTTCTTGTTTTGATCCATCTATCTTTTACATCTTAGGTTGGCAGCACATGGTGCAGTACAAGTGCTAGCCATCGTCATCTCCTGGGTACTCAGCAGAAGACGGGAATGACCTGGCTGAGTCACTCCCATGTCTGCCCAGGCGCCCCTGACCGACCTCACCGTGGTCGGCTAAAAGAGCATCCAGGAATATGACGATGATGGCTACCAATCGTAATGCACCGTCTCCTGCCAAAAGGCAATGAGCTGCTGCTGTGTAGCAATGCAGTCCCATGTCTGCCAGCACCCAGGAGACATACGGTGACAGTCAGCTGTGCAGGCTCCATGCTTGCTGTGGTATGTCAGCAAGGTAACCCAGGGAAAAAAGTGAAAAACGATTATCTGCCGTTGCTTTCACAAAGGGAGGGAGGGAGAGGGGGGTCTTATGACATGTACCCAGAACCACCTACGACACTGTTTTTACCCCATCAGGCATTAGGATCTCAACCCAGAATTCCAATGGGCAGTGGAGACTGCGGGAACTGTGGGATAGCTACTCACAGTGCAACGCTCTGGAAGTCGACACTAGCCTCGGTACTGTGGACACAGTCCGCCGACTTAATGCACTTAGTGTATTTTGTGTGGGGATACACACAATCGACTTATAAAAACGATTTCTGAAAAACCGACTTCTATAAATTTGACCTAATTTCGTAGTGTAGACATACCCTAGGTCAACTGACTCAGGCTCATGCTGCAGAGTCAAAAGTTCAAGCTTGGACTGTAGCCATAGCTCTGAAACTCAGCAAGGTGGGAGGGTCTTGGAGTCCAGGCTCATCCAGAGCCCAAACGTCTATAGTGATATTTTTAGCCCTTCAGGTGACCTGGGCTCTGCGATTCATTGCCTCAGGGATCTTTTTGTTTATGCTGTGTAAATGTGCCCTAAGAGAATACACCCCAAGCAATGCAATGGTTGCATTACTTTTAGAATCAGTGGCCTAATTTTCAGAGGTGCTGAGCCCTTACAGCTGCCATTGACTTCAACATGAGCTGTAAGGACTCGAAATTCTGAAATTCAGGCTCAATGTTATCATTAGAAGCAGTGTCTCTGCAACATGCACATGGTTCTGCTGCTTCCTATGGCCACCTTTAGAGAGGATCCTGTGTATCAGCACAAGATTTGCAGGCTTAGCTAATTTGACTTAATTTTGTTTAACACAAATATAAACAAACACAGAAGTTGTGATTTAATAATTTTGGGCATCCTTATTTTATCTGCATAGGTGGCTCTTTGCATTAAGGATAGAACACTTTTTTATCCTCGGTGTTTATTTCTTGTACAAAGAATTTCAGATTGTTTTACATCAGAGATCCAATGGCAACAATCAATTCTTGACTTTTTTCTCATTCTTTAATCAAGAGGCTTTAGAAACCAACACATTTACAATATATTTGCAAGTCCCATGCAGTATTTAAATCCCTGAGAAGAATTTGAGTATGATTAATTTTTTTTCCAGTAATGCCAACTGTACTTGGAATCTGTGAACCTTGCAACTGTCAACACACAGTATGATGTAAACAAAAGGGGCCTTCTTTGTGATGGAGTTCCAGTTATATCATATTGTAGGTGATGACAGGCATTTTGAAATTGATTAGGACCTCTCCTGTTTGGGTACAATTAGACTTGTTTTGCAAGTATTATGTTAAAAATGTATTTCAGAGCTGAATATGGAAGTGCTATTTGGACAGCATGCTGCATAGTTATTGCACGGGTTTTGTTACAAAAACTTCCAATTTCAATTGAGTGCTGCAGGCTGTAAACTCTAAGGGCATGTTCCCATACTCTTTATGAAGGCAGAACTCCAATTATTCTTAGACCAAAATCACAGGAGGCCAAGTTCTGGCCCTGAATATGTCCAGGCAGCATCCACTGAAGATAACGGAGTTGTGCAAAAGTATACTTTATTCCACACAGGTTCTTTCCCTGCACCACCAGTGGATCTATCTTGTGTGAAAATCTATCTAGAGGAGCATGCTCACTAATGTTTTACTAGAAGAGTATCAACAGTCTCCTCTGCAGTTTTTAACAGCTTGCACTAAGGACAGAAATTAGAATCTGGGATTCTCAAGCTAACTACATGATGTTCCTTACAGGACACCCCATTATTGTAACAAAGACAACATTTGTCCAAACGAATACAGTTAGATCAACTTGTGTCTCTAGAGAGTTAAAACTGTAATGTGCTTTTTTAAATGACTTGGTATCTGCAGTGTGGCTGAATTCTTCCATTGCTCCTTAAATGTAAGATGCCAATAATGCGTCTTTTACATTTTAAAAATTGGAATGGTTTGAGGGTCTATGAAACCCCTCCTGAAGAGTGTACCTTTTAAAATCTGTAATTCTATAAAATGCAGGCATAATTCCCTTGCCTCTTACCTCAGAACAATGGAATACATTTCATTTTAAATTACAGATTGGGCCAAACCTCCGATCTGTACACCCTTAATGGTAGGGAAGGTTTTGAATTTCTGATACAGATTCAGACTTCACAGCTTGAGCTCACCCCTATTTCAAAGAGAAACATCAAGCCATTGTTTCCGTCACTGCCCATGGGAGCTGTTGAGGTTCAAAATTTTGTTCAAATATCGTTCATCTACTCTAAAGTTTTGGTTTACTCAAGTCATATTTTTGTTTCCAAATAAAATTCTTGGTGCAATAACACATTTTTATTTTTTTGGAAAAATTTCAGATGTTTAAGGGGTTTGAAAAACTGAACGATGTTCAGTATGTCTATACTCCTTTTGATTCATCTCTCTGTGGAGTGAAACTAGACGCTAACAACAAGAAGCAGTATCTCCTCACAGGTAAAAGGAAAACAAATCTTAACATATAAAAAACCCCAACACTGTTTAATGATTTATCTAGTTGACTTCGTACCAAATATAGAATTAATACTGTAATTAGTAATTTATGGACAACAAAGTGATACTAACATAAAAATCTACAGAGTAACATACCGATACTACTACTGTGGTTTTATATATTTAGAGCTCTGCAAATCTGATATTCAGTTTATATTTGTATAATCTATATCTGTAGATGTGAATATCCATGGACCACTTTTGCGGATTGTGGATTGGATGTGGATACAAATTTTGTATCCGTACAAGGCTCTCTTTATATATAGTACTTTTCAACTTTCAGCAGTAGATTCAGAGGTGAATGTAAGCCGGTACGCCCCGGTACAGCATACCGGCAAGGCCTGGCTTCCCCAGGTGGCAATTTAAAGGGCCTGGGGCTCCCAGCAGTGGCTGGAGCCCCAGGCCCTTTAATTTGCTACTAGAGCCCCGCTACTGGAGCCCTGGGGTAGTGGCGGTGGGGCTCCAGAGATTATTGAAAGGGCCGGGGCTTCCGCTGCCTCTATTGCCCTGGGCCCTTTAAATAGCTGCCGGAGAGCTGCCACCGCTACCCCAGGGCAGCGGGGACTATTTAAAGGGCAGGTGCAGTAGAGGCAGGGGAGCCCTGGGCCCTTTAAATAACCACTGGAGCCCTGCTGCCAGAGCCCTGGGGTAGCAGCAGCAGCAGCAGCCGGGGGCTCCGGCAGCAGTTTAAAGGGCCTGGGGCGGTAGTGGCGGCTGACCCCTAGGCCCTTTAAACTGCTGCCGGAGCCCTCGACTGCCACTTCTACCCTGGCGGGGGAGGGCACTTACTGGTACAGGGCGGGCCGGGGCTGGCTCTGACCCCCACATTCCTGCCCCTTCCTTGGGCCAGAGCCGGCCCCAACCCAGCCCCATACCGGTAAGTCTCTATTTCTACTTTCACCCCTGAGTAAATCTCATAGTGCTTTAACAAAGGAGGTCAGTATCATTATGTAAATAGCAATTTCTGTTACAAAGTCTGGCCTTTCTCTAGCAGGACTCAGTCCATTATTTTGTCCTATTACCATATTAAACTCTAATCCTGCAAACAATTCCACACGAGTGGTCCCACTGGGTTAATTGGATTACTTACATGACAAATGTGTTTGCAGAATAGGGTCCTTAATTACTGCCAGATGTTTGTAAAATGATTTTGAATTCTAGTTTCACATAGTACTGTTTTCATGTCCCTTGCTGGCAGACCATCAGCATCTTTTGAGAAATTATATTAACATTTTTCAATCTGAATGTAACAGCACAATAGTTAAGCTGAGCTGTTGTACTTGCAGTTTAAACAACAGTTACTGAAAACACGTGAAATCTAACTTATTTGGAGCTACTAGTTTCAAACTTTAGAGTTTTCTCACCATGTAGACTAAGGTTTACAGTACACTCTGCTTCACAAACTTTATTTTTGTTATTTCCCCCCATATAGGCCAAATATTAAATGATGGTAAAGTTCTCATCCATTTATGCAATTACATTGAACCATGGGATGATTTATCCTTGTCTCAAAAGAAGAGTCTTAACCAGAGGTACCAAATGGGCTGTGGCTGCAAAGTAAGTATAGAAATCAGCAATAACAGTGACTGTCTAATAGGTTCAAGGTTCAATTCTTAGAGGAAATAGACTTTTTTTCTTGGTTGGAACTGCAAAACCAGTGTCTTATGTACAATACATTTGATAAATTATTTGATTTCCATATTACTACTTATTTCAAGATCAGTACAGACATTTTGAGTAAACTTTCATACACTGAAAAAGTGTGAAACAAATGACAAATGTCATTCTAATGAAAATTTTGATGAGTACACAGAACTAACTTCACATTTCACATTTAGATTACTACCTGCTACATGGTGCCCTGCTCAATCACTACACCAAATGAGTGTCTCTGGACAGACTGGCTGATAGAAAGGAAGCTGTATGGGCACCAGGCCAAACATTATGCCTGTATCAAGCGAAGCGATGGCACTTGCAGCTGGTACCGAGGTGGCCCCCCGCCAGAGAAAGTGTTTACTGACATCAGCGAACCTTAACATGATCACTTCCTAAAAAGCCTGGGAGGCTAATTCCATAAATGTTGCACACTCACAGCTTTGAACCGCCAACATCTTATGTATCTGTTGCTTAGAAATTAAAAAAAATTGTTCTGTACAAGTGAAAGTACAGAGTTTGTGGAATTGGCACCCAGGCATGAAGAAGAGCAAATCTCTTGGAGGTAGCTTATAAAGTTCTGCTTTGTATACAGGGGCTTTAGTTGAGAATGGTCCTCTGTGTTCTCAGAGGCACAACAACTTCCCTTTTTACCAGTATGAATGTAGAAGAACAAAAGAATGATCAGATTTTTGCCCCCTACTCCAGTTACCTAGCAGATTAAGAAAACCCTGTGTTTCAATCCAAAACAGTCTTTCTGATACATGAAGAATGTTTTATATAACTATTTTTTTTTCTGTATGGAAGCCTTCTGAAAAAAAGAATAATTATTGTACAGTGTATATGTAAAGTATTTTAACGATGTGCTGTAAAAAAGATTCAAAGTCATGTTTTCTTCATATTTGTTGAAACAAGTTAAACATTTTTGTGATTAAAAGCTTCTATGTTTTTCTTTTTTGTATGTTACTTAAATGTCCTATTTCTTACACATGTATTATAACATTTTTTAATTATTAGGTTAAATATATATCTTTGATAATCACAAATGCCTATCCAATTCATTGATCCAATGGATTGGCACATACTGTAAAGAGAAAAGTTCTAATGCTTAGGTATTACACCAACAGAAAAATTATGACAATATGCACCCGTAGACTAGTTAGATTTACAGGAAAAGTAAAGCATGAACATTGTCAGTGTAGTAATGGCACCCAGTAAAGCCTCTGTACACATGTGACCATATTACTATCATATTTCACTAGTGTTATAAGCCCCATTTCTAGCCTGAGACTGACTTTAAGAAATTGCCCAAAATTTATTTGATGATTTTTAATTCTTCAGATTTCAATACAAAATTTACCATTTTTTGGGTAGTCATTTGCACTTTGTGACAATGAATTTCACAGCTTGCAAAAAGTACCAGAAAGGTGTTATCTTTTTGGAGGTTGGGGGGGAAAAAGGCAAGATTTTAACATTTGAAAACACAATACTGAGCATGCATACATTTCCATATGTTTCTAAGTTTAAAGAGGCAAATTAATAAGGGATGGCAAACTTCAAAAGTTTGGCACCAAAGTTGAGAATAATTATCCACATCTATCTGAACCTCTGAGTTTGAGAAACTGAGTAGGAATCCTCATGAGATAAAGACTCTGTTCTGACATTTCCAATATCTCCTGAATATTGCCAGGTCAGAACCATCTAAAAAATATTCTGCTCCTCATTGTGTTTTTGAATTTCGCCATGTAGATTCCAGATGTGGCTACAATTAATGCAAAGGGAGCTGCCATATGAAAACTGAGAACAATAGTTAGATTTAATGACTTTGAACCTCAAAAATAGTTCAGGTTTGAATAGAGCCATTTATTTGATATGAATGGATTCAATAGCTTTGGAACTTACTGAATGATACATCATGATATAGTAATGGACTAAATGGTCTTTGGAATTGTTATAGTTTATGGGGTTAAGAATCCTACTTTCTGAATACTGTCTATACTTATTTCAGAGTGGTAGGTGAGTTAGTCTGTATCAGCAAAAACAACGAGGAGTCCTTGTGGCACCTTAGAGACTAGCTAATTTATTTGGAAATAAGCTTATGCCCAAATTAATTTGCTAGTCTCTAAGGCAGGGGTCCCCAACGCGGTGCTCACAGGTGCCATGGCGCCCGCCAGGGCGTCTAAGTGCGCCCACGTACTGGCCAGTGGACAAGCATCCGCCGAAATGCTGCCGACAAGCTGCGCCATCCAGAGGTGTCGCTGCCAAAATGCCGCTGACTGGTGGCATTTCGGCGGCGACGCCTCTGGATGATGCTGCTTATTGGCAGCATTTCCACAGTGATGTCTGTTAACGCTCGTCGGCGGAATTTCGGCAGATGCTCGTCCGCCACGACGGTCCTCCGTGGCTCGTCGTCTGGCACTCGCCAGACGAAAAAGGCTGGGAACCACTGCTCTACGGTGCCACAGGGACACCTCGTTGTTTTTGTCTATACTTAGTTTGCCATGCAGCTCTAAGACTGAAATCCTACAAAAACTTATGCAGATGCTTAAGTTTATGCTCATCAGTAGTTCCATTCAACTCAATGGAAGGTGCACACATGTCTATTACATTGGGCAAACAATGCATACTTGTATAACTATGTGTTGTCATGACACTTTTTAGTTTATTGTCTCTGTTGATGTCCCTATGGCATCAATATATATTTTTACAATTGAGTAAATCCATGTTTACACAATAGACAATAACAAGTTTGAAGATGCTTCTGTAATAGCATAACAAATAATATATTTAAATATTTTCTGGCTAAGGATTTACATATTTTATGCAACACATCAAGTTGGGAGGTATCTGTCTTGTTGGTTCTCATATATTGGTACTTGCATGAAAATCATCATCATCTCTTTTTAGGATGACTGTGAAAAAAATGAAACCATAAAATAACTAAAACAATTCATCCGCAACAAACAAAAATACCTAGGTTAGAAACCTCTAACATCTTATTTAGTCACATAAAAGGAAGACTATTTAGCACTAAGGCTGAAAAACTGAATTTACACCACACACAGCACCTGAGATTTACATCCAAAAAAATGAATAATCCTAAATGCCAGTACCATTGACACAGCACTTTCTTAGGAGCAAAAGGTGGGATAAGATCAGAGCTTCTGCCTTGCATTTGAATTTGCTTATACTTGTTGCTTTACAATAAAACAGAAAGTAGTGTTGTGTAGTTATTGCAGTACAAGAACATTTTGTCCTTAATCTATATAAAATGTAGTAAATATTAATAGGCTGTAATAATTCAAGAAAAGAATTAGTAGTCAATATAACACAACACAGTAGTCAATAAAGCCTCTGGGGACAGAAAGCTTTACTTCTTGGAAGAGTAGGTCACCACTACTATCTAATAATCAATATTTCACCCTGTGTTTTGATTTCAGACCAACTATGCTCTTTTAATTTAAGGTAATGTATTAAAATACCATTAATTTCTTCTGATAAACATAAAACCCTGCCAGTATTCTGCTCAAAAAATGCAGTTTGCAAAAATTAATTTTATCCATAGATTTTTGTATTATGATTATTTATACAAATTATATGCTGTGAAAGCTACATGTTTTCCAAAAACAAAAATGAACTGCAGATAAAATTTTTGGTAGTGTGATTTACTGCTAGTGCAGTGCATATATTTGAATATACCCTATAGGTATATGTAGTTAACTAGAACTCATTGCCTTCTGTCATACCAAAACAATTCCTAGATGAAGCTGCAATAGCTTTATGATCATACCCATTTTCTATCAAACACCTGGCTAATTTAGTCTATAGTACATGTACAGTGGGGTATTTGTTTTCAAATTCATTTTATTGTAATGGTGTATTTTGAACAGCACTATATAGTAAATGGATATTTTCTGCTTTGTAACTTGTTTATTGTACTTCTGTTTATATTTTAAAATTATAAAGTAAGCAGGCCTTAAACTCAATGAATATAACACACTTTGCCTTCTTTCATCCTAAACTGTAAGTTTTTTCTTCAATATTTATATATGATTTATATTTCAAGCAAAACTCTTAAGTATGAATTTTGCTATATGAAATATCAGTTTTCTATATTCAGTCTATCAAACATTTTACAACTGATTTGCCATAAACTATCCAATATAAGGTGTTTCAAAACTAGTGTCTGTTGAGTCTGATTTCTGTGTTTGAACTTAAATCTGACTAGATTTTCCACTGTGGAGAACAGAGAATCTGTCTTTCTAATAACAAGGAGAGGTAGAGCTTTAAAAGGATACTTCCAAATGAGTACTTATTTTACAATATTGACAAGGACTGTAGGGGGAAAAAATCATCTACAGTAAAGCTTTCAACGTGTATTTTCATATTAAGATTTTCACTGTATTAGCATTCATATATTACAGCAACAATCTATTTTTAAAAGAGAATGTCCGCTTTCCAGTTCCTGTAACTTCAGTGTGTGAGTGTTTGTCACATTACATTGAAGGTCAAGTATGAAATACAGCTTCATATATCTTTTGGTCTTGATTTGAATGTAACTTATCTGACTCATATTCACAGTTGGAAAGACCTAAGAGAAGGGAGGCTGTGCAAGTGAAAAAAATGAAAAAAAATCAAAGGTTATTACTGAAATCATTTAGTTATGAATAGCTAAATACTGTCTTCCTGTTCTTAAAATCATTCTAATTAAATGTTATCAATGTGTCCTACAAATAAGCCTGAACAGGCCATTTTTTTCATGGGAGAATGTAAGGAGATAGAAATGTAGTGAGAAAAGAAAACTAATTCCTGAAAGGAAAGCTGCAAACACGTGACCCAAGCTATGATGAGTTCAGAAAGCACCATTTTGTAAGGTTTCAATCACTTTTTTTTTTTTAGTGAAATGTCCCTGTTCCAAAAAGCTTTCCATTAAACAGCTCCCAAGCTTGCATCAGAGAATGCTATCTTTGTTTACTTACCTTTTATTGCCTTTGGAAAAACAGTACAAGAGAGCCAGGCACAAATGATCACTAGAGTATGAAAGAAGCAAACGAAATAGAAGCATAACAGTACATCAAGCCTGCTGAGTTCAAAATCTCCTATTCTCAGAGCTTTGGAATACCCTCTTAACCCAAGATACACAGTTTTAAATTGGAGAAAACAAGTTCCAGTTTACGCCTGATGAAGAAATGGGACCAGGATGTACAGGAAAAGAAAAATACTTTCTTTAAAAATCAGAAATTATCTGTATAGGTAAAAATAATCTCAAACCAAGCTGGATAATAATAACATATAAATCAACATTCATTACCCCGATACGGCTTCAGCTCATATACTGAGAAAACATCCCCCACTGGATCATCTTACATCTGTCCACAGAAATTCCAATAAAAGCTATCCAGTATATTTTTTCTGAGCCACAGAGTTTCCAAAACTTCCTCCAGAGGGAAAAACAAACAAACAAATCTACATCTAACTTTCCGAAGTCACTGTAGCACATTTGAAATATACATGACAATCCAATACAGAGACAAAGAAGAGTTGTCTTCAAAATAATATTCATTATACAGGAAATTGTCAACACTCCACAAACTCAGTCAAGCCTTTTGCAATCAGAAGTTCAACAAAAGGCAAAATAATACCTCCTTGCTCAATCACTAACTATTACTGTATAGGATCCAAATAGGTAAGAGGACAAGAACCAACTCTCAAATGCATCTTGCAAAATGTTAACAATCCCATCATCTGTCAAACAATATTTTATGCACTCACAAATAAACACACATTCATAGCTTTCCAAATTTTCATTTCAACTTCAGGAGCTGAATTCAATCTATGCTTTAAGATAGCAGCCAGCAGTAAAACTTGGGGAGATGGTGGTCTTTCTGGAGGGCATTATATGCAAGGTACAAGCAGAGTAACTGGAACTTCAACCAATTCTTGTGACTGAGCAATGGGATATTTTATTCTCTATTTTTGTAATTTCAAATTAGCAGATGTACAAGCAAAAATAGGCTTTTTATAGGCTAGCAAAATAATTAAAAGAGCAAAAATGAGTCACATGAAGGTCAATACTGACCATCTTTATTCTTGGCCATCTTCAGTACGCTAACAAAATGTACAGTATCTAGCATGTGAAAAGGTATACTATGATCTGAAAAGGTGTGATTCTTATTCTCTGTCTATAATGAATTCATCCCAAAACAAAGGACACTGGTTCATTTCTCATGTTTCACTTTTCAAAAATTGGAGAAATTACAAAGTTTTGGACTTTGCTACCAAATGCATCTACACTCGTGTCAGGGAAAGTCCTCTCTATTCTCAAAAGATCCTTGGGGGTTTGGACTGCATGAGATTCACTGCTCTCGATCAGTAACTTTCTTTCTGGAGAGCTCCTGTTCACCTTTCACATCAAATATGTGGCTATTATTGAAGCTCTTCTCACTTGAAGCTGCACATGGGATAGGAGAAAGGATGGGAGTGCTAACCTAATAGTCTATAACAGCCAGGATTCTGCACCAGGCAGCCATAAAAAGAAACAGGGATTTTGCCTCCTTCACAAAAGCTGAGAAGACAGAGTAGAATAATAGGAAGTGATCAGAGAAGGAGATGGGGGACTGTGGATGAAATTGTAATCAACTGAAGTCAGTGGGAGTTTCGCCATTGATTTTAATAGGGTCAGGCAGGATTTTATCCAGAGTAATGTAGTGTCAAATGGAGCTACACAGCAATCCTGGTTCAATGACCTATCATTGACTGCTGATTGCTAATGTTCAAATCATGGCATTGCAACAGTACATGGTATGTTTGAGTCACAATGATGCAACATTATACAACAGATATTGAAAGGTAAAGTTGGGGCTTTGTGCTGAGACTGCCTTGTGCCTCATTGCTATTTCGATCCAGGGCAAATGGCTCTCCAGCTCTGCATGGTTGAATGCCTCTCCTCTAGACAAATATAGCTATGGAAGAATCTACATTTAGAAACAATAATAAAAGAAAAATTAAAAGAAGGCTGCAAGATAAGACACTAAGCCCGCACCAGTCACGCAGATCCTGTAGGGTCTAAATGTGGGTGGAGGACAATCTCTTGCAGGTTTGCTAGCAGGTTGAATATTCTACATAAACCTGAATCTCCAGAAAAACAGTCACCTTTATTTACTCTCAGCACTTCGGTCCTCCCTCTGTTTTTACCTTTTGATATCTTCAGAAAGGAGCAAGGTTTTCCCAAAGCCCACTCACAGAACTCCAGAGAACAGGTGTCACCTTTGAACCTCCACCGGTCTTTGGAGGATGTCGGATGGATAGTCTTGACTACTTCAGTGTCTTATTAAATGAGCTGCCTTCACCACACCCGCTCCATATTGTAGCTGAGGCCTAGCCTGATATGAGTAATTAACACATGGAGGGAGGTCTGATTTTGTGGAAGAGATAATTAGGGAAGGGAATAAATCATCAGGTTGAAAACAGAATGTCTGTGCTAAATAAAACAAGTAAACAGGTCAGCAGGCTAAGAAGACAGAATGTCTGAGCCAACTAAGATAAGGAGAATATGCAGGGAACTATTTACTATGAACTAGGTAACAAGGGACAAAAGAAATTAGCAATGTAGAGATGAGATAAAGAAGTCCTCGAAGCAAAGACAGTGTGAGAGCAGTGGATGTTGCACAGGGATTGGTTCCTGAAAAGTATCCAAGCCAATCCAAAAATGTGTGATGCAATGTATAGTAAATGCAATTAGATGTGTAATGTACATAAAGGGAGAAGGTTTGTGTGTAACTTTGAATCTGTGAGGTACCCTGCATCAATCCCCCCTGCCTCTGATCAACTCAGTGCAGCAGTGCTGTATGCCAAACAAAGACACTTGAGTGATAAAGGTGGGAGTCGAACTGAGTTCTTGGGAAGCTGAATGGAAAGAGGTCTCAGAGGGAATCCCAACACATATGTGGGTCTTCATATGGAAGCAGAAAGCATCTGCTCCCCTCCCCCATAACAGGAGGGGAGTGAAACTCACCTGCTCCTGCTGCCAGCTGCCAGTGAACTGAGCTGCCTGCAGAGCTACCCCAAAATTCCTGGTGAGTCATCTAGGGAACTCCCAGTGTTACCTAGCAACTATGCACTGGGGATTATGACATTTGTCCTCCTTAATGTGGTTGCTTAGCTATTGAGACTACTGAGTTGGGATTATGGGGCCTCAGCAGCTTGTTTAACAGATAGGAAGCTGGCATTAGGATCAGGATTGTTATCTGCACCTGGTGCCATGTGGTGTGTGTGGCTGGCTAGGAACCTTCACCCTCCAGAAATTCATGGATGAAGAGAAGTCGTAGCCCTTACTTGGCGATTCCTCAAAGACAACACTCGAGGAAGCAGCCACATTGGGCCTCTGAAAGACACCAGATTTGTGGAACCACTGGAGAATTGCATCAAAAGGTATGAAGTATGTGGGGGCCCTGGGTGAGGTGTGAGCATTTGTTGAGTGAGCAGAAAATCAGGGAATTGTGAACAGCATCGGCTCAGGGGAATGAAGGTAAGAGTTACTGAAACAACCCTGATTTTAGATAGGTTTGCGGTTCCATGTAAACATTTCACGTGGCCTTTCTCACAACCAATAAGATAAGTATTCTGGGAGGCATCACACAGGACTAGACTGGCAACACTTCCACGAAGTATTCCCTGCACTTTAGCATTTATATTCTTTTGTTTGTTAGAACCAGTTTGTCTATCTCAAAGCTGAAGGCAGTAATCTTTCAGTTACCACAAAGATGCTTTCAAGAGGTTACCCAGTATTATGCCACTGGAAATTTCCAAAAGGACATTTAAAAAAATAGACAGTGAATGAATGAATCATGGGTGATTATACCTCCAGTTCTATCCATACAGTAATTGCCTTTTAATGTTACTATTTGCACCTACCATTTCCTTGTGATTTGGGTAGAAGGTTTGTTCAATTAGAGGGAACTTTTCCACACCCAGAGTTTTGGAGATGGACACCAGCTGGGCAAACTGTAAAAGAAAACAACAATGCTTAAGGACAAAAACCAAATTCTGCTGATATGAACTCCAAATTGTCATTCTGCATCTTAATTTGTACATTTCAAAAACTCAAGATCAATTACATATACGTATGTTATGTTCCTTTAAATTCAGCCAGACTGTGGTTCTTTCTATATTCTAATGAAGTGCATATATAACAGCTAATCATTCCATAGCATATATACAGATAACATACATTAGGCTAAGGGCTTTAGATATCTTATACTTGACATATCTTAAGTTTATTTTGTGATAATTATATAAGAAATGTTACATTTTTGTAGCACTTTCCAGCTCAAAATCTTGAAGTACTTCACAATTATTAATTAAGCCTCCCAGAACCTTTGTGATGTTAATTGGTCATTTTGCAAGAAGGGGAACCAGAGAGAGGCGATAAGTGATTTCCCAAGATTACACAGCAAGTCAGTAGGAGAGCAAAGAATAACATTTTAGTTTCCTAGCTCCCTTGTCCTGTGTCTTGATCACAAGACCATCCTTTCAATATCTTTAGTTGAGAAAGATCCCAATTATTTAACAGAATATGTGTTATGTGCATTGTATGCAAGTTTACCCCACACAGAAATGCAGTCACCTCTTGTGTGGATTGCAGTAACTAACAGTGCAAAGCAACACTATTCAGTAGTTTAGGACAGATAATGAAGAGGAATTCCATATTAAATGTACACAACTCAGAAATATCTGTGGGCTGTATTATAACAGTTTAAAAACCAAAATCCCTTGACATTACAGCTAAGCAAGTGTCTAGGGAGCAAGATGATTTTGGCAGTCAGGAGACCCACTATTGTTTCAAGCCTCCAAAGCTTTTAGCATGTAAATACCTGTGATGTATTTAATTGTTAATATGTCAGGCTCAGACAAACAAATTAACACAACAGTATGAATAGCACACTTTGCCGTTAAAAAAAAAAAAAGAAAGTGAAGAACAACAAAACTCTGTACCATAATGTAGTTTGATCAAATACCTTCTCTGTTAAAGCAGTTTAGCGCTGCATACTGAAAACCACAGAAGGGAAATAAGGCTGATGAAAGCTTTGTGTTGGATTTACAACTGACACAGGATTTGATTAATTTAATGGTGTTTATTTAGCTCTTGTTTTTCATAAAAACGTTTATCTTCGTAAGACCCATGGAAAATGCCTTAACATTGAGTAGCTTTCAGCAAAAGATGAATAAATGCTAACTAGTTGGATGTATGCAGTGTTGCTGTAGCTGTGTCAGTCCCAGGATATTAGAAAGATAAGGTGTTTGAGGTAATATCTTTTATTGGATCATCTTCTGTTGGTGAGAGAGACTAGCTTTCGAGCTACACAGACATGAAGAACCGTGTGTGAGCTCGAAAGCTTGTCTCTCTCACCAACAGAAGTTGGTCCAGTAAAAGATATTATCTCATGCACCTTGTCAAACTAGGTGAATAGCATATAATATAACGTTATAACCAAGGGAAAGGAAATGTTATGCAGAATACCAAAATAGAGAGGCTTACGGGTAGGATTCCTGACAGTTTATTATTTATCTCAGTCTCAGCTTAAAGAACGTTGGAGCCTCACACACTAAAAATATTGGGGACTTCCCACCTTCCTTAAAGCACCCCTGCCCCATACATAGCCCACCCCACATAGATCCCAGAATGTCCCTCTCTCCCCCCCCAACATCCACACCCTCAAGTGCCCCTTTCACCCCATTCCACAGACATACCCCTGAATATCCCTCACACTCCACATATATCCCAACAATCTGCCACTACCCTCCATTTACCCTGACAGCCCCCAACATCTTAGATCCACTGACCACAGCCTCCCAACCCCACTTTCCCAACATTCCTCACTGGCTTCCAACCCCACAGACTGCGAATTACTCCCCACTCACTCCCATAGCCCAACAACAAGTTGCCCCCAGGACAAGAGGGGTGGCCAGGCCAAATATGAGTGTATGGCATTGCAACCTGGTGCAAGGAGGAGTCGCAGCACCACTCAATTTTGGTTTTGTTTTTTCCCCCAGTGATTGGGGGGCCCTGCACAAGTGCACTGAGGGCTAATTGGTTAATCTGGGCCTGATTTATTCCTATTCCAATCACAAAACTCTGGAAGTCCCTGAATTTGAAATCACAAACAAATTCTATCTATCAAGCACATAACTCTTGCCATGTTACCTGCTACTTCAGAATATACAGAAAACATGGTGCCCCATATTAAAAACCATTTCAACAAATTTGTTTAAATAAAACCTTCTCAATAAGACATGATCTGTGTATTGTATTTCACTATAGTGGTTAGCAACAGTCAAAAGATCAAATATCTAAAGAAAACGGAGAATCTGCACCATGTTTTAAGTAATTAAATATAATTAGAATTCAAGATGAAAGCGAGGAGTGAATTTAGAGACTAATAAGTCTCTAAATATAATGCTCTATACTCAACATTGAAACAAAGTGCAGTACAGAAAACATTTCTTCTCAGCAAGGGCAATGTTGGTCTAAGTCTCTACATCAAACAAAATAAGGACTAAAAACAGGATACAGGAGAGAGATATGCCTAAACCAAACTCTCAGATCATCTCTAAGTATTGCCTTACTTCCATTTCTCTTTGCAAAACCTTCCATCTCAAATTATATCATACTTTTGTTTCAGAATACCCCTCATGTTATGATGTGGTTACATTTTGTTAAGTATTTTACAGGTAAGAAAAACTGAGGAAGAGGAGCTAGATATTGTGCATAAATTATAGTCATAAAACTTTTTTAAAATTGGCAATGTAACAACTGCATTGTACAATGGCAATGCAACAATTTTTAGATATATGTAATTTAAAAAAAAATTGTACCATTAAAGGATCTATTCAAACTCAAACAAAATCAGGTCTGAGGATGTTCACAATCCAAATCCAGAGGTGCATTCAAAGTTTATAAACAGACCCTATCTTTGGGTTGTATAGGGGTTTTTTTGGCTCTAAACCTGCAAAAACACAAGGAATATGCTTAACTGCATGCACTGGAGTAGCCCCTGTGGTTTCAAAGACACAGACTCCCATTGGCGACAGGGCAGATGTGCACAATACAATTGGCAGCTCCAGAAGGCATTGTGACTCAAGGAAGAACAGTGCTCCCTGGAGAATCCTGCTGCGCATAGGCAGTGTGGCTCTTGAACCACAGTTTAAGACGGTGCAGCACATGTTCCCACATTGGCTCTACCTCTCCTTGCCTGTTATGAGTAGACTAGGATTTAAAAGTGTACTGTCAGAGCATGGTAGCTAGTTTGATTTCACTAACACCTTCTAAAACTTTAGTCAAACAAGGCCTACTCACACTTTTAAATCATAGTCAAGATAAGGCTATCCTACTGTATTAGGCTAACGTCCAGCCCTGTGCAAGGGCAAGATGGTTGTCTAGCGCATTCTTAATTGTCTAGTCTACTGTTAAATGTCTTCAGTGACAGGACTTACATGACATGCAAGACATAAGTAGACAGATGTTATTTAAATAAAATATAAAGTTAAGTATTATATATGGATGCCAAAAACACTGGGGTATTATAACCATTATCTTTTAAAAAAATAAATCCATAGGTCTTCACATTTTACCAGGAGAATTTTCAACTTCTTAGAAAAGAAAGAAGTTCAAGTTCTTTTGGTTCTAATTTTAGTTAGCTGAGTTTCCTCTTCATTTTTAAAGATTGTGTCTTTGTCCTTTTCAGCTGTGACAGAGATGAGAAAGATTCACAATTAAATATATTTATGGCTTTCAAGGTTTTTCTTAAAAAAAATTCTTGTGGCTTTATAACATTTTTTGTAATGTCTCTTTCATCTTTGCCTATAGATTTTTCTCTTTGAGAGAGAGCGGTGGATGGCCAGCTGCACTACTTCTGCAACAATACATTACACAGATAACAGGAAGCACTTCACCAGAGAGCTCTTTGATTTAATATAAAAGGCTCATGGGTTTCTGTCATAAAGCGAATGGGACACTGTAAATTTGACTGCACATACTGTACTATAGGCAGACGGCTAACAGTTATAGAATTCAATTTGTGTTACCATCACAATTAATGGGTTGGATAATGACATTGCTTACTATTTGCATTCTATTAGAGAGCACTTAATTACAGGTATGTACCAGTGAAAGGCTAAAAGTAATGTTAAAGCTACAGTGTGGGGTGTTTTGTTTTTGTTTTTTTTTGGAGAGGAGGGGGAATTAATTTAACTATGAAGTGAGTTACTCCAGACTGCCCCTCTCTAATGATTAGAAGTGTATTATCCTAGCATCTTGGTGGAACTATATATTATTGTGTACTTCAAAAATAAATTTCTTTCGGCATTCTTCTAGTATGTATCTGTATCATAGTTCTCTGCTGGAAAGAATCAGAACTCCTGAACTGTGCACCACCAATTCTATAATTCTACAACTAGCAGAGATTTTCCTTTATCTCAGTTGATCTAGGCCTGTACTTTTTGAGCAGAAGGATCTAAGTTTTGCCCCTACTGCTGCTTTGAGATTCCAACGGCTCACAGAATACAGCATAGTGACAACCATGAACTCCTAGGTGGCCACACATATAAAGATAGGTACTATGTTTGCTCTTCTCCACTCCTCTGGGAGATCACTCATTCTTCATGATTTCTTGAAGATAATTGTTAACAGTTCTGAGATTGCTTCAGCTAGTTTCTGAAGTACCTTAAGATGAACTTCATGAGGCTCTGCATACATATAACTTATCTAAATATTCTTTAACCTGTTCTTACTCTATTTTGACTTGCTTTCCTCACCCTTGTTAAAATTGTGTTGAGTACCTGGTCATTGTTAACCCTTTCAGCAGAAACTAAGCCAAAATAGTCATTAAACACCCCTGCCTTCTAGATGTAATCAGCTATTAACCCTTTTTCTCCACTAAATAGAGGACCTGCACTTACCTTTGTCTTTCTCTTGCTCAAAACATATTTAAAGAACCTCTTCTTATTACCTTTGATGCTTCTTGCTAGGTGTACCTCATTTTGTGATTTAGCCTTTCTGATTTTGTTCCTACATGCTTGTGCTCTTCTTTTGTACTCCTCCTTAGTAATTCGTCCATGTTTCTACTTTTTCTAAGTCATTAAAGATCTCCTGATGGAGCCATACTGGACTCCTAACATTCTTCCTCTCTTTCCGTCTCATGGGGATAGTTTTCAGTTGGGCCTTTAAATACTAACTCCATGAGAAAGTGCCAGCTCTCCTGAACTCCTCTTTCCCTTAGATTTTCCTCCCACGGGACCTTACCTACCAATTCTCTGAGCTTGTTGAAGTCTGCTTTTTTGAAGTCCATTGTCCTTATTTGCTGCTCTCACTTCTGCTTTTCCTTAGAAGCATGAAATGTATAACTTCATGATCACTTTCACCCAAATTGCCTTCCACCTTCGGATTCACTACCAATTCTTTCCTTTTGGTCAAAATCAAGTCTAAAATGGCTGTCCCCCAGTAATGTCCTCCACTTTCAGAAACAAAAAATTGCTCCTAATACATTCCACAAGCTTACTGGAAATTTTGTGTTTTGCCATATTACTTTCCCAACAGATGTGTGGGTACTTCAAGTCCCTTCTTACTACCAGATTTTGTGTTTTGGATATGCTAAATATCTCATGCACCTCCTCTTTATGATTTGGTGGTCTGTAGTAGACTTTTACCATTATGTCACCCCTATTTTCTACCCCATGTATCTTCACTCAGAGACTTTCAACTGGTCTGCCTCCCACCCTCTTCTGACTTCAGAACAAGTATATATATTCCCAATGTATAATACACCTCCTCCTCCCTTTTTATCCTACCTGTCCTTCCTGAACAAGCTATACCCCTCTGTACCAATATTCCAGTCATGAGATTTATCCCTCCAAATCTCTGTGACAACAATTAAGTAACAATTTACTATTTTAATATACTAGTACTTCCAGTTCTTCCTGTTTATTCTCCATATTCCTTGCATTTGTGTATAGACATGTAAGATGTTGAGCAGATTTAGGGACAGGCCCTATGGCCTTTTCAAAGGGAAGGAAGGTAAAATCCTCACATGATGTAGGGGGATCTCTGTGATGTGATTTATCATGGGAGGTGGCTTTACTTAGGCTGAGACCTTTTCAGTAAGTGTGGATTCTGTGATTTGTATTGTTTATTCTTTCAATTTCTGTTGTGTTTAGCAGTGTTATTCTTGTTATGCTCTGCATGATACTGGCTCTCTATTGTGATCAACCTGTGTTACTCCTGTTATGCTTTAGTCAACATACTTTTCCAAAGGCCAAGTCTGCACACTGTTGATTTGTTATCTGATACAGAATGCAAGGACAGAGGGAGAAGGCAATTTCTTTCCATACTACAGTTTACACAGTGTTGGCTGTATCTTACATATTTATTTTAATCATTATTTCTGGGCATGATAGACTTGATAAAAGGGAACACATTTTCAAAGTTAATGCAAACTTTGACATAACAGCTTAAGAATTAAACAGTGCTTCCCAAATCAGTTTGGCTGCATTAAGGATGTATAGAAAAGAAGTGAAGCTGACAGAAGAACTTGATGTCCATCCAATATTTCCCACTGTTATAGTGCCAGGCCAAAGACAACACAATGTGATTATCACTGGGAAGACAAACCTTTTATGGATCTTGAAGCATGGTTAGAGTGAGAGTATTCTATACCTTAGATAGCTGACATGGAATCTGTCACATCAGAGTGACACAAATGAATAATCACATAGAACACTTGAATTTCTCTAGAAACAAAGAAACACTTTTAATGAGGAACTGTGGAGCTCTCTCTAGCTTACATTTTATCAGGGTTGCTTCCATGGGAACCAGGTATTTCCAGAGCAGTTAGAAACCAACTGTTGAAGATGACAAGAGCAGGGAGAGAATCAGAGTCAAAGAGAAAAAGTTTCTTCCTCTTGGCTTGGAATGCAAAGGTAAGGAGGCATCTGACAAAGGGAAACACTTGGACAGGTGAAAGTCAGTGACCAAACATGTAAACAATAAGGAAAGTGGGATTAAAGGAAGACTAGGAAGGAAAGAAAGTAAAACGAGTTATAATACAGTGCACATGGCTTGAGAGGAAATTCACATCCTGATTCTGCAAACTGCTCCATGCAGCCATATTCCGGCACTACTGTGGAGCCCCTTTTTAGTCAACGCAAGCAGGAGTCTGCCTGTATGAAGCTATTTCTAGGATCAGGACCTTCCTTACAGGATAGCATGTGTGGGAAATTTGTCCTGCTGCTGCCCTGTAGATAAAGAGAGGACTGCATTCCATAGGGCTATAAATGTAACACCTTTCACCAGCACTAAATCCGCGCAGCTCTTTTTAAAGAACAAATGTATTGTTCTATGCAAATTTATTAGCCACTATGCAAATTAACACATTAATGATGGCACAACATCATATATGGCTGCACAAACCTTGGCAGCTGTGCCACTGTGTTGGCAACCTTGGAATGCAGAGACATAAGTGCTTTACTGCATGAGGTGGAGTAAGGTGGAGTCTCTGGTTCCCAGTGTTGCTGGTGAAGAGTCAAGGGGAGCTGGCCTCGCTATAGCTGCTCCCCAAAACATAACCAAATGGCCACCAAAAAAACCCTGCATTGGCAGGATTAATGTGCTTTCCCATTCTGGCTCTCTCCAGTCTGACACCCAGCTCCTTCACCAACCAGATTATTCCTACCAGCATGGAAGGGGCAGTGGATGTACAGAGCTCAGTGCTGGGTCAAAATCTTAGGCAATAAAACACCTGACTGCCCGGCCCTGAAATCGCTCTCAGGTTTTAGTTGTGGAGAGCTTCAAGAGAGGCTCTTCTTTCTCAGGTTTGAATGGAAGCCAGAATTAGGGTAGACATTTTCTACCCTTGCCCTTCTCTAATGAAGATTTGCTGGCATGTATATATACGTGCAACTGCCAGACAGATTCTGGCTCATTGTTTCGAGTTGATGCACAATTCCTGTTTTTGTTAACGGAACTGAGCACAGAATTCTCCATAATCAGCGATGGATATCTGGTAAAGGGTTTGTGTTTTATGGTTTTAGTTGTAGGCATGAAATAGAAATGAAAAGTCCACAATAAAAGCAGATTTGCAACAGAGGGTTTTAAAAATGCTTTTTTTCTCCATGTATGTTCATTTTGTAGCTTTGCTTTCTATCTTCCAATAGATACATTGACACAAGATTGAAACTTATCTGTATGGTTGAGTTCTGCCTATTTAGCATAGCTTCAACAATGGAGGTCAGCAGGAAGCTGGAATGAACACAACTCAATTCTCTCCCTGCAGAGTGCCTCCAAGTTCCGTGCCAACCTGGTGCTCAGATTATCAGAATACAGACCTTTCAATAGAAAAAGGCATGAGAGAGCAAACTTTTAATAGTGATACATCCAGAAAGGGGAGACAGGGAGAGGAAAAATACAATAACATAACACACAGGGGAAAAAAAAGCACTTAAAATAGTGCATGAAAAGAGAGAAAGATGTAGGATTAGAGAGTGCTCAGTGGGAAGAGACATGAAAGCAGAGAAGAGAAAAGGCTCTGCAGAAGAGATGCAGGGCAAAATGCAACACATGGAGACACTGAGTTAAGCAAGCTTGGCAATAATAGCAATGAAGGAAAAAAAAATATGTCAACAAACTTGTTAACAGGGTGCAAAGCCACCTACTTGCAAAGATGAGGACAGAAACACATGAGGTTTGCAAAATTTATCTGAGTAGTAAACAGCTCTTTAGGGCGGGGGATACAATTATGGCAAAAGTAAAAGCCACAATAGCACTTCCTTGGAAACTAAAGCACGTTTCATCAGCTAGGATTTCAGATTAATTACAAGGCTGAAAGGAAATAAATTTTGCCCTAACAAAGTGTTCGTAGGAGCTTTCCTGACATTTAAGAAGGTTAGTAACAATAACTTCCTGCAAGGAAGCAAATGAAGTCATACTGATCTTTACAGGTATTTTTGTACATACTTGATTCCCATCTGGGTCTCTACACATATAATGCCAAGAGCTTTCAGTTTCCTCTTGTCTTAAAAAGATAATGTTGATGAAATTGCATTCTGGGTTTTAATTCTATCCATTTCCAACTGTTGACCACTAGTGGTATCTTTTTTTCTAATTTAATATTTTGGTAAAATAGATGGCAGATGACATTATCACAACCCTCATCATGTTTTTGACTGTGCCAAATGAATTTATATTAAATTTGATCTAGAGCTATGCTCATAACTCAACTTATGTCAGTCTCATACTCTATTCCATCCTCTAACTGAACAATGTAACTAATGGCCATTTACAAAGACTTTAGCCTGTGAAATTTATTGTGCTCATTTCATTGTCTTGCAATATGACATCAGAGAATGCTCCTTATTTGTGGGCGCAAACATACAGTGGCCAAATACAGACATAATTTAGAGATTTGAGAGGATGTCACAATGCATCAATTCTGCAAATTCATATAGTATCAGTTCTGTTTTCATTAGAATACCTTGAAAGTGGTAAATGGGATATTTCTTCCACTTTTGGCAGCTCTTACATGACCAAGAAGAAACTGTAAAAGCAGATACAATTTCTGGCACATAGTCATTACCTCCAGTAACCAGGGTTTCCGGAACTTTTCAGGGGGCATCCGTAAAAGGAGGGGTCATCTTCCATAGCACTATAATTATGCAGTGGGATGACATACTACATGGGCTTCCATTTGCATGGGCACTTCAATTCAGCATCTCAAGCTAAATCCAATAATTATTGCCAGAACCTGCCTGCCTAGCAGCTGCTAATTAAGATCATACTCTCATGCATTTATTGTAGAGCTTGCTATTATGTTGTAGTCTGTGTCATCCCTTCCAGAGGGGTGAATGTATAATTAATTTATCAACAGACCTGAGACATTTTTCCAGCACCAGTCATTTTTACATAGATTTGCAAGACACACCATCAAAAGGCAGAATGTATTTGACAAAAGCTCCCCTAGCAATCACAGGAGCTGCCATATTTTACCTTTACTGTAAAGAAACAGAACAGCCGCTGCAGGATTATACCTACTATAATTCAAATACAGATTTTCCTTTTCTCTGGAAAATTTATAGAAGTATGGACCTCACAACCGTTATAGCTCCTTAATTTTTTCATTGTTAAAATTTTCATCCCTTTTGTCTGAACACAAAAGTGGCAATCCAGCTGCTGCAATGCACATAATCAGTGTTAGATAGCCAAGGTTTAACCAATTAAATACTTGTAGGGACATACATATTTATCCTGATTTGCAGTGGCCCGGGGGCTATGGATATTAAAACTAGCATTCCCATCTAACTAGCTCAGAGGTTTGTATTCTACTAACTCCACCAGTTGTGAATTTTGTATAATTTTATTGCACACAGTATGGCTGACCAGATAACAGATCAGTCTGATGACTCCATGGCTTTACATCCATGGCTGGACCTATGCCAGCAACATTTGCAAATGATATTAGAACCCAAAAGTAGGGCTAACAGCTGTTATCACTTATGAAGGTCTGTTCAGGTTCAAGAGGTTGTCCTTTGAGCAGTCTTCAGCTACCAGATAATGAGACATCTGATCTGGCATGGCTCCCTGGAGCTGTAATTCACGTTGATTATATTGTGAGGCATAGAGTCACTTCAGAGATTTGTCACAATTTCCGTTAATTCCTGTTTTCTCATGGCCAGATCTGTATCAATAATAATGAACATCTCAGAAAATTAATTACTGCGCATTAAATCAGAGAAATACCAGCTCGCTCTGTCCAAAATTGAACAAGTTAGCTATAATGTCTTAGATAGGATTGTAGACTGGTTCAGCTAGATCAGTGTAGTTAGGGTAATCCGCTGATGAGCCACCACACCGTTTGTTTACATTTGAATGGCGGCCCACAGCTCCCAGTGGCCATGGTTCGCCGTTCCTGGCCAATGGGAGCTGCAGGAAGCGGCGGCCAGCACATCGCTGATAGACAAAGACACTGAAATCAGGAATTTGAGGAAAGGAGAGATACTGTGGGATTATGGGAATTTAAGTAAAGGACGGATCAGGTTCTGCAATGTTGCCCTACAGTCACAGCGTGGAGAGGAAACCAGGCCAAGCCAGAACATAGTTGCAGTAACTCTGGATGAACTAGAGAGTTGTGCCTGTCCAAGATCTACAATCAAATGGATAAGGAGGCAGGTAAAGGGCCAGCAGTACTCTTCCCCTGGAATATGCGAGCTGCCATACCAAATGGGTGTTAAGAGATCAGCCATGGTGTCACACACACCCCAGTTGACAGGAATGAGGTTCCTTCCCTGAACAGGGGCGGCTCCAGGCCCCAGCACGCCAAGCGTGTGCTTGAGGTGGCATGCCGCGGGGGGCACTCTGCCAGTCGCCGAGAGGGCGGCAGGCAGGCAGCCTTTGTCGGCATGCCTGCCGAGGGTCTGCTGGTCCTGCGGCTTCGGTGGACCTCCCGCAGGCGTGCCTACAGAGGGTCCGCTGGTCCCGCGGTTCCACCTAAGCTGTGGGACCAGAGGACTCTCCGCAGGTACGCCTGCAGGAGGTCCACCGGAGCCACGGGACCGGCGACCGGCAGAGTGCCCCCCGTGGCATGCCGCCGTGCTTGGGGTGGCGAAATGTCTAGAGCTGCCCCTGTCCCTGAATATGAACAGACCTTCGAGTTGGTGCTACATGTTCTTTCCTGTATAAAAATGGCTCTTCAGTCAATCAAAGACATATTAGGTTGGTTTCATCCATCACAGACTTAATAGTAATAGCATCTCGTTGAAGGTCTGGTGGAGCCATGTGCGCTAGCACATAAAAACCAGAGGTTGGTGTACAAGTCAAGTAGCTGCTAATCATACAAGTGGCCAAATTCAGCTCTGGGTTGACAAAGTGAGCATGGCAGCAATATTTGGTCAGAGCAAACATCGGCGCCAAAGCAGATGTGTCGTGCACTGAAGGGTCTGCTCCCCAGGAGGTTCCTGATAGTTTTCATATCAAGGCAGTAGAGGAAGAGATCTTCATTTTCAGGTGTTCCAGTTGAGGCTAATAATGTCGAGTTTTATTCCCAAGTATGTGACAACTGTTGGAATGGCAGTAACCATCCTTGTACACAGATCGAGATGGATCCATTGGTAAGATGGCTGTTCAGATGGAAAGTAGTTGCCACTGTTTTGGTTTCATTAAGAATTAATCTCCACTGCTAGAAAAAAGTGGTCAAAATGCCCATGTCTTGACTGAGATTCCCTTCAATCCTATGGAAATTGTTTCTAGTGTCAGCAATACAGATGGCATCAGCATACACATACTTCTTGGCCTGTATTTCAGGAAGGTCGTTAGTGTATACATTTAAGAAAACAGGAACCAAAACTGAACTCTAAGTAAGGCCATTGTGGAGACATTTAAGACAACTGATTTTATCCCTGACTTGCAAGATGAAGCTTCAGTTTCTAATGTTTTCTTGGATGAACTACACTATAGGCTTACAAGGAATAACTTGCAGCAGCTTGGCCATCAGCCTGACGTGCCACACAGAATAGTAGGCTGCCGTCATATCAATAAGGACTGTACCAACTTTCTTTCCTGACTCAAATGCATTTTCTGTGTTGTGTCAGACATAGTACCTGATTTTGGGTGCATCATCCCCTTCTGAATCCAGTCTGAATGCAATGCAAAGGCTGATTGACTACCACATTAATCACAGCAGGATTAGTCTCTCCATCAGCTTGTAGGTAACATACAGCAGAGAAACCAACCAGTAGCCTTTGGGTCTGTCAATTGTTTCCCTGGCTTGGAAACAGCTACGACTTTTGCTCTGCACCAGATTTCTGAGATGCAGCAATCCTGTGTACAATGATTCAGAAATTGAAGCAGCAGCTTTTGGTGATTGGTTCAAAGCGAGAGACTGACACATTCTGGACATTATCTAGACCAGGAGCCTTGTTAGGATGCAACTGATGTAGGTCAAGCTAGGTCAAGCTCTTGATCAATAAAAGGAGCCATCAGGTTCGCATCCATATTCCGAGCCTGCCATATCTCAGCAACCATCATTTTAACTTCATGACTGAAAACTACCTTGATTAGGAGCTCTGCCGTTAGCCACCAGTGGTGATGTGATGGATTTTGCTGTGAATAGTCTTCTCTCTCTTGCCCAGATTAGAATTTCCACTCAACTGATATCATCCACCAGTTAGCCACAGAACATGAAGCATATGTCAACTATCAATTCCTGGCTTTGCGGTAGTGTCTCATCTCAATCATAGGCAGTAGGAGTATGGGGTGACATCCTATGAGAAGGAATTCTAGCAACTTCAGTCTCATCATCAGGTCCAAACATTGTTATCAAAAGGCTAAAGGTGAAGGACCTGACTCTTATGAATGTCTACAAACCTCCATCTGTCAACTGGCCAAATCTTGTCTTAGCAACCTTCTCAGGACCTCCAGCCTACTCAGGCAATTTTATTTCACACCAAGCCCACTGGAGGAACCCTGATGATGATGTAGCTGGAGTAAGGATACACGAGTAAGCATCAACAGTTACTCCTGAGGGCATAACTAAAAATTATGTGCACAGTATTTTAAAATTCTGTATATTTTATTTGTTAAATAAATATGGAAGCTCCAGCATGGCATTGGGGAGCACAGGCCACTGGCTGCACAGAGGTGGGGATCACTGTGCAACTCCCCCTGGGACACAGACTCAGCCGTGAGGCTGCACCTAACCCTGACACAGCACAAGGACTGGGCCTGCCCCAGAAACACCATAGGTCCCTGCCCCTCCATGCCAGGTGCACCAGGTGTGGGCAGGATCCAAGTGTGGAGGGGTTTAGTGTGGGGGGATCCAGGGGTGGGTTGAGAGGGTTCTGTGTGAGGCAATCTGGGTGCAGTGGGGGAATCTGGATGCACAGGGGCTTTTTCGGGAGTTCTGGATGCAACAGTAATGGGACTCTGCTGGGGGGTCTAGATGAAGGTGGTTGGGGCTCAGCAGGGGGGTCTGGGCGTAGGGGGGATACAGCTCGGCAGGGGGGTCTGGATGTGGGGAGCTCAGTAGGGGAGGATCCAGATGCTGGGAGAGTGGGGCTCAGTGGGGTGGGGATCCAGGTGCAGCTGGTTGGGGCTTGGTAGGGTAGGGATCTCGGTGTGGGTGGCTCATTGGGGAGTGCAGGGATAATGGGGCTTGTCAGCGGGGAGGGAGTTCTGGGTGTGTGGGGAGTGAGGTTAACCAGGAGGGTCTGGATAAGAGGGAGTCTGGATGCATGTGGGTTCAGCAGATGGGGGAGCACTCCCTGTACAGGGATCTCTCCCCCTGCAGCTGAGGAGCAATGGGTGCAGGAAGCGTGGGGAGGGCAGTTTGCAGAGCTTCCTAGAGCCGGGGGAGAAACCTGGGAGTGGGTTTGACACAGCCCCAAATGCTGTGCAGGGGAAGAGGAAGTTCTGTCCTCTCCAGCCCAGCCAAGACTAGCAGATGAGCCCAGCGCAGGGTAGGAGCTACCAGCCAGGTTGCCCCTCGTCCCACCCCGTGTCACCGTGATTTCTCTCTCTGCCAGCTGCTCTGGGCACCCAGAACATACTGCTGTGGGAGGTCATATGACTGCTCTTGTGGCTTCCCTTTGCTTCCCTGTCAGAAAGTCATTTTTCTGTGTGGAAGCAAAGAAATCTGTGGGGGACGTTCATTCTACGCATGCACAGTGGCGCAGAATTCCCCCAGGAGTAAATAGTCAGCCTACAGCTTCTACATGATCCAAAGCAGCTGCCCACTGTTCATAGTAAAAGATGGACCTTGGGGTCATTCTCCTGACCTCACCTTTTCTATAACTGGAGAACACCCTCCAGCAGTCAAAGAGTATGAAGTGCTTGATAAATTTCTTCAATCCCAGTATCAGCCATTCCCAGTCACAACTGGCATGCAAATTCCAACTACAAATGGACTTAGAAACCTTGGTGGAGTTTCTGGAAGGTAAGGTGAGATCTGTTCCAATCTGAGTTGGCATCTGCGATAAATGAAGGGGGGAGGACGGTAGATCCCTTTTATGGACACCCACCCAGCCAGTTAGCTACAAAATCCCTGTTAGTAGCTCTTCTCTACTTGCTGTACCTGTTAAGGGTTAAAAAAACCTATAGATAAAAGGAAAGGAGTGGGCACCTGACCATAAGAGCCAATGGGAGGGCTAGAACTTTTAAAAAGTGGGAAAAAACTTTCCCTTTGTCTATGTGTTGTTGTCCTCTCCAGAGAGGAGACACAGAGCAGCAATGCTGTAAGAAGCTTGCACCAGGTATGAAAAATCATCGAATCATACCTAGAAACTTATTGGAAACCTCAGATATTTAAGTAGATCAGGAAATGTTTAGGAAGACGTGATTAGGTTTATCTCTTTTATTTCTGTAAGGCTTGCGGACTCCTGTGTTACCCCTAAACGCTTTTGTTTTGCTTGTAACCATTTTGTTTTGCTTGTAACCATTAAGCTGGACCTCAAAAAAAAAACCCAATCTTGATGCTTAATTATTATATTTGCTCTTTTTAAATCTAGCAATAGCCTAAGGTTCCATATGTATTTTTTTTCTTTCTTCATAAAATTTACCTTTTAAAAGAACAGGATTGGGTTTTTTGCGTCCTAAGAGGTTTGTGCATATGTTGTTTAATTAGCTGGTGGCAACAGCTGATTTCCTGTTTTCTTTCTCAGCTTTTCCTGGGGGGGAAGCGGGGGGGAAAGGAGGGGTGTAAAGGGCTTGAGGGTACCCCACAGAGAGGAATTCCCAAGTGTGCCTTCCAGGGTTCAAAGGGTTTTTTGCATTTGAGTGGTGGCAGCATCTACCCATCCAAGTTCAGAGAGAAGCTGTAACCTTGGGAGTTTAATACCAGCCTGGAGTGGCCAGTATTAATTTTTAGAATCCTTGCAGGCCCCACCTTCTGCACTCGAACTTCCAGAGTGGGGAATCAGCCTTGACATGGTGACAGAGCAATGGGATCATTCTGAACCAGAAACACAGATCTCAGGATTTTAAAAGAACACTTTTCTCTTTTGGCAGCCTGCAACAGCAGGGAGGTGTTTGTTTTGTTTTCTTTTCTGCCTTAAGGGGAGCAGGCACAAAAACGGTTCAGCCTGCCAAGCCAGGGAGTCCAACAAGTAGTTTTGGTTTTTTTTCAGCTTTGTGGCAATGAACTAGCTAGCCTAGAGTAGGGCAGCCCTGTGCATGAGGTTGAGGTCAGGCACTGAAACTGTAGAGAAATCTTCCTAAAGCAGCATGCCACGGAGAAGACAGACCCAGATCAAGCCCAGACATCCAGCTCCATGACAGAAATGCAGGGAGGGGATATGGGAACAGAGACTTCCCAGCAGGGAAGGGTCAGCCCTCCCCTAACTGAGATCCCAGTGCCAGGATGGCAGGATGTCCTTAACCCAGGCTGAGTTCTGACTGCGGGAGAAAGGAATTTCTTCCTAGAGATGAAGCGCTTGGAGGCGAAAGCGGAGGAGAAGTGCTTAGACATGAAGTGTTTAGAAGTGGAGCTGAAGCACTTAGAGCTGGAAAAGGGTAAGCTGGATCAATCAGGAAGCCCTAACAGTCATTCTCCAGGTAACCACTCCCCATTCCAAAAAATTCCCCACATACAAGGTAGGTGATGATACAGAGACCTTCTTAGAAAATTCTGAAAGGGTCTGTCTTGGGTACAACATCCCTTCAGACCAGTATACGATGGAGCTGAGGCCACAACTCAGTGGACCCTTAGCAGAGGTGGCAGCTGAAATGCCTAAAGAGCACATGAACGAGTATGAACTTTCTAAACACAAGGCCAGAATTAGGATGGGGCTAACACCCGAGCATGCCCGTCGGTGGTTCAAAGCCCTAAGATGGAAACCAGACGTGGCATTTTCCCAACACACCTACCACAATGTAAAAAAATTGGGATGCCTGGATAGCAGGAGCAAATGTTAAGTCTCTGGAAGATCTGTCTGTCCTTATTCAAATGGAGCAGTTCTTTGAGGGTGTTCCTGAGGAAACAGAAAGTACATCCTAGGTGGGAAGCCCAAAACTGTAACTGAAGTAGGGGAGATAAGAGCCAAATGGGTGAGGTAGCAGAGAAGAAGAAAGCTAGTAGCAGTTGGTGGAGATACCACAAGGAGCAACCCGAGATGACACCCCACCATTGGAGTCAGCCCAAGGCTCCACCTAGCAAGGAGGAGCCCTCCACACAGCCAGAGAAACCCCAGATGCCCTCTCAACCCACCACCCCACTCTGCAACCACTCACCTTGCCCCAGCCCAAAGTCAGCTCGGCGATGCTTCAAATGTAATGAGCTGGAGGACGTAAAGGCCAATTGCCCCAAGAACAGCTGTCTGCAACCCGTCACCCTGGGGTCCCACCGAGAGCCTTCAGGCCCAGATGCCTCATAAATACCTCCAGAGTGAAGGGAAACTGTAAGTGTAGGTGGAAGGAAGATTACAGCATGGAGAGACACTGGAGCACAGATGTCAACTATCCACCAATGTAACCCTTTAATGCCAATTATTTTAACTTGCCTATAGTCAAGTTGCCTGTCCAGTACAAGGGCTGGTCAGAGAATATGGACTTTTGCAGTCTATGACGATTACCCCCATCCCATGCTGCTAGGAGAAGACTTAGCCAACCATGTGAGGCTAACAACAAGGGTGGGAATGGTCACCCGCAGCCAGGCAAAACAGGACTCCACACCTAACTCCATTCCTGAGCCTCCTACAGGGACTCAGCCAGAGGTGGTGAAACCAGACCCCAGACCAAAGTCTATGGCAGCAGTTGTAGATCCAGTTCGTGGGACCCAGCCCAAGAATCAGAACTGGCAGAGCAGTCAGCACCAGAGCCCGTGCTTGCATCCCCACCAGAGTCAGGGGAGCCAGCACCAAGCCCAAGACCACAACCCAGCAAGAAACGAATGTCTCCAGCATCAAGGGAGCAGTTCCAGACAGAGCAGGAAGCAGATGAAAGCCTCAAGGGAGCTTGGACGGTGGCACAGAGTGACCCACCACCTCTCAGCTCTTCCAATAGGTCCAGGTTTGTTGTAGAAGGAGCACTCTTTTACAGGGAAACCCTTTCTGGTGGGCACAAGGAGGACTGGCATCCTCAGAGACAATTGGTAGTTCCAACTAAGTATATGGAAAAGCTCTTGAGGGCCCTCACCTTCTGTACTTGAAGTGCCAGAGTAGGGTATCAGCCTTGACAGCATCTCTTATGGCTCGAAATCAAATATTCAGAACATCAGTGCCATCTACCAAGATTTTTGCTGTAAAATTCTGGCCACTGCAAAGGGATCAATACCTCAGAGATTTCACGAACAATTCACTCCTGGACAGTCATCTGATGCAATTAGACTATATTAGGAATTTAAATCCTTCATAAGTAAACAGGAGGGTTTTGACAGAAATAGAGGCTCTTTTCATCTTTTAGATTAAGCCAGGTAAGAGCAACAGAAAGAAATTGTTCCAAATTGACCTTCACACATTCCAGTCAGAAATCCTGGAAAACTGTAACTTCTTTCAGGATGGGAAAATACTCAGATTCTCAGGGAAATGTATGCCTCCTTATTTGGGATTACAAGTATTGCTCTTTCCAGCCAGTTTGGTGTTATCCCATTCAAGATGCACTCAAGGGAAAGTGTCTCAATTTTTGATCTAATAGGCTGAATCCAAGTCAGACTATCAACTGTGCAGTTTTCAGCCTGCCTAGTTTCTTTATTTTCACTTCTATTTTGAAATCAATTTAAGGTTAATGAACAGTGCCAGACTGACAGCACCAGTGACCGAAGAAGTCTCTTAATGGAATTTCTTTCAGTGTCCAGAACAGGGAAATTAAGGTTATCAGAAGTACTAGCTTCCCCTATACTGCTCCCTCAAGGTGCATAAACTCAGGTTTTTGAATGACAACCTTTATGGCTCAGAGAGTATTTTTACCCCCCAATTATATTGTGTTTTGCTTGTCTATTAGCACTGCCAACAAGGGTAGCAATTAAAGACAATTGTGATGGAGGTTTTGTGTGGTTCATTAGTAACTGCACTCTGACAATCGAGTGATTTCCCATGGACTAACCAGCCACCAGACAATATCAACCTGTGCCAGACTTAAAATACACTGTCTGTATCCTGTTATCAATCACTGGATATTTCCAGACCCCATTATAAACCACTTTTAGCTAAATAAATTACCTCAGGCTTTGCTCAGGCAGGCTGAGTCTATTTCTCATCAATTGTTAATGAAAACTGTGACTGATGCCTAGACCTGGACATCTGGTTTATAATTTTATATTAAACTTTTGAACTTTTATATAATTTTTCTATGAATAATTTTCATGAGATTGCTTGCTCACCCATATTAGCAGGTTAATTGTCCTGAAGGTCTTTTCTAAATGGAGCAATACAGAGAGGGTTTATATACAGTAAATGGTATGGCCATCCTTACACAACGGTACATATGCAATTACACTCACAAAAATGCACTCAGAGTTTGCATGGGCAATCGTCACTATTGAACACACAGATTTAGATATAGAATGGTGTTTACTATAAATTAAGATTAAAAATAATGTAAAATACAGCCCAAATGATCAGAAAATACTTTACATTACCATTTTTAATCTAGTATGTAAGCCAAAATGGGAAGGGCAAGAATCTAAGAAGAAAAATATTATTGATTTTAGATGTACAACTTCTACTCCAAATAGCAGACTTCTCCCCTTTCATTTAATTTTTAGATTAGTTCTAGCTTTTTCTCCAATATCCTTATTCCATGCTGTAAATCTACATGCTGGATATTAAGGCAGAAGATTAAACAAAACAGAATATTACTCATACATCTCGTGGATAATTTATCTGAGTCAGTATGAAAGTTTAACTAAAGTGCATGTCTGTGGTACTAACAAAAGTGAGTGTTGGCAGGTGCATGAGCCTAGTTACTGAAGAGCCTTCTCTAAAGTAAAAGCATTTCTGAAATCGTTAACAGCTCATATAAGTCTTCTGCTTATAGAAGTGATTCTGCCGGTGCACTGTAATGCACATGGGCAAAGATACAGAGTATCATCTACATAAGGAACTGAGAGGACGTTAAGGAGAGTAACAGATGCAGGACAAAGGCACTGAGCTATGTTCATATAAACCGTCCACACTTTTTGCATAGCATATAAATTACACGTATAGAAATATCTATAGGTTCAAATCATCCCCTCAGTTATGCATTTGTGAAAACAGCTTTTCAGCAGCAGCTTATAGTTAATGATTAAGAAGATCAGGAAACTAGATGAATATACGTGACCAGTCTGACATTTTCAAATATTATTAACTTACTTATTTCTAAATGGTAATCTCTGAGAAATGTCAAAAGGCATTACTGTGGGCTATGTATAGACCAGGTTTCAATATTTAAAACACAGACATCTTTTAGTTATCAGCATTTAGAAAGAAAAAAAAATTCTCCTCCACATTCAAATAAAAATAAAAAATCAGCTGAAAAATATTTTAATGTCCTTTTTCTAAAAGCATTTATTTCTGGGCTGAGACTAGTATGGGAAACTTCAGCCAAAAAGGTAATTTTTTGAGCATTAACAAATGGGATTTAGAAGAGAAGTGCCATCTCATTATTACCAATCGTGTCACTACCTCAATTTTATAACCATGTTTGGAAACTCTCTATATCAAATGCCTGAAGTGACTCAGATTAAATATGTCATAGTTTCTGTAACTTTATTATTTGTCTTGTAATGGGCACACTATTAAACAAGCAGCATGTGCAACATGACTGAGATCTTTTAGTTTCAAATGTGCAACCTTACATTTGTTTTAACATATTATTTGGAATTTACTAGAATAAAGGTTCAAATAATTCCTGTCTGTTATGGACATGATCAGACTTACATGAGCAAAAGCTCTCTGCTGATTCTTTACATGTGACAAGATCAGCTATGAGAAAACTTTCCCTTTTGCTGGGAGGAAGAACACAGTCATCTGAAAGTCCAGCACAGTGTGCTTACAAAAGCTTTCCCCTTTCCCCTTGCCAAGCTCAGTGCATACCTAAATATTTCAAACTACTCATAGCTCTAACAGCACTAGGAGGAGATTACAATGAGCTTTTATTCATTAACATTTTATTACACCATTATTGCATATAAATGCCACTGATTTTGCCTCATTGCCCAGCTTTATTGCATAAGATGAATCAAAGTATTAAGAAATGACACACAGAGCAGAAAACAACAGATGCATTAAAATAACATGTGCAGCAATGTAAATAACCTCTCAATTATAGGGCATCTGCTTCAGTTTATCACAACATAAAAGGTTATAAAATTGTGTGCTGTGTACAGTAATGGCGGTCATTTTTCTTTGGAGGGCCTTTCTTAGAAAATGTTAAAAATAAAAATATTGAGGGCAGTTAAGAGGACTAGAGTAAAACTTTCCCTCAATGGAAAAAATATGTTGTCAGGTGTATGTTTCCTCCTCATATTTCAGAGGAAAAACCTGTGAATCACTTATTATTTATAACCCACAGTAGTCTCCATTGGGCCATTGACTCTGCTATGAAAAGGGAAAGTAATTGCACCATCCATAATCTTCTTATGCTTCAATCTCAAATGAGCCTTTTACAACAATATATTTTAAGTCAATATTACTGCCCAACACATAACTCTGTAGGCTCTGCTCTGACTCTGCTGCACCAAAAAGAGAACCACGTTCTGTTTTATCCCTCTGTGTTTATGAAGCAAACTTAAACAGAGCCTTTGAGGATCTGACAGGCCTTCCTAAGTGCAAGTCTGGCCAGGTCTGGTTTGTATAGGCCTACCCAACCACAAGTGGCCCCAGCAATTGCCCTAGGTGTAACCGAGGGCAAAATCTGAGTCCTCGTTAGTACTTACAAGATTATGAAAAGAGCTTTCAAAACAGGGAAGCTAATAGCTTCATATCTCCTTGCTAGAGCACTGCCTAAAAATCATTCACAAGTAGAAAGAAAACAATGGTTAAAAAGTTAGCGTAGATTATGTTAAAAGCCACAAGTCTGAAAAAAAATTCTTAACTCACTTTTCCCAGAAGCTGTGAATAAACACATCCTCCTCAATTGAGGGAGGATGTTAGCAGCATGTGGGCTTTCAGCCAGTTTCCTCACCTTTATTTCATTATTTCAGATATGTTCTCAGTTTTTACTCCTCCTATACTAGCTCATTCGTAATGTGACATATAGCAATGCAGCTTGTTTGCTTTCTACCCTTTTCATTGCAGGTCAGCCACTCTGAGGAGTGACTTGATGGCTTGGAATTTAAATTACTACATATAGGAACTCAAAAGAAAATAACCACTTAATTTTTTGCACCAGGAAGCTACATTCAAAGCTTTATAATGAACGTATCACTTACCACCCATGGTTTGTCGCAAAAATTATAGATTGACTCTAGGGAGTTGACACTGGGAATACCAGCATAATGCATTCCAATGATTAAGTTACGGAAGTCTTCGTTCTCAGCCATACTGAATGAATGTTGTCGAACAAGAACAAAATCAGGTCTGAATGACCTAAAGAGAAAAGGATATATAACTATTAGGCAATGATCAAAGTATTTTCTCTGATAAAAGAGAATCTTAAAAGGGAATGTTGTAGGAGCTGTTGGAGAGTAGTAGATTAATTAAAATAGCTTTTACAAGAGAGGTAATGAATTCAAGGTCAGAAAAAAAAAAAGATTGTTATTGGCTGAAGTACAAAACCAGGTGAACATTGTGATTTTTGAGCTACAGCTTTGTTGCATCTCTGTTCAGTTTCTTGCTATTAGAGAAGTCATGACTACCAATGGTATCATATACTTGTATGAAGAATAAGAGCTACAGAGGAATTTCAGGCTACATCTACACCACGAGCTAGGGTGTGATTCCCTTGGTCATGTCTATACACTTTTACTAGCTCTCATCATGGTAGCGCCCACATAAACAGTAGTATAGGCATGGTAGCACGGGCAGCAGCAGCAGAGGCATAGTTTAGCCGTGCTGAGCACAAACTCACCTGAAACCGGCGGGTATATACTTAGCAAACTTAAGCCATGCCTCCACTGCTACTACATGTGCTACTGTAGCCGCACTGCTATTTATACTCATGCCAGACTGATGAGAGCAGACAAAAGTGTGTATACAGGAGCAGAGGAATCACACCCCTAACTCGTAGTATAGACAGCCTCAGAGAAGAGTGCAGCTGGCATTCTTACAGATTCAAAAACTTATGCTAGATACTCCCTTCAGTTGCACAGCAGTACATCAACACTTCACTCTGATATACGATATACTATATACCACGTGCATTATCTATACATGTATTTGCAGTATTCTAGCTTCAGTTGTTTACCTTTTGTATCTCAGAGATGCATTGTTTTATAAAAACTTTAAAAGTTAAAGTACTTCACAGTTTTTTTCCTCTCATAAAATTCCTAACCAATGTCCTAATGTTTAATTTTAAAAACTTGTGGGCAGTCTTGCTAAATAATTTCAATGTGTATTTTATATAAATCACTGCCACTTCAGTCAAGCAGAATTAGATACTTTAATGTAAAAAGAACAAGAGTACTTGTGACACCTTAGAGACTAACAAATCTATTTCAGCATGAGCTTTCGTGAGCTACAGCTCACTTCTTCAGATGCACAGAATGGAACACACAGACAGGAGATATTTATACATACAGAGAACATGAAAAGATGGAAGTATGCATACCAACAGGAAGAGTCTAATCAATTGAGATGAGCTATCGTCAGCAGGGGAAAAAAACTTTTGAAGTGATAATTAAGATGACCCATAGAAGGTGTGAGGAGAACTTAACATAGGGAAATAGATTCAATTAGAGAGGTTGAAGTGTTCTCCCACTGCTTTTGAATGTTATGATTCCTGATGTCAGATTTGTGTTCATTTATTCTTTTGCGAAGAGACTGTCCGGTTTGACCAATGTCCATGGCAGAGGGGCATTGCTGGCAGAACACTTCAACCTCTCTAACCACTCAGTGACAGACATGAAGGTGGCAGTTTTGCAACAAAAAAACTTCAAAAACAGACTCCAAAGAGAGACTGCTGAACTCGAATTAATATGCAAATTAGACACAATTAACTCAGGCCTTAACAGAGACTGGGAATGGCTGGGTCATTACACTAATTGAATCTATTTCCCTATGTTAAGTTCTCCTCACACCTTCTATGGGTCATCTTAATTATCACTTCAAAAGTTTTTTTTCCCCTGCTGGTGACAGCTCATCTCAATTGATTAGACACTTCCTGTTGGTATGCATACTTCCATCTTTTCATGTTCTCTGTATGTATAAATATCTCCTGTCTGTGTGTTCCATTCTGTGCATCTGAAGAAGTGAGCTGTGGCCCATGAAATCTCATGCTGAAATAAATTTGTTAGTCTCTAAGGTGCCACAAGTACTCTTGTTCTTTTTGCAGATACAGACTAACACGGCTGCTACTCTGATACTTTAATGTGTTTGCTTTATTCCCTTTAACTGAACTTAATTGCTAATGATAAGTCCATTTTAATACAATGGGGGCCTAATTTATCATGAGTCAGCTGTCTTCAAAAAGCAGGAAGTGTGGGCAACATTAAATGTAATCCTGTGCAAATATTGAAATAGCTTTAAATAAAACAATTAATGTTTGTCAAATATCCTAACAGGAAGAACTTAACACCAAGACAAACTGGTAAATGATGCCAGAAAATATTTTTAAAATTTGGAAAACAAGTCTGACCACACAAACTTAGTTTTATCATAACTAAAGGTTTCTTTCTTATCCCTGCATCCTTTAGGCTGAGAAAGTCATCAAATTCCACAGCAGATTAAATACAGTGGGTCAGATTCTGATCTCATTTAGACAGATGTAACCCCAAAGTAACTCCACTGACTTCAGCACTAAGCAGTGTAAATGAGATCAGAGTTGGTTCTGTCCCCTGGGAAGGACTTTAGTGGAGGGCTGAAAGATCTTCTCTCCATTCCCCTTGAGTGGCACACGATGGGAAAGTTGAATGGAGGCGATAAAGCCTATCAAACACTCTAGTTGGGTGCTTACCCCACTCCTGTCCTTCGGGGCTTAAAACAGTCCAGGAGAGGGCTGTGGCTGGGGAAAGAAGCCTGGGCTGATTGTGGGAAAGTAGGCTCAGCTGGGGCCATGCCCCAATCAGGCCCAGCGGGCCCCTATAAAAGGCAGTGATCCAGAGGCCCAGACAGTCTCTCTCTGTTTGTAGAAGGAGATGGGCCTGCCTGCAGGGGGCTAGAGACAGGGTACCTGAGTGGAGCAGGGCTGTGGAAAGGTAGAGGAGCTAGGGAGCTCCAGCCTGGAAAGCCCCAGGCTGCGGTCTAGCATTGGGGCTAACAGGTAATGGGGGTTGCAGAGGGCAGCCCAGGGGTAGGCAAAGGCAGCAGGTCCAAACCCAACCTTGCCAATGATGAGTAGGTTGATACCGCAGTCTGCCCCAGGGCGCGGGGGCTAGACAATGACTTGCAATAGCCGTATACTGAGGCGAGGTGGGGATAGTGAGTGGGGATTTCCCAGGGAGGGGAGACTCTAAGACTGAGGGGCTACTGCCAGGGGGCAGCACCCCAGATAAAGGGGCACCAGGTCCAGGAGGGATACGGGGGCCAGAGGACAGGCAGATCACCGGCCTGCAGAGGACGCTCTGGAGCTGGAACGAGCTAATTCCTGGAAGTAACCAGCAGGAAGAGCCGCAGGGGTGAGTCCGCTCCTCTACAAACACCAAATTGGGAAGTTAGATGATGCCATAGTTGCCATTATGGAGGATAATGCTATAACAGGAACTGTTAGTGGGAGAACAGTGGCAGAGGGAAACGGAATTACCAGAAACATGCATAACTTCAAATTTCTGTGTGGTTTAGTGTTGTGGCATGACATACTGTTTGAAATAAATGTTGTACGCAAGAAACTCCAAGGGCTTGTCTACATCAGAAAGTTGCAGCGCTGGTGAGGGAGTTACAGCGCTGCAACTTAGGAGGTGTACACATCTGCAGGGCACCACCAGCGCTGCAACTCCCTGTTTGCAGCGCTGGCCGTACTCCCGTTTTGTCTCGGGTGTAGAGGATCCAGCGCTGGTAATCAAGTATAGACACTTACCAGCGCTTTTCTTGACCTCCGTGGAATAAGTAGGTATCCCAGCATACCTGAGGAAGCCTCTGGTAATCAAGCTGGTCTCCTTCCCCGGCTTGCTCTCGCGTTCCCCGAACCCCGAGCAAGCAGGTCTCCTTCCCTGCGGTTTGCAGGGTGGTTCGGGGAACGCGAGAGCAAACCGGGAAAGGAGACCAGCTTCGCCGCGGTTTGCTCTCGCGTTCCCCGAACAAGCAGGTCTCCTTCCCTGCGGTTTGCAGGGTGGTTCGGGGAACGCGAGAGCAAACCGCGGCGAAGCTGGTCTCCTTTCCCAGTTTGCTCTCGCGTTCCCCGAACCCCCCTTGAAGCCGCCCAACAGCGCTGCAGTGTGGCCACATCTAACACCACTTGCAGCGCTGGTTGCTGTAAGTGTGGCCACTCTGCAGCGCTGGCCCTATACAGCTGTACTAATACAGCTGTAACAACCAGCGCTGCAAAATTTTAGATGTAGACATGGCCCAAGGTGTTGACCTTGATATAGCTGGAGCAATGGAACAACTGGACAAAGCAAAGTCATACCTAGTCTTACTGGTCAGATGAGGGATTTCAAAACGTTCTGAAGAGTGCACCAGAAGTTGGCAGAGGAACTTCACACTGAAGCTATGTCCCCACCCATTCAAGAATACAAGTGTCACCGAAGAAAATGACATTTTGATTATGAGGCATGGGATAATCCCTAAGAGACTCCAAACAACAATTCAAAGTTGAATTCTTTAACCAGGTGCTAGATTGTGCAATACAGTCAGTTGAAGAATGTTTCATGCAGCTCAAGGAACACAGCAGTATATTTGTGATGTTGTACGATATTCCAAAACTACACCAGCAATGCAGGGCACTACAGACAGTGTTGACACATGATGACATGCACGATATTGATGCGAGTGATTTAGGTGATAAATCGAAAGCCCTTACAAGATACATTTCAGCAGGATCAACTCCAAAGGCTGTTCTGGAATATATGTGCACAAATAAGATGATCACCCTCTTTTCAGATGCTTTTGTTTCTCTGTGCATACTTCTAACACTTCCTGTAACAGTTGCCAGTGGAGAACGCAGCTTCTCCAAGCTGAAGTTAATAAAAACACATCTATGCTCTACAACGACACAGGAAAGGCTGGTCAGCCTTGCAACCATCTCAATAGAGCATTAGCTGGCCCAGACTGTGGACTTTCAGCAGGAAGCAGTTCAAATCTTTGCAATCAGGAAGGCACAGAAAGCACCACTTTGATTATTCAAACAGATAAAAATGCCAGTATTTACTACGCAGACAAGAAAAGTTAACTTTCAAATGCCTGAACAGCAAATGTGTTACTTAAAATTTTTGAACAAGGCATTTTAAATTGTTAGTTCTCCTTTATTAGGATAGGTAGCAGAGAAGTACCATGAGAGGAGTAGAACTGGAAGGAGGCAGAATTGAGACCTTTCAAAGTTTTGGCCCAAGCAAGGGGGCATGGGGGCATCATTTGAGCTCCCTGCTTCAGGTGCCAAAATGTTGTGGGCCGGTCCTGGATTGGTGATATCTCAATCTGGGTTTTGGCCTGGTCCATTATCAGCGTAAGGGTTATTAGCATAATTCAGATATTGATGGGGGTTCTAGTTTCATACACCCCAAAGTATTCAGGTCCATTAGCTTTGGTTTGGGTCTGCTCTAGGGATGTAAAACATTAACCAATAAGCATTACTCTTACCAGTTAACTTGCCTTAACTGTTAACCACCATTCAGTCTGCCGACCCCAGTGGCCCCAGCCCCAGCCGTGCCGCCCCCTGCCGGATCGGCCTCAGCCCCAGCCCCAGCCGTGCCGGCCCCTGCCGGATTGGCCCCAGCCGCAAAGGCCAACTTTGTAATTGGTTAACCATACAAATGAAATGTTATTAATTGTTTAAGTAGTTAACTTTTTAAACGATATTTACATCCCTAGTTTGCTCCTAGTTCTGATGGTTCAGGTAAGCATCTGAGTTTCTGGATGTTTATCCAAAACTAAACCCAAAAAAATCTTCCACTCATCACTATGCTTTACTAAATTAAGCAACTGAAACCTTGAAATTTAGGAACTGGCAATGCTGGAGGTGACGGGAAGCAGAAGACTTAGAATCATAATATTCAGTTTAGACTCATAATATTCCTTAGAAAAAGTTCCTGTGACAGGCTAGCGACAGATTCCCAACCACACTAAATTTCAGGTCTAGAAAAATCAGTGACTAGCTTGAAGCAATTAATCTATGATGAGCAATATAATAATACCAAGGAACGGGGTGCCGAGAGTTGTGGGGCATCAAAGTATATTGTGAATTGGATGGTGTTCATTAGCTTTACAATCAGAAAAAGGAAAAAAAGTTGCAAGAAGCTGACAGTAAATCAAATACTCAACTATAATTACATCTTTTTATGCTACAAAGGCATGCCCAAAATAAATTTAGGCAATATCCTAGGGCTTCATTTTTCAAAACTATTTAAAGGATTTGAACTCCTGATTCCTGCTAAAAATCAATGGCAACTGCAAATCTCTTAAGAAGATTCAATATTCCCAGCTTGAATGCAGCTGGACATTTGCACCGTTTTCCAAGTATGCGGCATAATTTGTCTGGGGCAACATTACAAAGATTAGTAGTTAGATGAAATGGCATTGTAGACTGGACTACAAACTGGTCAATTAATGCTTGCTTTTTATCGAGTTATCCTTAGGGTATTTACAGGGTAGTTCAGAGAATGTGTGATCTAGGTTTCAGTGGGCAATGTCAAGTGCACTGAAGTCTGTGTCATGTAAGGAAATTCAATTTACTGGCACAGTATGGGTAAAAACACTTGAAGGATTAATGATCCTCCTCCTTTATTTTTGCAGAGCAGCCAGGGCAAGGGAGAGACTGCACCTTTATCTTACAAAAAGAAGAAAATCATCAAGGGATTACACATCACCTCAGAGTGTACTGTGCACTTAGACAAAGGAAAAGAATAGAAAGTGCTCCTTTAAAATGTAAGTTCTCTGAACTGATCCAAGATGGAACTGACCTAAGTCTCCCTTCCACCCCATATTCTCTCAGTTGAAGACTTTGGTGCATGAGATTTAGAGGAAGGAATGCAAGATGTTTGTACATTCTAATAAGAATAAAGAGAGTGAATTACAGTTCTGTAACTGACACTGGACAGAAAGTCTACACATAACTGCATATACATACTGTAAACACAAACACACATAGAGATGTGTACACAACGCTCACCACTGGCACAAACCCTCCCAAACCCCAAAATCTCAACGTTTTGTGACAAACGTTTTTCCATTTTTTCCAGAATTCCCCCCCTTTTTTGTGAAAACGAAAGGCAGCTTTTGCAAGTTTAAAAAAATCTTCCTAGTAAACTCTATAAAATGGAAAGTTTCTCTCTTGGGAAAATACATAAAAATGTATGATTCTGTACAGCTCTGCAAAGCTGTGCTAAAAGTTCCCTTCAAATCACATTAGCAAGTACTACCGAAACATAAGTTTTCTCATCTGAATATTCAGAAATCAAAAACTGCTATTAAATCTCATTGTATATATTACAAGTGAAGTCCTCGCCCCACTGAAGTCAATGGGAATTTTTGCCATTGACTTCAATGGGCCACTGTTTCACCCTGAAAGTGGAGCTCTTCCTGTGTCTATCTTCTAAAAGGTTGACTTTGGGGGGAAAAAAAAGGTACATGGTGCATATCCTGTTATCTGACCCATACACTAAAAAGTGGCTTAAACGGGGTTTCTTATCAGCTGAACATTTAAAGAACACTCTTCAGTGTACCTCTGCATTCTTATAGGCTGCTATAAAAAAGATGGAGAAAAATTGTTCTCTTTTGCCACACACAGAGGACAGGAGAAGAAGCAGTGGGTTCAAACTACAGGATAGCAGCTTTAGATTCAATCTCAGAAAAAACTTCCTAACTGTAAGCACAGTAGGACAATGGAACAGACGGCCTAGGGAAGTCATGGAAGCTCCTTCACTGGAGGTGTTCAAAAAGAGACCGGATAGCCATCTGTCTTGGATGATTTAAACACAACAAATCCTGCATTTTGGCAGAGGGTTAGATTAGATGGCCCTGGCCCTTCTAATTCTATGGTTCTATGATTCTAAATGATCCACACTGGTCCAAACATTTAATAGGCTTCAGACAGTGAAGTTTCAAAAAAGGGTGAGATATAGTTAACCAAAAGGCTGCCACAGGAGTTGCATGATTTTTCACTTATTTATGACAAAGGACGTATGTAGAAACATAGTTATATGTTTTAATAAAATTTAAAAGGATAAATTATCATTATTATTTTCAATGCAGTAATGCGGTAGGATATGAGCTTTTCAGACACATAAGATGATGCAGCCCAAGCCCCAAAAGTCTTGTAATTGAAAAAGATTGCTTGAAGGGTAAGTGAGGCATTTATACTAGATTTCAGTATGGAAAACCATTTTTCCTTTATGACACTGTTTAAACTCCACAGGGAAAAATTCACAATAATATATTTGTGCATAATGTACTTGCGACTGATCAGTGATGTTTCAATCATCTTCAAAACAGAAAGGAAATATTTATACAGGTACACTGGCACGCACAAATTACAATAGATTATCTGTTTTCATTTAGGTCCTGATCCTGCACTGGGCCCCGTGTGGAATTCACTGCAGTATAATGTCAACAAATCTAATAATTGATCTGTGGGGACCAGAAGGAATGTTTAAAGAAAACTGAAAACAAATTAAAGCTTTCAATGCTATGTAGTTCTAGTTCTACACTATCCTGGCAATTCCATTAGGTTGCCACACCCATAAAAATGGTGGTAATTTACTGAAGAGATCCTTTGTCAGCTCACTGTTATACTTGCTCACACACAAGTGTCACAACTAGATTTCGTCACACTGCCAGGTTGCTTTCTTTCTTGATGTTTACCCCAGTGAATCTGAGGCATTTCTCATGAATCAGAATTCCTTGTAGCAGGGGTACCACGTGTGGGCAAGTACAGCTACAGAGAAAGGTATCTCTTCTTACTCAAGCATTTTACTAAGGAATTACAGTTAATTCTTTCCTTCAAGGATTACACCTTCTTATGCTTTATTCAGGTGTTCTTTTGTTTCTTTGTTTTGTTTTTTTAAACTTACCTGACAACTTTGGTGCCATTACGGAATGCTTGGATGTCTACGGCATAACTGCCATCAGCATGAGCTATCAAGTTGATCTCTGAAAATTGTGCCTATGAAAAAAGACTCAGATAAGTCAACCTGCTTTTATTTTACCCACATTTTAACTAACTTCCTTCTCTTTATTTTAAACATTAGCATTTAATTGCCAATGTTGTGCCTGAAACATAACTAGTATTAAAAACAAATACTTTTCACCTAAAAAAGTCTGGCACATACACATCACCACAAGTTTGCCACAATTCTAACATACTAAAAGAAAAAAATGGGCTAAAGCATGAATATATACATAGTAAAGGCCTATTTGGGGCTCATACACAGGATGAGCATATTTCCTTCTTCATCTCTGTATCAAAGGGTTGATATTTATTTTTTTTTCTGTGTGGCATTTCAGTGGGAAATTAATAGAGAGGCTACTTAAAGTTATAGCCTATGTTTTCCAGAAACCATATTACCAAACTGTGAATTAGCGGCATATACCATACGTAAACAGAGTACCTGCTTACAGCATGTATATCAATGTCCTTACATATGCACACTTTTTCTGTATTATGTGCATTTATTTTTCTTCTAAAGAGGTTCCACATCCAGTATCCTCTACACAGCACTATACAGTCAAAATTCACAAATGCAGAATTTCTGTTAGAGAGATATTTTCTCACACTAGAAATGTGACATTTACAAGGACAATAATTCAATTCCATACTATTCGTGAGCTATTTGAAATAAAAGGACAGGATGTTTTTCATTTATGTATAGTCTTTCATCTACATAGACTCCCAATGCTCTTTACTATAACACCGCACAGCAGAATAATTGAAATGCACCCAGCTATAGTGTTTTGGTTGGATAAATGAAGGCATCTTTGCTGTCCCAGATACCAATACAGAAGGCTCACTGAAAACTGGAGTCAGTGGAAGTTTGCCTGAGTAAACCTGTGTATGAGCCTCAGAGCTTGGCCATGCAAAGTGCTGATTAATCTGACCCAATCCAGCAAAGCACTTAAGCATGTGCTTAACTTTAAGCATGTGACTAGCCCATTGAATTTAAACACACGCTTAAGTGCTCTGATGGAGAGGGGCCAGAATGCTCTGGACCTTGCTGGACGAAGTCCTTGGCACATAGTTTTTAAATGAAATTGATAACATACACACTGTACAATGGAAATGTCAGAAGTCATGAATATACATCTAAGAACTGAGGCTGTTATAGCAACATTAATTAAGAATATGTTTAATTTGATCCTGGCTTCTAATCTTTCCCATTCATTAATCAGGTTAAAAAGACCAATTCCAGGGGCCTGCCTCCTCACAGTATCCTAATCATGTGTTTTGACATTGAATTAAAAATTTGACAAGTGCTAGAAAGGCTGCAGATTTATTTTTGTATATAATAAATGGGTCTAAGTGCTCCAGTGGACAGTGGGTCAAATTCTTGACATCTGTGTTGGAAAGAAGGAAAATGATTTCACAGTACAGGAAAGTGCTCTGATATTCAGAGCAACGGTGAGCAGGATTCTCATCTCATGGAAGCTTGTCCGTAAGGTGCAACATGCCCTACAATTTCTTGGTATAACTGTGTGTAACAAATGCAGCAAGTAGTAAGGCAAATGTGACACTAAGAATTCCCCCTGCTCAGGACTCAGCGGGGAGGGGGATTGATGACTGTACCCCATCTACCTTTTCGTTAGACTACATTTTCTCTGGGCCCTCCACGAACTTGTGTACTCCAGTGCCGAGGTAGGGAGAAGTCTGCAGTTTTCTTGCACTTTCCAAGTCCTGCATTTCAGCAATATGCTGTTTGCTCTGTGTCTGAACCCTCTACCTGCATTATGATGTTCAGGAAGTCCAACATGCTGATAATGCACTGCTGGCAGTTATGAACTATAAAATATTAAAATAGTGTCAGTGACTCAGGTTAATTGCAGTCAGAAACATCTGTTACCATGGGATTAGTAGGGTCCACAAAAATAAAAAAACTGCTCTAACTTTCACTGTCCCATCCACAAAAAGCAGATCCCAACACTGCAACAGACTCTGTGCCAAGAGAATCCTTGAGCCTGTGTGGTGCTCCAAATGACTTCAATGTGTCTCCACACTAGGGTTGCCAGGAATCCAGTTTTCGACAGGAACGCCCAGTCAAAAAGGGACCCTGTCAGCTCCCATCAGCACTGCTGACTGGACCACTAAAAGTATGGTTGGCAGTGCAGCAGGGCTAAAACAGACTCCCTGCCTGCCCTGGCTCCACGCGGCTCCCAGAAGCAGTGGCATGTCCTCTGTCTGGCTCCTACATGCAGGGGCAACCAGGGGGCTCCGCACATGGCCCCCCAACCAGAGTGCTGGCTCTGCAGCTCCCACTGGCCAGGCACCGCCAACCGCCTGCCAACCTCCTGCACCAGCCCTGAGCTCCCTTCTGCACTCCAAACCTCTCTTCCTGCCCCCACCCAGAGCCTGCACCCCTCAAACCCCAACCCTCTGCCCCAGCCTGGAGCCTCCCCCACACACTTCAAACCCCACAGCCTCATCCCCCAAGCCCTCATGTACCCCAAAACCTCATCCCCAGCCCCACCCCAGAGCCCGCATCCCCATTCAGAGCCCTCACCCTCTCCCACACCCCAACCCTCTGTCCCAGTCTGGTGAAAATGAGCAAGTGAGCAAGCGTGGGGGAGAGCAAGTGAAGGAGGGAGTGGAGAATGGAGTGAGTGGGAGGTGTAGGGGAGCAAGGGTGTTCGGTTTTCTGCAGTCAGAAAGTTGGCAACCCTACTCCACAAGGGTACTGCTTGTGTGACATGAACTACAGGATTGGATCTATGTCTGAACTATATTTTAGGTCCAGATAATATGCCTCCCTTTTTCCTAACCCCAACAACACTCCTGCTAATCCCCACAAGACTTTCTATGCTTCTGAGTTAAAAATGTGGATTAGATTCTCAGCTGTCATAAAGCAATGTGGTTACATTCAATTCAGTAGAGCTATGTTGGATTTACATTAGCTGAGGACCTGGCTTACGATGTTTTGTTCTCTCAGGGCCTTATTCAAAGATTCCAGAGACAAAACAATCCCTTTTAAGTGGAAAAAAAATACGGAAAATATTCATGGCTACATTCCCTTTTATAACCAGTCATTGAAAGCACTCAAAGAACGTGTTTATTGCCCTTTTCAGAATCTAATTCAAGTGAAATCTGTATAAATCTTCTAAGGCACTCGAGATATATATGGCTTTAGCCCATGTTTTAGAAGTGCTAAAACTGCAGTTGGGGTACATATACATTTTAAAATTAAGAAGGCAATAGAGTGAACCAGAAAAAGCCAAAATTCAGTCCTACTCATCCTTTGGGAAATCAGTTGTCTGTAGCTAACCCTTCTGATCATTTCATATTTCTACCACTACACATAGCTATAAGGATACTCTAGTAAGAGCTGCATTAAAATGAAAATGAATACTTGAAACTTTTATTGCAGTCTCCTGAGGCTATATCCCAGGGCCATAGCAAGGGTTGGGATAATCAGGCACAACAGTGAAGGGACCAGAGTCATGACACTGGACTATAATGCGCCATGCCACCACCACAAGGACATTAGAAAAAACAGTTAATGGGGGGTGGGCACTTAAGGTCCCCCCTCAAAAGTACCCCTTCAATTAAACAAGTTTGATTTTGCCACATTCATAACTTACAACAAAATTTCACAGTAGCAAAATTTTCATGAAGCTTTTGGCATTGCTTAAGAAATTCCATAAAAGAAGAGCTAGCAAATTCACATCCTATTTAACCCACTTACACTCTCTGAATTTTCAAGGGACTATATAGAAAATGATAAATAAATATTTGTAACATCTAGAGTAAATAGTTTAGTTACCTGTTCAACTCTGATGTCATATTCCCCGTGGACCTTTTTCCCACGAAAGCACTTGACCCTGAAAAAGGAAAAATGTCATGAAGTTATGTACAGTAATGCACATTAGTGTACTTGAGAAAGGACATGTGACAGTCAGTCACCAGGTTTAGTTTTCATATGATTTTCTGTTTATTACAAATATATATACATAACTGATTATTTCACATTGGTCTATTTTACATACCCATATTCTCACACTAGCCATCTCTTCTGTTTCCTTTCAGTTATGGTACTCAGAAAAATCAGTATGCTTCCACCACAAGAGGTATCCCAAATGTTGTTGTTATAACACACTTTAATCTATATATATTATAATAATAAAATGGTTACTTATGACAAGATGTGATCCTGATTCCATTAAAAACAATGGCAAAATTCCATTTACTTTTATGCAAAAAGGGCCCTACAATGGATCATGTCAATCTATATGTTCTCAGTTTACTCAGAAGCCTCTACTAGGACAAACTCTGCAAAATCTTGCTCAAAAGGTCAAAGAGTTGTCACCTGCCTTTTAAATGAACTTTCAGTGATGACCCTAGATGTGACACTCAATGAATATCTGGGTGACCAATTTACAACACTATCACACCAACCTACCATACTACAAATATATTTATATTCCACTAGAGACAAAACAGGACCAACACATTTTGACAATGTGTTCCTCTGTATTTGTTGTATTACTTAGCTTTGGGTTTTTTTAGCAGATATTTTTGGAGGAGGATTTTACTTCAAATTGGCATGCTAAACAGTCATTCTATTACAAAGTATTAATTTTATTTCCAAAATATTAAGCCTTGGATTCCAAGCAGAATTTCATAGCTCTTAAAATAAGAAAACCAAAGGCATATACCAACACTATAATACTGTTCCTCCTTTCTACATCAGTCTCTTGTTTGACACCAGTGTTGCCCTTCTGCTGAGTGGGAGCAGTTGTCTAGGGCCTTGCAGGTTAGTTTCTAGTGGAGGAGAAATCAGAAAGGCTGAGTCTGGGTATATTCCAAATGTAACTTGCTTTATTTATACACAGATACAAGTCCTGAAATGAGATGGTCAAATAGCAATGACTTCTTATAGGCATCTCAGTTCAACACCAACCCCTGATTCCCAAGGAACAACTCTGCCTCAAGAATTGACTCTAAACAGAGATCAAACTCTTCTGCTGCTCAAGCAGTTCCCTCTGTCCTCAAGCTATTCCTGCACAAAACCATTACATAATCCACCACACCACCACAGAATGTCTTCCCAAGAGTCAAAACTTGCTATCACAATAAGAAAAAGAACTTGGGACACAATGTATAACTGACATCTGCCACAACAATACTTATTACACTAAAATCTTTCTTACTGAGAAAAAACAATTATGATATGGATTTTGTATAGCAAGCAGCTTATTAATTAACTTTGCCCCAATTATTCTCCCATTGAAGTAACTGACATTTCACTACTGAGTTCAGTGGTAGCCAAATCAGGCCCCTAATAATTAACTAAAAAAAAGTCTCTGGCTAAAATATTTCCCAAGTATCTATGAGCAGTGAAAGATGATAGCTGAGACAGTAAGGAGCAGATAAAGTGAATTTTCACTGTGCTATGGCATGCAGAAAAAAAATATGCTTCAATTCATGCAGTAAGTATAACTGGTGAGGAGAGAACAAGGAACACCAGATTTGCAATGGAAATCTATTGCTGATGCTGTAACAGGTTTCAGTTTCATTGCGTTCCCTATAGTAGGTACATCTTCAGTAGACATGGTATTATGTGGTTCATTTTTGCTAGTGATTTACATAGAAATTAAATATACAATACCATAATTTTTTAACTAAAAAAATTACTATTAACCACAAGTATTCCTTTCCAATTACATTCTGAAATATCATATGGTTACTGTGTAACTGATCTTTGAATTGGCTAAATACAGGGCACACAGCACTACATTTTTTGCATATTAAAGGAGAGCTGTCAACTTAATTATTTGTAATTACCATAACTTAAATAATCCAGTTTCCACAATCTACCATTCTTTAAACAGTGTATCCTAAAATTATTTTTTAAATTTTCCTGTAAAATACTGTATAATGGGCTTTTATAAAAGTTTTCTCATCAAGAGAGAAACGGATTGAACAACTATATCGGGGAAATGGTAAAGATGAGTTCACACAAAATGCTGTCAAATGCACAAAGTAAACATTCTGAAAAATAGATATATTTTTGCTATCTTATTTCATTTATAGCAATGTTAGACGTATTTATAACTATGGAAGGTACAAAACATTCAGGCCAAAATGTGACTTGTTTTGACAGTCTCGCTTTAGTATAAGTAGTCAATAAGTGGGAACTCTTTGCCAATCAGAATAAGGGCCAGAATACAGCATTCCCAAATGGGCTTATAGCATATATAAGCAAGCTTTAAAAGATAAACTATTCTATATATACACATGGAAAATATATTCATTAATGGCAGCTTCTTGAAGATGCTTAGAGGTTTTTAATGCTAGAATACAGAAAACACCAATGGAGACAGGCTCCAATTCATCAAGATATATACAGATGTGCCTAACTTTAAACATGAGTAGTCCCACTGAACTCAATGAAACTACTCACCTGCTTAAAGGTAGGCACATCCTTAAAAACTAACTGAATAGGGGCTATAGTGATCAGAGAGCAGGTAAGGTGATCAAAGATGCACAACAAAGACAATTTATGACATGGATGTCATGTTTGAACATTTTTACCCAAATGATTGATATGATGTTGTGAAACATTTACTTGTGTGCTCCTGGTTGCATTCTGGGTCCATGAATCCCAAGCTTGTATATGCCTCATTGTCTTTTGCAATGTTAATTAACGACCCCCCAAGACAATGCACCAAAGCTAATTCAGACCAGTTTAATACAGTAGCAAAGAAACTCTGGTTGTCTTCATGTACTGTATCATCCAGAAGATGACAGCAAATCCAAGGAACCCATAAGGCCTGGAAAAAAAACTATAACAGGTTCATATTGGAACAAAGATGCAGAGTTTCAAAGATGTGGCGCATAGCCACAGGTTCACAGCTGCTCAGTAAAAGACCTTATGTGTACAGCAGTGTGTAGCTTAATTGCCCAGACAGGTTCCCATTAGAAAATTAGGGACTTAGCTTTTACAAAATGCTAACAGTCTATTCCTGCTCCACAGACGCCAATTGCAAAACTCCTGTTGATTTCATTAGCAGCAGGAAGGGGTTTTGTGTTTTATTTTCACTACAGTAATGGATGAGGTAAATATGATATGTGATACAGTGCAAAATGATCTTAATTTAAATAGAACTACATTGGTTCCAGAAATTAATGTTACAACAAGGCTGCCTTTTGGCATACTGAAAAATAAGTTTAGAACACGATTCAGCTTTCTGAATAAGTTTCAAAAGACCATTTAAAGACATCTCCAGTCTCACACTGTTTTCTCTAACAAATGCCAAGAACTGATTAATTCCATGGCAGAGGAAACGGAACTAAAAGTTTGTAAAATTGTTTTTTTTTAAGTTCATCCTTGAAAGAAACAGCAGGAGTCATTTATTTCTCAAGATGACTGGGATCTATTTTCTATATTGGCACATGTACTACATCTCAATTTAGGTTAAATACTGTCCATTAGATTCACCTTTTCTTTTTAAACATCCTTTGGATGAGGCAATCATTAAACAACTGATCTCTGGCATGATTCACATTTCAACAAATGACTTCAGCTTTGAAAATAAACAGTAATAGTAAGTGCTAAGTGATGCCATCTGGTGTGTGACAACAAATGTTAAACACGATGGAACTGGAAATACTTTAAGTGACTTAATTCCATAGTAGCATTAAAAACTGCAGTGTGCCATACATACCCTCTCTCAACATTTTACAGTACACTGAAAGAGTCTGCTTTGAATTTCACTAAAACATACATTATGGTCATGGTTCCCTAGTATCAGATGATTAAACACTGGGCAATTTTTAATGTGTTTATTGGCTGTGCACTAGGATCTAATTCAAATTTAAACGTACCCCTCAATTCCCAGAAAATGCAGTACCACCCTACCTTAATTATTCCGAGTATGCTAACATAAGAAATGTGCAGTTATGTCATTTATTAAATTCATGTTCTTGTAGTAAAAAAAAGGAGATGGAAAGAATTAGCTCATACTATGGCGGTGGTGGTTTATTTACAAAGTTTCGCTTAAGTACAGTTGGAAATTCCCATAGTGTCTTATCACTTTTGGCAATGAGTGTGAATCTCTCCATTACAGCTACTGACACATTTCCATGGAAGATAGGTAAGGTGAGACCAAGGCTAGGATTTCTAGACAAGATTTTTTTTAAAGAGTATTGTTAGCTGTCAGATTAACAAAACATACTGCATCAGAGGAAAGTAAAAAATAGCAGCTCAGTGTTGATAGTGTAATGCGCTAGTGTGTAGGGGAGAAGAATGATGGATAATTTAATAGAGAAAGAAAAAAGTAACTGTATAAACAACTGCTTGCCAGAACATAATGTACAGGAAATGGACAGGTATTAATATTTATGTCCTCTACTGAAGTTGTCAGCATCAGCACTTACATACAGGATCTTCTGAAAATGAACAAAAATATTTACATGTTTCATATTCTGGGTAAAATCTCATGTCTTTAAAATCACACAACTGTGCAATATAGTTGTCAGAGATGCAGCTGAATGTGAGCTAAGTGCTAGCTATGCAGCTTTGGCAACAGCAATAAATGAAGTAGTGAAAATTTAAAAATATGCTGAATAAATAAGAGAGAGAAGGTGGGTAAGGTAACATATTTTTTCAGACCAACTTCTGTTCATGAAAGAGATAAGCTTTCAAGCTCACACAGAGCTCTTCTTCAGGTGAGCGTTACGTAAGCTCCCCAAAACTTGTCTTTCTCACCAACAGAAGTTGGTCCAATAAAAGATATTATCTCACATACCTTATCTCTCATATATGCTGGGACCAACATGACTACAACAACAACACTGCCAACAACACCTGAATAAATAAGAAAGCCCTGCAATGTTTTCCTTTTAACATAGGGACATTACACTGGACCCCCAAATTATGTAAACAAGAATATACATTTCTATAGCACCTGATCATATCACAAAGCATCCCCTATAGAGCAAGAAAGCATGACAACTGGCCCTGATTACAAACCCGAACTAAGGTATTGATTAAACAGAAGAATAGCAGGGTTCCCTTCTGGAGGAAAAAAAGGGACAGTATGAAGATACATGTATTTTCCTGAGTCAGTTTTGCAAGCCACAATAGTCCAGCTTCCATAACTGCAAGTCACCACTCAAACCCTTATATTAGCTAATTAATGCAATTCCTACATAATGATGAATGAGAAGGTTGCACATATCAATATTCAGATTTTAAAACTAATTTAAGACTGAAGTCTAAGTCGCAGAGGTCTTGGAAAGACATACTCTATATTTTAACATCTATTGCACATAGAAAACAATAGATCTCTGGACATAGGTATAACTTAAAAAATATATAGTTCAGGGACCTATCCTGCAAACTTATGCTAAAACTTAACATTGTGCATGTGACTAGTCCCTTTGAATCCACTGCCATGCATAAAGTTATGCACGTGTGCAAAGCAGAAATGAGGCTTAAAATGATACAAATGGTAACTGGGGTGAGATTTTCAGAAGTCCTCATTGTTAGAATCATAGATTATTAGTGTTGGAAGGGACCTCAAGAGATCATCTAGTCCAACCCCCTTCTCAGAGCAGGACCAATCCCCAAATGGCCTCCTCAAGGATTGAGCCCACAACTCTGGGTTTAGCAGGCCAATGCTCAAACCACTGAGCTATCCCTCCCCCCTGTTTGCTCCTCAGGTATTAATCACTTACTCTGGGTGGTGGTCAGGTGGGCAGGGGGGTTGATAGGGGTCGGGGCGGTCAGAGGGAGGGGAACAGGGAGGTTGAATGGGGCAGGGTTCCGCAGGGGGCAGTCAGGAAGAAGGGGGGTTGGATGGGGCGGCAGGGGGGCAGTCAGAGGCAGGGGTTCCAGGGGTGGTCAACGGACAGGGAGAAGTGGTGGTTGGATGAGGCAGGAGTTGGATGGGGTGGTGGGGGGGCAGTCAGGGGCAGGGGTTCTGGGGACTGTCAGGAGACAGAGAATGGGGGGGTTGGATGGAACAGGAGTCCTGGGGGAGGCCATCAGGGGGCGAGAAGCAGGAGGGGTTGGATAGGGGGTGGGGCCAGGCTGGGCCACGCCTGGCTGTTTGGGGAGGCACAGCTTCCACTAAACGGCCCTCCATACAATTTTGGAAACCCGATGCAGCCCTCAGGCCAAAAAGTTTGCCCACTCTTGTTCTATAGCCATATAAATAAAAAGAAAACAGGGAAAGAAGAAATGGGATCGCTAAGCACTGAGATGGGGTGGAGATTAAAGGTAATCTAGGCATGGCCCAACACCTAAACAAATACTCTGCCTGAGTTTTTTATAAGGGTGCTGAGGAGCTTAGGGGTAGTGGCAGGGCAGCTAATGAAAATGAGGATATGGAAGTAGAAATTACCTCATCAGAGGTAGAAGTCAAACTCAAACATATTAAGGGGACTGAATTGCAGGGCCTGAATACTAAAAGAACCAGAACATGAAATTGTAACCCCAATACCACAGATTTTTTATGAATCTGTGAAATCAGGGTCATACCCTATGACAGGAGGATTGCTTATATAGTATCTGTTTTTAAGAAAGGGGAAAAAAACTGATCCAGTAAACTACATGTCTGTTAGTTTAACCTCAATTGTATGCAAAGTCTTAGAACAAATTTTGAAAGAGAAAACAGTAAAAAACATTGAGGTAAACAGTAACTGGGATCAAATACAACACGGTTTTACAAAAGGCAGATAGTGCCAGACTAAGCTGATCATCTTTCTTTGAGAAGATAACTAATTTTTTAGACAAAGGAAATGCAGTAGATCTAATCTACCTGGATTTCAGTAAGGCTTTTGATACAGTTCCACATTGGAAATTATTAGTTAAACTGGAGAAGATGCGGATTAATATGAGAATTGAAAGGTGGATAAAGAACTGGTTAAAGGTGAGACTACAGTGGACACACTGAAAGGTGAACTGTCAGGGTGGAAGGAAGTTACTAGTGGTGTTCCTCAAGGATCAGTCTTGGGACCAATCTTTAACATTTTTCTTAATGACCTTGGCACAAAAAGTAGAAGTGTGCTAACAAAATTACAAAAGACACAAAGTTGAAAGGTATTGCCAATATGGAGGAGAACCAGAATATCATACAAGAAGATGTGAATGACTTTGAAAATTGGAGTAATATAAATTGGATGAAATTTAATAGTGCAAAGTGCAAGGTTATACACATAGAGACTAACCATAAGAATTATTGCTGTAAACTAGAGACATATCAACTGGAAATGACAGAGGATAAGAAAGATCTGGATGTACTGGTTTAAAAAAAATTGGAGATATACCTATCTCCTAGAACTGGAAGGGACCTTGAAAGGTCATGGAGTCCAGCCCCCTGCCTTCATTAGCAGGACCAAGTACTGATTTTTGCCCCAGATCCCTAAGTGGCCCCCTCACGGATTGAACTCACAACCCTGGGATAACAGGATGACTACGAACTGCCAATGTGATGTGGTCATGAAAAAGGCTAACGTGATCCTAGGATCCAAGGTATTTTTAGCAGGAAGTATGTTGAGTATCATTATACAAGGCACTGATGAGACTTCATATGGAATACTGTATGCAATTCTGGTCTTCCGTTTTAAAGAAAGGTGAATTCAAACTGGAACAGGTGAATAAAAGGGCTACTAGGATGATCAGAGGAATGGAAAACCAACTTTATGAGAGGAAACTCAAAGAGCTTGGCTTGTTTAGCCTAACCAAAAGAAGGCTGAGGGGAGATATGATTACTCTCTAAAAATACATCAGAAAGATAAATACTAGGAAGGGAGAGGAGTTAAGTTAAGTCTCAGTGCTGACACAAGAACAAATGGATATCAATGGTGATCAACAAGTTTATGCTTGAAGGTTCCTAACAGTCAGAAGAGTAAAGATCAAGAACAGCCTTCCAAAGGGAGCAGTGGCGGCAAAAACCCTAACTGGCTTCAAGATTGAGCTTCATAAGTTTATTGAGGTGATGGTATGATGAAATCTAGAATGGTATATATCCAATTTGTGACTGCTAGGAGCAAATATCCCCAATAGCCAGTGATGGGTCACTAGATGGGGAGGGCTCTAAGATACTAAAGACAATTCTTTCCCAGTGTCTGGCTGTTGGGTCTTGCCGAAATGCTCAGGTTCCAATAGACTGCCATGTTTGGGGTTGGGAAGGAATTTTCATGAGGTCAGATTGTCAGAGAACCTGGAGTTTTTTGGACTTTCTCTGCAGCATGGCGCCGGGGTCACTTGCAGGTTTAAATTAGTGTAAAATGGTGGATTCTTTGTAACTTGAAATCTTTAAATCATGATTTCAGGACTTCAGTAACTCAGCCCAAGTTATGGGTCTATTACAGGAGTGGATTGGTGAGCTGCTATGGCCTGCAATGTGCAGGAGAGCAGACTAGATGATCATGACGGCCCCTGCTGGCCTTAAAGTCTATGAGTCTTAGCACCTGGAAGTTAAGTAATTTGCCCAAGATACATGGCAATCAGGAATAAAATGTATGTATCCTGAGTCCCTGTCCACTGGAACACCCTGCTCCCTTGAAATGATAGGTTCTGAAAGGTGTGCTGAAGACCTGGAAATAAGTATTTTCTAGCAGGCATGCACACATTCTCTTCCCCGCCTCAGTGCTCTCTTTCATTTCAATGCTTTCTTATGTCTTAAGCATAAATTTGCTTAATATCATTTACTGGCAGAGGAAAATTTCTCCAAAGCCAACATTAATATATATTTTTGTGAAAGTTATGGACTTTCATCCACCAAGCTGAATTTAAAACACTCAACAAACTTAAACTCACCCCTGAGAAGTAAAAATCATCAGAAATCACCCGTCTATTGTTTTTGGCACCGTATTTTGTGTAGTTATTAAGGTATAACCTCTAGGCAGTAGCTACCCTTTAGAATGACTTTTACAGAGATTCAGGCAGGAAGAAACTATGATATTTTTCAGCATCAAAGAAGAATTACACCACAGCTAACAATAATTATACCACAGGTAACAATAATATGTTCAGTATTGAAGAAGAATTACACCACAGGTAACAATAATATGTTCAGTATTGAAGAAGAATTACACCACAGCTAACAATAAGCATTTCTTCAAAATCTACCTGCTCACACATTCTTTTAAAACAATGTCAACAAAAGAACCATTTGATGACACGTTGGTCTACACTACGCATTTAAACCAAATTTAGCAGCGTTAAACCGATTTAACCCTGCACTCGTCCACACAACAAAGCCCTTCATATCGATATAAAGGGCTCTTTAAACCGGTTTCTGTACTCCTCCCCGACGAGAGGAGTAGTGGTGAAATCGGTATTGCCATGTCAGATTAGGGTTAGTATGGCCGCAAATCGACAGTATTGGCCTCCGGGCAGTATCCCACAGTGCATCATTGTGTCCGCTCTGGAAAGCCATCTGAACTCGGATGCACTGACCAGGTAGACAGGAAAAGCCCCGCGAACTTTTGAATTTCATTTTCTGTTTGCCCAGCGTGGAGAGCTCACCAGCACAGGTGACCACATAGAGGTCATCAGCACAGGTAACAATGCTGTCTCCTGAGAATCGAAAAAGAGCTTCAGCATGGACCGCATGGGAAGTATGCTGGAGAGGATGGGGAGAGGATTTCGTGCTAACAGAACTCCATCCCAAAAGATGAAATGAAAAAACATTTGAAAAAATTTCCAAGGCCATGATGGAGAAAGGCCACACACAGTGCCATGTGAAAGTTAAGGAGCTCAGACAAGGCTACCAGAAAACCAAAGAAGCAAACGGAAGGTCCGGGGCAGGGCCGAAAACATGCCGCTTCTATGCTGAACTGCATGCAATTCTGGGCGGGTCTGCCACCACTACCTCACCCCTGTCCGTGGATTCCGAGGTGGGGGTGGTAATCTCAGCCATGCCTGAGGATTCTGCGGACGGGGAAGATGAGGAGAAGGAAGAGGAGGACGAGCATGCAGAGAGCACACAGCACTCCGTTCTCCCCAATAGCCAGGAGCTTTTTCTCAGCCTGATGGGATTACCCTCCCAGCCCTCCCAAGCCACTATCCCACACAATGAAGCCATGGAAGGGACCTCTGGTGAGTGTACCTTTGTAAATATAAAACATGGTTTAAAAGCAAGCTTTTTTACTTATTAATTTGCCCTGAGGACTTGGGATGCATTCGCGGCCAGTACAGTTACTGGAGAAGTCTGTTAACATGTTTGGGGATGGAGCGGAAATCCTCCAGGGACATCTCCATGAAGCTCTCCTGGAGGTACTCCAAAAGCCTTTGCAGAAGGTTTCTGGGCAGGGCAGCCTTATTCCATCCTCCATGGTAGGACACTTGACCATACCATGTATGTAGCAAATAATCTGGTATTATTGCATGACAAAGCCTAGCTGCGTATGGTCCCAGTGATTGCTGGCATTCAAGCAACATCCGTTCTTTATCTCGCTGTGTTATCCTCAGTGTTAGACCCCCAAGTTTGGCCCCAGGGCCATACAACAAGTGCTTCGGCCTCCACCCCCCAACGGAATTTTCCCCCAGCCCCCAGAACTGCCACTGATCACATAGCTGCTCAGAAAGCAGAACTTGTAACAGGAAACAGCACCTTGCGGTCGGCCGACCTGAGGAGGGGAAGTTTCCCCCAGACGGTTGCTTCCTGAGTAGAGATGCTGGGGGCCGATTGCCTCCCTTGTATGGGCATGAGCCACTCGCGACCCTGCAATTGGCTTATTATAAATTATGACGAAAAATTCGTTATATATTGTTGGCCCCCCCCGGGGACGGGCAGAGAGAAATCGAATTCCCGTCGAACCGTATCCAGGCTTGATCAACCTGGAACTCTCTCTCCTGGCTCACGCGTTTCCCAGAGCCTGACTGCTTGCCGGCCGTAATGAAACTTTCGTGGTTTGTATGTGTAAGTAAGATTAGCTGTTAAGGATATCTGTATATCTGTATTGCTAGATAAGAGGCAGAGACTGGTTCCAGCCGCCCCAAGGCTCCTGCTAGGGGAAACCCGTTGACCAGGAAACCTTGAACGCAAGGGGGACCAGTTGAGCCTCGCAATTTGTGTTTAATAAGATTAGTTGCTGCATTTATGATTACTAATAATACCAATATCACTTTTACTAACCCCTGGGACGACCTGAATAATTACTGGGACTTAGAAAAATACCAGGGCCAGCTTCTATTTGTAATTGTAGTGTTTGCGTTATTTGTTCTAGTATTATATTGTAAGCCCAAGCTGTAACTAATTGTGTTATCCCTTATTCTTATCTGTGACTCATTTAATAAATCCTTAATCTTTAACACTACGACTGATTGCTTGCGTTATCCCCGTCACTACCCTTGGGCACTTGTCACCCCCCCCCAGGGCATCCAGTGATCGAACCTCCGCCCTATTCCAACGCTCATTACCCGGTAGATAACGGGCACCTGGTGGCCATATCGGTGGAGCGAGGGGCGAGAGCAATCTGTAATCAACATGGCGTCACGAACAGGATGCCTTCGGGAGGGTCAGTGCCCGTGGTGTAGTGGGGACCGTGAACAATCTGAGCTCGAGCAATTTCAACACCTGCAATTTCACCAAGTGGCCAGCAGACAGTCTGCTAAGCCCACCCTAGATTGGATTTGTATTATAGAATCAGGGTCAGGGTCAAAAAGCTATACAACCTCATTAACCCTGCCTGCCGTAGGATGTCTCCTCTATTGCCATCCTACCTTTAAATGTCAGCCGGCCGATAGTTCCCTGCAACCCCAGTGCACGGGGGTTGCGGAGACTAGTCGGACCGAGACACCGTCTGGCATTTGGAAGGAGTGTAGCCGTATCATAAAAAGATCCGGGGCCACCGTTCCCAAACTCATACCCCCGCCCCGGGTACAGCCGGGTGATCCAGCCCACGGGTTGTTAGTCCACTTAGTGAAGGAATTGGAACAGACCAGGCGGACAAAGAAACTTAGACCAGATGAGTATAAGTCGGAAGACGAGTCCACAGTCTTGTTCAGCGCATTAAACAAAGCGCTGGACCTCTGTGCGGTCCTTCATGGAACCACTATGTTTGCTGCTAAACAAGCCGCTGCTAACGACACCGACAGCGCAGAGTGTGAGATAAGTGGCAAAGAGCAGGAGGATGGGAGACCACCCCCTTATGAAGCCCCCCCTTGCCCTTTAATTTATCCCGCACTCCCCTCAGCCCCACCTGCGCCTGAGAAGAGGGGGCAGATGGAGGCCATGCCTGTTGCTATCACCAAAAGTAAGGTGGATTATTATACAGGTCAGACAGTTACGACTACCGAGTACCGAACTCGCACCAAGGCGGAGATGAAGGAATTCTTAGCAGACACAAGGCGCAGGGAGGGCGAGGCACCCCTAGTGTGGCTGGGTCGTCTGGCCCTGGATCACGGGGCAGAGATGGTGGATAGGGAGGAAGCCGCTGTTCTGGCCAAAACGTCCAATTGGGCGTCGGGGTTCCCGGGTCATCATCTCTTGGGAAATGAGGTATGGCCGCTCACCACCCCGGCCGCGGCCGTCTTGGCCATGAAAGGCAGTTTTAAGGGACTGTATGTACCTCCCGGCAGCGTAAATACACCCCATGAGATCATCTGGGCTATTGCCGGAGCGTCCATCATAGTGTGGAACCCACAAGTGGTACCGTTAAATTTAGACCAGCAACAGGTTCAGTCAGGTGTCCCCTTTATTTATGTCACAGATCCCACTCAAATTCCGGTCCAACGGGACGCGGTGGACTTGGCCGTAGATGGCGCCCCACCGATTGACACAGGGGGACTCCTGCTGTTGCATGGTTGGGTTGGGCAACCCCTTATTACCTTATATGAGGCCGTGTCCCGGCTCCGAATGCCACCAGCCCCGAAGAACCCCATTTCAGCCCTTCCAGCTGAGAGCCCTGTTAACAAGGGTCAGCATAAACACCCTGAACGAACCAAGGCTGAAAAAGCACTTTTTGGGTTCCTGTTACATAAGGGGATCCCCAAGGAAGCACTGCGGAAGATGTCCGCTTCCCAGCAGCAAGATTTGGGGAAACAGTTAGGATGGAAGGACTGGGATGACTATTTGAGAACAAAAAACGAGTAGAGGCCGGGTGCGCCCCGGCCTCCACAGACACTTGGGATGATCGACCATATCACACCCTATTGGTAGCCGGTCCCAAACCCCCTTATACCCCTGTATCTTTTTTGTTGGACACCGGAGCTCAAATCTCTGTTATAAAATCCGATGTGCCCCATGTACCCACAAGTTCTACTATGTTTATTCAGGGTCTTAACAGTATTGAAGAAAAGCCTGTAGTCAGCTTTACTTTGATTCATAAGGGGTATAAGCGAAAAGTAAAGGCTTTGTTGGGAGGAACAAATTTGTTGGGGGTTGGGGATATAAAACGACTGCGATTACAAAAACAAGTCTGTCAGGCTCTGCCTGTCACCCTGTCGCCCGAAGCCCCCCCCCCCCTTATTGCCCCGAGCTTGTTAATAACAGTTCATGGAAATTCTCTCCCATTCCCACGAAGCCTGAAGGCATCCCCCTGATTAAGCAACTCCTCGATCAATTATTAAAGGAGGGACGGATAGCACAGGCGACCGCGTCAAATTATCTATCTCCCGGCTGGGGTATCCCCAAGCCCGGCAACCCCTCTGAATTTCGACTGGTCATTGACTATAGACAGGCAAATAGCCGAGTCCGACACCTCCCATTCGCAGGCCCAGCCACCAGTCCAGAAATACGGCAACAGCTAAGCGATGCCAGTGGGAGGTGGGCCTGCACCCTAGATTTAAAGGATATGTTCTATCAAATCCCGTTGGAGGACAAACCCCAAATCCTAAATTTTGCTTTCCAGGGCGCACAGTATCAGTGGAAGGTGTGCCCTCAAGGGTTCTGTAATTCCCCCGCCTTGGCCACGGCCGCTCTTGCAAAAAACCTTAAAGGGGGTAGAAGCCACTGGGGGCACCACCATTCTAGCCTATGTGGACGATATAATTATAATTGGGCCCAACGAACACATAGTCCAACACGTAACTAACACCGTGGTAGCCGAACTAAGGGCCAATGGGTGGCGAATTAATGAGAGAAAAAGCCACCTCGTGCCCTCTCAAAGCTTTTCCTTCTTAGGCCAACATTATGACCCCTATAACTGTGGCCAACCCACCTCGGGGATTTTAGACCCTTGGGTTAAAGACCCACCCGAGAATAAAAAGCAACTACAGAGACTTTTAGGCCTGATTAATTATCACCGACACTTCATTCCAGATAAACACCTTGTAGACCTGGAAACGATCCAGGAACCCCTCTCGTCCAAACGGAAACGGGAAATATGGAGTCCTGAGGCCCAAAAGAGCTTGGAACGAATAGCCACCTGGTTTGCCTCTAACCCACGGCTAGCGCGATATAAAAGGGATTCACCTTTTATCATTACCCTGTTCCTTACACAACATCACTATGGGTACTCGGTATCACAAGACGGGCAACCGGTCTATAACTGGGCCCGACGGCTCAAGGGTCCTCAGTATCGATATGGACCCATAGGACTTATGTTACTAGCCGCAGGCGAGGCACGCATTTGGGCCCCGCTATCTAGTAAAGGGACCCTGATCGGCCCCGAGGTACACCTCATTCCATGGCTCACGCGGCTGCCCCCTCCCAGTTTTCACGGGACCAGCCTAACGTGGCAACAGCTGTGTTATTTGGGGGAAATCACGTGGCGGGAATGGACGCTTAAATCGCTGCCAAACGATGTCCGATTCCCAGCGGCCTCGGAGCCCTTGTGTATAGAAACAAAATATGACCCCTGGATTGTGTCCGACGGGGGCACTTCCCCGACCCCCCGGGCAGGAGTTCTCTGTGCTAAATGTGACCATTTCCAGGTTGATCTCCTTCCCCCGGGTTCATCGGCCCAGCATAGCGAAGTCCATGGGGTCCTTCTCGCTGCCCAGCACGTTACCCAGGCCCATTCCGTTTCTGCTCAGGTCGTATTGGGTATAGACTCACAATTTTGTCTCAGCATCCTCACGGGAGAGGCTAACCCCACAGCGTTCATGCCACTGTGGGAGACTATTTTTGACCTCGTACGTAAGTTCTCCCGGCCCTGGTTTATAACCCATTGCCCGTCACATCGTCCTGACTCTAATCCCCTCCACTCCGAATTGGATCACAGAATGAGGGAAATTCAAGCCCCCCAAGTGTGCCTGGGGCAGCAGCCCCAGCTAAACACCGACCCATTCCTCCAATGGCTTCATGAGGATTGGGGGCATTTGCCTAGCGGCCGCCTATACAATCAGTTAGCCCTAGGTGCTCAGGGAAAACCTGAGGTACGGCGGCAGGACTGTGAAAGAATTGTGCAGTCCTGCCTTAAGTGTGCACAAATCAAGTCCCAAAACCGCCCGCGTTACGAGCGGTGGGCGTACGCTGCGGAGTATTTCCCTCCTGGCGCGGTGTGGCAAATAGATTTAATGGGACCCCTACCTGGAGCCCGTCGCCACCCAAAGGCTCTGGTAGTGGTAGATTTGGGCTCCCGTCAAACTCACTGCATCCCTCTGAACACCACCACGGCTGCGGCTGTGGCTGGGGCACTGCAACAGGTAGCCGCAGCATGGGGTGTGCCCTCCGAAGTTCAAGCAGATGGAGGACCCCCGTTTACCAGCAAACGTTTTGAAGCATTAGTGCTGGGATGGGGGGCTTCCCTCCATATTCACTTGAAGTATCACCCCGAAAGTAATGGTGTTGTAGAGCGGAAAATCGGGGTTCTGAAAACCATGATACGTTCAGTTAATCCCAACGCTGACTATAAGGGTTGGAGTGCACTATTACCGCAGGTTCTAATCTCTCTCAATGCAAACTATTCTCGTTGGCCTGAAATCAGCCCCAGACCTAGAGGCCCCTGGACTCCCGTATATCAGCCTGACCAACTAGTCTGGGTGGCTGAGCCACAGGCCTCAGGTCACCGAGAACCCTACGCTGCCCAAATTGTAAGTGCAGGTAAATATCCTAACACCTACACGATTGTGGATGCCCGGGGCACCCACACCTTGGTCCATCATAACTGGATAAGCAAGCGTTCCGAATCAGGAACGAACTAACGGGGGCCAATAAGGCCGCCTTCTGTTCTGTCTTACAGTTCGCCATAGCGGCGGGAGGCCAGAACAACGATCAGAGGGACCCACCTCTGCTGAACCCGAGACGGTATCGTGTGGGCGAAAATATCCATCAGCTTCTGTTCGCAGCCTATTGGATCCAGGAAGCCCTGGGAGGAAACATCGACTTATCTTCGCTGACCTCTGATAACTGTCTTGCATGTTCCAACAGGCTGTCTGTAAATAGGCCTTTGTTTGATTTATTGCCGTTAGTGTTTAACTTTAGTAGTAGTAATAATCCCCTCAATTGTTCTTCCCCCTTTGCTCAGTGGCTCCCCACCGTACAATGGACAGGTTGCACAAATGATCTTTTTTGACCCCATTTCCCCCCTTGTTTTTCCTATTTTTAATGAAATTAGGGTACGTCGTATGGGCCCACTCCCCTTGTCACCTGGGAAAGGCCATGGCATCCCACTGTTGGGCCTTTTTGGGACATAATCGAACAGAAACTAGTTGGTTGGGGCCTACCCCAATTGTTCCCAGTGGCAGCTGGTAGATGGAAATGAGACGGGCCAGCAGCCCTATTTTCAATCGTACGTCCCCACCTCCCATTTTATGCCAGTAACCGCGGCCGGAAAATTGGGTCCGGCGGCAACACTTATAACGGCAAAAACTTCTATCAGCCCCTTAAACACACATATCTATCCCACAGCCACATTAAGAAGTTAGTTTTTAAGGGAGGCTCGGCATGTCAGGACTCGACCTTTTCCCCTTGGTTCCTCAGACCCAGGCACTTTTGGCTGTGTGGCAAGGCAGCCTATGCGGTGCTTCCTCCAAATCCTAGAGGTGTATGTACCATTGGTTCTATTTTAATAAAAGGAGGTGGCATTTATGTTAAGACCTGGCAGCCCAGTTCAGCCGGGCGGGTTCGACGTTCTTGGGGATGGTGGGAGAGGGCAAAGGGTGCGTTGTCCTCTGTAGTATCTTCAGTGGTCTCATTTAACCCCGTGGGATATATGTTATTGCGTGAGCAAGTATTATTCCAATCGTTAGCTATAGAAACGCTAGCCAACACCACTGCAAAGGGCTTTAGCTTAGTTAATCAGCGATTAGGTGAATTAGCAGATTATTCTTTTCAGAATCGCTTAATGATACAATTTTTGTTGCAATCACGGGATTTTTGTGAAACCCTCATATCTATGTATCCACAGTTTAAAGATAAGTGCTGTATCTCTCTGTCTTCTATTTCTGGAAACTTAACTGAAGTGATTAATGACCTTCAGGCCTTGGGAACTGCTGTGCGTGAGTCCAGAGAGACCTTCCGCTTCTGGTCATGGCTGGAGTGGCTGGGCCTTGGAGCCTATAAGTCTTATTTTCAGGCCCTTTTTGTGTCGCTTGTGGTGGGCCTCTGCCTCCTCTGCCTCGGGTGTGCTTTTGTTAAGGCCTGTGTTCGGCGGATGGTGGGAAGTGCCCTTATTGCCTCGGCCACTGAGACGCGTCCGCTCGTAGGAGCGGACGCTGACTCGGACACTGAGGTTTAGGTATGTTGGGCGTTGTCGGCCGGAGCATGGGGGCATGTTAGACCCCCAAGTTTGGCCCCAGGGCCATACAACAAGTGCTTCGGCCTCCACCCCCCAACGGAATTTTCCCCCAGCCCCCAGAACTGCCACTGATCACATAGCTGCTCAGAAAGCAGAACTTGTAACAGGAAACAGCACCTTGCGGTCGGCCGACCTGAGGAGGGGAAGTTTCCCCCAGACGGTTGCTTCCTGAGTAGAGATGCTGGGGGCCGATTGCCTCCCTTGTATGGGCATGAGCCACTCGCGACCCTGCAATTGGCTTATTATAAATTATGACGAAAAATTCGTTATATATTGTTGGCCCCCCCCGGGGACGGGCAGAGAGAAATCGAATTCCCGTCGAACCGTATCCAGGCTTGATCAACCTGGAACTCTCTCTCCTGGCTCACGCGTTTCCCAGAGCCTGACTGCTTGCCGGCCGTAATGAAACTTTCGTGGTTTGTATGTGTAAGTAAGATTAGCTGTTAAGGATATCTGTATATCTGTATTGCTAGATAAGAGGCAGAGACTGGTTCCAGCCGCCCCAAGGCTCCTGCTAGGGAAACCCGTTGACCAGGAAACCTTGAACGCAAGGGGGACCAGTTGAGCCTCGCAATTTGTGTTTAATAAGATTAGTTGCTGCATTTATGATTACTAATAATACCAATATCACTTTTACTAACCCCTGGGACGACCTGAATAATTACTGGGACTTAGAAAAATACCAGGGCCAGCTTCTATTTGTAATTGTAGTGTTTGTGTTATTTGTTCTAGTATTATATTGTAAGCCCAAGCTGTAACTAATTGTGTTATCCCTTATTCTTATCTGTGACTCATTTAATAAATCCTTAATCTTTAACACTACGACTGATTGCTTGCGTTATCCCCGTCACTACCCTTGGGCACTTGTCACCCCCCCCCCAGGGCATCCAGTGATCGAACCTCCGCCCTATTCCAACGCTCATTACCCGGTAGATAACGGGCACCTGGTGGCCATATCGGTGGAGCGAGGGGCGAGAGCAATCTGTAATCAACACTCAGGAGAGTGATGTCGTTCATGGTAACCTGGTTGAAATTCCAGAATTTAATTAAGGGGACAGAGATGGCCATTCCTACTGGGCTGTTTGCCTGTTGCTTAAAAGAAATCCTTCCTTGCAGGTAGCCAAGCAGGGGGACGGGTGATTGGTGCTGAGCTTTTTCGTGTTTTGGTAGCAGGGATCTTCCATTACCAGCCACGCGGTAGGGGTGGGTGTTTAGCAGTGATCTTCCATGATACCAGCCACGCAGTGGGAGAAGGCGTAAAGCAATCATCCCAGAGAATTGGATGGGGGTGTGTGGTTTCTGCTGCTGCAAATTAACACGAAAGCAGCAGCACTGAACGGGCTTTGCTTGCTATTTGTTAAAGGAGGGCGCTGGATATATGAAGGCTGCAGAAGACAATGGCTTACCATGGCTGCATGCAAGCCGAATTCTGCTGCCTGGACCTGAGTCTGTGAGATCTCAGAGCCACAGGCACTCAATATTAAGATGCAAAATGCGACCTTGTAGTCAAATCACATGTGCTATGTAAGTTGAATAGTGTTGTTCACCATGAAAGAATATAAGCATTGTTCTGTAAAATGTATCTTTTTAAATACTTCTCTCCCTTTTTTCCCTCCCTCACGCGGCTGCAAAGCCTCCCTACTCCATCCCGAAGGCTATCTCAAATAAGATGGCGAAAAAAAAAGATGCGAGACGAAATGTTCTCAGAAATCATGGAAGTGACCCGCAATGAAAGAGCTCATCTGAATGAATGGAAGGATGTGGTATCAAATTACAGGAAAGATTCCAGTGAACGTAAAGACAGGAGGGACACTCGAGATGAGAGGTGGCAGCAGGAAGATCAGACGTGTAGGCAGGAAGATCAGCGGTGGCGGGATGCAACTCTGGGGCTACTGCGTGATCAAACTGACATGCTCCAGCGTCTGGTGGAGCTTCAGGAACAGCAGCAGGATCACAGAGTGCTGCTGCAGCCCCTGTATAACCACCGTCACCCCTCACCATGTTCCACATGCTCCTTATCCAGACATGTAAGAATGCTGGGGGAGGCTCCGTGCACCTGCCCACTCCAGCCCTGTGGACAGCCCAACCAAAAGGCTGTCATTACTTTGAAATTTTTTAGTGGCCTTTTCCTTCCCTCCTGTCCTCCTCCCAAACCACACCCAGGCTTCCTTGTCAGTTCTCTCCCTCTTTTTATAATAAATTAGTAAAAAATACATGATTTTTAAACAACAGTGACTTTATTTCCTTAAGCAAGCTATAATCGAAGGGGGAGGTGAGTTGTTTACAGGGAATGAGTCAATCAAGGGGGAGGTTCATCAAGGGGAAACAAACACAACAATCACACCGTACCCTGGCCCATGATGAAACTCGTTTTCAAAGCTTCTCTGATGCGCACCGCTTCCTGGTGTGCTCTTCTAATCGCCCTGGTGTCTGGCTGCGCGTAATCAGCGGCCAGGTGATTTGCCTCAGCCTCCCACCCCACCATAAAGGTCTCCCCCTTACTCTCACAGAGATTGTGGCGCACACAGCAAGCAGCAATAACAATGGGGACATTGGTTTGGCTGAGGTCTGAGCGAGTCAGTAATGCGCGCCAGCATGCCTTTAAACAGCCAAATGCACATTCTACCACCATTCTGCACACTTGCTCAGCCTGTAGTTGAACAGCTCCTGACTACTGTCCAGGCTGCCTGTGTATGGATTCATGAGCCATGGCATCAAGGGGTAGGCTGGGTCCCCCAGGATAACTACAGGCATTTCAACATCCCCAACTGTTATTTTCTGGTCTGGGAAGTAATTCCCTTGCTGCAGACGTTGAAACAGAGTAGCGTTCCTGAAGATGCGGGCGTCATGAACCCTTCCTGGCCATCTCACGTGGATGTTAGTGAAACATCCCTTGTGATCCACCAGTGCTTGCAGCACCATTGAAAAGTATCTGTCATGGTATAATTCCCCACTCTGAACCTTAGCATCCAAAAGATGGGGTACCAGCATGAATTCCTCTAAGCTCAATTACCAGCTTAGTACTTGTAGCGCTGCCACCAACCAGGAATTCCAGTGCCTGGTACACTCTGGTCCCCCCAAAACCTTGCCCGGGGACCCCCAAGACTCAGTCCCTCTGGATCTTAACACAAGGAAAGTAAACCCTTTCCCTCACCGTTGCCTCTCCCAGGCTTCCCCTCCCTGGGTACCCTGGAAGATTACTGTGATTCAAACTCCCGGAATCTTAAAACAGAGAGGAAAATCCACCTTCCTCTCTCCTTCTCTCTCCCCCTCCCAGACTTTCCCTGAGAGAGAAAGTAATCCTAACCCAGAGAGAAAATTAACCTCTCTCTTCCTCTTCCCTCCTTTCTCCCCACCAATTCCCTGGTGGATCCAGACCCAGTCCCCTGGGGTCTCACCAGAATAAAAAAAAATCAGCTTCTTAAACAAGAAAAACTTTTAATTAAAGAAAGAAAATACAGTAAAAATTATCTTCGTAAATTTAAGATGGAATATGTTACACGGTCTTTCAGCTATAGACACTGGGAATACCCTCCCAGCCTAAGTATACAAGTACAAATTAAAATCCTTTTAGCAAAATACCAATTTGAACTCCTTCCAGCCAAATACACATTTGAACTCCTCCCAGCCAAATACACATTTGCAAATAAAGAAAACAAACATAAGCCTAACTCGCCTTATCACCTAGTACTTACTATTTTGATTCTATAAGAACCTGTATCAGGGAGATTGGAGAGAAACCTGGTTGCACGTCTGGTCACTCTCAGAACCCAGAGAGAACAACAACCAAAATCTAACAGCATACACAAAAACTTCCCTCCCTCAAGATTTGAAAGTATCCTTCCCCTGATTGGTCCTCTGGTCAGGTGACAGCCAGGCTCACTGAACTTGTAAACCCTTTGAAGTCAAAAGAGACATGAAGTACTCCTATTCTGTTAACCCTTAACTATTTGTTTATGACAGTACCCCTTGTGGTTTACATACTGGGTGCCCTGGTGCTCCGGTGCCAATATAGGGATATATGTTCCATCTATCACCCCACCACAGTTAGGGAATCCCATTGCAGCAAAGCCATCTACTATGACCTGCACATTTCCCAGAGTAACAACCTTTCATAGCAGCAGCTTAATGATTGCTTTGGCTACTTGCATCACAGCGGCCCCCACAGTAGATTTTCCCACTCCAAATGTATTCCCGACTGACCGGTAGCTGTCTGGCGTTGCAAGCTTCCAAAGGGTTATTGCCACTCGCTTCTCAACTGTGAGGGCTGCTCTCATCTTGGTATTATGGCGTTTCAGGGCAGGGGAAAGCAAGTCACAAAGTTCCATGAAAGTGCCCTTACGCATGCGAAAGTTTCGCAGCCACTGAGAATCATCCCAAACCTGCAAAACTATGCGGTCCCACCAGTCTGTGCTTGTTTCCCAGGCCCAAAATCGGCGTTCAATGGCTAGAACCTGCCCCATTACCAGCAGGATCTCCAAAGCGCAGGGGCCCACGGTTTGAGAGAATTCTGTGTCCATGTCCTCATCACTCTCGTTGCCGCTCTGCCGTAGCCGCCGCCTCCTCGCCTGGTTTTACAGGTCCTGGTTCAGCATGGACTGCATGAGAATGCGCGAGGTGTTTACGACGTCCATGATTGCTGTCTTGAGCTAAGCAGGGTCCATGCTTGCTGTGCTATGGCGTTTGCACAGTTCACCCAGGAAAAAAGGCTCGAAACGGTTGTCTGCTGCTTTCATGGAGGGAGGGGTGAGGCTGTACCCAGAATCACCCGCAACAATGTTTTATTCCCCATCAGGCACTGGAATCTCAACCCAGAATTCTAAGGGCAGGGGAGACTGCGAGAACTATGGGATAGCTACCAACAGTGCAACGCTCCGGAAATCGACGCCAGTCTCGATACATGGATGCACACTGCCGAATTAATGTGCTTAGTGTGGCCGCATGCACTCGATTTTACACAATCTGTTTTAAAAAAACCGTTTCTGTAAAATCGGTATAATCCCATAGCATAGACATACCCCCAGTAATGTTTCAATGCCTCAATCTTGACTATTTGAAATGGCAGCACAATGCACAGCTACCACACAATAGGCTCATTAAGCCAAAACCCTGCATTCAGTACAAATATGGGACCCAGTCCAGCAAGCCCTTGCTCATGTGAGGAGTCTTACTCCCTTCAATGTAAGCCTGTGTGAATAAGAACTACTTTCATAATACTCCTCGTCCATTTGATCCAAGATGTGTAATTCACATTTCAACATGCGTATTTGGGCTGACTTCAGAATGGATCATTAATGTTTTGAGTGTCACTTTTACCATTTGGATAACATGATGACTATGTTCATTGGGAAGAACAGTGTATACAATGGAGTGCAGTGTCAATTTAATTAGATAAAAGTTAGTGTATTAGTTAGAACATTCATAGAATCATAAAATATCAGGGTTGGAAGGGACCTCAGGAGGTCATCTAGTCCAACCCCCTGCCCAAAGCAGGACCAATCCCCAACTAAATCATCCCAGCCAGGGCTTTGTCAAGCCTGACCTTAAAAACCTCTAAGGAAGGAGATTCTACCACCTCCCTAGGTAAACCAAGGATTCCACCACCTCCCTAGGTAACGTTAGCACTATATAGAACATAAGTGTATGTTAAGTAAGATACTGCAATCAGATTTAACATTGCAGATCTCAAAAATTTGGTTTGCTGAAGTACTATATGCATTTAAGAGCTTTCAGCAGCCTCTATACTGCTATAGCTCTATGCAGAATATGCTTCTTAATCTTTAGGTGGAAAAGTACTGAACTATACAATGAACCAAAGTTTGTATAAACAGTCTAATACATTCAAACCTAAGTCTTTAAAGATACAATATTTCACTTACGCTGTGCAACCTAACATTTCCAGTTTTGTTATATAAAATGTGCTGACGCTTACACAGTCAATGTAAGTACAAAGCACAATACAAAGAAGATGTTAGGGCAGTCATCTCCAAGCCAGAGGAATGTTTGGGGGGATGGGGTGGGGCGCACAGCAGGGCCTCAGCTAGCTCCCACAGGAAAGGGCAGAGGGGGAAGGAGTGCAACGCTTCCAGCCCTGCTTCACCTCCAGACCAGCTCCACCTCCAGGCTCAGCTCTGCCACCAAGCCAGATATGTCCCCAGCACCATTCCACCGCCAACCCCACTCCACCCCCAGCTCAGCTTTGCCTTCATTCCATCTTTGCCCCCAGACCAGCTCTACTGCTAACCCCAGCTCCTCCCCTAAGCCCAAGTGCCACTGCTGGGGAAGCCTTGACTGTACAGTAATGGAGGGTGGGCATGTACAGAGTCTGTTAATGGTAAGGGCGGCGCGACTGGAAAAGTTTACACATCACTGTGTTAGGGCATCAAGAATTAAACAGGTGGAAATTTCTGTTATTTTCACATTGATTACGGTAAGAAGAAGAATTAGTTCCTAAACATTAATCTATCTTTTATTTTTGCCTAGAACTCAACCAGTTTGTTTCCAGATTACTTCTGTACTGTGATCTCTTGAAAATATTCTAAAAAAGAAAGTTAGGAAAGACTAGAATAAAGAGATGAAAAAAGTAACGCTCAATCAAACATATATTCTGATATTTGACTACAAGATGGTGTTTTAACTAAAATTTGAATTCTATAATTTAGAAATGTTTTATATATATTAAATCTGAAAACAAATATTTTGGAAGCATATTTGCTTTCCAGGAAAATTAAAACATCTATCAAAGAAAACAGTGTTATTCTCAGTGCACGATCGCAAATACCATGGACCTGCAATAGAGAACAGTTTAAAGGAAATCACATATTTTACAAATGCTCACAGTATAATTATGTTTTATAGTGTTATGTTGTGCAGTGCTATGAAAATGTGCTGAAACTGAAAGGACTTGGTGTCAAAGGAAAATGTCCAAGAAGATGTACACAGTCATTTAGTTATACGGGTCTGTTACAAAGCCCATTGAAATCAATGGGAGTCTTTCCATTGACCTCAATGGGCTTTGGATCAGGTTCATGATCGATAGTTTGGTTAATGAAGCTTATCATATGGAATAACTACAATGCTAGTATGGTTATATTTTCAACATGTAACACAAATAAAACAGGATCATAATCGTATTGTCAATAGGTTATGCTGTAGTTTACTTTTGATCAGAACTTCAGCACTATTGCAATAGACAAAAACTTTTCGATATGACTTACCTATACCGATATTAATTAATGCCAAGTCTTTAAAGACATTTGGACACCAAATACATCACAGAAGCTGCTCAGATCTACTTATATTTAACACGTTATTTTTACTTCTTCTGGTTATATTATGTGATTACCATTTGAGCACCTAATCCATTCAGCATTTTGCATTACTCTCAAACCCTTTTGAATTTCCAACACTATCAAAAACAACTTAATACAAGAATGGCTTTTTAAAAGACAGTTGACTGCTATAATGTAAGTGCTAGGATATCTTTTCCAGAAATGACATTTATACTGGCTTATGCAAGAGTTTTAACCTATTGCGACAGAACGGACTAGACTGATGATGTCTATTACCAGGTTCTTGTAAATTTGAATAGCAATACTCCACTACTGGCTCTGTACTGAGTAACATTGATTATTTTAACAGATCCCATAGCTCACATTTCAGTCAGGGCAGTTGTTAATCACTGATTCAACAAAAAAAGAACCAGACCCTATTCAATCAAAGACAGGCAATGACAAAGACATACAGGTTATTCTTTCCAGTGATTCACCACGTGGTTTGACAGCTCATGGAAACCCTCAGTGAAATTTCTTGTTAATAACACACGTAACATATTATTTTCTTAACTTGTGTGTGTGACAGGACATGACTAACTACACCTCCTCATTCTGGGTCATACCCTAGCTTTTTGAGGAGAAAAAGTTGCACATAAAAAACACTATCATCTTTCCACAAGGTACAGAGAAGCACATCCTAGACTTTTTTTTTTTTTTTGGCATGTGCTTCAGTTGTCAGGGAGGTGGCTCTTAGGACAGCTTCTTCACTGCTTACTGTTATCCAACCATGGTCAACATTCCTTTGCATCCTGATGGCTCCCCCGGTAAAATATGCCTTGTTCTTCCCTTCTTGTGTCCAACCTGTAATCACTGTCTCGGCTGTCCTTACACCAACCTTGTCCATTTGAACATATGAAAATAGCATTACGGGCAAGAAAACTAAGTTTCATGGAAATACCATGGTCCCAGTAGGTATTATTTCATGATGGCTCATTCCAGACAACATTCAAAACCATAATGTATCACAATGATAAATCTATCATTCTAACTGATTTTTTCCATCTCTGATTTATCTGATTATATTAGGTTATGAAAGCACCATCACTTGGGACACTTAAAACTAGACTCAATGGAGCACTAGTAAATTGCTGTAGGAAACAATCCACCACTGGCAGAGGGATGGAAAAAATAAGGTCTTTTCCATTTCTATGAGTAGGAGCAGAGAAGAGGTGCCCTGTGAAAAACTATGAAAAAAGTGAGGCTCCCACTCATCATATACTTAAGCTGCCTCAGCGATGTCATCTTGAGGTTCCTTCCAGACGTATGTTTCTATAACCACACTGCACTCTTCCCCAGAGTGATTAGAATGCTTGTAATGATCTCCAGGAAAAGGTGGGGTTTGACACTGTCCATATCCCTCAGCATGCCAGGTGATGGCTGATCATGTCCCCCAAATCCAGGTGATGGTTGAAGAACTGAATACGGACAAAGCAGACACGTGTTCAGAGAAGATTCTCCTGCCTAGGCAGCTGTATAACTGCTGGGGTAGATTTAATTGTATTAAATAGCTTCTAGTACATTTCCCTGTCCATGAGGATTTCTTTCTTTAGCACTAGTTTTTTGTTCAGTATAGTTTTAAATATTCCAAGTGACGAGGCTTCCACAACTTCCCTTGGGAAATTATATTCAACAGGGTAAGAGAAAGCAGTATCAGGAATTTATTTTTCTTACTTAATTCAACTCCCATTTTCTTGCTTTCTTAATTTATCCCATTAGGCCTTGTTGTATTCCTTTTTTTTTTGGTCTGCTAGTGAACTCTGTTTTCTTAGTGTAGCTGCAGAGTATTATGTCTTTATTGCACTTGGCTAACCAATATGTGTTCAGCTGTTCTAATCTTTCCTCATAAATCTGCCCCTCCTGCCTGCTACCCAGTTTTGTTGCTCTAAGCTGAATGCCTTCCAAATTGTCAATATTTTTCTAATAATAAGATGCTTGCCTGAATAGAATATTCCAAACGTGGTTTCACTAGAGCTGTAGCCAAGGAGACCATTGTCTTCTTTGTGTAACCCATATTTGCATTTTCTGGCCTTGTTTGATGTCATGCTCTATTGCAAACTCATGTCTAATTTGCCAGCCATTCTCACACCCTCTCTTTCACCATCACTACACCATAGGTTTCTTCTTCCCTTTAAATGTGTATGTTTTGGATTATTCTCCTGTATTATCTTGCATTTTTCCTAGTTAATTCTCTCTTTTAAAAAAATGTTCTGCCTATGTTTCTAATCACTCCCTCAGCCCCCTTTTATTACAACTTTTCTATCCTGACTGGTATTTACAATTCCAGCTCAGTATCATCTGCAAACTTCATTAATGTGTTATTTATTCCATATTATAGGATGATTAGTACAGATAGTAAATGTTTTGTCAGCATTTTATTTGGCTCTCTCTTTATTTTAGCTGGTTATACTGTGCCTTCTATACCAGCTAGAATAAATTGACAGTCTGTACTAATTTGACATTTTTTCTGCAGTACCACTTTGTCACAGTTTTCACCAGAGGACTCTCTAGTCCAGTGGAAACTGCAGAATCTGCTCACAACCAGCACTTGAATTTCAAACATATACAGCCCCTGACTTGAGAGGAAAAGGCAGACAGGCAGAATCACCAAGACCTACTGAGACCTACATTCACTCGTCTAACTATAAAGTTTTAGAAAAGCTATACTGTATATTTTTACAGTATCTATATTTAAGGCTATGATTTAGTCACAGGTGTTTTTAGTAAAAGTCATGGGCAGGTCATGGGCAATAAACAAAAATTCACAGCCCATGACCTGTTCATGACTTATACTATAAATATCCCTGACTAAATGTGGAGCAGGGGGACCTGCTGAGGAGGAGAGCCCCAGGGCCAGCTTCATACAGAGCCCTCCTGCAAGTCCTAGTACAGGGAGCGTGCTAGGGGAAGGGATAGGCAGAAGTGAGTTGAGGTGGGAGCTGGACTAGCCATGGAACCTAGATTCCGGACTGCTCACACTGAGGGCGATTTTAGCCCCTGCCGCAACTTGGAAAGTTTCCTTTTCACCCACCTGACTGTCTTCAGTGTTCCACCTTTGTGGATCAACCACTCCAAATCTACTTTGAGGCTGAAATATATAATTTGCAAAAGTACTATTTTTGCTTTCTCCTGTGCTCTGGGTTGCTAATCTTGCCCACCTACTTCCTTAATATGTATGAAGAACTGGGCACAGGAGTGCACAGGATGCTGCAAGTGTCACAATATTTTTTCAAGGGATGTTTTGTAAGGTGAAACAAGTGCTCTTTCATGACCACACAGCCTGCCTTCCTATTAATGTCTCAAAATCCCACATCTCAGATTATGTAATATTTACCATTAGCCCATTACTCCTGTACAAGATTTATAGTCATTCTGTAATTTCTGCTTTTCTGCACAAATAATAAATGAAAGTATTTCTTTAAGTGTCCATTTCCTCATCACTAGAAGACCTCATACTTGATGCAACATATTACAATCTTTCCCAAGTCTGTTAGACTCATTAAAGCTAACAGCTTTTATACTTTTCAGTGGACAGGCTCATAAAAGCATTTGCACTCTCTATTATGATCATATTTTAAAAAATCACAACTTTAATGCAGAAAAATCTCACGCTGAATATACAAGACAAAATTATGAAACACTACAATTGTAAATGTTGCCAAAAGGTCTAAAAAATCCAGGTACTAGCAGCCAAAATAGAAAGTACACAAAAGAAGAAAAAAAAGAAAGAAATTCCACCAGTGAAGAACGGTGAGGTGCATACGGCTGATTTAAGTAATGTTTTACATTTATCAAGACGGATGTACTTTCGTGTATTGACATCTCCTCTTTCATCCAGGAATTTAGAGCTCCTATGAGTGTTGCATCATTAACATGCTGTATTATTCAATAATGTAGTATACAAGGGCCCTAGATAATGAATGACAAATGGGGTGTGTTGGAAAGTGCAATTTGCAGGATTTTTCTTTAAAGATGGAAGGTCTCAGCTGATAGTAGGGTTCTTTACACAGAAATGATGCAATACACACCATTTTACTTCTTGACTTGGTTTGGTGCTTTTATTGTATCTGTATATATAATTTAAGAAACTGCTTTCAGAACTCTCCTTCTACTAAAAAAAAGCATCAATCACCACACAGGTTTAAATTCTGTCCTCAGACATACCTGTGCAATGCCCATGGAAATCAACAAATGTGGTGCACACATACTGGAACAGAATTTGGCAATATATATACACTTTGGGGACAGGGAGGAAATTAAGTAGTCATAAGCAAGACATTTGTTTTATCATCATCCACTATTCCTCTTACTTGTTAGGGTCCCTGTTTCCCTAAATATCACAAATCCACACTAGTTTATAAGAACAATATTTATTCGAAAGCATATTGTTGAAAAGCATAAGTCTCCATCTCCCAAAAGTACACACTTGTTCTATACTTATTATTCGATTTCCAGGAACACTAACAATGTATTAGGCACTGTTCACATATAGGGAATGATACAGTCCCTGCCGCGAGGTGTTTACAATCTCAGGGCTCAGCCCTGCAAATGGCTCAGTGTGGGATGGCCCTTGTGCCCACACAGACCCAGACCATCTTCAGGAACATGCCCACAGAGAACCAGGTACCAGATAAGATCCAAGACAACAAGGCAGATATAAAGGGTAGAGGAGAGGGATAAACAGGATGGATTTCTACCTTGATGCTTACAACAATGAATTAGCACATTTATGTAATTAATTTCTCATAAGCATTATGTTGAAGGAGGACTTGCACTTGTCCAGGCAGTTCAGCGAGTTGGACTGTGGTATAGTCTCGCAAGAGATGTGGTAGAAGCCCCATCTCAGGAGACTAAACTCCACAAAAACAATACAAAGAGTAGGAAATACTCCTTCTTTGCTAGATAGATGGTCATGCTGCACTGAAGTCAAAGGCAAAGCTCCTACTGAACAATAACAGAAGGAGTACTAAGTGCTAGGTGACTGAACAGCTCTTTCATCTGTATTTTATAATTCTATGACTTTTTATCCATGAAACCAGCAAAATGATTCCATCTGTCATCAAGCTTATCACCTTTATTCAGTACTCTGAGACCATGTCATCCTCTCCTACTTTGTACCCTGCTGCAGCAAAGAGAACCCTTCAGCCTCTTAAACACAGAATTTACTCACAATTGTTAACACTAATTGTAACCATGTTTTGTGATCTCAATAGTTTAATGTAGCGGGCACATCATCAAACACATGAAAGGCAGGGATAGCTTTTACACACTATTTTCAAGATTCCTTTCATTTTACTCATAACGTTACCCCAAAGTATTTGATATTTGCATAATCCTAACTGAGGGCCAAATTCTGAGTTCCCTAATTGAGTCGATGAGAGTTCTGCCTCACTAAGGACTTTAGGATTTGGCCTCACTTTAAATAATAATTATTATTATTGCAGTAGTGGCTAGGAGCCCTAGTCATGAACCAGGCCTCTATGGAGCTATGCTCAATACAAACACAGAACAAAAGGACAGTCCAGGCCAGAAAGATCTTACAACAATCTAAGGAAAAGTCCCTTCCAAAATGATTTTATTCTAGTATGCACTATCCATAAAGTCCAATACAACTGATGAAATACTGAAAAATTTACACATACACATGGAATGTTTTACTTCTTGTATATTTTTTCTGCAGATTTGAGATTCATAAATATATTGGAGACTAAAATTCTCTCTTTGGGCAATGCAAAGGTGCAAGATTTGCAAGAGTGACTCAGAGGATAAAGGATATCTCTATATATCCCATTACCAATACCTGACATCATCATGTTCCCCCGATAATGTTTTGAACCTTTCACTGCTCTATTATTAATTATTTGTATTACAATAGGCCCTAGAGGTCACAGTGAGATCAATGCTCCATTGTATTAGGCAATGTACAAACATATGGTACGAAACAATCCTTGCCTATCAAAATTTACTTCATTTTTCTATTGTGCCGCTGTAACTGAAGAAGTATATACACCTCTACCTCGATATAATGCTGTCTTTGGGAGCCAAAAAAGCTTACTGTGTTATAGATAAAACCGTGTTATATTGAACTTGCTTTGATCCACCGGAGTGCACAGCCCCGCCGCCCCAGAGCACTGCTTTACCATGTTATATCTGAATTCATGTTATATCGGGTGGCATTCTATCGAGGTAGTGGTGTATTTAATAATCTTAAACTGAAGACTATCTTGCGCTGATCATTTTCTCCTCATATTGCTTTTCTCAGAAATCTTGGTCTGTACTAACTCATCTGCTTAGGGACCTTAGAAGGTTTAGTATAGCTGGCAATGTCTTTGTGAAAGTACAATGCAATGAAGTATAGTAGATGCTGTCCTAAGTTTTTGCTGCCCTCTTCTGTAGAAATAAATGTATATCAGCTGAAGAAAGTCATTTCCAAACCTAGTTAACTGTTAAAATAAAGACCTGTAATTTCATCTCTCTTACTTCCAATGCCCTTAAACAAGTTGTACAAATACTTTATTAGTATGCATTCCCTCCACTATTTTGAAGAGTAGTGTGTCCCACTGCACACCTTAGAGCTAGTTGAAGCCAACAGGACTACTACTGACAGTGTTATTATTAGACAATATTATTATTACAATCATAACATTAAGAATATGCCTAAATGTTTGCAGGATTCGGTCTTAGGGGCAGTGCATAGCATATATATAGCGCTTTTGGATCTCTTGAGATAAATGCAATAATAATCATCACCACCAACTGTGTTTAGAATGTGAAAAAATGTCTCAGTAGCAAAATATTTAATTTTACTTGACATATACATTAAATATACTTCAGTCACCCACTTTTTTATTTAAATCACATCTTGAAAATATTTTACATGATAATGCTGTTTTAAGCTTTTAAAAAAATTACTTTAATGCACAGCACTAGCAAATATACATAAAGGAATAATTCTGCACTGGTATTGGGACAGACTAAATTACCTGTAATAATCAATGTTTTCTATTTTTATTTCTTTATTGTTTTAACTGTTGTCACTGAGAAAGAATACCCTTAAATCATTTTCAGATGTGCAGTTTCTACGGGCTTCTACATCTAATGTAAATAAGACTCTGAGATGCATTAGAAAGTTGGACAGTGAATTGAGATGTACCATTCCCTCAGAGAAAGGCACAATCCACACTGCTGAAAGGCAGGGCAAAGCAGACCAAAACTCCAATTTAAAACTATTACTCCTTGTTATGGAAAGGCAAGCCTCACAGACATGCATCTATTCACAACCCTGCTTCAGAAGAGGCGGCATGCCTCTGTGATGATAAAGTCTACAAACCCCTTGCAGTTCTACTTCATCAGGATACTCAAAATACAACCACCACTAGAAAAACAGTATATCAATAAGGCTACGTCTACACTACAGGATAAATTCGAATTAGCTTAAACCGATTTTATAAAACAGATATTATAAAGTCGATTGTGCGCGTCCACACTAGGCACATTAATTCGGTGGTGTGCATCCATGGTCCGAGGCTAGCGTCGATTTCTGGAGCAGTGCACTGTGGGTAGCTACTGTAAAATAATGAGGCCAAGAAGGTCGATTTGCATCCACACTAACCCTAATCCAATATAGTAATATCGATTTTAGCATTACTCCTCTCGTTTTGTAGAAGTACAGAAATCGATTTAAAGAGCCCTTTAAATCGATATAAAGAGCAGTGTAGTGTGGATGGGTGCAGCGTTAAATCGATTTAATGCTGTTAAAATCGGTTTAACAGCGTAGTGTAGACCAGGCCTAATTCTGGGCATGCAGGAGCGCCACGTTAGAAAATGGCCTTGATAGCATTAATTTCTGCACATCTCATTGTGACCCCACTTCATTTTTCTGCATTTCTTTTGCCATTCTCTCCAGGGAAGTCCTCCTTTTGTGCACAGCAGCTTTGACACATGTGGTCTGAAGGTCCCTGGTTGAGACAGTGTGGGGATAGTGCTATCTGGTAGAACTGGAAGAAATTTTTCAGACAAATAGTTTATTGGTCCAAAAATACAGTTTTGGAATGACCGAAACTATTTGTGAATTTGGCAAATAGTTTCAGCCAGAAAAAAAAGTTCAAAAAAGTCAGAACATTTTGTTCCAACTAGGGCTGTCAATTAATCACAGTTAATGCATGCGATTAATGCAAAACAAATTAACTAGATTTAAAAAAAAGTCATGATTAATCAAAGTTTTAACCATTCTGTTAAACAACAGAATACCAATTTTAATTTATTATAAATATTTTGGATATTTTTCATTTTCAAATTTATTGATTTCAATTACAACACAGAATACAAAGTGTACAGTGATCCCTTTACATGATTATTTTTATTACAACTATTTGCACTGTAAAAAAGATAAACAAAAGAAGTAGTATTTTTCAGTTCACCTCCTACAAGTCCACTCGGTCCTACTTCTTGTTCAGCCAATCACTAAAGACAAGCAAGTTTCTTTACATTTATGGGAAATAATGCTGCCCACTTCTTATTTACAATGTCTCCTGAAAGTGAGAACAGGTGTTTGCATGGCACTATTGTAGTCTGCGTTGCAAGATATTTACAAGCCAGACATGCAAAACATTCATATGCCCCCTCATACTTCGCCTTGTAGGCTCTGAAGTTTTACATTGTTTTGCTTTTCAGTGCAGTTATGTAAAAAAAAAAATTCTATAATAATAAATTGTACTTTCACGATAAAGAGATTGCACTACAGTACTTGTAAGAGATTAATTGAAAAATACTATTTACATTTGTTTATCTTTTTTCACAGTGCAAATATTTGTAATAAAAATAATATAAAGTGAGCACTGTACACTTGGTATTCTGTAATTGAAATCAGTATATTTGAAAATGTAGAAAAACATCCAAGAATATTTATAATGATTTCAATTGGTATTCTCTTATTGTTTAACAGTGTGATTAAAACGGCAATTAATCATGATTAATTCTTTAATCTTGCATTAATTGCATTTTATTAATCATTTGACAGCCCTAGTTTCAACATTTTCTGAATGAAACATTCAACTTTTCATTTTGCACCAATATTTTATTACAATATTTAACAAGTTTTATTTTTTAAAAGGTAAAAAAAAAACCCACAAAATCTAAACAAACAGAAACAAATATTTTTCCAATTGAACAATACATCGAACTGAAAAATCAGTTATTCACTCAGTTCTACTATATGTTTTTTTCAGACTTGTTTGTTTTTTACTGGCATCCACATGATTCCCTCTGTGTCATGTAAAGCATAGGGCTCTACAATTCTTTGAATATTTGCATACTAATATTTTCAGAAATTCTTCTCCTTTTTTTCATCCCAGAGCATCTTTGCAGACATGAGGAGTGTATCATCACCATTCATTCCTGCCCATGGCCTGCTCCTCCATTAAGCCCAATTTTCAGAAATACTAGTGGTTTAATTCTGACAAAGGGTAGCAAATTTTTTTTCTAAGACTAATCGATAATTTTAATCAAGGATTTGAAACATATTGCATCTTTTTCATTAGGAATGAATAGGATGCAGTGTACCACAGTGTTAACCTTAAGGAACTACTACTATACTGTAACACAAGGCAGCTTTGCTAAATATCAGTCCTCCTCCTGTTCCCAGATTCAAGCTTCCCAGCGCAATTTACAAGACCAAACAAAAGCCAGTGCACTCTAATATTATACTTAAACATCTGCATGGGTTTATTTTCGTCTGGACTAAAAAATACCCCCAATGTTTATATTATTGATTTCTCAATATTTTAATATTCACTAAAAAGCACAACAGCTGAGGGCCTGTGATATTATTGATTTCTCAATATTTTAATATTCACTAAAAAGCACAACAGCTGAGGGCCTGTGATATTATTGATTTCTCAATATTTTAATATTCACTAAAAAGCACAACAGCTGAGGGCCTGTGTTCTGGAGGACTTTCAGTCTCCTGCTCTGGATTAGATAATGAGAGTTTTCTGTCCAATGATGGCTGGTTAAATGAATTTTCCTTATCATTCAATCTGCACCAGAGCCAATGCGTTGTAATAGAGATTTCATGCCCAGCTGTGAAGGACAACACTCACTCCAAGTGCCACCTAACTGTCAGGTAGGGGTGCAGCACGTTGTCTTCCTCCAGGACATCTCCCCTTTTCACTATTGCTCCGTTCTGTGGTGGTGTATCCCATTTTTTTGCAATTCAGCTCTTGGGCTGGGTCACACATTCCAGTCCACCCCTTTTGGGGTATAAAAGTCCAATAACAATGGGGACATTTTCAGATGCCTGCAAGGGCTTCAGGGCTTTCTCCTTAGATAGGGGGCTTGGAGCCTGGACGCCTGTAAGTTCAGGGCCTTCCCCAAGTAGGACCCCACCAACGGACAGGCTCCTATTGTTATTCCATCTTTAGGGACAACAGTAGGGGAGTCCAGGTCCACTCTCTCCACCAGCCTCTGATCCAGAGTCCAATGATGGGCAGCTAGGTCCTGCACCTTGGGGTTCTATGCAGCTGCCTCCCTAGAACACTTCCTACCACAGCCCCCTTTTTCCACAGGGTAAATTAAAGTACTGAACACCTGAAGACAAAATAAAGTTTCTGACCTTCAAAAACAATCACCAGTCCCTCCTTTGAAGGTTCGGTCAGCTCAGTATTTCCAGGCCTCAGGAAACAAGAGCTCCTTGGGTGCTCCTTCCCAAGAACTCAGAGCACAGTTCTGCTCCCTTCCACTGTCCACCTGCCTCTGAACTGCTCTGATTCCCTTTTTAAGCTCCACTTCCAGCTTGTGCAGGGTTTGCAGTTGCAAGTACAGTCTGACTTCCTGCACATCACAGGCCACAGAATCTCACCCACCAGCTCCTACAATAGGCACATAACCTCTGGTTGAGCTACCGAAGTCCTCAAATCTTGATTTAAATACTTCAAATTATATTTACTCTAGTTCAAACCAGCAAGTGATCCAGGCCCCATGCTGCAGAGGAAGGCAACTCCTCCCCCACCCCACGGTCTCCGCCAATCTGAGGGGGGAAATTCCTTCCTGACCCCAAATATCGCTGCCAGTTAGATCCTGAGCATGTGAGAGCCACCAATCAGACATCTGGGAAAGAATTCTCTGTAATAACTCAGAGCCCTTCCCATCTAATATCCCATCTCTGCAAGTTGGAGATGGGCCATATGCCACAGTAGGCAACCTCATGATACCATCCCCTTTATAAACTTATCAAGCTCAGTGCCTCCACTGCTCCCCTTGGAAGGCTATTCCAGAATTCCACTCCTCTGATGCTTAGAAATCTTCATCTAATTTCAAGCCTAAACTTGCTGATGGCCAGTTTATATCCATTTCTTCTTGTGCAAACATCGGCCTTTGACAAATAGCTCCTCTCCCTCCCTGGTGTTTACACCTCTGGTGCATTTATAGAGAACAATCACATTTCTCCTCAGCTTATTTTTTTTTTAGGCCAAATGAGCCAAGATCCTTAAGTCTCCTTTCATAAGACAGGTTCTCCATTCCTCTGATCATCCTAGTAGCCCTTCTCTGTACCTGTTTCAGTTTGAATTCATCTTTCTTAAAAATGGAGACCAGAACTGTACAGGGTATTCAGTATGAGCTCTTACCAGTGTCTTGTACAATGGTAATATTCCCCTCTCTCTACTGGAAATACAACACTTGATGCATCCTAGAACTGCATTAGCCTTTCTCATAGCTGCATCACATTGGTGGGTCATAGTCATTCTGTGATCAATCAACACACCAAGATCTTTCTCTTCATCTGCCATTTCCAATTGATACGTCTCCAGCTTATAGCAAAAAAAAAATCCTGTTGTTAGTCCTTAAGTGCACGACCTTGCACTTTGCATTTTTAAATTTCATCCATTTCTATTACTCCAGTTTTAAAGGTCATCTAAATCTTCCTTTATGACATTCTGGTCCTCCTTTGTACTGGTAATACCTCCCAAATTTCTGTCATTCACAAATTTTATTAGTACACTCCCACTTTTTGTGCCAAGAACATTAATGAAAATGTTAAATAAGATTGGTCCCAAGATTGACCTTTGATGAACTCCACTAATAAGCTCCCTCCAGCTTGATAGTTCACCTTTCAGCATGACCTGCTGTTGTCTTACCCACATTTTATTCTCATATTAATCCCCATCATCTCCAGTTTAACTAATAATTTTCCATATGGAACTGTGCCAAATGCATTACTGAAATCCAGGTAGAGCAGATCTCTACTGCATTTCCTTTGTCTAGAAAATCAGTTATCTTTTCAAAGGAAGAGATTAGGCTGGTCTGACACAATTCACCCTTTGTAAAGCCATGCTGTATTTTATCCTAATTACTGTTTACCTCTGTGTCTTTAATTACTCTCTCTTTCAAAATTTGTTTCAAGACCCTGCATACAATTCAGGTCAAATTGATGGGCCTATCGTTTCCTGGATAATTTTCTTTTCTTAAATATAGGTACCAGGGCTGTCCTTAGGATTTATGGGGCCCTACACAGTATTATTAAACTGGTGCCCTTATGCCTGACAGCAACCCGGGGGAGAAGGACAAGGCAGCAAAGGATACCAAGTCGTCCAGCTCGTCTCACGGCGTTGGAGAGTCACAGTTCCCCACAGAGACCCCCATACCTCTCCCTCAGGCAGAATGTGCAGCACCAGCGCATTCGGCTCTGTGAATATGGCCCCTGCCTAAAGAGACTGCTGTGCGTGCTGGGTGTGCGGGAGCCAACCCGCTCTTACCTGCTATCATGGGCAGTGGGTGAAGCTGCCGCTTGGGGAAGCTAGCTCCCTAGCCCACCTCTTCTGCCTGTGGACCCACCCACACTCCATTTCTGCTCCACCCCAGGTCCTGCTCCACTCTGCCCAGGCCCTACCCTCTTCCCACAGTCTCCCTCCTCTCTTCCCTCCCGCACCCTGCTCACCCCTTTCTAGCCAAATCCCTGAACCCAAATGAAGCAAATGACATTTGAAAAAAACACACTCTTGCAATTTCTTTCTAAAGAAAATGGTGCATGTTTTCCACTGCATGCCAAATGGTGAAGACTGGACATGCAGAAGATACCTAATTAAAAGCACTAAACTTGGGAGTAAAAAATGTCAGTTAGAGGATTTTTGAAATGCCCTGAAGTTTGTCAGAGATTTATTTGCAAAAACTTGTAGTAAGGGCGAGTCAGCTGTCTTGCTGAGTACAATATTAAATATTATGGAATACATGATGCAGCTCTTCTCTGTTTTACATTTTCTTAATCAGTATTTCTAGGCTGATTTTATATTTTAAATGTTCTCTTAAGCATTCCAGATTACTACATATTTAACTCACTGAGACAAAGACATTATTTTAAATTAATCAGTCGCAGAGGTTTAGTGTGTTCATAACAATGTTCATTGCTTTTAGAAAAGGGAACACTAAATTTACTTTGTTTCAGAGTGGTAGCCATGTTAGTCTGTATCAGCAAAAAGACCAGGAGTACTTGTGGCACCTTAGAGACTAACAAATTTATTTGAGCATAAGCTTTCACGGGCTAAAACCCATTTCATTGGATGCATGTAGTAGAAAATACAGTAGGAATATATATATATATACACAGAGAACACATGTTTATGAAATTTCATCAACTTTTAAAAATATGTTTCCAAAGATTTTAGGCATAACAAAGGATTTTATATTTTACTAGGTACTGATTTTGCTGGAGGGTTCTCTTAAAACTAGTTCATCAGATAGTCAGAAGTAAAGAAAGAGAAACTCTTTGTCCAGCTATCTGGAAGGTTGTATCCCTTTAAGGACTTTCTTCAAATGAGTGGGAGGTGGGTAGGAGGAGGGAAGAAGGGATGTGGGTGTGTGTATGTGTGAAGGGAGAAAGGGATGGACAAAAAGGAAGACTTTGGAAGCAAGTTTTTTTTACTGTAGTAATTAAAATTAAAGTGCGTATTTTAGATAAGGGTGGTCTTTTTTAAATAAATCCTTCAAAACTATATGTCTGAAGATCCAAGCATTTAAGGCTAAAGATGGTTGTGCATCTAAAAATCTATGTAAGGATTTTTTAGAGATGTGATTTTATAATCTTCACCAACTCACTAATAAAATATTTTAAAAGTAAATTTTAAACGAAGATCTTGTGTAGACTAACATGTTCTGAGTAAATATTACAGTAATGCACAACTGTTTTTGTCAGTAAATTCAGAAACTGACAGTATATACCTGGTGGTTGGCAAGGCTTCATTATCACTTGAATGGCTCTTTAAGAGTTTCAGTGTTGTACTAATAGGTCTGGCAGGCTGGAAGATGTTTTCACTTTTAAGTTACTAGATCCCCTGCAGAGGAAGACTCATCAGGCTGCAGCAGCCAGCTGTGGTGGGAGCCTGCAGGAAGGGTCAGAATAGGGATAGGAAGAGCTGGAAGGGTGGACAGTAAGACCCAGTGGTGCTCCAAATTTTCAGGTGCCCTACGCAGCCGCCTGTGCCTAAGGACAGCCCTGATAGATACTAAATTTGCAATTCTCCAAGTTTATGGATTCATTAAAAATCCTTGCTATAAGGCTTGCAGCTTCATGTGCCACATCCTTAAATATTCTTGGATGGAAATTATCCACACCCCTCAATTTGGCCCCATTAAGCTGCTTAAATTTGGTTTCCACATTGGATGTGGTGATTTCTACTTCCAGAATCTCATTCCCAGTTGCTACTCTGCCACTTCGTCCGAACTTCTTCTTAAAAACTGAGGCAAATTACTCGCTTAGGTGCTGGCTCATACCTAGATTATTCCCACTTCTTTTTTCCTTTTTTTTATATGGCTAAAGAATCTTTTACTACTGGTTTTAATTTCCTTTGCAAGGTCCAGCTATGAACGGCTTTTGGCAGTTCCCCCTTTCTCCCTATACTTTCTGACCTCCAAGAGGTAGCTTTCCTTGTTGATCCATTCCTGCTTGCTCTTAATAACCTGTAAAATGCTTTCTCTTAATAACCTGTTTGTTCAATATAGTGTGGTCTGCAATCCTTCCCTATTAATTTGTTCACCTTGCTTGGGATGCACTCCTGATACTTTAAGTCAAAGTTGCAGAAACTAATTCCAATCCTTGTTCACATTCAGATCCTTGAGTTCTTCAGTCCAGTTTACTTCCCTAATTCCCGTTTCGTTTTTTTTTTAAAGTTTGCCTTTTTCAAATCAATGATCCTAGTTGCAGTACTGTTTTTGTTTGTCCTTCCATTTAGTTTAAACTGAATTAACTCATTATGAAACCAAAGTTGTCCTCTACAACCAATTCTTCTATGAGGGCCGTGCTAGTTACCAATACTACATCTAAAATGGCATCATCTCTTGTTGATTCAATAACTATTTGGTGAATAAATCTGTTGGCTATCACATCCAGGAATATCTGCGCCCTATCATTATTAGTAACATGTGTCTTTCAATCTACATCTGGGAAATTAAAGTCTCCCAAATCCCAGTAGTGTTAATTTCATTAAAAATTTTAAAGAGGTCTCTATCCACATCCAAATCCAAAATTTTCCATTCTTGCAGCTTCCAATCCCTTCCTCTCTTCCCTCACACTTTCTCCTCTTTTGAACAGCAGTACCTCCAACTTTTCTCTTCTCTCCTCTCCCCCTACCCAATGTCTCTGGCATCTACCACCCACCTATCTGCCTTCTTTTCTTGACTCTTAGCTTTCTCTTTTTCACCTCACGATCTCCCAAACACTCATTCTTGGTGACTGCAACTTCCTGTGGATGGCCTATTTAACTCCTTAGCTGCATGTTTCACGGACTCATAGAAGATTAGGGTTGGAAGAGACCTCAGAAGGTCATCTGGTCCAACCCCCTGCTCAAAGCAGGACCAACCCCAAGTAAATCATTCCAGCCAGGGCTTTGTCAAGCCAGGCCTTAAAATCCTCTAAGGGCTTGTCTACATCAGAAAGTTGCAGCGCTGGTGAGGGAGTTACAGCGCTGCAACTTTGAAGGTGTACACATCTGCAGGGCACCACCAGCGCTGCAACTCCCTGTTTGCAGCGCTGGCCGTACTCCCGTTTTGTCTCGGGTGTAGAGGATCCAGCGCTGGTGATCCAGCGCTGGTAATCCAATGTAGACACTTACCAGCGCTTTTCTTGACCTCCGTGGAAGGAGGAAGCCTCTGGTAATCAAGCTGGTCTCCTTTCCCGGTTTGCTCTCTCGTTCCCGGAGCCCCGAGCAAGCAGGTCTCCTTCCCTGCGGTTTGCTGGGTGGCTCTGGGAACGAGAGAGCAAACCGCGGCGAAGCGGGTCTCCTTTCCCGGTTTGCTCTCTCGTTCCCGGAGCCCAGAGCAAGCAGATCTCCTTCCCTGCGGTTTGCTGGGTGGCTCCGGGAACGAGAGAGCAAACCGCGGCGAAGCGGGTCTCCTTTCCCGGTTTGCTCTCTCGTTCCCGGAGCCCAGAGCAAGCAGATCTCCTTCCCTGCGGTTTGCTGGGTGGCTCCGGGAACGAGAGAGCAAACCGCGGCGAAGCGGGTCTCCTTTCCCGGTTTGCTCTCTCGTTCCCGGAGCCCAGAGCAAGCAGATCTCCTTCCCTGCGGTTTGCTGGGTGGCTCCGGGAACGAGAGAGCAAACCGCGGCGAAGCGGGTCTCCTTTCCCGGTTTGCTCTCTCGTTCCCGGAGCCCAGAGGAAGCAGATCTCCTTCCCTGCGGTTTGCTGGGTGGCTCCGGGAACGAGAGAGCAAACCGCGGCGAAGCGGGTCTCCTTTCCCGGTTTGCTCTCGCGTTCCCGGAACCCCCCTTGAAGCCGCCCAACAGCGCTGCAGTGTGGCCACATCTAACACCACTTGCAGCGCTGGTTGCTGTAAGTGTGGCCACTCTGCAGCGCTGGCCCTATACAGCTGTACTAATACAGCTGTAACAACCAGCGCTGCAAAACTTTAGATGTAGACATGGCCTAAGGATGGCGATTCCACTACATTCCTAGGTAACCCACTCCAGTGCTTCACCATCCTCCTAGTGAAATAGTTTTCCTTATATCCAACCTAGACTTCCCACCCTGCAACTTGAGACCATTGCTCCTTGTTCTGTCATCTGCCACCACTGAAAATAGCGGAGCTCCATCCTCTTTGGAATGACATGTCACAAGGGAATCCATATTCTTTATGAAACTATGCTTATGATATGAATATGGCATAACTGAGATATACTTTATGTAAGATGGGTCATGTGAGATATCATTGGAAAGTTTAAGATTTACTGAATGTGATTATCCTGCTTCTATGCAAGTATCGTTTCTGTATCTGAAATTAGGAATAATGACTGTATGTATCTGCATTTCAACCATGCTCCTTTGCGTGATACCCACTGCCAACACTCCAGGTACAACGATGGAAAAGTCAGACAGAGCGCATGGCCCATTAACAAGGACAGTGGACTGTGAAAAAGCTTAGTCTTCCTGTGAATCTGTCGGTCAGCCTGTGAAGAAAGGCTACAAGGGCCCTACACAGTCAGGTGGTCTTGTCACCTGATACTAAAACATTACCAAGAACTTCTTGTAACTTTCCACTATAAGGTAAGGGGGGATCAAACTAGGAAACAAAGGACTCCCCCCACGTTATGCAAATCCTATTTAAGGGTCAGGAGTGAGGTAACCCAGGTCGTGAGTTCTGCCCTGCTACCCCACCCAAGATGACTGCTGGAAACAACAAAGACTGAACAGGGAGAAAGAACTGGGACCAGGCTGGCAGGACGTCTGGCCTGTGAAGAAGATTATTAGAATCACATTTAGGGTGAGAACTCACATGTAACCAGTTTCTTTCATGTATTAAGCTTAGTTTCCATGCTCTGTTTTATTTTCTTAGTAATCCGCCTTCTTCTGTCTGCTACCTCCTTAACTACTTAAAATAAACCTGTTACAGTTAATACATTTATTTCTGGTTTACAATATAACCAAGTTTATGCAATTTCTAACTGGGGTGGCAAGAAGTGTGCACATCTCTCTTCCACACTGAGGGAAGAAGCAAATTTAGTAACATATCTTTGGGTCTGTATTCCAAGGGAAGTGGACAGCTGAGTGCTGGAGCAAGTCCCTTAAATCGAGTCTTCCCAGAGCTGATTTGCAGCTGGTTGTGGCTCTGCCTGTGTGTGTGTTAGAAGAGGTTTTAAGAGCCTGGCTAGCAAGACCAGTTAAAGGGGGCCCATGCTGGAAGAACAGGTTGGCTCAGTGGTATCTCAGCACATCAGGTGACTTCCCAAAGGGACCAACCCATCACACCCCCCCCTTCAGGTAGTTGAAGGCTGCTATCAAATCCCACCCTCACTCTTCTTGTCTGCAGACTAAATAAGCCCAGTTTCCTCACCCTCACCTCTTCATTCAACCTGCAGCCCAGTTCAACTCTCCCACAAACCAAAAGGCCATTCACTTAACTTGATCTTTACCAAGCACAGTGTTCTCTTTGATCTCTGCATTGCTGAGTCCCCTTTCTCTGACCACTACCTGATCTCTTTCAGAATCTCCCATCAGCTCCCCCTCACACCCTGTCACTTGGCCTCTCCATGACTTCCAGTCCCTCAGCATTGATGACAACTTGTCTGCTCTCAAACCTTTGGTCCCTGCTCTCTCTTCCATTGGTATGGTTGTTAGTTCTCTCTAGGCTTCACTCTTCTCCACCCTTGACTCTTTGTCCCTCTCTCCCCATTGGAAAGTCTGCCCTGCCAACCCCCAAATCTGCTTCCTCTGCTCCTGCTCTTGCATTGCAATGTCTCTGGTGGAAGTCCCATGACCAAACTGACTTTCTCCACCACAAATCTGTTCTCTCCTCTTTCAGTTCTGCTATCTTCCATACTAAAAACTCTACTTCTCCAACTATAATCGAATCTCCTGGCCACAATCCAGGCATTTTTTTTATGCCTTTGGCTCACTCCTCAAACTCTGCCCATTTCCTCCCTCCATTACTCTCCGCACAGGATATTCTGATTTCTTACAAGAGAAAATTGACAAAAATATTATGCGAGTTTCCTGCTCTCCTCTCTTTGCATCCCTGCACATTCGCCGCCCCCCCTTCACATCAAACATAAGCTACTTGCCTTCACTTTCAAAGCCCTTCACCTGACCTATCACCTCTCATTCAATATCAAAGTCAATTCCTGCCTTCAATCAGCCCATGAGGCCAGCTTCCATTGCCCACTTGTTACATTTTCAGACGAACACCTTTGTGCTTTCTCCTTGCTGCCTCACATCCTTGGGAGGAGTTCCCCATAAACATTAACCATGCCAGCTCATTATCCATCTTCAAATCCCTCCTTAAAACTTTCCTTCGCCATGATGCCTTTAAAACACCCGACAACAGTTTGACTGTTGGTATATCGAAACCACAGCCTATCATGTTGACCAATACTGTCTCTTGTTTCCTTGTACTCCTGTTCATCTGTCTGTATCCAGCTGTTGACTCTTGTCTCATACCTAGATGGTAAGCTGTTTGGGACAGGGACCTTTCCAAGAGATTCCACACTCTGGTAGGAGGTAGCCAGGAGCTGAAGTTGGGAGACATCCATTTTGTGTGGCATCATTACCCTTAAGCCTGCATAATTTTAGCAAGTAAGTGTATGCTCATCTTACCGGCATTATTGCACTTTACATGAAGTGCAGCCTTCTACAGAGGGACTCTAGAGGAAATGACTGATGAAAAGCACTTCCAGCACAGCTGAGGGGACCAAGAGAATCAGGAATCAGTGCAGAAGTCCAGTGTCTCCATATAAACTATTCTGATTTTAGGGCTCTCATGGAATCCAGCGGTTTTGCACACCAACTTTCCTGACACTGTTGTGAGGAGGAAACTGCATTCTTTTAGATAGTAAGATCAATGGGGCAAGGATTGTCATTTATTATATGTGTAGTTTTATATGTCTAGGGCTAGTTTTAGGGACAGGTGAGCAGAGCAGGGCCGTCATCCTGGGAGCCAACACTCAGTGCAGGAAGGGGCAGCTATGCTGACTGTCTGGTCTTTTTTGGCTTAGCTTTTCACAGGGAGTTGGGGCGAAAGGTAGGGGGAACTTTTTTGCCCTGGCCAGCAAAGCATCTAGTCCCAGCCACAGATGGAGTAGTTTCCTGTTCCCTACATGGGAGTGGCCTGTACAGTGAGGCAATAGGGTCCAAATAATTTATCTAACATTAACAAAATATTGCCTTTTGTAGGTGACAAATATTTAACCCCTAAAATTCAGCTTTAAGCAGAGGTGGCCCAAACCAGGTACCTTTTAGGGCTAGGTTGTGAGCCTCTTACTTAAAATGATGAAAAGTTATTGAAATGAACAGATCCACTGAAGTCAATGGGACTACATACGATTATTAGTAATATTACCATAGCACCGAAGAGCCCTAGTCCAGGACCCAGAATCCCATTGTGCTAGGCATTGTACATACACCGAACAAAAACATGGTCCTTGCACCAAGATGCTTACAATCTAAGTAGTATGACTCACTGCTTGCCAATATAAAATAAAGGGGTCACACTCTGGTCCTCAGATTGTAAACATTTCAAGAGAGTGGACTGTGCCGATATTTCCCTGTAAAGTGCCATGCACACCTGTGGAACTACACAAACAACAGGACTTCATAAGAAATGCCCCAAACCGAAAACCAGGCCCAGACCACCCACAGTCTTGGTGTAGAAACCACTCTCAATTCTCCCCTCATTCCTGTGAGGTGTCGAGTGCCCTCAACATACTCTGAAATCAGTAGGAGTGGAAGATACTCAGTATTTCACAGGATCAGGCCCCCAGTCGTTCTTGTTTAGTATTTTACTTCATTCGTCTCACAATTTTGGCTTCCTTCTAAGCACAGCTTTCGTTGTCAGAATGCACACTATTATTTTTAAATAATTCATGAATTTCTCTTCCACACATTTCTAGCTGTCAGCTTTAAGTATTTTGTCATGATGTATTGTGATATGTGCTAACCAGCAGAGAATGGGAACACTTTTCTTCAAATTCAGGGAGTAGGCATAGCCGGATTTAGGCAACCCCAAATCTGGTGGATGCGGATTTTAATAATTTCATAAATGTATGTCTATCTTTTCTTATTTTTACAGACATATTTGAAATGCTGTCCACTTTCCCAGTAACACTTATACAGATAAAACTGCAAACATTTTCAGGGTTTGCCTGTTTTGTTATACTTCACTAGATAGTCCATTTGACTACTTTGTTCAAAAAGAAAAAGAAGAAAGAAAAGCAACAATTTTCATTATTTGAATGTAATGATGGATACATATACAATAATTATGGAGATTTTTAGGCTTTACTGCCAGTTAAAGTTCAGGCCTAGCATATTTTGATCAATGACTGCCACCTGCTGGTTAAGCTTTTATTGCAGAGAAACTAACTGTCCAAAGTTCAATGGATTTTATTTATGAAAAAATATCACTTTACAACAATTACTGAAATGTCAAAGAAACAACAGAATAACTCAAAATAACTGAAAGATTTAATACTGGTGATTTGTGTTACTTTAAACTGCAACACTGATCATCATATATATTCAAAATTGGAACAAACAAAAGAGGCATATTCTGAATTTGAGTCCTAATTGTTCTTCTATTTAATAATACTAGCTCCTGTATTTATAAATATTAGAATTCTGCTACTATGGACTTGAAATTAAAGAAAATCTAAATACATTGTTACATACACAAAATATTTAATTCAGGCATAAAAAAAACTACATTTGCAATAGTTTTTTGTTTTAAATTTAGTCCATTGAAAAGAAGTATTTTATTATATTTGCATGGAGTCAAAATTCATAATACTGTACCCACAACAAATACATGCATAATATCATGTATTATAGGATAAAAGTAGTAAAAGATCAGTTACATAACACATACCAAATAACAGAGTCACCCATTACAATATGCCAATTTAATGAGCTTTAGATTCCTTGAATAGCAGCCAAGTATGAGATCACTTAGTTAATTATTACCTACTGTATCTACTTTTTCATATCTGCAGATATACGTAACCAATTCAACCACTCATTATAAAAAAAGTATTTTCCAATTATTTAAAATAAGTTTTAAAGTGGCTACAGTCAAAGTAACCTTTGCATTAAATCATACACATTTATAAACTACTAACAGGAGGATATTAGAACTTACAGGAGTTGTTATAAATTTCCCTACTTTGTTTGTCAAGATGTCTAAGAGAAGAGGTAGGGCTAAAATATGTTAATATTTTATTTCTGAGAGGTTTCTCCATTGTATTTTATATTAAAACCAAGTTTATACATGAAAGGCCTGATAGTGCAACCAGTAACACAGCCTTTCATAAATTAAAATATGGATGCAAGCTGATATATGCCAAAAGCACCCCTCCCTCCCTCCGAATTTGCAACTTAGCTTCATTTGTGATATTGGCTGAGCAAAATTTGAGATCCATGTATTTGTTAAAAAAGTTCTAACCACACAGGGCTGGGTGCACCGGAACAGTGCTATTTAGTTCAGACAATTCCCATGCACTCCAGGAAACAACTCAGAGCTTAAGCAAAACCATTTAATTTCCAAGTCTTAAAGAGCTAAATCCTCCTCACTGCAGGTCAAAAGGAAAGGAAGGACAAATCTGTGGCTGCATCTTAACAACATCCCTCACATCTGTCTCTCCTCCCAGAGAGAGAGAGAGATTCCACAGGAGATATCCTATGAATTACTGGCATTCTTCATTGCTGAACCCTGTCTCCCATTCCTACCTTATCATACTAATTTCTGCTCCACTAACTCTTCTATGATGATTTGGGGAATCTGTTTATGTACAATTTATTAATCCTGTTTGAGATTATGAACTCTCTATATGTCTAAACTCTTATGCTCATCTTTACTGTTCTTGCCTCATATTCGTGTGTTAAGGAGATAGGGAGGGACACCTGAGTGTCTTACTCAGAGAGTGTTAAGGTAAGTGAGGTAATATTTATTGGACCAACTTCAACTGGTGAGAGAGACAAGCTTATGATCTTTCTAAATAGGACAGTCATTAAAGCCCATGAACTCCTGAATAGATAATGCCTGAACAGAACAATGGGATGGCTGCATCATAGTGAAACCAGTTTTCTCCAGGTTGTCTGGAGAGGACTAGGATTTTAAGTAGTGGAAAATCTCCAGAAGGGAACAAAGAGATAAGTTTTAGAACAGTGATTTAGAAAGACAAAGTATGAGAAGTTGAGGAGAGACTCACAAAGGAACGCACAAAGGGACTCAAAGGGGCAAGTTTTCTGAACAAGGAGACACCTGTTGACTGTGTGACCAGCCAAAGCTATATGAAGCTAGGTGCAGGGGTCAGAAAGGAGACTCCATAATTATAATAAGAGAGGCCTCCATAATAAGAGATCCCTGACTTGGAGTAGTGATGTCACAGAGAGAGGACCTGAAACCCTGGTTCAAGACAGTAACCCAGATCCCAATGAATGCCCAGAAATGGTGAGGAAACTGAGGCAGCGAATGGCATAGAGAGTTTATTCTTTTGCCGTGATCTGAATCTCTCTAGTGCTGTCTAAAGTAAAGAGTGATTGTTTTAGAAGCCCTTTTACAAAGTTTGGGCCTATTTACTTCAACTATCATGTGTCCCCCCTCAAATGTTAAACTATAAATTGGAGTATCCACAAGTGTATTGCTCTGGGAAGAGGTATGCTTAAATTACTAGGGTGTCATGGGGGTGGGGGAGAGGGTTAGCATTGATCCTGGGGGGTCCAAGGCAGCTGGGCTGCAGGGTATCACTTCCTGAATGGGTAGCACAAATACAGTCTGTGCCCAGGAAATGTGCCAGAGAGGCTGCAGCCTACCAGTGACTAAGAGAAGTTTATCAGTACAGCCCAGTATGTGAGTCCAAACACAGCAGCTTGGTGAGCATCCTGCAGGGGGAGTTTGATGAAGCTGTGACACCTTCTTTCCCACATGCTTATCCCCTCTCTATGGTGTAGAAGAGCTGTGGGGGAGAAGTTACAGCAAATCCCAGCAACAGAAATTTATTATACTAAACAATGCATAAATTACAAGAAATATAAGGGGGAGTTTGCCATGCTGAGCAGTTGTTCCCAACTCCTCCCACGGTTATGCCCATGAATAAGCTGAGTACCAGCACAGCACCTTTAGCTGGCACAGAGCCCTCTAAGCATGGATGGAAGAGGATGAATGTTTCTATACCAATGCAGATCCTCCCATTCTGGCAATATTTCTACAAATTTACCACAACTCAACTGCACTCTGTACCATGCAGCAAAAGGAAGAAAATGGCTGCCAGGTATTAATGGCAGTGGGTCTCCTGAGTATATTCCATTTATTCCATAATGAGACTTTCAAGTTCTACCAGCAATCCAAGAGCACATTCAGTAACTAATACCACAGAATCAATATTTCAAGTTGATACCAAGTGCTCATCACCCCATCTCAGAATGCAATTCACACACTGTCCTAGATTACCAATCTAGAGAGCAGGCAGCTCTTCTTCACTGTCTAGAGACTAAGAAAAAAAAAACAAGCCCAGAAAGAATGATATAGCAGAACCTCACTAAACTGCACTCATAGCAAACTTCCAGGACCCAGCCTATTTGCAGAAATGAAGAGGAAATTTTCTTGCATGCCGAGACTAATTCCATCATGCACAAACACTATCATCATACTACATATCTTAGTTTAGAATCCACCCTTATTTAGTCAGAGAACCCCACTAAGCAATATTTCTTTAAAACCAACTATTCCAAAGAAGGATTGGTGGGTAGGATAGCAAAAGTACCAATCTTTAAATATGGCATTAGGGTTGAGCGTGGTTTTACAGAACAATGAGCCTCACTTCAGTGGCATTTAACATGGTTGAAATTATCATTCAAAATAAAATCAAAAACACCTAGATCAATATGATGTGATATGGATTAACAATGGACAGTTATGCGTCTCTGATTTTCTCTGAGCGTATCAATAAAATGGTAAGGCCAACAGCTTAGTAGAACTCAAAAAAGGATTCCTCATTTACATGCATAATAAGAACACCCACAGATACATTAAATAGGATTGAAAACATCGGCTTTTTTGATAGGATATGATCCCAGATACTTCTGGGTATAAACCAACCTCTAAGTGATGGAGGCTAGGAAGAAACTTTCCCTAAGAACTAGTTATTCCATAATTATCCATTAGAGGGTTTCTTACATCTTCCACTAAAGCATCTGCAAATGCTTCCCCAAAGGCTCAAATATCATGAGCAAGGCTGCGAGTCTGTCATGGAAGTCACGGATTCCATGACTTTCCAGGACCTCCAGGACTTCTGCAGCCGACAGGTGCGACTGATCCCAGGGCCAGCCGCACCAGCTGCCCCTCTGCCCCCACCAGTAGCTGCGGCAGTCCCAGGCTGCCCCCCATCCAGAGCACCAGCCAGCACCGAAGAGTCCCCCTCCAGCACCAGCTGGTGCCCCAGAGCCCGCCTCCAGAACAGCAGCTGCACCCCGCAAGCCCCCCACAACACCCAAGATTTAGTAATGGGTATTTATAGTAGAAGTCATGGGCAGGCCAGGGGGCTGTGAATTTTTGTTTATTGCCCAATATCTGTCCATGACTTTTACTAAAAATACCTGTGACTAAATCTTAGCCTTAATCATGAGCCAGGTCCCCAAAACCCATGATATTTTAAAAGTAATATATTTTGGATTCCTTTTATTTACTTTCTTGATTTTGATCCTTTATGATTCATATTTTCAAGTTTTGTTCTGCAACTATGAATCCCAGAAACAAACGACCAAAACAAAAAGCTGAGATTCTCATGTAATCATATCCCTCCAGAAGTTAGGGCTTTATGAAAAGATATCAATTATAGCCCAAATCACAACAAAATTGCAAGAGATGGCAATGTTGGATCTGGTAATGACCAGTATAAGAGAAAGGATACTGGACTATTTAGATCACTAGTCCAATCTGATATTGCAATGCACATCGTTCTCATTTAGTTATTATGTGAGCCTCAGTATAAAAATATTTAGATTTACTAGAAGATGGAATTCTCATATATATATATATATATATATATATATATATATATATATATATATATATATATATATATAAAGCATCAAGACATATATCCTGGCTTGGGAGCTATCAATATTCCTTCCAAATCTTCCCCCAAACATCTTATTGATGGAGCCCTGCAGGCAAGAACATGACCCCAGTGGCCAAGAACATCATAGCACATTGCTGGTAAAGGCATCTCACCTTGAAGGAATCTGAACTGCAGAAGAGAAGCTGGTATTGCACACCTTGATAATGGGTACATTTTTATTTCAATGAAATAATATAAATTGATAATAAAATCCATTAGAAACTTTCAGATTTAAAAAGGCTTCAGATACAAAAATTATATAAAACCAGGCTACCAGGGGCAATGTGTCTAAGTATCAACAAATCTGCTCTGGATATGCCCTTACTTCCAGATGTTCAGGATCCATGGATCTTATTTTGGCTCCCCAAACTCTGTCTGACCTATCTTTGCTTCCTCTGATGATTTTTGCTGTAAGAAGGGACATTTTAGCCTTTACGTGGTCATATAGGTCTGTTTTATATTGATGGATAATAAAAGGTGCCTACAAATGAAAGAAATCTACTTTTGAAAGCAGTTTATCATTAGGGTTTCATTTGCAAAGATAGAGCTCTCTCAACAATGTGTGTTTGAAAAAGTTTGTTACAGCAGCTGTCACAGAAGAGATTTCTGGAAGTAACAAAGAAGTCAGATAGAAATGCCTCCAATATCAGTCTCTTATTGTAATTTGATCCTGAGGGTCAGTTCTAAGACTTATTTTACATCAGCCTTTTGAGAACTGCACATTTCATTTCAATTTGAGTTATTTACAGATTTGTTAGTTTGAATAAAAGTAATTTCTTTTTAAAGACTAAATCCAATTATATATATTGATGGAAATATCATATATAACGAAGAGCTACTCTGAGGTATTCTAATTATGTCTTTTGAGTTCTATTTTCATGGAAGTCGCCCTGTAACGTTTAAATTGTATAACAACTTTTTATTATGGCTGTCAAGCGATTAAAAAAATTAATTGTGCTGTTAAACAACAACAGAATACCATTTATTTTAAATATTTTTGGATGTTTATTACATTTTCAAATATATTAATTTAAATTACAACACAGAATACAAAATGTACAGTGCTCACTTTATATTTATTTTTTATTACAAACATTTGCACTGTAAAAACCAAAAAGTTGTATTTTTCAATTCACTTCATACAAGTACTATAGTGCAATTTCTTTATCATGAAAGAGGAACTTACAAATGTAGAATTATGTTAAAAAAACTGCATTCAAAAATAAAACAATGTAAAACTTTAGAGGCTAGAAGTCCACTCAGTCCTACTTCTTGGTCAGCCAATCACTCAAGACAAACAAGGTTGGTTACAATTTGCAGGAGATAATGCTGCCTGCTTCTTTTTACAATGTCACCTGAAAGAGAGAACAGGCATTTGCATGGCACTTTCGTAGCTGGTGTTGCAAGATATTTACGTGCCAGATGCGGTAAAGATTCATATGTCCCTTCATGCTTCAACTACCATTTCAGAGGACATGGTTTCATGCTGATGATGGGTTATGCTTGATAACGATCCAAAGCAATGCAGACTGATGCACGTTCATGTTCATGTTCATCATCTGAGTTAGATGTCATCAGCAGAAGGCCGATTTTCTTTTTTGGTGGTTTGGGTTCTGTAGTTTCTGCATCAGAGTGTTGCTCTTTTAAGACTTCTAAAAGCATGCTCTACACCTCGTACCTCTCAGATTTTGGACAGCACTTCAGATTCTTAAACCTTCGGTCAAGTGCTGTAGCTATTTTTAGAAATCTCACATCGGTACCTTCTTTGCGTTTTGTCAAATCTTCTGTGAAAGTGTTCTTAAAACAAACGTGTTGGGTCATCATCCGAGACTGCTATAACATGGAACATATGCAGAATGTGGGTAAAACAGAGCAGGAGACATACAATTCTTCCCCCAAGGAATACCGTCACAAATTTAATTGAAACATTTGTTTTTTTTAACAAGCATCATCAGCATGGAAGTATGTCCCCTGGAATGGTGGCTGAAGCATGAAGGGGTATATGCACGTTTAGCATATCTGGCATGTAAATACCTTGCAACACCAGCTACAAAAGTGCCATGCGAACGCCTGTCCTCACTTTCAGATGACATTGTAAATAAGAAGCAGGCAGCTGTATCTCCCGTCAATGTAAAGAAATTTGTTTGTCTTAGTTATTGGCAGAATAAAAAGTAGGATTGAGTGGACTTGTAGGCTCTAAAGTTTTACACGGTTTTGTTTTTGAGTGCAGTTATGTAACCAAAAAAATCTGCATTTGTAAATTACACTTTCGGGATAAAGAGATTGCACTTCAGTACTTGTATGAAGTAAACTGAAAAATACTATTTCTTTTGTTTATCATTTTTACAGTGCATATATTTGTAAAAAAATAATATAAAATGAGCACTGTGCACTGTGTATTCTGTGTTGTAATTGAAATCAATATTGAAAATGAAGAAAAACATCCAAAATAATTAATAATTCAATTGGTATTCTATTGTTATAAGTACAATTAATCACAATTACTTTTTTTAATCACAATTAATTTTTTTGAGTTAATCACATGAGTTAACTGTGATTAATAGAAAGTCCTACTTTTTATGTCTCATCATCAGATTCACTCTTTCCCCCACTCACCAAGTGACTGGAGAGTTTGAATGTTCCTCAGTCAAAATGCTCATACAGTCTGTCTACTAATGTGAGAAGTACGGAGAACAAGCAGGAAGAAATAGAAATGCTGATTAATAAACACAACTATGACATAGCTGGTATCACAGAGACTTGGTGGATAATATACGTGACTGGAATATTGGTACAGAAGGGTACAGCTTGCTCAGGAAGGACAGGCAGTATACACTTGAACTGAGGTTGAGATGGAAATAGGAGATAAACTCGTTGAAAGTCTCTGGGTAAGGATCAAAGGAGTGAAAAACAAGGGTTATGTCATGGTAGGAATCTACCACAGACCAACTAACCAGGAAGAAGGGGTGGATGAGGTTTTCTTTTAAATAAGTAACAAAATCATCTAATGCACAGGACTTGGTGATGATGGGGGACTTCAACTACCCAGATATCCGTCGGGAAAACAACACAGCAAGGCATAGATCATCCAACAAGTTCTTGAAATGTATTTGAGATAATTTTTTATTTAAGAAGGTGGAGATAGGCACTAAGAGAGAGGCTGTTCTAGATTTGATTTTGACAAATAGAAAGGAACTGGTTGAGAATTTGAAAGTAGAAGGCAGCTTGAGTGAAAGTGATCATGAAATGATAGAATTCATGATTCTAAGAAATGGTACAAGGGAAAATGGCAAAATAAAGATAATGGATTTCAAGAAGGCAGACTTTAGCAAACTCAGGGAATTAGCAGGTAAAATTTCTGAGAAACAAGTCTAAGGAGAAAAACGGTTCAAGAAAGTTGGTAGTTTTTCAAAGAGACATTATTAAGGGCATAAGAGAAAACTATTCCACTGCATAGGAAAGATAAGTATGGCAAGAGATCGCCCTGAATTAACCAGGAGATCTTCAATGATCTGAAACTCAAAAGAGAGTCCTACAAAAACTGGAAACTAGGTCAAATTACTAAGGATGAATATAAACAAATAACACAAGTATGTAGGGACAAAATCAGAAAGGCCAACACACAAAACAAGATTAAACTAGCTAGAGATATATAGGATACGAAGAAAACATTCTACAAATACATTAGAAGAGGAAGACCAAGAACAGGGTAGGCCCGTTACTCAATGAGAGGGGAAAAACGGTCACAGGCCATCGTTCTGAATTTTCTTTTCCTATAGTGAACTGCAGCTTAAATCCCTCATCTAGAAGGAGAGTTTCATGGGACTCCATTCCAAGAAAGGTGATCGCTAGATGCTGGAGAATTAACTGGGGTGTTGGTAGGGTCCAAACCTTTAGGCCATCCTTGCCTAGAACTGGATGGCCCTGATAAGCAGGGTTAAGTAGCCTCCAAGGACTGGTGCTACCCTAAGGTGGAGATTTATCATTCAAATTCCACAATATGCTCCTTTCTAAAGATAGACATCAAAGCCACCACCATGAACAGACGGAGGCTGATCTACAGAAAGCCTGAATCTGTCAGAGCAAGACCTGATGACAGTATTGCCAGCTTCAGGCCTTATTAGCGGCCTGGGTAAGTATGCACTGTGCTGGCCTCCCTTCTACTAAAATGAAAAAAGGAGTTCACTGGGTGTGACCCCCCTCTATCTTCAACAGCTGCAGCAACAGGACTTCTTATTTAGGTGATTAGACACACAACTGATTAGTCAAGTAATTACATCTGTTTTGTTTAACTTACAGCCTATACAATTTTGAATTTAAACTCACTTATCTGTGTCATTCAAGAATATTATACAACAAATAGAAGTAATTAAACCCATTAACTGTCATGATAGGTGACGTACAAACATGCAGTCTCTGCCATAAAGAGCTTACAATCTAAGTATAACAAATTCTGTAAGTACCTCTGACTTCGTTGCTTTGAACTAATTTAATCAGAATCTCTATTTGGGAAGAATTGTGTTTTAATAGATTATAATAGGATTTTAACAGAAAATTAAAAAAAATCTTCCAACTATATAGAATTTGTGATTGGAAAATTAAATGCACTACTATGTATCGTTGGAGAATAAAAAAACTTTGTAGATCTTATTTCCATGATATTGTATATAAAATTAAATCATGCTAATTCAATATTAGTTAATTCGGTCAGTGACAAAGTTTGGTTTGAGAATAGGTAAAACTAATTTTTCACCTTCACAAATCTGCATTCTATTTGATGAATACCATTTGTCTCACTAACAAAATTAACTAATGTTTTATTATGATCTATACTATTCTTAGAACTAACATCATATAAGTCAGAATTTGTTAACAAAATTAAAATTTCAACATATTAGCTTTGTAAAAACTATAGTGTAGAATAATAATTCCAAATATTAATCATGAAAATGCAACATTTGCTTACGAAGCAGAAACTCAACTAGAATAAGTAAAGGCTGAAATTCTCAATGCCTTTACGTGCAAAAAAAGACAAATTTCAGCAGAATAACTGCTAAGTTGCTGCAATGGGTCAAGTGCACAAAACTGCCACAGTACTCTACTCTGTGGAAACCAGGTGAGAGAATATGGACTGGAAGTCCAAGACTGAATTTGATGAGGCCATACATTTATAGATCCACTGACCCACAAACTGCAATACTAGAGGCCACGTCTGTGTATGGAAATTGTATGGTGGGCCATGAATGCTCACAAAATTGGGAGCTGGCGTGCAGGAGGGGGTGAGGGTTCTGGCTCGGGGGGTTGGCTCTGGGGTGGGGCCAGAAATGAGGAGGTCAGGGTGCAGGAGGGGGCTCCAGGCTGGGGCAGAGGGTTGAGGTACAGGGCGGGGGTGAGGGCTCCAGCTGGGGATGTAGGCTCTGGGATGGGGCTGGGGATGAGGGCTGGGGTGCAGGAGAGTGCTCCGGGCTGGGACCGAGGGGTTTGGAGGATGGGAGGGGGATCAGGGCTGGGTCAGGGGGTTGGGTGCAGGAGGGTGTCAGGGTGCAGGATCTGGGCGGCACTTACCTCAAGCAGCTCCTGGAAGCAGTGGCATGTCGCCCCTCCAGCTCCTACACAGAGGTGTATCCAGGCAACTCTGCACGCTACCCCGGCGGCAGGTGCCACCCCTGCAGCTCTCATTCACCAAGGTTCCCAGCCAATGGGAGATGTGAGGTTGGCACATGGGGCAGGGGCAAGGTGCAGAGCCCCCTGGCTGCCCCTACATATAGGAGCCATAAGAGGGACATGCCGCTGCTTCCGGGAGCCAAGGCACATGCGGAGTGGGGCAAGCCCATGACTCTGCTCTCTTGAGGGAATTCAAGGGCCAGATTAAAACATCTGAAGGGCCGGATGCATCCCCAGGGCCGTAGTTTGCCCACCCCTGCTGTAGTGGCTACTCCTGCAACAGTGTCTGTGAAGCAACTCCATTCTGGCTGAGGCTAAGTGCTAAGAGAATGTCCACAGCTACCATATAATACAGTACACAATATTCTTTCTGGATTTTTCTTCTTTGAAAATGGCTCCAGGTGGTCTTCTCTCTCGCAATTCTAGCCCTCTCACTTTTTACATCTCTTCCTTTTCCCCGTTCCTGTTCTTTTCTCTCTGTTCTCTTTTTTCTTGCATGCGTTCTCTTTTAGCTATCTCTTTTGATTTTTCTTCCTTTCATTCCTGTTGAATTGACAGTGCCATTTTATAGATTAAATGAAAAATCCTGCTCACGATTTTGTGCAATTACCTTATGATTTGTGTGTTGTCTTTCCCCATCACTTATGGAACTTCACTGTTTCACATTACATTGTGTGCTCAAGCAACAGATTTCTAACTCGTAAACTGAAAAATCGTATCACTGGGTTGCATAACATATCATCAAGTGACCCCTGACACTGATACTTCTATATTAATTCACTCTGTAAAACCTTTCATTCTCTTAAAAGGTGAGTACACTGATGCAGCAAAATGAAGAACCATTTGTTATATAATATACTCCATGGTAACACTGATTTGAGGTCAAAAGCTATTACAGTGAAATCTGCCTTGAGCCACCCCTCAAAGGACCAATAACATCTGGTCCTTATTCTTCTAATAAAGGTGCAGCAGAATTATATTCAAAATATTTGTGTGATCTCTTAAGACAGGAGGTTGTTTAGGAAAGATGGTTTCAGGTACAGGTTTCATTGTATTTTCCTAGACTTCAGATATCTAACATTTATACTGGGAGGATTAGATTCTCCCTACCTGGCACAGGTAGGTTCAAACTGCAATGGATCTGAACTTTGCATGGACCCACTGCATACTTTTTGCAATGTGCACACAGACGTGATATGGATGCCCAGGGGGTAAGAGTGGCAGACAACCAACTCATGGTAGAAGTGGTGGAGGTGAAAGGTAAGTAGGGAACTAGAGGACGGTTAGAAAGTCCAAGTCTGGAAAGAAAGGGTAACCATCTAGCAGTACAGGCCACTCTTAAAAAAAATCAAGCAATAAATCCATATTAATGTAGCAACTCCCCATAACAAGGAGGATGGAGGCAGGGAGTCACAATGGTGGAAAGGTGATTTTGTATGTAGGAAGATAGAATCCACAGAAGGAAGCAGTCTGGGGAGCAGCAAGGTTCAATTTTGTGCAGCTTGCAAGTTTCAACCACTTGTATGCTATGCCAGGATACAAGTCACTAGCAATTTCTAATAATTTTTCATAAGGACAAAGCATTTCATTAGTTTGGAGCAAAAGTGCCTCTAGCAAATGTGTTTCATGGCTTGCAACAACTGCCTGCTATTACCAAGGTTTTAATTATCATATCATATCTTCAGAAAACATCCTTGTAGTTGGAATACATGCAAAGGTAAATTAGTTCAATGTCTTCCCTAAAGTCTGACTCAGGGTTTCTCAAACAGGGATCGCCGCTTGTGTAGGGAAAGCCCTGGCGGGCCGAGCCAGTGTGTTTACCTGACGCATCCGCAGGGCCGGCCGATCGCGGCTCCCACTGTCCACGGATCACTGCTCCGGGCCAATGGGAGCTGCTGGAAGCGTCGCGGGCTGAAAGACTTATTATCTTCATTATCTCTAAAATAATACAGGGGGTCAATGTATGGTCAGTTTTTCTAACACGCTAATCCTGACTTAGTAAGATTAAGGTTTTCTCATGGTTATTTTTAGTAAAAGTCATGGACAGGTCATGGGCAATAAACAAAAAATTTACAGGAGCCATGACCTATCTGTGATTTTTACTAAAAATAACCAGGGAAGGGCTGAGGGAGGGGAGAAATGACAGCTGGAGCCCCATCAGCAGGGACTGACAGCCCAAACCCCACTGGCACAGCCCCAGCTGCAGCCATGGGGATTAGGGCACGGGGTGGGGGGTGCACAGCCCTGGCTCCAGCCCCGGTCGCAGCCGTGGTTGGGAGGCAGCACACAGCCTCGGCTCTGGCCCCCGCCGCTAACAACTGAAATAGAAGTAGTCAGTGAGGGCTTGTAAAGTCACACAATCTGTGATTTCTGTGACCGTATCGTATCCTTACATATCAGGCATCAAATTTCTCTCTAATAAAAATAAAACGGCAGAGAACAAAAGTTCAATAGTTTAAAACGTTCACTAGATTTTTTTTTGGCATGCAGGCAAAGAGGGTGAGAAGGACAATATTTTTTTTCAATGTAGCAGAGATAGCCGCATCAAAAGTTGATATTATTAGATGCTGAATATATTTAAAAGGAGCCCTTTAAATTAAATTTCAGACAGTTCAATTTAGATAGTGACAGTGGTGGCGATTTTCTTCATTTGCAGTGAGGATAAGTCCTGTCAGCTTGCAGAGTGACATTTAATAATAAATCTAAAACAATACAAGGAAAAAGGAGGAAAAGAAGAAAATAGCTTTAAAAAGCTTATGGGATAAACTCTGATCATCTCTTTCAACCCATTTTCTCATAGTGAATCAATTTTCAGGGCAGATAAAAGAAAATGATTACTCAGACTATTTTACTTTGATGTTCATGTCTTTTTATTCAGAAAAATTAGATTACTGAAAAAATGCTGTCTGAACCTCTCCCTTAATTGTAAGAATCCATATAGCTAATACTGCAATTTTCTGCTCTGTGACTTCATGGATTACACTACAGAGGCAATAAGAGACTTATGCAGGAGAGGTGGGTCAGTGAATAGGGTAAAAGGCAGGAGACTGGCAGATCTGGGTTTTACAGGCACTGTGGACTAGTGGAATAAGCAATGTGATGCAAGTGAGGAACCCTTGAGATTAAATCCCAACCACTAACTGGTTGTGTGACCCAGAGCCAGGTGACTGATTTCCTTGTGTGTAAGTTTCTCCAACTATAAAAATCATGATAACAATACCTTACAGAGGATTGTAAGAATTAACATATTCCATGCAAAACTTTTAACATGTAAAATACTAAAACAGTATTATTCTATTTCTGGCTCTGTCAAAATAAATTGCTGTCAGACATTGGTTAAATCATTGGTGTGCCTTGGTCTCAGAGCTCATGGAGGAAGACATTACATTCCAGGGTCTCATATTGTGGATATGGCAGTATCCTACAGGGAGGCAGTTGGGTGTTGCAGATCACCAGTAAGACTGGTTTTAATTCTGGCATCGTGGATACATGTGAGCTCTATATCAAAGTGGCAGCCATTTAATTTCTCAAACTATTCATTGCTATATGACACTCTGCAAATGTCTGATTGTTTCTTGTACAAAAGATACATTTGGGAACTTACTACCACCTGTTGCCATATCATTTATCTATATATTATGGGATACTGGTTGGAAACTGAATGGCAAGGGCAACTGTATCCCTTGGGCGTTTATGAATTTGGGTCAGATACAGAGATTCCTTTAAACCTTTAATGTTCAGTAGATTTTCCACAGGTATCCAGAAATGGCTTCAGCAAAGAGAGCGCACTGAATTCTACATCTAGAATCTCATTACAACTTCAGAAGAGTCTGTGAGTAATTAGTACAACTAAAAGATACACGTTTCTTTAACAAAGATCTGCAGTGCCCAGAGAAATAAGATTATTGGGGCAGGATTATGAATTGAAACCGAGTGAAAAACTGGATATACAATAGGACCCATTCTCCAGGACCCATCTGTGATTGTTTTAGGTCTCCCAATTAATAATGTGGCCTTTTGAGAACATTAATCTTTAACAGCACATTTATTAGTAGCAGCACAGCCCTTACTAGCTGGGAATGGAAAAAAGAAACACACTGTATTTGGCACAAGAGAGTTTGGGATACAGATGAAAGGGGAGAAATTAATGTTTCAAACTAAAACAACAAGGGAGATGAAAAGCTAACATATCTAGATTTTTGATTTCTTGTTACTAAGATCTCAGATACGGTATATTCACCAGTTGTAACAGTAAAACAAATTTTTACCTCTTTTTATTTTTTTTAGTTTTACACAAGATGCTGATTGCAAAAACCTCCAGAGAAGTGCCATTAAAATAAAAAAAAAATACAGACTTAGACAACCCTTCCCTGCAAAAGAAAGATGCACCTGACCGCCCCCCAATTTAAGACTGTGTTACAAAGTCTATAACCAAAATAATACCAGATAAGCAACAACGAAGTGTCAGTTGCCTAAGAATAACTTCGTAGTGTTTGTGATGGAAAATATCCCATACAGATTGAGCATTGCAAATTCATTTTGTTATTTTCATTTTTGTATATTTTATCATTTTGAAAAACAAATATTATTTTGGAAAGTTCTGATATATACCATGTTAATTTCTGTAGCTTTCACCTTTTAATTGACAAAGAGACAGGTATATCATTGCCAACACACGTGATTCTCACAATATTTCAGTGCTTTTCTTGAAGCCCAGCTCCTAGAGACGAAAGTTTGAAAAGATGGACCCTAAAGACTCAAAATACAAAAGCCAAATAAAAAGAAACAGAATGTATTTTGTAAAAATCTCATGATTTTTAAGCCAACCTCATTATTTTGGGGGGGACCTGAATGCCTGGGATTGATGACACTGAATTTTTCCATATCTCTGGGTACATGAACACACTGAGACAAAAAGTGTCTTCCTGTTACTCTCTACTCATTGTTCAACTTTTAGGAAGCTGTACATTTCTTCATAGCAACAGAAATGTAGGTCTTACATACCAAAACACTTTGATTTCTGCTGATCCCTGCAGCTTGATATCCTCTCCCCAACAGAAATCTATACTAATCACTTTGAAGAAGGGCTAGTTCTAGGGATTCTGTTGTCAAAGGAAAATCAGCAGATGTGTGCCCCTTCCCCCACACAGTTATTAAAAGTTTGGTGTCCTAGAAGATTCCTTATGTGCCTATATAATGCTTCTTCCAGCCCTGCTCCAGAGAAAAGTGGCATCCCATCCCAAAATGCATGCAGTCATACAATACTGTGCCATGAAGAGAATGGAGAGGAGAGGGGATAAAGAAAGGTGGATGAAGAGGGTTGAAAGCTCCTGTAACTGAAAATGTTATTCTCATTCATGTCTGTTTTTTTTTTAAAATCTTACTAAACAAGTTGCCACAGTAAGTTAAAATAATTCATTTCACATGAAAGCGTTAATAGTTCTTTCTTGTGAGAGATACTGGCTACAAAGAAAAATCTGATTGTGACATACTTCTTATAAGTGCAAACATTTTTTAAAAGATCAAATTATTTTAAAACCTGAATGTTAAAAGACTGCTTAAGGAGACACCACCATTTTCCACTCTCCCTGTAACAACCTGAATACAGTGTAATGTATTGTCTCTGTGATCCCTAACCTAGAATATTAGCCAAGTATCTTCAGTCCTTGATTTAATTTTGACGATTAAATATAAAACTTTTTTAATTTGCATTTTAGTTGCACAACCATAAAAGGCTGCAATATCTTTGGATAGATGAATTCCTTCAAATATATCTGACATACAAAATAACTGTCAGCTTAACCTTCTCAAGCTGGGAAACAGCATGGTTTAGATGCAAAACTGCCTCACAGAACCCACTTCAAGTCACTTAATTGCTTGTGAAATCCAGTGATCCATGAACAATCTCCCTGCCCTCACAGAAGTTCTTCTGTATGTGATTTAATGCTTACAGTCATCATTTTGCTGCAACGTTGTTCTTAATTAGAAACAACTCAGTATAGGAGACACTGTGCGAGAGCCTGCAGTGAGGTCTGTGGTTAAAAAACCCAAAGGGTTACATATTTTAGAGAACAGTGCAGGCTGCGTGTCAAGGTACACTGTGCTGAAAGGATAATGTAAGAATTAAAAAGAAAGAGAGATAAAAGGAGTCCAAGGCTGAGCCAATTAATTCAGAATATCCAATGTCAAGAATTTTCACTTATTGTGCAAACTATGTTGAATCTCACACACACTGTGTTCTGCCCAGTATGGTCTCTGTCCTCAATCTTTATTCTTTTATGTCTACTTTTTAAATGTCCTTTACTTTCATAGCCATTACAGTACAAATCATTTAACAAAGGACCTGATTTAAATTGAAAGAAGCAAAGACATTTTGAGTAGTATGCAACACAGTACATTTTCCAGGGAAATAATAAGGTAATATAATACCTAGGCATAACAGTATTACTTAAGGATTAAGAGGACAACTTTTACCCAGAATCTTGCTGTTTAGTTAGGCCTTCAGTATTATTTTTAGACTTACTTCTTTGGAAAAAAAAAAGATAATTCTATGTTACAGTCCACATACATGAATGTGCTTACATACTTGGGCAAATTTCTCTCTCATTTACACCTGTGCAATCCCAGCAAAGTCAATTGTCATTTCACCATTATAATTTAAAGCAGAATTTGTCCCCTGATGTATATACTGTGCTGGAAAGAAAATTTAGGTCTGTACAAAAAACAATAGGCATAAATATAGTAAAATAATTGTTTCTACAAGCACACTGAGGTTTCTTTAAAATACAAAATTATTTCATACATTGTCACACAAAGATCTCAATTGTGTGTTTTTGAGTAGCATTTGCACAGCTAGCCAAATTATAGTCTTTTCCTACTTTCAAACAGGAGCTAATTCTATTATTATCTAATGGTATAATTTCCTTAACTTGTAGTGGAATTGTCACAAAATCCTGGCTAAGCAGGGCATGACCTTACCATGAGGTGAACTGAGGGGCCACTAGGACCCAGAGTGCAGAAAATTGTGTCTGCTGCTGGTGCATATGTATTCTCTCTGCTCTACATGTACAGAGATGGTGAAGTGCTGTGCTGGAGGAAGGAGGGCACAAGAGACCTAACAGACAGGCAGGGGAAAAGGTGAGAGGGAATAACAGAAAGCAGCAGGAGCTACAGGGAGAGAGATAAGGAGAAGCCTCTTATGTACCTCTCTGGCACCCCCAGGAGCCTGGACTGATTAACACCAGCTTCTCAGAGAGCTTCCCATTTCCTGATGCTTCACGGAACCCACTTGAGGAAAACAGGCAGTCAACTGAAGTAGTAGGAGCCAGTTAGGTCCTTAAGAAGCTGATATCTTCCCTCACTCAGCTTGCTTATTTGTTCCTTTCAATTGAGTATTGAGGCCACTATAGCTGGCACAGAACAGCAGTCATGAGTGAAAGAAGAAAATGCCCCTCTGGGGCAGCATTCAGAAAAAGAAAGAAACCAAAGGGAGCTTTTCTATCTAAGCAGGAAGAAGCTCTCCTGAGAAACATAGACACAAATGTTCATGGTGAGCCTTCCGGCCCCAGTGAGGATGTGAATGGTGAGGAGATGCCTGATCTTCCAGTTAGTCAGAGTTCAGGTGACCTGGCAACTACTGCAGCATCCATATCTTCATCTCAAATGGATGTAACCATGCACATTCCTGAAGAAAAGTGTAGATCAGAGAAGAGTGTTGTGGAGGCGCAAGAAACAGCTGCTGCTGAGTTTAGTTCCTTAAGTCTAGATGATCCAGGACTGTGGACCCACTTAAGCAGTAGCCTGAGGGACTTCCTTGTACTGCATGGGCCACAGCAAGCGAAAAACTTCATGTTCCCCAAAGACAATGAAAATAGAAGTTTTCATTCAACACATTACTGCCATGAAATCCCCAATGGTGACAAAGTGGAGAGGCCATGGCTTATGTACTCAAAAACCCAGAATGCTGCATACTGTTTTTGTTGCAAACTCTTCCAGTCTAATGTTCCAGCCACATTGGGTTCTACAGGAACAAAGGACTGGAAAAATCTGGCTAGAAATCTGGCATGCCATGAGAAGGCAGCAAATCACCAGAGAGCATTCCATAGGTGGAAAGAGCTTGAGAGGAGACCAAGGATAAAGGCCACCATAGATGATCAGCATCAAGAGAAGATTGCATCAGAGTCTCTTTACTGGCAAAATGTTCTGAAAAGGCTCTGCCATTGTGAGAATGCTTGCTACCCAAAATCTAGCACTGCGTGGCACTTCAGATCAGCTGTATGTACCAAACAATGGAAACTTCCTTAAAATTGTGGAGCTGATGGCTAAGTTTGATGCTGTACTCCAGGAGCATCTAAGAAGAGTCACCACTCAAGAAATGTACACACACTCCTACCTTGGAAAAACAATTCAAAATGAGATCGTACAGGTACTAGCAGCAAAAGTCAAACAGAAGATTGCAGCAGATCTGAAGTCAGCAAGATATTACTCTTATTCTGGACTGAACATGTGACATCAGCCATACGGAACAAATGACTTTAATGGTATATTTTGTAACAACAACAGAACCTAGTGAAAAGGTCCCTGCAATGGTGACGGTCACAGAGCATTTTCTAGAATTTATTGTCATTGATGATACTACAGGAGCTGGTATGACAAATGTGCTTCTTAAAACGCTGGAAGATATGGGAATTGCGATAGCTGACGTGACAGGAAAGAACAGAGGAGCGCAGACACGTATCCAAGAGTTAAACCCTCGAGCTTTTTTTTTGTCCCATGCGGTTCTCATTCATTGAACTTGGTGGTCAGCGATGCAGCATCAGCTTCTAGTGAGGCTCCTTAATTTTTTAATGTAATTCAAAGCATCTATGTATTTTCCTCTGCATCAACTCATCGATGGCAAATTTTAAAGCAATATCTGGGTACATCCTCTCTGACACTGAAACCACTGAGTGCCACACAATGGGAAAGTCGAGTGGAGGCGATAAAGCCTATCAAACACCAAATTGGAAAGACAGATGATGCCATAGTTGCCATTATGGAGGATAATGCTATGACAGAAACTGTTCATGGGAAAACAGTGGCAGAGAGAAACGGAATTGCCAGAAACATGCATAACTTCAAATTTCTGTGTGGCTTAGTGTTGTAGCATGACATACTATTTGAAATAAATGTTGTAAGCAAGAGACTCCAAGGTGTTGACCTTGAAATATCAGGAGCAATGGAACAACTGGACAAAGCAAAGTCATACCTACCGTCTTACCAGTCAGATGAAGGATTTCAAAATGTTCTGAAGAGTGCACAGAAGTTGGCAGAGGAACTTCAAACTGAAGCTATTTTCCCATCCATTCAAGAATATGAGAGTCATTGAAGAAGACGACATTTTGATTACGAAGCACAGGATAATCCCTAAGAGACCCCAAACAACAATTCAAAAGTTGAACTCTTTAACCAGGTGCTAGATTGTGCAATACAGTCAGTTGAAGAACATTTCATGCAGCTCAAGGAACACAGCGGTATATTTGGGATGTTGTATGATATTCCAAAACTCCTCACTATACCTGAAGAAGACTTACACCAGCAATTCAGGGCACTAGAGACAACGTTGACAGATGATGACATGCACAATATTGATGCGAGTGATTTAGGTGAAGTTAATAAAAACACATCTATGCTCCACAATGACACAGGAGAAGCTGGTCGGCCTTGCAACCCAGCTCAATAGAGCATGAGCTGGCTCAGACTGTGGACTTTCTGCAGGAAGCAGTTCAAATCTTTGCAACCAAGAAGGCACGGAAAGCACTACTTTGATTATTCAAACAGATAAAAATGCCAGTGTTTACTATGCAGACAAAAAAGGTTACATTTGCTGTACAGGCGTTTGAAAGTTAAGTGTTACTTAAAAATTTTGAACATGGCATTTTAACTTGTTAGTTCTCCTTTATTAGGGTAGGTAGCAGAGCAGTACTACGAGATGAGTAGAACAGGAAGAAGGCAGAACTGAGACCTTTCAAAGTTTTGGCCCAAGCGAGGGGGCATGGGGGTATCATTTGAGCTCCCTGCCTCAGGTGCCAAAATGTTGTAGGCTGGCCCTGTGGCTAAGTATCACAAACTCTGATACATATAAATTACAAAACACACACACACACACACACACTCAGTCACCAAGATTTTCAAAAGTGACTAATGACTTTGCATGTCTCTAGTTTTGGTGCCCAACTTGAGGCACCGTAATAGCAGCTTGATCGTAAGAGGGTGGATGGTCAGTACTTTCTAAAAGCCAAGAAAATAAAAATCCCTAGTCACATCTGAAAATTTTAGCTACACACAAACATATTGCTATAAAATGTGTTCATATACTGCGAGTTGTCCAAAACCTTGACAGCATCTTCCCCACCCATCTTTTAGTTTAAAAACTGCTCTGCAACCTTTTTAATGTTTAGTGCCAGCAGTCTGGATCCACTTTGGTTTAGGTGAAGCCCATCCTTCCTGTATAGGCTCTCCCATCCCAAAAGTTTCTCGCTTTCTAATAAATCTAAATCCCTCCTTTCTACATCATCGTCTCATCCACGCATTGAGACTCTGAAGCTCTCCCTGCCTACCTGGCCCTGCGCATGGAACTGGAAGCAGTTCTGAGAATGCTACCATAGAGGTCCTGAATTTCAGTCTCTTTCCTAGAGGTCTAAATTTGGCCTCCAGGATGTCTCTCCTACCCTTCCCCATGTCATTGGTACCTACATGTACCACAACCACCGGTTCCTCCCCAGCACTACACATAAGTCTATCAATATGCCTCGAGAGAACTGCAACCTTCACACCAAGCAGGCAAGTCACTATACGGTTCTCCCGGTCATCACAAACCCAGCTATCCATGTTTCTAATGATCGAATCTCCCATTACTATCTGCCTTTTCCGAATGACTGGAGTTCCCTCCCCTGGAGAGGTAACCTCAGTGCGAGAGGATACCTCAACATCAAACTTAGCAACAGATGCAAGACACTGTTTGATTTGATTTTAAGAGGGTGAATAGAGCTTTCATCCCATAGGTAAAAACAAAAGCAGTTATTTTTGCCAGAGAGGCAAGCAATAGTTTAACTTCCAAACCAAGTCAAGTCAAGTCAAGTCAAGTCAAGTCGGCTTTGCAAGAAAATAAGCTACAAGTTTATTACTGGCTGCTTCCGCAAAACACAATTTGATCTGATATTAGGAGGGAGAGGTTTCTGTACATCACTGGCTTACCCTAAAAATCAGAGATCTACATTTCACACCAGATGGACCTTATCCATAATAATGTTGTGTCTTTACAATTTTAAATTTTATTTTCCAGTACCTAGTCTCAGTTATGAATTTCCATTTCAGACTGGTGGCACTAGTAGGATTGTATTTTATATTAAAGCAAGGAGAAAGTGAAACATCTAACTAAAAGTGAGAGTCAGACTCAGTAACAAGAGAATAAAAATCCAAAACAGAACAGGCACAATGTAAAGAAAGGACTTTAAGTTTTGATAATCACAGCAGCGCGTTTTGATGAGAGAGTGAGAGACAGCCTAACAACTGGCCTGTGATTTATGCCCTTTTGGCTTATGTTATATGGGAGATCAAACTAGATAATTACAGTGGTTCCTTCTGGCCTTGGAATCTATGTGATTGGGACAACCAAATATGAAGTCGTAGTTGCCTGCAGACAGTTCGATGATTAATGATCAGATTCATTATTCTCATTAATCATGCCTAACAAAATTCAAGGTTTTGGTTTAATCTATGCAGATTTAAATTAAATCCTAAAATGTCTGCGTGTAATACCATTCATACCAACCCAGAGCTAGCTCTTTCTCTCCTCCCCGTTTACTGCAAATGCCTTGCCATCATTTGAGCCATACAAACTCAAGTGTTCCATTTGAATTCAGTTACCACAATGAGACATGAAGAAAAAGTCAATCTCTAGGTTACTAGTAGCCAAGACCTAAATCATACAGCTGTCTAAATTAAAATAAATATTTTGAATTACAGCAGGAGACAGTGCAGTCTATGGAGTGCTGATGAAATCTGCCTTTATCCAGCATTTTCTAATCCAGTACTGGTTGTAACTAATGAATGACCCAAACTTCATTAATACGTTGAGGTTTCTTTTCTGGGAGGGCCCCCTTATAACTTATAAGCAGAAATCTCAGGTAGTTTTTCTGTGTCAATGGTCAGAACTGTAGCTTGGATGAATCATACAGGAACTGATCCTGCATTATAAAATTATCAAGTTTAGCAATCATTTAACCAGGTTTGCTTTTCTTTGAGGGTAAAAAGATAGTGGGTATCATTAACACAGCAGAACTGATGAGAAACAATTGTTTTTGTGTGCATGTTTGCCTGACAAATTCCCAAAACAAAAATATAAAATCAAAATATAAAATCATACTGGGAAAAAAATTGTACATTATATTCTATGATCCAAGACAGTTGCCACTGAACAATCTGTGAGCAACATTCTAACATTTCATAAAGTATAACTCTACATGACACTTTAGGGTGTGAAAAAATGGTTTTGGTACCTTAGAGGCTAGGTTGCCATAGCAACTCCTTTTTGTCCCCATTTAATTATATGAAATATAAAGCACACAAATTATCCAGGTGAACTGCTAGAGTTCCACTTCTGCAGTCCTTGCTGGTTTATTGAAATGGTTGTTTCTGAGTTAGATAATATACCTCTATAAAGTTACAATATAAATATTCAGAAGATCAGAATCCTTTTGTATTCTTTGAATGCTAACGTTTTTATACATAATTTTGTTTAAAGAGTCTTACAAACAAACTAGAAATTGTCTCTGAAAGAATTCTCTTAGATTATTTATGTTCTAAATTAGGTATAGAGCAGGGGTAGGCAACCTATGGCATGAGTGCCGAAGGCGGCACGCATACTGATTTTCAGTGGCACTCACACCGCCTAGATCCTGGCCACCAGTCTGGGGGGCTCTGCATTTTAATTTAATTTTAAATGAAGCTTCTTAAACATTTTAAAAGCCTTATTTACTTTACATACAACAATAGTTTAGTTATATATTATAGACTTATAGAAGAGACCTTCTAAAAATGTTAAAATGTATTACCGGCACACAAAACCTTAAATTAGAGTGAATAAATGAAGACTCGGCACACCACTTCTGAAAGGTTGCTGACCCCGGGGACAGAGTGTGAATTTCAGGCCAAAGAGACCACCAGACCATCTACTTTGACTTCCTGTATATCACAGGCCACCAACACCATCCCAGTCACCCACACAATAAACCCAATAATGAAATTAGACCAAACTATTACCGCCTTCAGGAGACTAAACTATCTGTGCCAGAGGCAAAGGATAGGAGGGACCAAGGTGCACCAGTGCCTGAGTTCCCCTGTGTTGGCCTGAGACTGATTACATGAGATTTATCCAGATGATCCTAGCAGGTGATCTGCACCCCACACTATAGAGGAAGGCAATCTCCCTCCTCCATCCTCAGACAAGGTCATTGCCAATCTGAGCTGAGAAGATACATGACATATATGGGCATAATTTGTGTGCTGGAGCTCAGAGTCGCAGATCACAAAGAGGTGTATTTTTGCCATTGGAATAACATCGTGAATATCAGGTCACTGATGGCTTAAGAAAAGGGGTTAGATATTGGTCATAAAAGGCAGTGAAATAGGTAGGATTTACTCTATATAGAGTCTGATCCCACATTCCTTGTTATTCAACAATATTACAAAACAAATTCATCAAGAGTCACTACTGCAATAGTCATGGTGTGGGACCTCTGAGAGGCAGAGAGAAAGGGATGGTCCTGGAGAACCTCAATAAATGGTCCACATTTCAAAAAAGCTTCCCAAGCCCATGGCAATGTTTGAATTCCAAAATCAAATACTGACTGTTTAAAATGATTTCTAGAGGACGTCATTTTTACTTTAAAAAAGTAGAAATGATAAACTGTTTTAAGTGTATATCTAATGGTCAGAGAAGAGCTGTGGCAAACAACGGGATAGGAATATATGCTAACCAAATATTAGCAAAGACCCCTTATGGGTCTGTGACGGGGCATCTGCCTCGCACTGGCCCTGAGAGGGTTAAAACCAGCCTAGAGAGGCTGAAAGGCAGGCAGCCAAAGGAGTGTACAGGGGAAATACACAATTAGGATGGCAGCTGGACCTTATGAAATTATCTTAAAGATTTGATACATTCCTCCCTATCTTTCCACATATTGATTTGACTGGTCCATCTGTAAAAATATGTTTGTGTAAAGCAGATTCATTAATAAAACACTAGCTTTGCAAAAAGTTTCAATAAGAAAACTCTGGCTTTAAAAATGTTATAATTATTACCAGTGTACATTATTGTTAAAAAGAATCTGGGGGTTGTAGTGGATCACAAATTGAATATGAGCCAACAATATAATTCATTTACAAAATGATTTACAGGCTGATATCATTCTGGGATGCATTAACAGGAGACTTGTTCTAAGACATGGGAGGTAATTGTCCTTCTTTACTTGGGACTTGAAAGGCCTCAACTGGAGTACTGTGTCCAGTTCTGGGTGTCACACTTTAGGAAATATGTGGATTAACTGGAGAGGGTCCAGAGGAGAGGAGGGGAAATGATAAAAAGTTTAAAGAACCAGATCTTTGAAGAAAAGTTAAAAACAGAACTGGGCATATTTAGTCTTGAGAAAAGAAGACTGAGTTGGGGACCTGTTAAGAGTCTTCAAGTATGCTAATAACTGCTATAAAGAGGATGGGATCAGTTGTTCTCTATGTCCACTGAAGGTAGGACAAGAAGCAATGGACTTAATTTGCAGCAAGGGAGATTCAAGTTAGATACAATAGAACCTCAGAGTTATGGACACCAGAGTTATGAACTGACCCTGACCATTCAACCACACACCTTGTTTGGAACCAGAAGTATGCAATCAGGCAGGAAGAAAAAAGAAAGAAAAAGAAAATACAGTATAGTACTGTGTTAAATGTAAACTACTTAAAAAATTAAATCATAAAAAAAGCAGAATACCCATAACATTTTGTTCAGAATTATGAACATTTCAGAGTTATGAACAACCTCCATTCTTGAGGTTGTTTGTAACTCTGAGGTTCTACCGTATTAGGAAAAACTTTCTAACTATAGGAATAGTTAAGCTCTGGAATAGACTTCCAAGGGAGGTTGTGGTATTCCCATCATTGGAGGTTTTAAATAACATATTAGATGAGCTGTTAAGGATAGTCCAGGTTTACTTGGTCCTGCCTCAATGCAGGGGCTGGACTAAATGACCTCTCGAGGTCTCTTTTATCCCTACATTTGTATAATTCTTTGAAGAAATAGGGAAAATATGGTAGAGACTTGTTCCTTTTGTAACACTGTCATTTGTCTGAATGCCTGATTTGCGGTTTTTAACTTGTATGGATTGTGAACCAACTTTCAATAACTAGCATGATGTGGTTGTTTTAAAAGGATTTTGGAAAAATGATTGTTCAGGATTGTGATGGAAACACACTGTACAGTGAACTGGAAACTAGCTTGGAATCAGGTTTGTAGCTTTAGAGTAAAGGAAAGTGCTTCCAGAGATGATATCCTGTAGCATCAACAGCTTGTTTAAACTAAGGAGGCAGGTTGTTTCCATCTCTAAGTGAACTTGTATTCATAACAGATTGCAGCCATACCATCTTGGACTGTGACATTTCATCATATGGCATAAACTCTCATGCAAGTATTGAGCGGTGTTACTCCTGCTCAATACTTGCATGACAGCCCTCTAAGGAAAAACAAGATATTGCAAGAAGTGCTGCTTGTGGTTCAAGAGATATTATTGTTCCCTCTGAGGTCTTGATCCTGCAACCAGCTCCATACAGGGGGACTCCTATGCCTACATGGAATTCTGTTTCAGCCAACAGTGCTCCATGCAGAGTTATGGGTTCACCCATGCAGTCAGTGAGATGATTCAAGGCTATTTCAGTACTGGAGTCTCTTCAGGATCCCTGCAATCTGGTTTCACTTCCTCCACTCAACCCAAACTGCTCTTAGCAAGTCAACAATGACCTCCTCCAGTCTATTTTCTGCAACAGTGATCTTTAGGATTACTCCTGGCACTGTTCACCAACCATGCTCTGCTTCCTGTACTAAAGAAAGAATGTAGTATTTTTAGGATCTAGCCATGCTTCTAAGGAGGAGAAAAGAGCCTCTGGACCCTCTGTTAGCTTTTTTAAGTAGTTGTGGTTTTATTAGTGAATTGTAGGACAAAAGGTTTTCTGTTGGTCACTATATCTCATTCACTCAAGAGCAAAGGCAGCTTGTTAGATAAAATGGAGGTTTGTTCATGCTGAGGATTGTTGTCACTCCATCTTCACTTAGAAATCTCACTGCTTCTTTTCCAAGCACTTATATGCTGAAACTTTCAGATACAGTCAAGTGGGTGTGTAGAAAAAGCTTTCCACACACTTATTCCTGAATATTGTTGGGAAGAATTAAAGAATATTTATCCAAGTCTTCGGGTACTGCTTCTTAAAGCAAAGTGTCTGGACTAATATTCTAATTAGCCCTGTCTAATATATCCTTTTCATATTAGCTAGACCCACAGCCTGTGCTCTGTATTCGAGTTAGCCATGAATTGTGTGTTGTTGTAGCAACATGTTGCTGTTACATAAAGGATGTAGTAAATTGATATGAAAGGGCTAGTGATGGTACCAAATCTTAATGTCTTGTGAGTGGACCATGTGCCAGTCAAAAGTATCCAGATGGAAAGTTTACCAGAACAGATTGGGGTATTTAAACATCAGAAACACAACTCGCTCAGTTTCTTAATTGTGACCATTAAAAACCTTCCTACTGAAATATTTTGAGGTTATGGTGCAGTTTTACTCATAGACTCAAGGACTGGAAGGGACCTCGAGAGGTCATCGAGTCCAGTCCCCTGCCCTCATGGCAGGACCAAATACTGTCTAGACCATCCCTAATAGATATTTATCTAACCTACTCTTAAATATCTCCAGAGATGGAGATTCCACAACTTCCCTAGGCAATCTATTCCAGTGTTTAACTACCCTAACAGTTAGGAACTTTTTCCTAATGTCCAACCTAAATCTCCCTTGCTGCAGTTTAAGTCCATTGCTTCTTGTTCTATCATTGGAGGCTAAGGTGAACAAGTTTTCTCCCTCCTTCTGATGACACCCTTTTAGATACCTGAAAACTGCTATCATGTCCCCTCTCAGTCTTCTCTTTTCCAAACTAAACAAACCCAATTCCTTCAGCCTTCCTTCATAGGTCATGTTCTCAAGACCTTTAATCATTCTTGTTGCTCTTCTCTGGACCCTCTCCAATTTTTCCACATCTTTCTTGAAATGCGGTGCCCAGAACTGGACACAATACTCCAGCTGAGGCCTGACCAGAGCAGAGTAAAGCGGAAGAATGACTTCTCGTGTCTTGTTTACAACACACCTGTTAATGCATCCCAGAATCATGTTTGCTTTTTTTGCAACAGTATCATACTGTTGACTCATATTAAGCTTGTGGTCTACTATGACCCCTAGATCTCTTTCTGCCATACTCCTTCCTAGACAGTCTCTTCCCATTCTGTATATGTGAAACTGATTGTTCCTTCCTAAGTGGAGCACTTTGCATTTATCTTTATTGAACTTCATCTGTTTACCTCAGACCATTTCTCCAATTTGTCCAGATCATTTTGAATTTTGACTCTGTCCTCCAAAGCAGTTGCAATCCCTCCCAGTTTGGTATCGTCCACAAACTTAATAAGCGTACTTTCTACGCCAACACCTAAATCGTTGATGAAGATATTGAACAGAGCCGGTCCCAAAACAGACACCTGCGGAACCCCACTTGTTATACCTTTCCAGCAGGATTGGGAGCCATTAATAACTACTCTCTGAGTACGGTTATCCAGCCAGTTATGCTCCCACCTTATAGTAGCCCCATCTAAATTGTACTTTCCTAGTTTATCTATAAGAATATCATGCGAGACCGTATCAAATGCCTTACTAAAGTCTAGGTATATCACATCCACCGCTTCTCCCTTATCCACAAGGCTCGTTATCCTATCAAAGAATGTTATCAGATTAGTTTGACACGATTTGTTCTTTACCTATTTTATCTCTGCAAATGTATCGCACATGCCTTCTGCACTGAAGTAAAAAATACACAAAAATTAAGTTAAAAAACAAAGCTATCTTTAATAAACCTTAAACAATGATCACCCTTGGCATAAAGGCCCCCTTCCCACAGTATTTTCATTGGTAATATCTTGCCAAGCAGCAACAACAAAAATGGAACTCCCTTCCAGACACACACAAAACAGAAAAGAGAAATAGCTAGTTTTTATATGAAGTCCTCTCCAGGAATAAAATAGCCTGAAAATGTACCAGTTTGGGTTGCAGTCCCATAATATTTTAGAAGTTTAGCAATGTTAGCCCTGGTGAATAGTTGGAGAGAACGCAAAGTAAATTCACGTGCTGGAAATTTGGTAAGGGCTCTACTAGCTCTTAGTGTGAAACCAGTTAAAATGTGACACTTTCCCCAAACTAGGGAAAAATCACCTGATTGTGTTGTAACACAAAATTTGGGCCAGATTTTCTAAGAAGTTCATAGATTAAGGCCAGTAGGGACCATTATGATCATCTAGTCTGAGCTCCTGCATAATACAAGCCAAAGAACCTTACCCAATACTTTTGGCATCAAGCCCATATATTCTGTTTGAGCTACAGCATATCTTTTAGGACAATATCCAGTCCTGATTTAAAGATTGCAAGTAATAGAGAATCTACCATGACCCTAAGTATGTTAACCTTCAGATAAATCAGGGCTAAATCATATACTTGCATGGGACTTAAGGTTTTGGGGGGAAATCATGTTTTTTTATTCAAACCTCATAACAAAGTAACTCTCCAAACTCCTCGAACCACTCCCCAATCTGCAAATGGAAATTGTCAATTTCTCATACTAGACTATGTATAAAATCACTCTCCAAGCTACTGTCAGAGAACACTGCACCATCTGTGGGTACTATGTTTAGATGAAATATCACACTTAAAGACCTGATCAGCGGCAGTCATGACATATCGTTATTATTATTTCTGAGCACATTGTAAAAAGCATAGTCAATACTGCAGTTTGATGAGAATGAAAGCAATACATCTGGGGGAATAAGTGACTGACACTAAAACACAGTACAGTCTTTATTTAAATTGTTGGGATTCACTGAGGAAGACAGATTTTTGTAAGCTACTGATGTACATTTCAAAAGTAAGTGTGTGTGTATATATGTATATATACACACACACACACACACATTATTATTATTATTAATGTCTTTATTACATTTAAAGTCCTTGGACAGTATTTTCAAAATACTATTTTTGGCTGCAGTTGGATCACTGCTGATTGCTGCATATTCTGTAGTACTTCCAAGGCATCCATTTATGCAAACTGCAGTTCAGTTTTATCAATCTGAAACAGCACAGAATGAATTCTTGCTGGACTGGCTACTGCACTTATGGAGGATGCATCAGCATTTGAAAGTCCTCCATTTGCAAAAAATGTTCCACTTTCTTCACATGTATTTGACATAATGCTAAATTATTGCCTATTTTGATAAACAATGCTAAAATCCTTGGGAAATCTCACAGTAACGATAGCTTGTGTCCTTTTATGAGTCTGAACAACAGCAAGAGCCAACAGAGTTATATTCCAAGGAAAAACTACTTGTGATGCACAATGTAAGATCCTGGCCTTTTGTTTCCCCTGACTTCTGTATTTTTTTTTCTGTCGTTGTCTACCTGTTATTTCCCCATCATCTTTTACCTATTTTTCCTCTCTACTTCTGTTCATCTCACCATCTCTCATTTTCCTCTGTCTCATAGCTCCTCTCCTGCTCTCACCCCTACCTCTCTTCTATCTAATTTTCTTCCCTCAAGCCATTTCTATTCTTCTCTCCTCCTTACTTCTCTCTGCTTACCCCTGCCCTTTTTTCCCTTGCCACCCATCTGCCTTTCCTCCACCACATGCCACTCTTAAAATATGCTCTTGGAATTAGATACTGCTAGTATTTGACACCGGAAGCACTACTAGTAATAATCATCAGGCATTTAATGGCAGTGCCAAGTATGCCAAATAGCTCTAGGGAGCTAAGAATCGTACAGCACTGAATTGAGTTTGCATACCCAACATGAGTCAAATTTTATATTTGCATTTTGTTTCAAACTTCTCTTCCATTTATTGTTGCCACGTCCGTTTTGTGATGACACAGTCTGAAGATGAACAGGCCCAAGGACTGTATTCCCAAGGGGGAATACAGACATTTTATATGAAGCCCCAGGGGCAAAGATGTGGCCTCGGATCTTCAAAGGAGCCTACAGGGGTTAGGTAACCAAATCCTAATTACATGCAATGGGAGTTGGCTGCCTGAACTCCCACAAACTCCTTTGAAAATTCCACCCAGAGGAACCAACTTCAGAATACTCACCACAGGGCTGGTTTTCTTTCTCTCTTGTTCCAAATCTGATTACCTTAGTGAAGTATTTTTTATCCTACTGGGTATCCTCTGCAACCAGAATCTACCAGCAGTTGCTGCTGAGCACCATATTTGATGAAGTAGGGCGAGCTTGAGAAAACTGATTTGTAGTCTCACTCAGTGGCAGGAATGCAACATCACAAATTTCCCACTGAGATGTGAGCAACTGCAAAATACTAACATGTGAGTTTCTCTTAACTCTTGATGTCTGTGTGTGTCAAAGGGTGGCTGACACTGGTGGGCCCTTCGTGCTGGCCCCAGAAAAATAGCCTGGTCCATACATACACTAACAGTATAACTAGATCGGCTAGGAGTGTGATTTTTTTTTTATTGAAATGGTCATACAACTCCTAGCATGGCCACACTTATGTTAGTACAAAGGTGCTTTATACAGGCCTAGTTTATTTCTGTATGGAAAGGATAATGAGCTCACCATTATACTTCGGTTGGGCACTACCCTACTTTAACTATACCAGTATAGTTAAACTATGCACTTAAACTTATAGTTTAATTAAACAAGTATAGTTAAAGCAGTACAACTCGAGTGTGAAGACAAGGCCTAAGGTAACAGACTGCAATATTCTCTTTCCTCTTTAGCCTCTGTACCCACAGGTGCCTATGGCATCCACCAGTTTCGATACACACATAACCAATATATTAGTTTTGGCGATATTTGCATATAGCACCTTGTCATGTCAACAAAGTTGCTGAAATTTAATTGAACTAATTTTACAACAGGAGGAGATGCTAGGGAAAAAATGGCTGTCCCAATGATTTACAACTATCAATTTCAGAGTCACCATAAGGAAGACAATAAATGTCCTATTTGCACTGGGTAGTAGAACAATCCAACAGATACAGGAATGCAAAAGAATCACTAGACGCAAAAGTTAATTTTGACAGTGGACTGAATTCTGCTCTGTGACACCGGTGTAAAAGCCAAAGTGATTAGTTACTTCAGATTTACGCCAATGTCATTGAAAGCAGAACTCGGCTCAATATTCTTATCAATGCAATATAAAATTAGTTACTAAACTGGCTTATTGTAATTCCAGCCATGACAAATGGTTGGCAGAGAACTGAACAAAGACAAAGTTTTCACTAATCTGCAATCATAATCTTGCTTGTTTAGTTTATCATTCTTATTACATGTTATATATGTGAACAGGGAGTCAGTATTCTGGCTCATGGTAAATGGTGTGTCAGTTGCTAAGAAATAACTGGTCATGTATAAATTACAGTGCATCTGCTTTGTTTCATTCACTATTGCCTTTAATTGTGACTGCTTAATAACTGTATTTACAGCTGAAGTATAAATTCTTGCAACATCTTCAGAAAGAATCAGACAATGGCTTTGTTTAAGGAAAAATCCCAACCTTAGCTCCAATTCTGCAATTGGATATGTGAGGACAGATCCTTAGGCCTGCATGGAACCCCACTTACTTCAGCATAGTTCCAGGTGTGTGACATTGCCCACCTATGTGGGTCTGAATGCAGGATTGGGGCTATGATATGCAGGAATAATGGATATTAGTGAACTTTCAATTAACCTGGGCTGAGACTAGTGCTTTTATGTGGTTTCCAGTTTTGCTGCAAACATTTCACAAAGCTCTAGGTATTGCTTTCAAAAATGCCTTTATTATATCTTCAAAGAAAAATATTCCCTTGTGCTAGTTGAATGCAGTTGAGAGGGGGCAAACTGACTGACAATTCCTGACCTACTTACACTAGACACCAAGGCCATGAATTCTGCAAACATTTTCTATATGCTTAATTTTACTACCGTAAGGTTAAGTATGTGCATAAGTATTTCCAGGATTGGGGTGCAATGCAAGAGAGGCTCTTCCTTAGCCACTTAGATGCCTCATTTTATGCTATTTTATGAAGGGGCTAATCCTTTAGAATCAGTCATTTCCCAGGACATCGATTTACAAGTTTCTCCAGCTAATACTGTTGTTGAAAGTGGTTAACAAGTAAACTGGTAAGCAAACCAGGCACTTAATTAAATTCTTATTGTACATCTAGGGTCAAATCTGCAGCTGGTGTAAATTAGTATAACTCCACTGAAAGCAATGGAGCTGTAAACATTCATAATAGCAGATAATTTAGCCCTTAACAGGCAAAATTTTGAATTCTTAAGAGTGTGGAAATGATATTGCAAACCTTGAATTATCCTTGTAAAATAGTTCTCCCTATATTTGTGAATTTGAATAATTTACAAATATTAACTTAGTCATTAATCTATGAGAGTGACCATGGAAGAGCGTTCCTGTGGTCTAGCAACAAGTGGCTGACAGTCTCAAATTATTGATGGGTGCCTCCTGCTGTTTGGGTATTGCAAAACCCGTATGGCACCCATATCTGCACAATAGGAGCCTCAGTGATACAAACTCTGTGGAATAGTCTGACTGTGTTGAAAGGAGATGAGGCTTCTGGCTCCCACTCCCCTTCAGTATAATCTCAAATTCCCTAATCCCAGGAGGGGTTGAGGATAGTGGTACTGACATCTGAATGGCTCACCCTGGGGCTTGCCAAATCTATCTTGCTCAGTCAGTATACCAGAGTCTGCTGTCTCCCTGCAGGAGCAGTATGTGACCACCTCGAGGGCAGTTTCCCTGAAGTCTTTCAGAAGTCCCTCTTGGGAGCTATAGAGTTGCTGTCTGCTCTTTCCTAGAGCTGCCCCCACCTGTCTGGAACTTCCTGCTTTTAAACTTTCACTCTTCCCCTGATTTGACTGACAGGGGTGAAGAGGCAGGGACAGCCCTGCCCAGAGCAGAACTTTAACCCCTCTGACACTGGTGTGGGGTTTATACACATCACAGTGACATGGAGTTTCATTCTGAGCACAAACACGCCATCTGACCATCTGCCACTGGGAAACATCCTGGGAGGCAAAAAGAGCACTCCCTACTTCAAGTGCATGTGCTATTGTGAAAATATAACCAGACACTAATGTTCAGGCATTACAAAGCATATAGAGAAAAATCCTACTGTTTTCAAAAATACAGCATTCCATGTGAACTCTGCAGAGTTGCTTTCCCTTTGTGAAATGCCCAGTTAGAATCATATTATTCAGACTGCAATGTTATTAAAAATGTGACAGTCAGCAGCAACCCCCGAACAGCTAGTAGCCTTATAATAGCTGGCAACCATTAGGGGAAATTGGACACCTCACAGACACAGTAGCTTGAACTTTTGAACTATCTTCCCTTATTGGTCTTGAGGCAGTTGAAGCTGGTCCTAAGCCGGTTTTTGCTGAGCAGATTGCAGGAGTGCAGGGTTTGCTAACCACCAATCAAATGCTAACACGACCGAAGCCTGTGTGTGGGTGTGTATAAAAGATTCTTGGTTTTTGTATGGAGTAGAGTAGGTACAAAACTCTCCTTTCTTCTGCAGAGTAAAGCAACCTTTCCTTATCCCTGTCTGGCTGTCATTGGCTCTCAGCTAGGCCGACCCGACATTTCGGTAACAAAAACAAAACAAACATCTTATATTTTACTTAGCTGGAAGATTTCCAGTGACATCAGTGAGAGACTCTGCACTGTGCTGAAATGGGTGAGTTGAGTGATTGTGAAGGATCTGCACTAGAGATGTAAAGAGGCAGAGGAAAATAGCAGGGTGCATGTGGTTCTCTCAGCCTCATCATTTCTTTTCTACATCAGCACTTATATTGAAATCCCTCAGCTAGATTCCTAGCTCCACTGATGTCAAAGCCTTATAGCACATTCAGCCATTTGTGATCATACCTGATTTTTTTTCTTTTCATAATGAGGCAGTCTTACCTGTACACAGTATAAATAACTGTAAAGGAAAGAGGAAGACAGAGGAAAACATACCTACTTGCACCGTCCTCAAACTCCCAGCTCTTCAGGGTACCCTGAGAAATGACAGGTGTTTAGAATAAGCTTGTTCAAAGGCTGAATTTTAAAACAGGGAAGGGTCTTATCTTATCCAACAACAGATTTCAATTGCTTCTGATACTGTATAATATTTACAAACACTGCCAAAAAGAGATCTCAGTGGATAGCCAACTTAATGCAACTAACTCTATTTATCATCCTCTATGACTGTCTATGACTTATCTAATCCTTTTCTTTTCAAAATTATGTCTCCACAAATTGAAATCATGCTGCTTAAAAGTCTGAATGGAAAGCTTGGCTCTTGAGGCAGATGGCTGTTCCATGAGGATATTTTACATCATCCGTCACTTATAAGATGTGTTGATTACATGATAAAAGCAATAGTGCCAGGTTACCTTCTTATATTTTAGCAGGCATTGCAGTAAGCAAAATACCTTTTTTCTGCAGTTTATCTGATATATAAATACATATACAAGGTGTTTCTGTGTGTATGTACGCACGAACGCATGCAACCACATGTGCATTTATGGGGAGGTGAGAATATTATCCCACCTGCTTATGCCAAAAGCTTATGCAGAGAATAGAGACATACTTCCGCATGATTGTGCTTAGAATTACTTGTAAAATGCCTAGGAAATTAAATCTCTCCAAACAGGAAGAGCCACATCTGTGTATTTAACAAGTGAAAAGGTAGGACACTGAGTAAACAACAAACACCACTCAGCGGGAGGATTAAGGCAAACTCACAGAAATATCTTGAAGTCCTAATAATCAGCATGAAGCCCTTAGAGCTGAACTCAATAAGAAATGCTTGTTGACTTTATCATCACATTCAGTATGACTTGTTTTCTAACGTGGTGAAATAACTAGCTCTGACCATGGGAGCTCTCTCCAGTAGTGGGTTACAAAAGAGAATTAAACTACTCCGTTGCCCAGCTTTTTTAAGTTGTTGGCACCTGACAGAAAACCACTGTCTATGCCCAATGTCAAACAGAAAACAAAAAGGCTGTAAATGTCCTGTCTGTCAACATTTAAAATATCACCCTACTGACTGGAGTCACTGGATACAGCTGATACATTCAAATACACTAGTTATTTAGGAGTTAATAAGAGAAAGTTCAAACCAAGCCAGCATTTCTGCAGTTCTCTTGGCTACCTGTGTTCAGCCAATGCACCCAAAGGCAGAAGTATCTGACAAAGACACTGATCAATTAAAGCTACAGTATTTGAGTAGAGCTGGTCAAAATTTTTCATCTGAAACGTATTTCAGGATAAATACAGATTCAGTGACACTGAAGTGTTTTGTGAATTTGGGTCAATTTCATTGAATTAGTTTTGAGGGGAGGGGAGGGTGGAACATCCAAAACATTGAACCACTTCCTTTTGACATTCTTGAAATGAAACATTTTTACTTTTTGGCTGAAAACAACTTTTAGTTTCAAAATTTCCTTTAATTATTTTAAGTTTTAAAAAGTAGTGATCTAAACTAAATGTGGTGTTTGATCTGCAGTGAATTTTTTCGAGTTTTTGATTCACTGATGAAAATTTTCATTTTTAGTTCTATCCCAAATGGTGTTTTTTTTTTTAATTTTTGAAATTGTCAACTAACCAAAAAATCAATTATTTGCCCAGCTGCATATTCAACTTTTTACTAAAAATGTTCCTATACATTGATGCCCAGAAAGTATATACAGCGGTTTCCACACTTACTGTAGTTTTACTTTTCCTGGGTCAGATTCTCACTTAGAGCCTGTGGCTATTGAAGTCAATAGCAAAAATTCAATTGACTTTAGAATGGTAGAATGAAGCCCTTATTCTGGATAAGTACTACCTTCTCACTGAAATCTCCATGAAATCAATGAGATTACTTACTCTGAGTAATACCTAAATCACACTAAGGAATGGTGGCAGAACTGGACCTTACTCATGATTTAAATGATTGTAAATGCAAAAGCTGCTAGAGTAAGCCTTGCTGACAAAACCAAAAGCCCGAGAAAAACAGATGAAAAATAAAACCTAAATCCAAAAAACATGACATGAGGCAACTGATAAAAGAATATCACTTGGAGAATACAAGACTGCAGATACACAGGCGTCAGCTATTGATGGAATCTCATTCCTAGAAACTACAATCCCTGCAGAAACTGAGCTGTCACTTTTGTTTGACAGAGCCCCCAACCCTTCCTAATCTGGCTAGTACTGTACTGTCTGTCTTAATGCTCTGTACAGCAGTGTTCTGTCTGAGAAGCAGTTGGAGCTGTACTGAGAATACCTACCTGGATAAGTGCTGCTGGCTTCTCCCAGTGAGTGCTTAAAACTTAGCATTTACTAAAGTGCAACTTGGCTTTTGACAACTCTAGTAACTAACTGTAAGGATAATTAGGAAAGTTATCAATAGTATTTAATTAGTGTCACCGAATAATATCCATTTATAAACTGTTAATTCCAGATTCACACCTTTTCTGTTCTAAGCATATGGAAATAATGGGTTTCAGAGGGGTAGCCATGGCTACATTTGGAATTTCAAAGCGCTGCCATGGCAGCGCTGCGGGAGCGCTGCCGCGGCAGCACTTTGAAGTGTGAGTGTAGTTGGAGCGGCAGCGCTGGGAGAGAGCTCTCCCAGCGCTGCATGTAAACCACATCCCTTACGGGTGTAGCGTGCAGCGCTGGGAGCCGCGCTCCCAGCGCTGCTGCCCTGATTATACTGACGCTTTACAGCGCTGTATCTTGCAGCGCTCAGGGGGGTGTTTTTTCACACCCCAGTTGCAGCGCTGTAAAGTGTGAGTGTAGCCAAGCCCGTGGTCTGTACTTTCTTGTCAACTGTTGGAAATGGGCCACTTTAATTGCATTGGCCTTGTTAGCATTACAAAAGTAATTTTCCCTCCCTTGGTATTCACCCCTTCTTGTTAACTGTTGAGAACAGGCCACTTCCACCTTAATTGAATTGGCTCATTAGCACTGACCCCTCACTTCTCAAGGCAACTGCCATCTTTTCATGTGCTATAATACAGGGGTCGGCAACCTTTCAGAAGTGGTGTGCTGAGTCTTCATTTATTCACTCATATTTAAGGCTTCATGTGCCAGTAATACATTTTAATGTTTTTAGAAGGTCTCTTCCTATAAGTCTATAATATATAACTAAACTATCGTTGTATGTAAAGTAAATAAGGTTTTTAAAATGTTTAAGAAGCTTCATTTAAAATTAAATTAAAATTTAGAGCGCCCCGGACTGGTGGTCAGGACCTGGGCAGTGTGAGTGCCACTGAAAATCAGCTCATGTGCCGCCTTTAGCACGTGTGCCATAGGCTGCCTACCCCTCCTATAATATATATTCTGCTTACTGTTTTTTTCACTTCATGGATCTGATGAAGTGGGTTTTAGCCCACGAAAGCTTACGTCCAAATAAATGTGTTAGTCTCTAAGGTGCCACAAGGACTCGTTGTTTTTATGAAAATAATAGTCTCTCATACTACCAAATTGTGATTACAACTAGTATAGACAACTAATGTGGCACAGTGATGTAAAATGTTTACGCTGCAAACTATGAAACAACACAGATAAAGTGTCAGATCAAATGTCTATTTCATATTACTTTATATAATAGTGTTATTTATATTAAAACATTCTTAATTTTAACAAAATGGTTTCCTTGTTTCATTCTTTGGATTTAGTAACTGACCGATGCCAAAAGCTAAGGCAATATTTGATATCCTAACAAATTTCAAAAAGCAGCAGATGGGTCACATAATTGTTTTCTTTTCTTGGTATTAAAAAGAGGACCTGAAGCTTTCAGTGGAGCTAGAACTGAGAAGAGGATACAGGAAGCACTAGTATTTTCATCAGGAGACGCTTCTAATGATATATTTGCCTTGTACCCAATTCACTTCTATTGAGGGCAGAGGTTCCTAACTTGTGGTACATAGAGAGCTGACTGATCATGTGGTGCTCACTCTTTCTTTCCAGCTGAGAAGCAGCAGTAGAGATACAAGGGGAGATTGAAACGAAGAGCAAAATTAGATAGCGTCTTCATTTTTACACAGATGAAACATCTTATTGAACCAGAATTGTATAATCAGTTTCCCATGTAAGCAATTGACATAGTTGCCATACAGTTGTCGTTATGAACAGGAAGGGAGGAGGCCCTCAAGACAACAAATGGTAAGGAAGTTAGCCCACCATCTATTAATATGTGGACCACAACATGACAAAGTTTAAGGAGTTCTGATTTATGGAATAATTCTGTTTTGGAGGGATGGGGACTGAGACAGTCAACTGAACTTCTCAGTTGAAAAATGTTGCACAATACTTCACTTTCTACAGAATTCAGTTGGAGAACTTTGAAACTATTAGATTTGCTCCTGTAGCTCTGAATGAGGCTGGGATTACATGCCTCTCCAGCTAACAGACAACAATCTCTGCAGATATCATCTTCTTAAAGCCACCGTGGACAGCAACTGAACGCGAAATATGCCAACAGCCCAATCATAAGGATGTGGAGCCTAAATGAGGTTTAGATGCTCGGGCTGCAGCTCAAGCTCTGGGCCCCTTCCATCTCATTGGGTCCTAGAGCCCAGGCTCCAATCTGAACATCTACACCACAATTAAACAGTACCAAATCAGCTGGCATGCAGAAGCTGCAGGTTTTTAACTGCAGTGTAGACATAACCTTAAATGCTCACAGAGTATTGCTGTTAGCTTTACAGTTACAGCCCATGAGAAAAATGTTTCCGCATGTCACAGAGAATGTAAGAAATGTATAGCTTCCTACTTGCCCTCAGTCATTACAGGAGAGAGAGAGGACAGAGGGAAAGTTTCCCTAGTGATACCTTGAGTAGTTCATTATATAGATAACTATTAGCAATTAGAATATTATTCTCCCTCTCTGCCTATTAGCATCACAGAGTCTTAAATATATTGTGCATACAATTTAATACACCATTTTAGAACAGCAGCTGCTAGGTCCACATCTTTTCCCTTTGCCTGAAACTTTTATTTGTTTAAATAATTATCTACAGCTGTTTAACTCTTCATTTCATTTACCTCCTTTTTGGTGTAGTAGTGTATTCTTATTAATTTCCTTCAAACTAATAGTATATACTCTTTCTACTGCATCTCTTTTATGTGTTTTCTAATAGGTTTTGCATTTTATTCTCTCCTATTTCCTTAAAGGCAGCAAGTTATGATACTGTTTTCTCTTTTAAAGGCAGTGCCCTTCCATTATCCTCAATTTCCAGAAGCATTATAATAGTATTTTTTAAAAATGTTCTCAGCCATGATTGTGTGCCTCGGGTTATGTAATGCTGCTATGTTCATGCAAGTCTGAATTTTTAGCAGAACTGCCTCTGCCTTGGTTAAAAATGACATCAATGACACACAAAAAGGCTTCCCAAAAGGTACATTCTTTTATTTTTCTGCACTAACTTACATGTGAGCTGCATGGTACCAAAGACATTGGCCCTCTCAGCTAACCCCCATTCATTCAATAAACAGAGTTCCAACTGGCAAGTCTCATTCACAATATCTCCATTCAGGAGCTGCATACAGAGTCACAGATTCCAAGGCCAGAAGGGCTCATTGTGATCATCTAGTCTGACCTCTTGTATACCATAGGCCATAGAACCTCCTCAAAATAATTCCTAGAGCAGATCTTTTAGAAAAACATCCAAACTTGATTTAACAATAGTATGTTGGTGACAATGGGTTCATTTCCTTAATGTCTGACAAATAGGGTAGAAGTATATAGGAAATCAGACACACACTGCTGAATCAAGTATAAAATGTGTAAGCAGCTTTTTTGTTTTCATAAATAAATTTAGTCAAAGTACATTTTTGGATTCATGAGTTATTGAAATTAAAAATAATTTTAGTCAAAGTTAGTTTTTGGAGGACTGCGTTTTTATTTAAGCTCCAGTTTCGCCATTGTCATTAAAGTTAAGTTGAATTTTCCACTTAAAATAAGGATTCAGTCTTTTCGTTATATATGAAAACGCACCACATCTTCTGTTAAAGTAGAACACATACTCTCTGGATATAGAATGTTTTTTCTGAGAGTATACTGTAAATCCATTAATAGGTTTAGAAGTTAAAATTAATTAAAAATGGGTCTGTAAAGGCACACGGCCAGGGCTCGACCCTCCCTGAGGAGGAGGGGAGCCACACCGGCCTCACTACACGTCGCGTACGTCAGCCCCTTTCTTCAGGGCTGAGCGACGCTGCACAGTCGCCTGGGGCCCTGACCTTCTGCTATAGGGCAGGGCAACAAACACAAAGTTATAGAGGCTCAGACCCTCTCGGCTCAGGGCTGAGCAACAACAGTTCAGACAGCTCGAACTCTTTGGGGCAGGACCGAGCAGTGGCACAGTTAAAGGGGGTCCAGCCCTTGGTTCGGGCGGGGCACCAAACACACAGTTACAAAGGCTCAGACCCTCGTGGCTCAGGGTCAAGCAGTCAATAGTTCAAGCAGCTCGAGCCCTTTGGGGCAGGGCTGAGCAGTGGCACACTTAAAGGGGCCCAGCCCTTGGTTCGGGCGGGGCACCAAACACACCGTTACAAAGGCTCAGACCCTCGTGGCTCAGGGTCGAGCAGTCAATAGTTCAAGCAGCTCGAGCCCTTTGAGGCAGGGCCGAGCAGTGGCACAGTAAAAGGGGCTCAGGCCTTGGTTCAGGCAGGGCACCAAACACACCGTTACAAAGGATCCACTGAGCAGTCAATCACTAGGCTTGATGGCCTCCTTAGGCTGGGGGCAGGGGGATTCTGCCACCCGGACCCACCCACTCCACTGCGTTCCAGCCCGTAGTCCTAGTAGCAGCTATCACCACTAACGGTCAGTGGGGTTCCTGACCACAACACACCAACATGGGTTCAGGTACACTTGCAGCCTGACTGGGGTCGGCTGCCCCCGGGCTACTTCCAATCTCCCCCTCTGGGTCTACCTGTTCTGTTCTGTCAGCCCCTGGGAAGTCCAGTAGCATGGGCCCCTCCCGGCTGGGGCTGGGTGGTAGGTCCGGCAGTACCTCTGGGAAGTCTGGCCAGGGTTGCTCTGGGGGTTCCTCGGGGTAACAGCAGGGACGGGGCGACTCCGGCAGTCCCTCCTCGTAGTGGGCGCGGGGAAGCTCCGGCAGCTCCTCATCATAGTGGGCGAGGGGGAAGCTCCGGCAGCTCCTCGTCGTAGCAGGCGCGGGGAAGCTCCGGCCAGTCAGGGCAACTGCCCTGGGCCTCAGCAGCCTCCCAGCCACGAGCACCTTGTGGCAGGTCTTCTCCCGACGGCGGCTGGGCTCCAACTGAGCGCCGCCGGCCGGCTTTTATACTTCCGGGTCGCCTCCTGACCCTCTGAGGGGCAGGTCCAGTACCCTGTGGCCCTGCCCCTTCCGGTCCCTGGCAGGGTTCGACCCTCCCTGAGGAGGAGGGGAGCCACACCACCTCGCTACAGGGTCCTTTAAGAAATTTAGCATCTGATCTCAAACCGTTTTCTTCCCTATTATCTCAATAATGGAGTAACACAGACTCTTCAAACTCTTAAGTTGTTAAAATTCACTGAAGTCTTGTATATAGAAGGTTTTTTTTAAAGGATCAATTACCATTTTATACCATTATCCTTCACAATAAAATTTTCTCTGTCCGCAGTGGTTGAATAATTTTATATAGAAGATTCTATGGAGAACTTCCATTTTGCAAAACAGCTGTCATCTACCATTGTTCTCAAAGGTACCAGGGACTTGTGTACATGTTTCATTAGTCCACACTAAAGGGGTGTCAAGTCTAGTTCATGCTAGCATGCTGTGCACTGACTGGCCCTTGTGGACCCTGCTGGTGTGAATTAAAAGTTCCCTAGCGAGCATCAACATAGTACTGTTTGTAACAGTACTACATCAGCACACACTAGGGAACTTGTAGCGCACATCAGCAGGGTCCACACAAGCTAGTTAGTTTATTACATGCCACTGCAGACTAGAACTTACACACTGTTGGTGTGGAGTAATGCACTGTGTAGAAAACCTTAAGTGTTTTCCTCTCTGTCTCCTGACAAGAATGGGGCCTACCAACTTCTCTATGGACAGCTTGACTTCCCTCTCATTGAGAACAATGGGAAATGGTGGCCATTTTGAAAAAAAATGCACTACTTAATGAGCTGCTTTGAAGGTGAAAATTTTATGCATCAACCTCTGCTGAAAAATAAACTTTGTCATTATTTTTCATAACTGCAAAATGTCCATGAATCCTAAATATTTATTTTCAAAAGCTACTCATTGCTTTAGCCCAATACAATCAGGAAAACAGGGGATGGGGAAACTGATGTGTGTGTGTGTACACACACATTTACATAAAGGGGAACACAGAAGTTGCCAAAGGGATGGAGAAACAAGATTAGCATGGAAGGTAATATGCAGTGCAAGAGGCAAGAGTTATTTGGCCAGCAGGAGGAAGGGGAAACTGAGCTAGTTGGAAAATATCCCATCCCCATGATCGAAAATGTTGAAAAGATGGTTTTTCAGCAAAAATTCAAATATTGAAATATTCTGGCCAAACTCCATAATGTATGGTGCCTCATGGGAGGAGTTGTTCAGGTGTCTAATGGTCCCATTCTCCACTACAGGCCGGGCTTCCTGGTTGAATGACATCTCCTGTGGTGCAACTGCCTCCCGTCACCAAGAGGAGAGACCAGTGCATCGTGGGAGCCCATTTGTGGTGTATAAAGGGAGATGCACTCCAACAATGGAGTCTAGCCCACAGAGCAGAATGGGGAAATAAGGCAACTGAACTACAGCTCCCAGGAGGCACAGAAGGAGCATATCCAAATTGAAATATTATGCTTTTTATATTTCAGTTTTCAGGCACTCTTTTTTTGGTGAAAAATCATTTGTTTCTGTGAAAAGCAAACACTTTTAGTGAAAAATTACATTTAATTGGTCAGTTTTACATTGAAAACAGGTTCAATGGAAATTTTACAATCAACCCTTCTGCAAATCTAGTTTAATTGGTCAGAATGCTCTAGCTGCTGGGTGCTACTCCAGAGTAGCATAAATCAGCCAGAATGTACTAGTGAATCTGGCCATAAAAGCTGAAAATTTATTTAAGGTAGAGGGTAGAATTTTCAAAAAAGTGCCTAAGTGACATAGAAGTCTAATGGAACTTGTGCTCCTAGGTGCTTCTGAAAAATCATTTATTAACACTTTATATCTTCAAATCATGCAAATATCACACGCTAACAGTCTCTTTTAGTTTCTTATTTAGTGTTCATGTATTAAATTTTTAATTAAAAACCCAAGGCCATTCCCCAGACAAAGTCTATTTTAAGAAAGAAGTAACAGAGTACATATCAGTAATTGAGCATAAAGTATATTGCAAAGATTTTGTAATTATCCCAAACTTAAGTGTTATTAATCTAAGAAATTTAAACTTAAGATTCTTCTTTTGAGAGCTACTCAGTTTTTGTCTGTCCCAGAGCTAGACAGAGACCCAATCGATTTAATGTCTGCATGAGTCAGCGTCTCCCCATAAGTTCCTTGAGTAGAACATAGTATCATATGTACCCATATGCCTTTGTCAACATAACTAGGTTCCGCCCCCCACCCCTCCCACACCAGAGGATTTAACATAAGGGCAGATACCTGCAGAAGAAAAGCTTTCTAAGAGTATGTCTACACTTGGAGCTGGGGGTGTGATTTCCAGCTCAAGGAGACAGGCCCACACTAGCTCAGACCAAACTCTCATGCTAAAAATAGAATGTAGCCACAGGCAGTGTGATCAGCAGGAGGGATGAGCCACTACAAGTACGGATGTGTCCAAGACCATAGGCACCGACTCCATGCGTGCTCCAGGGCTGGAGCACCCATGGGGAAAAATTAGTGGGTGCTCTGCACCCACTGGCAGCCAAGCTCCCCTCACCCCCCACCCCACTTCCTCCCCGCCCGAGTGTGCCGCTTCCCTGCTCCTCCCGCCTACCTCTCAGCCCTTCCCACCACCAAACAGCTGTTTGGGGGTGCTTAGGACTTTCCAGGAGGGATGAGGGAGGGGTGGGGACGCGGCGCACTCAGGGGAGGAGGTGGAGAAGAGGCGGGACAGGGACTTGGGGTAAGGGGATGGAGACTTTGAGGAAAGTGTGGAACGGGGGGCAGGGCAAGGGCAGCGCAGGGCCAGGGCCGGGGTCAAGCACCCACCGGGAACAGTGGAAGTCGGCGCCCATGTCCAAGACCATAGGCACATACTCAGTGAGGCCAGCCCCTTCTGCTGCTTGTGTTACCTTTGCTATCAGAGCTAACATGAATGAGTCTTCTCCATCTGGGACTCATATCCTAAAAGCAATGCTAATTCCAATCATCATCCATAAAAAGATTAAAAATAGAGATATTTTAAAACTAAACTAGAAAGCCCATGTTCAAATAAGCACTTATAAATACATTTTTAAGTGACCCACAGTTTATTCATGTTAATCCTAGCAATTCACTGCCAGACAAAACTGCACCTACAAAAATGGAGGCACAGTCTGAAAATCAGGTTGCCAAATATCAAATAGCAAGTGTTGAATACACTGTTGTATGTTATGTAAACATGAACATTAATTTAATGCAGTAAAGCAGTTTATAAAATGGATCCTTGTCTCCATATTGACTCAATTGTACTCTTCCTTAATACATTATTACTTGTTCTAAGACAGCACATTTTCACTGCTTTAAGTACTCTCTTGATAATTGCATAATTACACCATTTTGTGGTACTAGCTGTCAGATACAGGGAATATTTTAGCAACACTAATGTGAAAAAATCATGAAATATAGCTACCTAATTTATTAAAGTAAACATGTTCTAAACTTCCACTTGCTTTTGCAGTGAGGGAAAGGCAACAGAGTTGGTGAAATAAATATAGCATCTGCCATAATCCGCAACAGAAATACAGGACACATGCAGCAGAATTTTTCTGAAAAGCAACTCAACCTCAAGACAGTGGTGGATTAACAAATTTGGCGCCCCTAGGCCCCCAAAAAATTGCTGCCCTCCCTCCCGCCGCCACCTCCCCCCTGCTTCCCCGCAGTAAGCCTGGGAGAGAGGGGGAGAAGGGGAGTTGTGGCGCGCTCAGGGGATGGCAGCGGTGGGGTGGAGGTGAGCTGGGGCAGGGAGCGGTTCCCTGCCCCCCCCCCCGAGTCGCTCCCCGCACCTACCGGCCCCAACTCACCTTTGCTCCGCCTCCTCCAATCACGTTGCTACTCGCTTCTCCCTCCCTCCCTCCCAGCGCTTTTGCACAGTGAGCCTGGGAGAGGGGGGAGAAGTGGAGTTGCGGTGCGCTCGGGGAATGGCAGCGGTGGAGAGGAGATGAGCTGGGGCAGGGAGCGGTTCCTGGCTCCCCCGGGTTATTCCCTGCGCCCGTGGGCTCCAGCTCACCTCTGCTCTGCCTCCTTCAATCGCACGGCTACTCGCGTCTCTCTCCCTCTCAGCACTCTCGCGTGGCAAGCCTGGGAGGGTGGGGGGAGAAGGGAAGCATGGCGTGCCTGGGGGAGGAGGTGGCCTGGGGGCTTGGGGAAGGGGCAGAGTTGGGGAGGGGTCACGAGCAAATTTGCTGCCCCTGCAAATTTGTTGGCCTAGGCAATAATAAGCTGCTGCCTCAAGAGAACATTCCAACCAATCAGAAAGATTACGCAGTCAGCAAGGTACTCATTAAGTACATGTGACCTTGGAGAATAACTGCAGAGAAGAACCAGCTAGAGCAGGGGTTCTCAAACTGGAGGTTGGGACCCCCCAGGGGGTCCCGAGGTTATTACATGGGGGATCATGAGCTGTCAGCCTCCACCCCAAACCCCGTTTTGCTTCCAGCATTTATAATGGTGTTAAATATATTTTTTAAGAGTGTTTTTAATTTATAAGGGCGGTTGCAATCAGAGACTTGCTATGTGAAAGGAGTCACCAGTAAAAAAGTTTGAGAGCCACTGAGCTAGAGATTCCTGCCAGTAGGAGCAGAAGCAGCAAAGGCAGGGACTTGGATAGTGGGGAGGGAAAGAGAGGGTAAAATGGGACTCAGTCAGCCCACCATTGTGCAGAGGAAACCCACCCATACATATCAGGGGCACTAGGATCCCCCATACCTAGTGATGCCTCCATACCTAGCCTGCATGGGGCCTTTGGAAAAAACTGTAGAGAGGGACCAGCCAGAAACTCCACCAGAAAAAGTAAAAACTGCTCAAGTAGGATGTTTAGAGAACTTTCTACAGTTTCGACTGGATTTTCACTGCCCTATCGCTCTTTCCTGCCCTTTCCCCCTTCCTAACTTCCCTTCAGCAAATCCCCTCCTAGGTAAAACCCAGCCATTCCCCACATAACAAGTTGTTTTTGCCACCATTACGTAGTTCTCGCTGCTCGTGTGTTCTATCCTTTCCCCGCACTGCATCTGTCTTGTCTATTTAGACTATAAGCACTTCAGGGTAGGGACCGTCTACTAGTCTCTGTTTGTTCAGTGCCTAGCACAAAAGGGTCCTAATAAACATAATTATTAGTAATAACAGTCATGTGACTTATGAGACAGCCAATTTGCTATGACATTTCAGGCACATCTTGCAGTCCCTTGCTATTCCTTTATTAGTGTTTCCTGGAGAAGGAAAAAAATCTCACTATCCCTATAAAAAACTACTAAAAGGTCTCTTTCTAAAATATCACATTGTGTTTTGGCACAGGAGGTAGATGGAGGAGCTCTCAGTCTGATTTTTAGTGCTTAGTGTTGGACGAGGGACAGCAAAAGCAAGGGACAGGCAAGCAGCCATACAGACACAAACCAAATCCTTTAACTTAGCCCAGGTTTAGTTCTATCTGCTTCTCCTCTGTAAGCACCTCAACTCTGTCTGGGATGCACATGCATATGGTATATATCAGGGTAGGCAACCTGCGGCACGCGAGCTGATTTTCAGTGGCACTCACAGTGCCTGGGTCCTGGCCACCAGTCCGGGGGCCTCTGCATTTTAATTTAATTTTAAATGAAGCTTCTTAAACATTTTGAAACCTTATTTACTTTATATACAACAACAGTTTAGTTATATATTATAGACTTATAGAGAGAGACCTTCTAAAACATTAAAATGTATTACTGGCTCACGAAACCTTAAATTAGAGTGAATAAACGAAGACTCGGCAGACTACTTCTGAAAGGTTGCCGACCCCTGGTATATACTCAAATCCTGCTGCCAACACCATGCTGTGCCTTGCTCATTTTTTATCCAAGTGCGCAGCTGAGCCCACCTGCTGCCCTGCACAATCATTGCTGTTGCTGCTGACAGATAATGCTGCTGAGTATCGCGCTCCTTCACTGGGGGAAATAATATTAAACATTTTTAACTGGTGGATGTGGAATGCTCTCAGATGGTGACAGCTGGGGAATAGGAGGTAACTGCCTAGCACTGGCTGCTATGGTGAAACTCGGTGAGTTCCCCTAGGGTATTACTGTGCTACGAACCTCCAATACAAACTGGGGCCATCCTACCAAATCTATGCAGGTGCTGAACTCTCCTTCCCATCATAGCTTACACTTCAGTTGATAGCTCATGTCACCTCATTGCCTTGAGTTGGAGTTCACCCTGACCACCTCCATCTCCCCACCCCCTGGTGTAATATGCCTCAGTTTTCACCCCAAACCCTGTCGTCTTTAGGAGATCCACAGCAGGTTCTGATGCTTCTGGCAGCTCTGGGAGCCCTGAGCCAGGAGCTATGAATTTTCCTGAGAAACTAAATGCTGCTGCTGAAAAGCATCTCTCACATCTCTGTAGGCAGATTTTCTAGCTTCCATGCAAAGAAAATCCTACAGTACAGAAAACAACTTCCTACTAGAGCCTCTTTTGACTGATAGCTACTGTTAAACTGTCTCAGTAAACATTAGAACAATAAAAATGCTCACAGGGTCACATGAGGATTTCGGCAATTCCTGTTCCAATCTTACACGTGCTCTCTATGTTTTACATTTTGTAAGGTGTCTAATTGGCTACCACAGAAACCTATAAATAAACTAACAAACTGAAGATGCCTCCTAAAGATAGCTGTGGAATAGGCTCCCAAGAGAAGCTGTGGAATCCCCATCACTGGAAGTTTTTAAAAACAGCTTGGGCAAACACCTGTCAGAGATGGTCCCACCACAGCACAGAGGGCTGGACTTAATGACTTCTCAAAGTCACATCCAGCCCTATATTTCCATGATTCTAAGACTTAACTTTCAATTATGCTTCAAGCTGGTACAAATTTGCTGAAGTTACATAAAGAGTCATGCACAGCTCTTTATTAGGGTCTAATTACATAAAGTGTTAACTTGAGTATTCTTAAACTGTCTTATAATAACAAATGAACTTTAAAGATTTGAGCTTATTTTAAAACAAGGTGTAAATATTCAGTATGTGAATTTAAAATGAGGCCATTGTTTGAACTCATTTTGTTCCACACATGGTAGTTCTGCAGTAGGAAACATTAAATCAGGCTTTGGCTACACTAAATTATTTTCTTAACATATTCTTAACATTCTACTCCTGCACTGGTGGTATTAGGGGTTGGAGAGAGATGGAGACAAAAGCCAAGCGACCAATGACAGTTTAATCACCATTATCTAGACTGCTCTGAACAGAGTCATGACACTTTAAAATGGCCTGTTTTAGTACTTCCACATTACAAGCACCAGTGAAGCTGCACTAGTGGTGCAATGGTGAGTAATTCTGGTGGGGACAGGCTGGTGCAGACCTTCCTACATAGGTCCAGGTACATTGCACTGTTTCCAAGTGTCTTTTTCAAATATAGACAAGTAACCAAAACATACAGAGAATAAGCGATAAAAAGAGACAAACAATTCTGTGTAGGATTAATTACAGTATCCCCTGCTGTAATTACCTTTTTCAACATTAGCTTCTCTGGTTCTTTTTATTTTTTTTATAAGCCTCCCTGCATATTCTTTAGATCTTTGTACAGAGCCTATAGAAAAAGTGCCTGATTTACAATTGGATCCTCTAGGGCAGTTGTTCTCAAACTTTTTTTTCCACGGACCACTTGAAAATTGCTGAGGATCTTGGTGAACCACTTAATGATCTTTCCAACTGTTGTTTGTACCATTAGCTAACTATTGTAAAGCACTTCGGATAAAAGTGTTATAAAAAATATAATTATTTTTTCCAAAATAAAAGCACACAACTCATATTTTAATATCACTAGTCTTACCTTTCTAATGCAATGGATGTGCCCTCTCTCCCACACCACAGCAGCCACAGAGCTGGGGCTGGGAGGAGGGCCATGTCTCCCCAGCAGCCACAGCCCTGGAGCTGGGGAAAGTCACCTCTTTCTCTGGCTGCCCCAGCTCTGTACATCCCTAATTCCCCCCACCTCCACTTCTTACCCCACTGTCCCCTCCCCACCTAGGGGTCCTGACCAAACTCTGAAGGCAGCAGCACAGAAGTATTGATGGTATGGTATTGCAACCCTTACTTCTGCACTGCTGCTGGTGGGGCACTGCCTTCAGAGCTGGGCACCTGGTCAACAGCCACTGCTCTCCAGCCACCCAGTTCTGAAGGCAGCATAGAAGTAAGGGTGGCAATATCGCAACCCCACTACAATAACCTTGTGACTTCCCCCACAACCCTCTTCTGGGTTGGGACCCGCAGTTTGAGAAACACTAGTCTCCGCCATGAAATCCATATAGCACAGGGTAACAATACACAAAAGAACAAATTTCACAGGGAGACCAGATTTTACAGTCTGTGACATGTTTTTCATGGCCATGAATTTGGTAGGGCCCTAATCATTATGATTTTACTTGTGAATGAAGCAGCTGACTGGCAAGAGAAAAGCTTCTCTTTTCCACGCAAACCTCCTGGACATTTAGAACCAACAGGAGAGGGTCTGATGAAAAATGCATGATTTACATTATATTAACTGTATGGTTATGTAAGGTGTTGAGTTTGCCCAGTGGGGAATCCCTCTCACTGAGGGATAGTTGAACTTCAAAATCTAGAATTAAATGAAATGCTTCTCAATTAATTATAATTAACAAATCCAGTTTCCTGATGTCTGTAGAACACGTCTGGATTTCCGACATTAAATTTATTACTTCTCTTCTTTTTTTGTGTTGTTAAAAGAAAAATAACCTAAAAGATGACTTGGTAGGACTGTGATCATTAGTGTGTGTTCTAGAGAAATGGATAGAGTAGTTTGATCAGTTGTATGTTAAATAGCTTTTCTTTGTTCTGACTATTGAAAATATGAGGTAATGGATTATGCAGCTAGTTATTTATTATATCCGAGAAATGGTGTTAAAAATACAAATAAGAGAAAACTTTCTAGCAAAATCAGCTGAACATAAAGTAGTGAAATGGTCAGAAAGTCTGTCATGCGGCTATGAAACATATTCAATATTTTTTGTTATAAAAATAGAAAAAAATATTAATTTCTACTTTTTTTCCCTCTACATTTATGTTGCATGTTCCTATAAATATGAGTGTACATTAACTGTAAAATACATATACTTAGTTCAACAAACAAAGAAAGATGTGCAATAAAAAGCAACCTGAGTAAAATCACTGACAAGGATTACATTTATCTATATATTAATCCTGTTTTATATAATGTTGCCTTTTAGTTTAAGTTATGGTTGCATCATAATTTCAGTTATTGCACCCACAGTAAAGCCCAGCTTTTCAAAGGCCTCCTAAAAATACATGTTCATTATCTGGCATTTAATCCTTTTGCACATGCCAATACTTTCATTAGTGTACTTATCACACATTTAATGTGCGCACATATAACAGGCACATTTTCCCCCTTAAACTGGCACCTTAAACATGTGATTCTCCAATACCTTATAAAATGAATAATGCAAATTCAATCTTATACCATTCAAAAATAGTAAGGAACACAGAGATAAGATTGAGTCTCCAGCCCGACAGCTTGCTTGTGATTCTCCCATATTACAGACATAATACAGAGGTCTTATAAAAATAAATGACATTACCTATCCTAGCATATACTACTGTTGAAGTAGTTAGGGAAAATGGCCTGAGCTAGGTATAAGGCATGTGCCTATGTTTCTTGCTTTTGCTGATTTGAACCAGACTTTCACAATATTTTGGGGAGATGAGGCATGCTTTCTGATATACAAATAGCATTGTATGAAAAAAACATGCAGTGCTTTTTTTTTCCTTTCCTTTATGGTTTGAATTTGTATGCTGCAGAAGGCTTCATGAAGCATAAAGTGCTGCAGATTTAGCCTTTTCATCAACCAGTAGCTTTTTGCTGTAGATCACTTTCCTACATTCCTTTTGAAATCTAATATCACTGATATTCAGATGTCAAACAGGACTACCATGCTAAAACCTGGTCCCAGAACTGAACCATTTATGGACTAAACAAACAAGTAATCCTCTTAAGGGAATCTGTGTCTTAGAAAGGCAGCAAAATGAGATAAAAGCTGTGTTTTTGCTGCTAAGGCAAAATTCCATTGTGGCTTCATAAATGAATTTCCACAACAAATATGAACAAATGGCACCACTTATTTTTATGTGGTTTACTCCAACGGTACTTAGGAATCAAAACAAGTAATTCAATTAATAGAAGGATGACATTTTTCCACTGATGTAAGTAACAACAAGATATGCCTTTTGTAAATTCACCACAGTGCACTCTAAAGTACTTTTACAGATCAAGGAAGCATTAAAACTCTAAGCCAATTATTATTCAGTTAATCAATAATGGCACTTAGCAACAGCCATTCTTTTGCACCAACGCCCTTATCATATGCAGTTATATAGCTAAATATTTTAGAAATTTGGAATAAAATGTTCTGAATATATTTTACTATGAAAATAAGTTACTGGCTTTGCCTTGATGTTTGTTTTTAATAAACCTCTTATCTCTGCCTTGGAATTAGAAGAACGAAACTATTGGCCTAGCCAGGAAGAAAGCACTAATTATATTGATATTACTTCCCAGTTCAAATATTATTTTTGCATCACTGAAAATATATTACACATAACATATTTACATTTCATATAAGAAAGTCAAAGAAATATTCTATAAAAAACGTATTTGGGGAAAAAATGTAAATAAATCCATTGATCAGGACACGCAGATGAATGAAAACAGCCAGAGGGATGGATTTAAGTGGCAGGCCACAACTTTATACACTTAAAAATTGAGAGTATTATCCAGAGCTATCTGCACTGTCTCATGCAACTCTCATGTACCAGGCTTTAAACGGGTCTAGAGGGCTCCCACCATACAATCCATAACTTGAGGTGGACTCTCCTTGGCCTACCCCATAGGATTCAGTTCACTTTTCTGAAATTTCTCCTCTCCACCCTCCATGAGAGGGGTAAAGGTTACCAACAGGGGGACCTCAGTCTGCAAAGACCCCTAGTCTCCCCTTCTCCCAGAGGCACATGCTCTACCAGCTAAAGAAAGAGAGAGGCTCCAGAAGACCCAGGTAAACGTTTAATTTAATGAGAGGCCAAATAGCTCCACTTTCTCACTGTCTAGTTAATGAGACGCAGAGAACCCTTGGAGGAGGAGGAGCCCATCCCTGCATTCTCCCATGTCTCTCCTTCTGGGCTGTCTACCACAGTGCAGATCCAATCAACTTCCTCTCCCCACCCTCACCACAAAGCATGTGCACTCTGAAATGTGTCCTAAACTAAACTTGCTTAACTTTAAACAGGTAACTGTATGGGTGATGTCAGGTATAACTAATATATTCTTTTAAAAGGAATCTGCAGCTGTGATTAACCATCACAAAAAATAATACCCTAGGAAAAGCAACTTTAGGGTTGATCCTTCAAGGGGCTTAGAGCCTTCATTCTCCAAAGTTATCAATACCTTGCAGGGTCAGACATTTTATTTTCAACAAAGCAATTCCATTTTAAGACTTAACGAGCAGGGGAGATTCCCAGAGTGGTAGTGGGCTGAGCTGGCTCCTGCCAGCCAGGGTCCCACCGCCGGTCCCACTTAGCGCCTCCGGTCCTGCTTAGCCCTACCAGCCGCCAGCTCCACTCACCTCAGCTGTCGATCTGGGGTTCCAGTTGCTGACCTCCTGCCAGCCAGGGTCTGGATCTCTAGCCTTGCTCAGCCTGCTTTCCAGCCTGGAGTCCCAGCAGGCCACCCTGGGCTCTGCTCCTGGCCTTGGATCAGTGCTCTGCAGCCTCACCACTGTGGCCCACTGTTCCCAGCCTGGGACAGTGAGGGTTGCAAACGAGGCAAGAGGGGGTGCAGCTCAGCACCCTCATCTTAAAATTGCTTATCTCAGACCATGCTGCATTTGACCTTGTGCTTGCCTTCTATCGCCATTTTTTTTCCCACTGAGAGTTGAAGGGAACATTTGACAAAATGGCAGCTCCTAAGAAAGCGAAGCTACATATCCGATCATTTCAGCCTGCTTGGACAGACGCATTTGGATTTATTGAAAAGAAGGACCGTGCTATTTGTGCTTTCTGTTATGAAAGTGTTGTTTGTCGCACATCAAGTGTTTGACAACATTTTGAAACGAAGCACAAGAAAACCTTTCTTGATGAAGCAGACAAGACTGAATCGATCAAAAAGGCAGCAGCAGCCTATGAGAAGCAAAGCAGTGTTTTTAAAAGCTTAAGTATAAGTAAAAATCAAGCTACAGAAGAAAGTTACAAGATTGCACAGTGAATTACAAAAAACGGAAAGCTGTTTACAGATGGGGAATATATAAAAAGTTTTTCTCAGCATTTCCGAGATTTTGTTCAATGATTTGCCAAATAAAAATACAATCGTATCTAGAATAAAAGAACTGCCCATCTCTGCCAGAACAGTTGAGATACGCGTAAGTGAAATGGCAGAAAACATTAAGGAAAAGCAGAGGACTGCACTGAAAGACACAGCAGTGTTTAGTGTTGCAGCTGGTGAGAGCGTGGGTATAAACAATGTTCCACGTTTGGCAGTTGTTGCAAGATATTGTGCTTCGAATGAAATCCAAGGGAAACTTTGTTGCCTAAAACCCCTGCATGGCACAACAAAGGGAGAAGATATACTGGAAAGTTTTGTAAACCATTTTGAAGAACAAGGAGTTGACATCAGAAAAATATTTTGCGTGAAAACAGATGGTGCTCCTGCCATGGTCGGAAAACAGAAGGGATTTGTAAAGTTACTTGAAGATCAAATTGGCCATTTCACAGTCAAATTTCACTGTATCATCCATCAAGAAAACCTGTGTGCTAAAATTTCTAATTCAGAGCTTAATAATGTGATGAATACAGTCATGCGAATTATGAATTTCCTCGTTACTCGATCTGCTTTGACTCACAGACAATTTCAAACACTGCTAGAAGAGATGGACAGTGCTTATAATGACATCTCACTTCACAGCAACATTTGGTGGCTAAGTCATGGCAAGTTTTTGGTGCTCTTTGTAAACTGTTTTGATGGAATCAAGGCCTTTTTGTCGGAAAAAGAACAAAACTACCCTGAACTGGTTGATGACAAATGGCTGCGCAAGCTCATGTTTCAAACTGGTATCACTGCTCACCTAAACGAACTCAACCTCTGTCTCCAGGGTGCAGGGCAAACATTTCTGGATCTTTATGAAGCCCAGAAAGCATTTGTTGTGAAACTAGCAGTTTTTTCCAGGGATATTCAGACTTCTACTTTCCACTACTTCCAACTCATAAAAGAGTTGTCGACATGTTGCACTGTCAATGTCGATGAGATTGGAAAGTACATGCAAGAACTGGAATCAGAATTTTCTGACAGATTTCAAGATTTCCAGTGATTTGGCCCAATGCTTTCTTTTCTAATTAAATCTGAAAAGTTCAATGAAAGCAACTTGGATTTGTCTGTATTTCAGTAGATGGGTGCTGAAGATTTTGAAATGCCACACATTCAGTTAAAAAGCTCAGAATTGTGGACATCTAAGTTTGTGGATCTGTGGAGCGCACTTGAAGCTACCAAGAGAGATCATGGGGCCTCTATTCTGACCTGCTGGACGTCCCTGCCAGTGAAATTTAACTGTTTGAAGAAAATTGCATTCAAAATGCTTTCAGCATTTGGATCCACATACCTGTGTGAACAGGTATTTTCACACATGAAATCTGTCCTCTGTCCCTCTCAAAGCTGGTTAACAACTGATCACTCAGAAGCCTGTGTGCAGCTTGAAGTATCCAAATACATGCCAGACAGTGGAAAACTCAGTAAGGAAAAGCAAGGGCAAGGATCACACTAAACTGATAAGATCTGCCTTTTAATTGAATTTTAAATAAAGCTTCTGAAACATTTTTGAAAACCTTGCTTACTTTACATATAACAGTAATTTGGTTATATAATACATAGACTTATAGAGAGACCTAAAAAATGTTAAAATGTATTACTGGCACACAAAGCCTTAAATTAGAGTGTATAAATGAAGACTTGGCACACCACTTCTGAAAGGTTGCCGATCCCTGTCCTACACTGTAGGGTGTGTGTGTGTGTGTGTCTCTCTCTCTCACACGTACGCACACACACACACCCCTGTGTTGGCCTTATTTTCATGTTTTTTCATTTTATTAGTTAAGATTTTTGCTACCCTCAATATCCCGTGATCCATTTTGAATTCCTTTTCCTCTAGCTATTTTGCACATATGTGGCTTATTCCAGATCCTAGTGAACTTGATGGCAAAACTCCCATTTGACTATTGTAGGAGGTAGCTCAAGACCAGAGGAAAAACTGAAATATTTAAAACATTGCTGACTCCTGGATGACTCTGATGGAGATGTCATGTAGGTCAGAAATAGTACATATTGATTTACATAGATGACATGGATTCTACACCATTTTGATGTAAAGAGCATGATCAAAGAGCCAGAGGGGAGACAGTATGCCTACAGTACAAACGCAAATGTGTTGAAACAGATGAGGGAAACAGATTAGCATATTTACATTTGCAGTATTTTGGTTCTTCTCACTCGTTATTTTGTTGTAAGATTTTTGACCTGAAACTGTTTGTCAGCCTATAGCCCTTAATGGTTAACAAAGAATTCATAAAATATATGGTATACACAAAGTTTATATATATATAAACTGTTTTTGAGAAATAAATGCTTTTTCAATAGGCTGACATGGCAGATGGGACAGCTCTACTCATGAAGCTAATGTATCACCTGGCCTGATTTACTGCTGGCAAAAGCTTTGAAGCAGAATGTTTTCTACACACTCCTCCCTATCTATCTTCAGAGTCACAGGTAGAAAATCACCTTAATCTCCAATTGGAAACATGCCACCCAAATAAGAGCCTCAGATTTCTGATTTAAAATTAGCACAACTGCTGATCTGTCACCCCATATTAAGTTACATCACATGTTGCTGTTATTCCATACTGCAATTTAAATCAGCTTCAGATAATCTGGCATTGGGGATAAGAGAGTTGCTTTAAAGCTGCTGCATCATGCAGCAGGTTCACACTTAGAACCTGGCAATATCACACATAGCTGCAATCACTGAAAAAAATAGTGAAGGGAGCAAGAGGAACCATTTTATTCAACAGAAAAAAATGACAAAATTGTGAGAAATGTAAGATTATCAGAAAGGGCTGGTACTATGAAAATGTCTAATCTCACCATCAAAGCACATTTAATCCTATCCATTAAAATAAAGAATTTATTACACTTGGTTATTTTTATTCCATCACTTTGCAGCAGTATCTTTTTTCCTCTTACAGGCTCTGCCAGGTGCAGCACTATGGGAGTCAGCCAGCACTAACAGGAGATAGATATGGAAGGAAAGAGGAAAATAGCTTGGACCAGGAGGCATTAAACAAAGAAGATCATCGAGAGAATGGTGTGTTTGAGGGGAACACGAGAAGTCATTTCATTTTTAACCTCCAGTCATAGGGCAGTCAAAGTTGTTGCTGGGGCGGGAGGGTGTGGAGAGAATTACCAGAGAGAATAAAATTGCAGGGGGGAAGGGGGGAGAAGAATACTTGCAAATAAGACACCTCCTTTCTGCAGCAGAGCTGCATTGCCATGATAACTTGTATTTCCTTGGTCTCCTGCTTATATCTCAATTAGCCTACAGAGATGAAAGTTAGCATGCAATAATAAATGTGTATTGTTTTGTTTTCCCTCTCCTGCAACTGAATATTCATAGTGATCTGGGGAGATGCTATTCTACCAATGATCCACCCTTAATAATACTTCAGAATAAGGTTATGTATACACTAGCACTTTTGTCAGTAAAACTTACATCAGTCAGGGGTGTGAAACACCTCCCTGACCAACATAAGTTTCACTGACAAAAGTGCCAGCGCGGACAGTGCTATTTCAGCGGGAGATGCTCTCCTGCTGACATAGCTACGCCGCTTGTTGGGGGTGGTTTAATTATGCCAGCAGGAGAGCTCTGCCAGGGTAGAGCAGCTATATGGGGGACCTTACAGTGGCACAGCTGTATCAGTGGCACAGCTGTATCAGCACAGCTGCACCATTGTAAGGACTGTAGTGTAGACATGGCCTTAATAAATGGGATCAGGGAGAGAAAATTAATTAATGGCAGTTTAACAACATAAAAACCCTTCTAATGAACTCTCACTGGAATAATTTCTGGTGGGAGGAACTGGCTGTGGCTCTATGCAAAATGGAAGTGGTAGACCGATGAATAATGGAGAACTGTTTTAATGACAATAGCATTAGGAGCTCTACCTCAGGTTTTGCCCCTCAGGAGAAAGTGTTCTCTCTCTGCACAATGAATACAATATTTGAACCGAAGAACAAATGGCAGGCCCTCATTAGGGACATGGGCACAAGAACAGGCAACCTATTGTGAGTCATTCTATAACTCTGCAGGAGGCTCAGTGCTACATTTACTTTATATTCTTCTTTAGATTTCATCTCTAATTAGGTTAACTGGATTCGTTACATGTGTTTTTTTGCAATGAATGTGTGTGTGCGCGCACGTGCATAACTGACCTACAGTCTTCTTCCTATCTCTTTTCATGGACACCAAGCCTTCCCCCATCTAACTGCAGCCAACATCTAGCCATAGACTATTGGAAAGAGGCACCTCTTTGCGCCCCATTCTACTGACCCTACTTTGGAGAAAGGGGTGTTAAAGCAGTTTAACTTACTAGCTATAATTTAGCAAATGCAGGTCCAGATACAAGAGAGAACTTAAGCAATGGCTTACGTGCTTTCCTGAATCAGGACTATATCACATAAAAGGCAAATTAACATTTTCTTGTTAAACCTGGGCTCTGAAATACCACAGCAATTCCTCTCTCCTCTCTCCCCAAACAGGATACTTAAGAATTTGCAAATACAGTGTTTCTATACTGGCCCTGTGAAAAATGCTAATAACAAAACAATTAATGTGTTAGGTCAGGGGTCGGCAACCTATGGCACGCATGCCAAAGACGGCACGTGAGCCAATTTTTAATGGCACGCTGGATCCTGCCGGGACTCCAGCATGCCACTAAAAAATCCTGCCCAGCCCGGCCTGCTGTCCTCTGCCCTCCGCTCCCCCAGCAGGGGCAGGGAGCAGAAGCATAGCCGTGCGCAAGGGGTGGGCAAATGGCCCCACTCTCCCGGCATGGCAAGCCGGGTCAGGGCAGTCAGGGGACTGGGAGCAAGGAGGGTCCTCGGGGGGGGGCAGTTAGGATGGAGGGGTCTCTGGAGGGAGTGGTCAGGGGACAAGTAGCTGGGGGGGTTGGATGAGCTGGGAGTTCTGGAGGTCCTGTCAGGGAGCAGGGAGCAGTTGGATGAGGCATGGGAGTCCCAGGGGTCTGGCTGGGAATGGGGGTGTGGATAAGGGTCAGGGCAATCAGGGGATAAGTAGAGGCTAGGGTCCAGTCCGGGGACAAGGAACAGGGAGGCTTAGATAGTGGGTGGTGTCCTGGGGGGCAGTTGGGGGCAGGGGTTCCAGGAGGGGGTAGTCAGGAGACAAGAGCAGGGACGTTGGGAGTTCTTAGGGGGGCAAGTATCAGAGGGGTAGCCGTGTTAGTCTGGATCTGTAAAAGCAGCAAAGAATCCTGTGGCACCTTATAGACTAACAGACGTTTTGGAGCATGAGCTTTCGTGGGTGAATACCCACTTCCTCAGATGCATGTAATGGAAATTTCCAGGGGCAGGTAAATATATGCTAGCAAGCAAGCTAGAGATAACAAGGTCAGTTCAATCAGGGAGGATGAGGCCCTGTTCTAGCAGTTGAGGTGTGAAAACCAAGAGAGGAGAAACTGGTTCTGTAATTTGCAAGCCGTTCACAGTCTTTGTTCAATCCTGAGCTGATGGTGTCAAATTTGAAGATGAACTGAAGCTCAGCAGTTTCTCTTTGAAGTCTGGTCCTGAAGTTTTTTTGCTGCAGGATGGCCACCTTAAGGTCTGCTATAGTGTGGCCAGGGAGGTTGAAGTGCTGTCCTACAGGTTTTTGTATACTGCCATTCCTAATGTCTGATTTGTGTCCATTTATCCTTTTCCGTAGAGACTGTCCAGTTTGGCCGATGTACATAGCAGAGGGGCATTGCTGGCATATGATGGTGTATATTACATTGGTGGATGTGCAGGTGAATGAACCAGTGATGGTGTGGCTGATCTGGTTAGGTCCTGTGATGGTGTCGCTGGTGTAGATATGTGGGCAGAGTTGGCATCGAGGTTTGTTGCATGGATTGGTTCCTGAGCTAGAGTTATTATGGTGCGGTGTGCAGTTACTGGTGAGAATATGTTTCAGGTTGGCAGGCTGTCTGTGGGCAAGGACTGGCCTGCCACCCAAGGCCTGTGAAAGTGTGGGATCATTGTCCAGGATGGGTTGTAGATCCTTGATGATGCGTTGGAGGGGTTTTAGCTGGGGGCTGTATGTGATGGCCAGTGGAGTCCTGTTGGTTTCTCTCTTGGGTTTGTCTTGCAGTAGGAGGCTTCTGGGTACACGTCTGGCTCTGTTCATCTGTTTCCTTATTTCCTCGTGCGGGTATTGTAGTTTTGAGAATGCTTGGTGGAGATTTTGTAGGTGTTGGTCTCTGTCTGAGGGGTTAGAGCAGATGCGGTTGTACCTCAGTGCTTGGCTGTAGATAATGGATCGTGTGATGTGCCCGGGATGGAAGCTGGAGGCATGAAGGTAGGCATAGCGGTCGTTAGGTTTTCGATATAGGGTGGTGTTAATGTGACCATCACTTATTTGCACCGTGGTGTCAAGAAAGTGGATCTCCCGTGTAGACTGGTCCAGGCTGAGGTTGATGGTGGGGTAGAAGCTGTTGAAATCGTGGTGGAATTTTTCCAGAGTCTCCTTCCCATGGGTCCAGATGATGAAGATGTCATCAATGTAGCGTAGGTAGAGAAGGGGCGTGAGTGGACGAGAGCTGAGGAAGCGTTGTTCCAGGTCGGCCATAAAGATATTGGCATATTGTGGGGCCATGCGGGTGCCCATATAGTGCCACTGATCTGGAGATATATATACGGCCTGCTGCTGGTCTGGGGTTCTGGCTGCCAGACCCTTGCCAGCCGGGGTCCCGGCCGCAGGCCTCACTCAGCCCTCTGCCGGCCTAGGTGAACAGAACCCCAGACCAGCAGTGGGCTGAGCAGGCCGGCAGCATAAGATCAACATTTCAATTTCATTTTAAATGAAGCTTCTTAAACATTTTGAAACTTCGTTTATTTTACAACACACCACTAGTTTAGTTATATAATATATAGACTGAGACCTTCTAAAAAACATTAAAATGTATTACCGGCACGCGAAACCTTAAATTAGAGTGACTAAATGAAGACTCGGCACACCACTTCTGAAAGGTTGCTGACCCGTGTTAGATAATGCAGCCCCATATTTATTCCACAGCCTGAAGAAAGTCTTGCAGCTAAAGACCTGGCTTTAACCTTATCTACTGGTGGCATGTGCTTTCACAATCTGTTTGATTTGCAGTCAGCTCACACTTTATATATTAATTCAGTTTCTGACTTTTACTACATATGGTGGACATTGCTAAAATGCAAGCCTTTACCTGAGGTGCCACTGTATTTCTTAATGCAAGGTGATTCTGACACATCTCAGAATCTGCTAGTAAATTTGGACATTAACAGTAAGCTCTGTAACTCTACAACACAGAATGTCTCTCTCATTCCTTATACCAAAATCTCTACGTTCATATAAGAATGAGGCAGTCTGGTGGAAGAAAGAATACAATACTTTTCTTTACCATGTCCACAGTGAAAAGAATTTTAAAACTTGCATATAAAAGCTATGTAATTTTTATTTCCATGATTTTAGCCCTGCTACCAAAGCAAAGGGAGTTGTTTCTTTATCCATCCAAAATAAGTCTGTAGACAAGGGTATACAAGCAATATATTTGCATTTCCCCATCAAGCATATACGATAAATGTTATTTTTGGAGGGGGGGCATTAAAATAATTGTCAGTGAAAACACTCAGTCTGTAAAACTCATATAATATATTATTTCATATTGGAAAATGGTTCTTGTTATTCTTTAACTATTTGTTGCATCACAAGACATTCTTTTCTAATACTACATTTGGCATTTGCTTAAATGCTCATAGTTTGTTTAATATATTGATTTAATAATTGTATATAGTGTCTAAAATATTAATTGCAACATTCACAGATCCAGGTAACTACTTAGGAAGGTACATTTTTCTGACCCTTATTTTATAGTAACTGTTAATGCATTTTAGTTGTAATGTTTTATCTATTGTTTTGCAGTAAAAGTTGTACTCCTTAAGAAACACAGTTAATAATTTTGATCTCCCTTGCATCTATTACAAATGTGAATAATAAAAGTTGTGTTTATAAATCTTCATGAGACCTACTCTGTAATATGAGCATAATTAATAAGTTAAATAATGTAGCAGAAGTTTACTCTATGGCCTAAAAACCACTCAGAATTGGTTTTCTTATCCCACTATACAATTTAACAACAATCAGAATTTGTTTGATTTCCAGCCAGCACACTGAACTGGTTCACAGATCCAGGATAGAATTTCTGAACAAAATGAGAGAGACGCAGATCACCCCAGAACAAACCAATAGCTTGGTGATTAGGGCACTCACCTGGGAGAGGGTAGACTGCCTACTGGGCCCAATTTTAAGCAGGATTGGATTAATTACACGACTAGCATTATCCAATCACCACCATATGTCAACCTTGTGGTTAGTGGTCTAGACAGCTGCATATTGAATCATAGGTTCCACTATACTTTTAATACATTTTAAGTTTCCAGCTATACCTACAAAAGATCATTGTGGCTCAGCCTATTTACCAACAAAGCTTAACATGAGTTCAGTAATATGTTTTAATCAATCATTTCATTTTGCCCTTTGCAGTTGGAACATCCTACACATCTGCAAAAACAGGTCATGCCCTAGATATATCTTTTGCTTCATAAGCAATATGAAATTTTTATCTGTTAATGATTGTCCATTGTTTCTCTTAGTATAATTTATGCAAAGCTTTATAGTAGGCTGGTTTTTATCCTAACAGTCACATGCACCTTTTAGTTCCATTTGATATAGCCCCAAGGGATGTTTGGAACTCTAGGTCTACATGGCAACATCCCTGTGCCACCACCGCTTCACAGGGATTTAAAAGATAAAAATAAAATAAGTCTGTTAATGCCTTTAAAGCCACTGCAAAAAGGCATATTAGGATATTTCAGCTTTGATGGTTCATGTCGTCTCCAATTAAAACTATTTTCATCAGCTTTGTTATTTCTACCATGTATTCTGCCCTCTTCCTTCTTTGTGTTTTGAGGGCAATCCAAGCCAGCACTACAGGTGCAAGTGTGAGAGCTCCTCAGTTTGACCTCTTTCTTGCAAAGTTTATAAAAGGTTGACCAGACCAATCATTGAAAATAAATATATATATAAAAATAAAATAGTAAAAAATATGTAGTCCCACCCAAACAAAAAAGATCTCAGTAAGGCTCTGATTAAATTAGTAAAGAGATGGTTTCTGAATTTATATTCTTGTATATTAAAACACATCTCAATCCTCATACATTTCTGTGGGGCAGAGTTTTACAAAACCACATGATTTCTGCAAATGTCACAGCAAAACCCCTACACAAGATTTTGAAAGTGTCAGAGTAAATATCTAATTTTATCAATTCTATAATTTTTAATATAGAGCTGCCAGAGCTGTGAGTAAGCAATGATTAAGTCTCTATTTTATTAGGATCAAGTACTAAGCAGTGTTGTTTTAGAAACAAACTGTAAGGAGCCTTCCACTGCAGAAAAACACTTTTCTACTAATAATGCCCCAGCCACTCAACACAGGTCAAGAGGCATAGAGTGCCATATTTTTTCAGATTTCTATTTTATTAAACATTTACTCATGCTCTGTATTCAAGTTTTAAGCTTTGTAAATACAGCGTAGAAAAGGTTGATCAAAATAAAGACATTCAGTACTTTTTTCTCAATAAGAACATATATTCATGATGACTAAAATATATCAGTAATTTGATTAACATATTCTAAAAGGAAGAATTAAACCACGATTCAGTAGAAGTATTTATAAATACTACTAGTGTATGTGGATCTCTCTATGGACATACATGCACACAGTACACATTTATATAATATATTTCTAAACCTGGAAAAATAAAAATCCCCTAGGAAAATAGCAGTGCCGAGCAAGTCTGGTATTCTGATCTCATATTTTTTCTCATATTCTATTTAATGCACAGCAGAGATTAAACATATTAGGAATTGCATCTCTCTCTAACTCTTGTTGAATTGCAGTAAATTTATGCAGTCTGCTATCCTAGGAGCACAGGATTTATTTTTGCCATCTAATTATTAGTAGGGAGGACTGCAACATGACGGAGGTAGTTTGATTTGTCAATCATGGCCGAATAAATGAATTCTCTCAGCTCTCTTCTGGACTTTCTGTGCATTGCTGTTACTGTACATATATAATACTGCACTCCCTACAGAAATTCCTCTGAACTGCTGTGAGGTTATTCTGCCTTCTCATGAAACAAAAAGGGGATCAGATTGCTGAACAGGCTGGACAGTCTTCCTCAGGAGAATGGCAGACTATTAACTCCTGATTGAAGGGAGTTTTTTGTTTGTTTTTTACTTAATCTATATTAGAAATCTCTTTATTTTCAGTCACGAGGAAGGGAACTTGGAGCAAAAAGGAGGATACTCACTAACTGTCTTGATTTGACTAAGACTGTCTTTTTTTTCTTGTCCCATATTCCACTGAGCTGCCTCTTTCCTGGGAGACAGAACTGAGAAGGGCCCCTGGCCTAACCTTAGCAGGACTAGCTCTTGTAATTGCCCTTCAGAGGCTGCTTCTCTTACCTGTTCTCCCTGCTCTGTGCTTCTATCCATCAGCATAGAAGGCATCAGATACATGGAAAGCAGTTAAAGCTCCTCACAGACCAGGAGGGGGCAGTCACAGGAGGGGGCAAAGGGGAAGGGAAAGAATTCAGCGATGCAAGGAGGAGAACTTAAGGGAAGATGAAAATGGAGAACTTGGAAGGGTATTAACCAGAAAGCACACACCACCTTCTGTTGGCTGAAGGCCTAGGGCCTACAAGCCTTCATTTTATCTAGAAATGTACTACATTTAATTAGTTTCAAATTAATATTAACAGCTACTGGGAGAAGGGAAGAGAGTTTCCAACCATTCCATTTTCCCTGTTCCCCAGGGATTGTTATTCCAAATAGTGATGTTCCTGCCACTCTTTGTAGCTTGGCTCTGTATAGTCAATGGGATTATATTTCCTGTGGGCTCCTCTCTGTCTGAATAGGAGCAAAGAGGCTATGTCCAATATCATTTTTAAAAAGAGGCTTCCCCTGCTTTTCTTCACTATCCCACAATTATTCTAACATAAGTGGGGAGGAAGGATGACCTTGTAGCTAAAGCACAAGATTTGGAGTCAAACTTTTATTCCTGGCTACACTGGATACTTCCTGTAAGAGTCTGGACAACTCAACCTCTCTTTGTGTTATTTTCTTTGTCTATCGAATGGGGATATTAACATTTATTTATGTGACATTCAGGAGAGAGGAAAGACTGTAAGGCATTCTTTCTTAGTACTTATAAAGCACCTCGTGAGCCTCATTTTTAATATAATCAGTCTACATCAGTGCTTCTCAAGCTATCTGATGTGGGGGACCGGCAATTTTTTTTTCCAATGTGCCAGGGACCGGTGCCATATTATTATCCTATTCGACACTCTTATGAGGAAACTCGCTGGGAACTGGCCGCCAATGGCTCGCGGACTGGTGCCACCACTTTGAAAAGTACTATTCTACACCATAAGGCAAAGAGCCTGATTTTCATAAACTCATGCATGAATAACTACGTGCAAATATGTGCCTGATCTGCACCTGCAATTACTGGAATTGCATATATAAACAAGACAGTTGCACATACAAATAGCCAGTTTCTTATCTGATGAGCAATTTGCATGTGCACATACTGGATTTGCATGTACGCTTCTGAAAACCAACCCAAATAGTCTCATTCATGCCAAAAAAGTGACTCACAAAACATAATATTCTTCATATCTTTAATTAGTAAATGGTTTTAACTTTATGGACTCTACAGAGAATGAAAAAAATTAAAAATATTTTTTAATTTAGTAAAGCTGCCACATGACATCAGCCAGTGAAGAACTGAATGGAATTACTGAACTGCATTAAGGATTTGAAGGGTTTGTTAGTAGTACTTAGTCTGCAAACAGATGTAACCATCTAATTTTCCAATAAAAATATAGTGAGTATGACGTGTTATGACTTTGAAACGTGCTTTAATTTTTCACCATTATTTGTGATGCAAGTACAGTATTAAGCTGGCGTCAGAGACCTTTATGATTAAGACATTTCTGAGAGTTGCGGTCATGCCTCGGCAAGTAAATTACCTTACCCACCTTTTCTCTCTAATATCCTGGGGCCAACACAGCTACAAAAACACTGCGTACAATAAAGATTGAGATGAGTCAGTATTAATGGAACATATACTTTTAAAAGAAAATGTAAAAAATAAAATATATAAGTTAAAATCTAACTTAGCTATAAAAATAGTGGTTCCTGGCCAACAGGAGCTGCAGATTCAGCGCTCGGAGCAGGGCCAGCATGCAGAGCCCCTGTGGCCGCTCCTGCGCCTAGGAGCCAGCCTAAGCTAGATGCTTTCAGGAGCTACATGTTGTCTGCCTTAGCCCCGCTGTGGGTGGCCAACTGCACTTTTAATAGCCCAGTCAGCTGTGCTGACCAGAGCCGTCAGGGTCCCTTTTCGACTGGGCATGCCGGTTGAAAACTGGACACCTGGCAATCCTAGGTAGTTCCCTAGCAGGGCATAGAGTAGACCGTGAGGCACTGCGTAGGTGAGTAAAGATATGCCTGAAGCCTATGGATATGTATCCAAAAACATACCCTACATGACTCTCTACTCACCCAAGCTGTGCCTTTCGATATCTCCCAGCTGCTGAAGTCTCTCTCCACCACAGAGCAGGATTCTGGTAGTGGAGAAAGCCTCTAGCAGTGGGGAGGCAGGAGGGAAAGACTCCTGCAGAAGAGAGGCAGTGAGGAAAAGCTCCGCTAGCTTCCCGCTGCTGGAACCACCCATTGCTGCAGGGAAAGACTCCAGCAAAGGGAAGGCACTGGGGAAAAGCTCTGCCACCTCCCTGCTACGGAGCCTTCCCCCACTGCCGGAAAAAAATGGAGCAGCGGGAAAAGCGGGGAGGCAGCAGAGACCTGCCAGAGCCCTGCCCCACTGCCTCCCCCTTGCTGGAGCCTCTCCCTACTGCCTCTCCCCTGCCAGAGCCTGAGACATGTAGCTACACATCACAGTGTGGATGCACTCTGCTTTTCACTGTGCCAGGTAGCTACACATATCTTATATGATGCCTGGTCTGGTGGTATAGTGCAGACGTAGCCTTCTGATTGACTATATGATCTCAGTGGCCATGCAGATCCTCCTACAAAGTCTAGAGTTACTTAACAACACAGTGACAATCTACCTGGTTTCTAAATGGCTTTTCAGAGTGATTTTAGTTTTTTTAAAAAAGACTTTTTCCCTCATTCACATATAAAACACATCCCTTATATCTCATAATATTTGCTACTGCTGCCACAACATGCTACTGATTTCATCTAATGTGACCTGGTACTTTCAGTTAAGGTATTATGTTTTTTTCTACTTTTCATTAATCACCAAAGATGTCCTGCACTCTAAGTCAGCGTGTGGTGTGTTCAGTTCTTTAAATTCACAAAGCTGGATATGTAAGAACTAGGGCTGTCAAGCGATTAAAAAAATTAATCACAACTGTTAAACAATAATAGAATACCATTTATTTAAATATTTTTGGATGTTTTCTGCATTTTCAAATATATTGATTTCATTTACAACACAGAATACGAAGTGCAAAGTGCTCTTATATTTATTTCTGATTACAAATATTTGCACTGTAAAAAACAAATAGTATTTTTCAATTCACCTAATACAAGTACTATAATGCAATCTCTTTCTTGTGTAAGTTGAACTTACAAACGTAGAATTATGTACAAAAAAAATCTGCATTCAAAAACAAAACAATGTAAAACTTTAGAGCCTACAAGTCCACTAAGTCCTACTTCTTGTTCAGCTAATCGCTAAGACAAACAAGTTTGTTTACATTTATGAGAGATAATGCTGCCCGCTTCTTATTTATAATGTAACCTGAAAGTGAGAACAGGCATTTGCATGGCACTGTTGTAGCCAGCGTCACAAGATATTTACGTGCGTTAAAGATTCATATCACCCTTCATTCTTCAACCATCATTCCAGAGGACATGCATCCGTGCTGATGATGGGTTCAGACTGACGCAAGTTCATTTTCATCATTTGAGTCAGATGCCTTCAGTATATGGTTGATTTTCTTTTTTGATGGTTCAGGTTCTGTAGTTTCTGCATCGGAGCGCTACTCTTTTAAGACTTCTGAAAGCATGCTCGACACCTAATCCCTCCCAGATTTTGGAAGGCACTTCAGATTCTTAAACCTTGGGTTAAGTGCTGTAGGTATCTTTAGAAATCTCACATTAGTACCTTCTTTGCGTTTTGTCAAATCTGCTGTGAAAGTGTTCTTAAAACGAACAACATATGCTAGGTCATCATCCGAGACTGCTATAACATTAAATATATGGCAGAATGCAGGTAAAACAGAGCAGGAGACATACAATTCTCCCCCAGGGAGTTCAGTCACTAAGCAATTAACGCATTATTTTATTAATGAACATTGAAGCATGTCCTCTGGAATGGTGGCCAAAGCATGAAGGAGCATTAGAATGTTTAGCATATCTGGCATGTAAATATCTTGCAATGCTGGTTACAAAAGTGCCATGCAAATGCCTGTTCTCACTTTCAGATGACATTGTAAATAAGAATCCAGCAGTATTATCTCCCGTAAATGTAAACAAACTAGTTTGTGTTAGTGATTAGCTGAACAAGAAGTAGGACTGAGTGGACTTGTAGGCTCTGAAGTTTTACATTGTTTTGTTTTTGAGTTCAGCTATGTAAAAAAAATCTACATTTGCAAGTTGCAGTTTCACAATAAAGAGACCACACTACAAGTTCTTGTATGAGGTGAACTGAAAAAATACTATTTCTTTGGTTTATCATTTTTACAGTGCAAATATTTGTAACAAAAATAATATAAAGTGAGCACTGTACACTTTGTATTCTGTGTTGTAATTGAAATCAATATATTAAAAATATAGAAAAACATTCAGATTTAAATAATTTCAATTGGTATTCTGTTGTTTAACAGTGTGATTAAAACTGTGATTAATCGCGATTAACTTTTTTAAGTTAATCGTGTGCATGAGTTGACTGCGATTAACGGAAAGCCTTTGCAAGAAATGTATATTTTCATTTAACATACGGTGTGTCTTTATTACCGCATGACAAGCTGATGTGGTATAGATACACACCCTGGCTTGCTGCGCAGTAACTCACTGTGTAGACAAGGATATAGTGTTGATGGTTGTGCTTTATTTTTTTTAAGTTCAATCCAATTCTGTAAATTTATTAAAAACTAGTTTATATTTTTCTGAATTATTAAAAACTCCTGGATTGGTTGGTGGCATTTATACTGCTCTAAGGCTTCAGAGTGGTAGCCGTGTTAGTCTGTATCAGCAAAAAGAACGAGGAGTACTTGTGGCACCTTAGAGACTAACAAATTTATTTGGGCATAAGCTTTCGTGGGCTAAAACCCACTTCATCAGATGCATGCAGCGGAAAATACAGTAGGAAAATATATATACACAGAGAACATGAAAAAACATGAGTTGGTATGGCAACAACCCATTTTTTCACGTTCTCTGTGTATATATATCTTCCTACTGTATTTTCCACTGCATGCATCTGACAAAGTGGGTTTTAGCCCACGAAAGCTTATGCCCAAATAAATGTGTTAGTCTCTAAGGTGCTACAAGTACTCCTTGTTCTTTATACTGCTCTAAGACACATTTACTTTGCAGAGAAAAATACATAAAAAGACGGTTACTCACCTTTGTAACTGTTGTTCTTTGAGATGTGTTGCTCGTATCCATTCCAATTAGGTATGCATGTGTCGCGTGCACGTTTGTCGGAAGATTTTTACCCCAGCAACACTCGGTGGGTCCGCTGGGTCTCCCCCTGGAGTGGCGCAGTTATGGTGCCAGATATATACACCTGCTGACCCAACAGCCCCTCAGTTCCTTCTTGTCGACTACTCCAACAAAGGGGAAGGAGGGCGGGTTTGGAATGGATATGAGAAACACATCTCGAAGAACAACAGTTACAAAGGTGAATAACCGTCTTTTCTTCTTCGAGTGCTTGCTCATATCGATTCCAATTAGGTGATTCCCAAGCCGTACCTAGGCGGTGGGGTCGGAGTGAGATGTTGCAGAATGCAGAACTGCTGAGCCAAATGCTGCATCATCTCTGGACTGTTGAACCAATGCGTAATGTGAAGCAAAGGTGTGAATTGATGACCACGTAGCTGCCCGACATATTTCCTGGATGGGAACATGGGCCAGGAAGGCAGCAGATGACGCTTGAGCACGAGTAGAATGGGCGGTGAGGTGGCTAGCCGGAACGTGAGCCAAATCATAGCATGTACGGATGCAGGATGTTACCCAAGATGAAATTCATTGGGATGAGACCAGTAGGCCTTTCATCTGGTCTGCCACAGCTTCAAAGAGCTGAGGCGACCTTCGGAAGGGTTCTATTCTCTCGATGTAAAAGGCGAGAGCCCTGTGAATGTCTAGTGTGTGCAGCTGTTGTTCCCGATGCGATCGGTGCGGCTTTGGGAAAAAGACTGGAAGGAAGATGTCTTGATTGACATGAAAGGTGGACATCACCTTAGGGAGGAAGGAGGGGTGTGATCGCAGCTCTACCTTGTCCTTACGGAACACCGTATACAGGGGGTCCGCTGTCAGGGCCCGAAGCTCAGATACTCATCTTGCCGAAGTAATAGCGACGAGGAAGGCTGTCTTCCAGGAAAGGTACAGCAGCGAGCAGGTGAATAGTGGTTCAAAAGGAGCACCCATAAGCTTGGCTAGCACCAGGCTGAGGTCCCAGATAGGGGTTGGGCGTCTAACTTGTGGGTACAAACATTCCAATCCCTTGAGGAACCTTGAAACTATGTGGTGAGAAAAGACTGATCGGCCATTTTCCCCTGGGTGGAAGGCGGAGATGGCTGCCAGATGCATCTTTATGGATGAGACCGCCAGGCCTTTTTCTTTCAGGGACCAGAGGTAGTCCAGGACAGTAGGAATTGACAACTGCATGGAGACTGAGTTACGTTGAGCGCACCAGCAGGAGAAACGCTTCCACTTGGCCAGATATGTCATCCTAGTGGAAGGCTTCCTACTGCTCAAGAGCACCTGTTGGACCGAGGCAGAGCAACGCAACTCAGACTGGCTCAACCACGCAGCAACCATGCTGTGAGGTGAAGAGACTGCAAGTCCGAATGGTGAAGTCTGCTGAAGTCCTGTGTTATGAGATCCGGCCAGAGTGGCAGGGGAATCGGGTCTGCCACTGAGAGGTCAAACAACATGGTGTACCAGTGCTGCCTCAGCCATGCTTGAGCAATCAGGATCAGGTGGGCACTGTCCCTGAGAAGTTTGAGTAGGACTCTGTGGACCAGCGGAAACAGTGGAAAGGCGTAGAGTCGGTGCTTCTTCCATGGGATGAGGAAAGCGTTTGATAGGGAGTCTGGAGATGTCCCTGGAAAGAGCAGAACACCTGGCATTTCCTGTTCTTGCAGGAGGCAAAGAGGTCTATGTGGGGAAACCCCCACTTCCGGAAAACAGAATGGATGACATCCGGACGAATCAACCACTTGTGAGACAGGAAGGATCTGCTGAGGTGATCTGCCAGAGTGTTCTGGACTCCTGGGAGAAAGGACGCTACCAAATCGATCAAGTGGGCTATACAAAAGTCCCAGAGGTGGAAGGCTTCTTGACAAAGGAGGGAGGAGTGTGCTCCGCCCTGCTTGTTTATGTAAAACATGGCCGTTGTGTTGTCCGTGAACACTGACACACAACAGCCTTGGAGATGTTCTCGAAACACCTGGCATGCTAGACGCACCACCCTCAGCTCCCGCACATTGATGTGTAAGGCTAACTCTTGAGTTGACCAGAGGCCTTGTGTGCGTAGGCCCTCGAGGTGAGCACCACAACCCAGAAATGATGCGTCCGTGGTTAGGGCCATCGAGGGTTGTGGCGGGTGGAATGGCATCCCTGCACAGACTAGAGTGGGGTCTAGCCACCAGGTTAGGGAGCCCAGAACCTTCTGGGGAATAGTAAGCACCAAGTCCAGGCAGTCCTTGCGTGGCCGGTATACTGAAGCAAGCCAGGTTTGAAAGGGATGGAGACGTAGCCTAGTGTGTTTGGTCACGAAGGTGCAGGAGGCCATGTGACCTACTAGACTGAGGCAGTTGCGCACCGACGTTGTCGGGAAGGTTTGAAGTCCTCGAATAATTGTAGCCATTGCTTGAAAACGCGACTGTGGGAGGCAGGCTCTGGCCAGATTGGAGTCCAGAACTGCTCCGATGAAGTCTATTCTCTGCGAGGGTGTCAGAGTAGACTTCTCTGTGTTGATCAGCAGCCCTAGGCTCCTGAAGAGGTCTTGGACGATGCACAAGTGACGTGACACTTGTAACTGGGAGGTCCCTCAAACGAGCCAATCGTTGAGATACGGGTAGACATGTACCCGACGCCAGAGGGAGGCGGCGACTACGGCCATGCATTTCATGAACACTCACGGGGCCGTAGAAAGGCCGAACGGAAGTATGGTGAACTGAAAGTGTTGATGCTTGACCACAAAATGGAGGTATCATCTGTGTGGTGGGTAAATCGCGATGTGGAAATATGCGTCCTTCATATCAAGGGCGACATATCAGTCTCCCGGATCCAGGGATGGGATAATGGTCCCCAGGGTTACCACGCGGAACTGCAACTTTATCATGAATTTGTTGAGTTCTCGCAGGTCTAGGATTGGTTGTAGGATGGGGAGGGATGGTGGGAAGGTGGGGTTTAAACAAACTGGATGTGGTATCCCAATTCCACCGTGCGCAGGACCCAATGATTGGAAGTGAGCTGGGACCAGGCAAGGAGGAAATGGGAGAGGCGGTTGACAAACGGAGGAAAAAGATCCGGGAAAGTAACTGGCGGGCCGTCCTCAGGTGTCCCATCAAAAGTTCTGCTTGGGCCCCGCTGGTGGTTTGGGGGGGCCAGACTGCCTCCGACGACTCCCTCTACCATGCCTTCTGCTAAACTCCTGACGCGGCCTAGGCGGGGCGTAAGGGCGGTGTGGCTGGGGCCGGAAGGTCCTGCGTTGGGTCACTGGCATGTGCATTCCCAGCAAGTGCATTATGACGCGATTGTCCTTCAGACTTTGCAATCTGGGGTCAGTCTTGTCTGAGAAAAGGCCCTGGCCTTCGAAGGGCAAGTCCTGAATAGTTTGTTGTAATTCAGGAGGAAGGTCAGAGACCTGGAGCCAGGAGATATGCCTCATCGTCACTCCTGACGCCAGAGTTCTGGCTGCAGAGTCCGCTGCATCCAGAAAGGCTTGGAGGGAGGTTCTTGCCACCTGTTTACCCTCCTCAAGTAGGGCCGTAAATTCTTGACGGGACTCCTGGGGAAGAAGCTCCGTAAACTTTCCCAAGGACGTCCACGTGTTAAAGTTATACCTGCTTAGGAGGGCTTGTTGGTTTGCCACCCTAAGTTGAAGGCCCCCGGCCGACTATATTTTGAGGCCTAGGAGATCCATGCGCCTAGCCTCCTTCGACTTAGGAGCAGGGGCTTGCTGGCCATGACGCTCCCTTTCGTTCATGGACTACACTACTAGAGAGCAAGGAGTGGGTGACTGTAGAAATATTCATACCCCTTTGAGGGGACCATGTATTTTCTCTCTACTCCCCTTGCTGTGGGGGGGATCGAGGCTGGGGATTTCCAAATGGTGTCAGCATTTGTCTGTATGGTGCGGATAAACGAGAACCACTCTAGTAGGTGCGTCAGCTGAAAAGATGTCCACTACAGGGTCCTCTATTTCAGGGACCTCCTCCATCTGTAAGTTCATATTTTGAGCCACTCGTCTCAAGAGGTCGTGATAGGTCCCTAGATCAATTGGTGGAGGGCCTGAGGAGGATGTTCCTGCCACCGCCTCGTCTGGAGAGGAGGAAGAGGAGAAGCCAGGGACTAGAGGGTCCTGTGGGGGCTCCTGTTCTTGAGGAGCATCATTTGTATCAGGTGGGACCTGGGTATCTGCAGGTGGTATTGGAGCCTCATCAGTGCCCATGGGGGGGGGGGGGCATCTTACTGTCGCCTCTGGCACCCGGTGTTCTGATGGGGTCGATCGTGGAACCACTGAAGGCGCACCTTGTGCTTTGTGGTATGCCGACGGTGTCCAGAAGGACCAGCGATGGGGTCCTTGCTCGTGGCTCTGGCTCTCGGGAAATATATGGCTGGGGACATCCAAGTCGCGCTCCTGTAGATAGGAAGCTCTACCAGTCTGTGATGACACCGATGTGTGTGTCTTGACAGCCACAGCGGTGCTGACAGACCCTGAGAGGGAGCCCCAGTTCTGGTTGTTCTCTCCTGGGGTGGTACCAGAGAGTGGTACCGGGAGCTATAACGGTACCGCGAGCGAGACCGGGACCTGCAACCGTAGCGGTGCCGGGAGGTTGACCGAGATCTCGAGTTCCTTCGCCTGGAACAGCTGCGAGATGCACAGTGCCAGGAACGGTGTCAGGAGTCGGATCGGTACCGTGAGTATCTGGCAGGCGAACGGGAGGCCAAACAGTGCCGCGAGTGCGACTGGTACCATGATGGAGAGCGGTGCCGGGACTGCGAGCGCCATCGGGACTGGGATCGGTGGCATGACCGAGATCATCGGCGGGACTGAGATCTTTAATGATGCCTCTCGGCGGCTCCCACGGAGGGCGGCCTCAGCAAGGCAGGCTTGCCAATAGATTGTATGACCCACACCAGCTGTGCCGGGAGTTGAGGCAGCGTGGTCTCCGTCATCACGATCAACTCCCTTGCCATGTAGAAGGTCTCCGGCGTGGATGGGAGAGCGAGCTCCACCATGCCTTGAGCTGGGGAGCTTTCGGCACCGGACTCAACGGCCTTGCGGGACCGGAATCGACTGTGCCGCACTCGGCAGTGCCGCGGCAGATGATGATGCCGGGTGATCCGTTGTCAACGGGCGCTCCTTCTGTGGTGCGAGTGTTGCTGAAGCCGCCGGAGCGCTGTGTTGCTTCCTGGGCCGCAGGGACAGGGAGCGGTGCTGAGCAGACGTCGGTGCCGGTGAGGGTCGGTGCCGTGGCCCCTTCGCGGTACCAAAGCGGTCTGGAGCCAAAGGAGCGCTCCTCACAGATGCAGGCTGTTGAGCGCTCGGTACCAACGTTGTAGGGCTAAGTGCTGCCTCCATGAGGAGCTGTTTCAGTCGAAAGTCCCGCTCTTTCTTTGTCCTCGGTTTAAATGACTTATAGATGCGGCACTTTTCAGGAAGGTGGGATTCCCCTAGGCATTTGAGGCAGGAGTCATGGGGATCCCCTACTGGTATCGGCTTTTGGCATACTGAGCACGGTTTGAATCCCGGTGACTTGAGCATGAGCCCGGCACCGGGGTGGAAGAAAGGGGCTAATCCCCGATCCCCCCTTCAACTATATACACAACAACTAACACTAAGTACAACTGTAAAAACTCAAACTATAAACACAATTAACATTAAAGAACAACGAGTAAGCTAGGGAAGTGGAGATCAGCAAAGCTGCGCTTCACAGTTCCAACGACCGTCATGGGCGGGAAGAAGGAACTGAAGGGCTGTTGGGTCGGCAGGGGTATATATCCGGTGCCATAGGGGGCGACTCAGCTGACCCACCGAGTGTTGCTAGAGTAAAAATCTTCTGACGAACGTGCACGCAGCGCGCGCGCACACCTAATTGGAATCGATATAAGCAAGCACTTGAAGAAGAACATTATTTTTATTAAAAAGTGGATGATTATGTAGAATTTGGGACCTATCCAGAGATTCTCAAGGATCACTCTTAGCCAGGGGTGGGCAAACCACAGCCCAGAGGCCGCATCCAGCCCTTCTGATGTTTTAATCTGGCCCTCGAGCTCCTGCCAAAGAGTTGGGTCTGGGGCTTGCCCCGCTCCACACATGCCATGGCTCTGTGTGGCTCCCAGAAGCAGCAGCATGTCCCCCCTCCAGCTCTTACATGTAGGGGCAGCCAGGGAGCTCCACACACTGCCGGCATCCCAAGCACCACCCCCACAGCTCCTACTTGCCGGCAACCAGGGCCAATGAGTGCTGCGGACAGGGCAGCATGCAGAGATGCTGCATGGTATACAATTTCCATACCCAGATGTGGCCCTCGAGCCAAAAAGTTTGCCCACTCCTGCTCTAAGCCCAGCAAAAATAAATAAATAAAAATGAATGTTAAAAAAATCACACACAGAGATGATTTTCAGTTAGACTGAAACCAGTTCTGAAATTGTACAAGTATCTCCATTTACATGCTAATTTTCATGTGCAAATAAACAGGGACTCATAACTTATTTTTACAGTTTTGAAGATCATGGGCTGCAGCAGCAGATTTGTCCCAAAAAGATTCTAGTGGGTCTCAGCTGGTAGGTACAAGTAGTGAGTATATTAAAATCTATTTTATTTAGTGTTTGCGAAAGGGTCCTGACTCACCAACCTGAATCCTGAAATTTTGTATCTACAGGGCAGGTACCGTTTTGCTATGAATGCTGCACAAGTTGTCAATTAATGTCATTTGGGATGTGAATGTAATGCATTACAACCTGGATTGGGATATGACCTCATTTCTCAAAGAAAACTGAAGAAATATCAGTAACAATTTTTCATTCTCTCTGATCTGGATTTGAATTGGCAACCTAGAGAAGAAAAGTTTCAGATCAGATTATCTATCCTGAGTCATTCACTCTCCTACAGTGGACAGTTTAAAACCTAAAATATTAATGTCTGAAAAGAATAATTGGATATATGCTGGAAAACAGAATTTCCAATATCTGATGCTTACCTGAAGCTTGTATTTGCTTTTGTTAAGATAACTGAACTAACACAAACAAGAGCTTTAGCTTACTTTGTTACTATTTTTTGTACTGCAATTTGACAAAGTTTTCCTTTCCTCCCAGGAGAAAGTATAGCATTCTAGAAAAAACTCCTGTTTTATGTGCCTTACTAATGGTTCCAATATCCACATTTGCACGCTCTCAGCTACATTTTTAATAATGGCATACAATAAATGTATAGAAAACATGCTTTTATGAGAATATTTTGTTGTGTAAAATCTTGTAGATTATTCTCAGATGTCATCACCTAATTTATTCATGCATGTTTAACACTGCACTGGTTCCCTTTTAATTAAAACAGGTCTAATGATTTCCTCTTCATGACTCACTTTGAGTTGATGCAACATGATCACCAACAGTAATGAACTAAAGGCATTAATACTTGTTAACAGAATGATTTGTTAAGGATTCTAGAACTTCCTGTGTAAACTTGCTAAAGCTAATTCTTTCTTTAGCTGTTTCCTGTGACTGAGAGTTTTTCCTTTTTAAGCACATTTTTCTTCATGCTTTGAAATATTTATGGAATATCTCCAAGGAGAGCAAGTCTTTTATCTTATCCTCTAATTCATAAATTAAAAAAACCACTACTTAGAAACAGCTATTTTGATAGGGCTGCTCATTCCACCTTGTGGCTTTATTGTATATAACTTAATTTCTCATTTCCATCTTGAAAATTCATACTCATATGCGATCAGATTTTCAAAGCAAAAAAGTGTTTTTCTAAAACACTAACAGATTAATAGTTGGGACTTACATAACACTGCTCACAAGGATCAAGAAGGTTTTCACATTTGCAAAATATACACAAATCAGAAATAACTTCACCCTATGAAATGTAGCCACCTGTGAGTTAACGTGATTATTGAACACTGCACACAATATTAGCTAACAGTTAAGGAATGGAAGTGAAGAAAACTGTGCCCACTTGGACCTAAAGGGAGGAATTTATGTAGGCAGAATATTATCCTCCACATCAGAATATAGCAAGAACACTGGGTTTATGTCCCTTTTCTTAGAATATAATGACCAGAAATGATCAGATCCAGGTCTGTGTCTCTTACAAAATATAGCACTCCCCAGGAACACAGTACCTCTAACATCTGCCTGGGGCATTGGTTCAACACTGATGTAGAAGGGAAGTGGCCCTAGTGAATTAGCACCATCACTTCCTGCAGTAACTAGGTGTTTCATGGAAGCAGACTCACTAAAGCAGTGACTTAGCCTAAGCCTACTTAGCTTGTGAGCTGTGTTCAAATCTCAGAAAATGGTATGGGTGCAAATCAATTAATTGTTTAATGACTTGACTTCCGGCTGTGCCATACGGTTTTCCTGCCGGTAATACATTATACTGTTTTAAAGTACCATTGTGACCGTCTGTACCCTTTCATTTACCACTTTTACAAGACTACGATAAAATTTTGTACAAAGTATGCCTTGTGAGGTATCGTTTGAAAACTTATAATCTGCTGAACATTATTGTCCCAGTAAAATATGTGTGGCAACACTGTATGCAAAGTTATAAAATTCTACTGTATAAGACATGTTCCAAGTCTGGGGAAACAGCTTCAGACCAGTTCTCCAGAGAGAGAAGTCTAGCCAACACCTCAGAGAGGTGTCAACATAATCAAATAGACTATCATCCAGTTAAGCAACCATTCTTTGGCAGGAAAAAGGGCTTGAGTGAGAAATTTACATCTTAGCAATGGAACAGCTGGAGGTTCTCGTGCAAATAGATTTTTGGCCTCCTGAACCTCAGCTGGGGATGATTTTCAAAGAGGAAAATAACTATAAGAAATGAGAACAGAGGACACACATCATCCCTCCCTTCATCTTTACTCATGGCACTGACAACACTTCAAAGAGAAAGGAAGCATCACTGGACTGTGGGGAGATCCTGGCTGGAAGATTCAGCCAGTAAGACTGATAGAACATGTGGTCTAAAGGACTTTCATTTTGAATTCATTTATCTGTTAAGTTATGTATTAGTCTGCATTTTACCTTTTATTTCTTTGTAACCAATTCTGACTTTTATGCCTCATTACCTGTAATCACTTAAAATCTTTCTTTCTGTACTTAGGCTAATAAAGTTGTTTTATTGTTTTATCTAAACTAATATATTTAGGTGAAGTGTTTTGGAACTTCATTTGGGATAACAAGATTTGTGCATATTATTTTCTATTAATGAAATGATGGACTTTCTATGAACTTGTATTGTACAGGATGGGACTGGGCACACAAGACATACATTTCTGGGGATAATTCTGGGACTGGGAATTTGCTGGTGTTGCTCTCTAATATAATTCATGGGTGGCTGGCTGGGTAGCTATAGCACTCATACAGTATAGCTGAGGGATGATTTACATGCTGGAGGCTGTGTATGGGTAGACCAGGAGCAGTTGCTCTCAGAGTGAAGCAGTGTAAAAGACACCCCAGGCTGGACAACTGAAGGGACACAGCTGTTCAACAGTTCAGATTGTACTGTTGGTAATGGTCACAAACATACTTAACATTTAATTTGAAACTTGGGACGCTTAAGTGTTTATATCACTATTTACACTGCCCTTTATTTGGAAGAAAAACATACCATTGTCAGGGAACCAACGTAATAACCCACAAGTCTGTGTTTCAGCATTTGAGCAGTATTTAAAAACCATCCTAAACAACACTAGCTTTCAACTTCTGCATTCATGCTTGAGTACAGACACTGATGCCACCAAGATGATAACATTTTCAATATGAATTATTTAGCAGCACTTTGGAGCACATGCCACACAAAAAAAATACTTGAGTGCATGAAATTTGGGCATCTCACAGACTGCATTTCAGAAAATCCAAGAACTCCAATGTTCTTTCCACTCTATTTTGGTTGCAGTTAGAACAAATATATCATTTTCTTCAAAACAGTCTAACTTCAAAACACATAAGAAATTAAATAAACAGAACACCGCTGCTTAAATAGTCACTTAGTAAGGTACATTATACATGCTCAGAAGTAGCAGAGCATCTCCAGTACCACAAGAATTATGGGCATGTCCTTCAATCTCCTAACTTAGCCCTTTCCTACCCCCAGTGATCAGTGTTATGTCCTTATTATTTCACATGTGAACAAGTAGTTAAAACACATGCACAGGTTCATGACAATTTTTGAGAGAGCCATAATCACTGCTGGAGCTCGGTGCCCATACAGGGTCGTTTGGTTAAGGAAAGGGCTAGACAACTACTGGCACAGCAATCGTAGTCAAAGCCACAGGATTAGATATGGATACCATAAAGGGTAGGTGACAAGGGGTGAGGGTCCCTAGGCCAGAGATCTGTGGGACTTTCATGGAAAGTGGGAAACAGGAGGAGATCCAACAGCAGGAGGTGCTATAAAATAGCCAGAGAGGTAGGAGGACCACCAAGAGAAGACAGTCTATGGAAACCAGAGGTGGACAAGATACCTATCAGAAAAGAGTGATGAACAGTGTCAAATTCAGCAGAGAGGTCAAGGAGGATGAGGATGGAGAAAAGGCCCTGAGATTTTGCCAGAAAGTGGCCACTAGAGATCTTGATGAGAGCAGTTTTGGTGCAATAGAAAAGGTGATAATTCCAGCATTTATATTATCTATACTTGAGTTGAAAGAGCATTCTGGGAACATCAAACTGCATTTAAATGCAGAATTGACATGTCCATAACTGTAAAGACACCTATTTCTCTCTGCCTGGGGTTTTTATCCATTGCCTCTATATAAATAGCTATATATGCCACATATGTTCTCTAGCTTATAAACACATACACACTAGAGCTGGCTAGAAAATTACCATCAAAACAATTTTCTGTTGAAAAATGCCATCTTGACTGAACCAAATATTTTTTGTGAAATTGTACTAATTTTGATAAAATTTCCTGTAAAATAAATTTCAAAGTGAAATATTTCTTTCCAAAAAATTCTTTTTCAAAAAATTACACTCATTTCAAAATTAATATTCAGTTTGTAATTTTTTTTATTTATTATTTTTACATTATTTTATGACACAGTAGTAGTGTACAATACGTCACGTCATAATATGACACAGTATGACATATTATATACTTCTACTACTGATTTGTCAGATAATATAAAAATAAAAAACAACAAAAATTTTGATTTCTAACAAACTTTCAAAAAATGGCAAAAGAAAATTCTCAACATGGATTTTTTTAAAAAGAATTTCAATTTAATGGGAAATTTCTAATATGCATTTTTTCTGTTCCAGTTTGAAACAAAAAAACAAATTAAAAAATGTTGAAATTATTCACATAATGGGTGATAAAATGATAAAGTATTTTCACATGACTATGCTGAACAGTAAAATACATCAGGATACTAAGCATTCCTTAAACACCAAGTTGAGGTATTACAAATCTAAACTGGTGCAGGGAAGCTGAGCTTGCCAGGAAAAAAGTGGGAGGGAAAGAACCAAAAAATCAAAATTTCCAGTAAATAAAACAAAAAAACTTTTTCTGTAAGTCCATTTGGGGAAAAGGCCATTTTTGTGGAAAGAATTTTTGAGTAAAAACATTGACCAGTTTTACCTACTATTATTTCTTCACTGCTACAGAGTTTATTGGCAATCTTTTTATTAAGAAAAGACCCATGCTATGAATAAATGTGAGAGCCATTGGTTAGCTAAAGATTTTTTATGTTTGCTAGGATATTGCAATTACTCAGCAATGAACTCAAAAATGAACTCCATTTTTTAAATTTACAATAGGGTACTGTACTTTGTCAATGTTTAAACTCTGTTCTATTGGTCTGTTGTGAAAATACAGAGGAATATTCATTTTACTGCATACTTAAGAGTTAAAAGCATAACGAGAGCATAACAATATGAAGACACATCAAGAAGCTAAAATATTCTGACTCTAAATTAGTTAAAATCTGTTATTCGTATTATATACAGTCCTTGCACATTCAGAGTATTTAGTTTCTTGACACAGGTGTGCAGAAAGAAATGTTAATGAAGTACTTCAAAATTAACAGAACACAGTGTTGCAAGCCCCTAGGCACTTTGTGGTTTTGTATAGTATATTCCACAGACCTTTACAAATTATTTACATTATCATGAACCTTTATTTCACCAAATAAAAATGTCAGTTTAATTTTTTTTTCAGAAGAACGTCCTTATAAATTAGCACTATACATTTGAACTTTTTGGAAACTGCATAATATATGCCAAAACATTTATATATATATATGCACATATAAACTGAGAATACAGGCTTTCAGACTAATGAATGCTTAAAAGGACATACCTGTACAACATCCAAAATTTTATAATAAATCATATCAATAAGGGTGTATCATTAGAGCGATTGGAAAAAGGCAAACAGTGCCCATCTTTAAAAAAGGGAAGAAGGAGAATCCGGAGAACTGCAGACCAGTCAGCCTCACTTCAGTCCCCAGAAAAATCATGGAGCAGGTCCTCAAGGAATCCATTTTGAAGCACTTGCAGGAGAGGAAGATGATCAGAAACAGTCAACATGGATTCACCAAGGGCAAGTCACGCCTGACCAATCTGATTGCCTTGTATGATGAGACAACTGGCTCTGTGGATATGTGAAAAGTGGTGGACATGATATACCTTGATGCTAGTAAAACTTTTGATACAGTCTCCCAAAGTACTCTTGCCATCAAGTTAAAGTAGTATGGATTGGATGAATGGACTATCAGGTGGATAGAAAGCTGGCTAGATCATCATGCTCAATGGGTAGTGATCGACGGCTCGATGTCTAGTTGGCAGCTGGTATCAAGCAGAGTGCCCCACGGGTTGGTTCTGGAGCTGGTTTTGTTCAACATCTTCATTAACGATGTGGATGATGGGATGGACTGCACCCACGGCAAGTTCACGGATGACAGTAAGCTGGGGGGAGAGGTAGATACGCTGGAGGGTAGGGATAAGGTCCAGAGTAACCTAGACAAATTGGAGGGTTGAGCCAAAAGAAATCTGATGAGATTCAACAAGGACAAATACAGTGCAGAGTCCTGCACTTAGGACAGAAGACTCCCATGCATATAAAAATGGCAAGATATTACATTTCTCGTAATGTTCATATAAAAGCTATTTTGCAATGACTAAATGAAGGGCAAATTGAAATTGTGCCACTCTATTTTTACCTACTCTACTTACCTACAAAAAGGCCATGCTGTAAACCATAACATCTTGTATACACTGAACACATAAAAAGGTGAATTAAGAAAATTACCATGATGATGACTTAGAGACGAACATACAGGTCTCAGTGTAAGAGTGAGAGAGAATAAGTTTTAAGTATTCCATCTTCCATAAGGACACAGACCTGAGCTTCTGTTACAGAAATAATCATTCAGAACTCAAGTTATGACGTGAACAGCTCATCTACACAACTTACACTATGATATTTTTTCTATATAAATCTAGTTATGACAACCTCTTTAGTTTCTAACCCGACTAATCTTTTCTGTGTGCATAAAACTATGCCCAGTTCTTTCTCCGGTGTGACTTTAAAGTACCCTGTCTCTTCTGGCTGATAACTTTATAACAAAAAATCTTGGCAAACAAGAAGCTTACACCAAATTCAGAACAAAGGACTAAGTGGTCATTTATCATTTTAGCTTCTGTGGGTGGTTTATTTTACTCCATATGTTTACTCTAAATATTGGCATTTAATTTTTTTGGACTTGTGGGTTTAAGCCTCATCACCAAAATTATTTTAGCAGCTTTACATATTTAAATGGACATGGTCAAGACTGAGAGAACAAGAATGTTACTGTTTTTCTTCTTCAAATTTATGTTCCAAATTTTGACATTATTGGTTGATGATTCCCCCACCCCTACTTTCCCCAAAATGTTTCCATGCCTCTTTTGAGCAGAGACCATAAGCAAGTCCATAACAAGTCCATAACAGCCAAGAAAGCATGCACCCATACCCACACAGTAAAAGGGGAATAATTTGGTAAGAAAAGATTTTAGGTTCACACTTCTTTATAGCTAATTATAAACTGAAATTTTTAAAATATTGACTAAAACTCAGTGACATATCTTGACCTAGCTCTTTCTATCTCCTCCATTGTTTCTTTACTCAAAGATAGACACTGTTCTTAGTATGTATCAACTACTCAGATCAACAGGATTTTTGAAATTGAAAATGGTATGTAGAACTCTAGTACTGTAATAATACATGAACTCTTATCTGCTCTGAGAATTTTCTACTGTTGTTCATTTCACCCTTTCCAGTGCTATAGGTGCAGCTCCAGCTCTCTCTTAGATCCTCTTAGCTCTGCCAATCCCTTATGTCAGCCCCTGTATAGCTTTAATCCTCCCTCTCTGCTTCCAGCCCTCTCTGCTTCCAGCCCTCTCTGATCTTTCTTTCTATGGCTCCAAAATGCTGAAATAACCTCTTATTCACCGAGAAAACTTAACCCTCTCTGTGAGGCACAAAAAAAAAAAAAGAAAAAGAAAAAGAAAAAGACAGTGCCTGGTTTGGAAAACTAATAGAAAATAAAGAAAAGGGGGGGGCGGATTTTAAAAAATCTGAAATATATTAGTAACTAAATTCTAAAGAGGCAAAGTGACTACCCCTTACTCTCAGGGCTTGTAAGAAGACTTTGTTCTCCAAGAATCACAGCGGTCACCATTAAAAAGATGATAGTTGCCAGCAGTTGCCATACATTCTGATTAACTCTTTGGACAGAGAAAGAGGAAAACCACTTGAAGATGCCCCTTGCAGAGTTTAATTCAGGTGCAGTGTTTACCCCCTTAGGCTGTGAGACTCTCATCCCAAACCCAGAAGATCCCTAGGGGATCAATGGAAGACTAGAGCAGTTTGCTTGGAGATCCGGTCCTCTCCAGAGGCTTGTGCCATTGCGTTGCTCTGGCTGTGACTCTGACACCTGGCAGCAGAGCTCCAACAGAGCCTTGTAACTAAGCTCCCCCCAACCTAACCACAGCTGCCTTAAAAGGGGATCCTATTGCACAGAGGTCTCTTCAGCAAAAACAGACAGACAGTAGCAGGATGTACTGCCCTTCTTTGCTAATCTCCTCAGGCAGTAGGGGTATAATTTGTGATGTACCCTGGTCTTCTCCCCTCTAGTCTGCTCACTTTTATCCCTAATGCTAACTTGGCTGGCTTGAACCATACCTATCATTTCTACATTATTATTAATAATTATATATTTAAAATGTATTACCACAATTTAGATTCACATGCTGATTATTGCACTAGATATACTGGATTCTCAGTTTCCTTCATCCTTCACTTACAAGTTATTTAAAACTGCTGTCAATTTGCCTTTCCAGTGTCCAGAGTAGTCCCACACTGCCCTGTTTACTTACATAGCATGTTGGCTGCTTATGGCATGAGAACTGGATTAGACATTCTGTTGCTGAGCAGTAAGTTTCAAACATCTCAACAATACCTTACCTTTCAGATCTGAAAATCTGTTTATTTCCCCAGTGTTCATGTCATGACTTGCTAAGTAGTTATCTCATCCGCACCATCTGTATGTTCAAAAGCACCACGCTCTTCTATGTTGTTCCCCTTTCATAAAAGCATCTTCCCAGAGAAATTTGGCAGGCTGACTCACATACTATATTTAAATCTAAAATTGAATATTCCTGCTCCGAAGCTTCCAAATTAATATTTGTTCATTCTGACATTTTAAATATGCCAGGTTGCCAGTGACCACGGCTTCATAAAATTAATAAATTATCTTATACACATACCTTCAAAATTTAACCTTTAAAAAGACAAGATACTTTAAGCATGTGAAAAAAATCAAAGCAATAGGGATTTTTGTTTGATTGATTTTTAGTTTTTAAACCAGGTCTCTATACACAAAAAAATCTTTAATATTTATTTTTATTAATTTGGAACAGAAATAAGAATAATGCATCAGAGACAGAAACTTGAAAGCAAAGTTACTGCACTATTTTGATATTTAAAACACTCGACCATCATGTTTCAGTTTAAGGTCGCATCTGAAGCTTAACCATAGATGAACTAACAGGAATTTCTTTCTCTTTATACTAGAATGTTTGAAATAGAGATCAGCTGCAAAGCTTATATTTGGATACAGAACCAAATTCTCCTAAATTTGGGGTAGGTAAAATGTTCTGGAACCAGAGCTCTGGTTCAGGCTTTTTTCTAGTGTGAACTGATTTGGAGTTCAACTTGGGTAAAATTGCACATCACATTCCATAATTCAGGAAATGCTTACCAAGATATATAAACTTCTGACACTTGGATGCTACAGTTTCAAATATTCCCATATGTTGTAAGTAGAAAAATATGCAAATATGTTAAGTACAGTGTAAACAAAATCATGGGCATAAGCTTGTGTTTGAAAAATTGTTGAGAGAAGAGACCATGAGGCTAATATTCATGGTGAATGAATTACAGGGAAGTCATTCAGTGTGACTCTGGCACATGGCTGGTGTAGCAAGTCCATGTAATCATTCTATGTTTCTTAGGAGCACCACAGTAATGCCTTACAGCTGATTGCACGCTGGAATCCCCTGAGTGGGTATTGATGCATGAGAGCCAGAAGCAGTCTTGTAAACCAGAATCCTAGCATTTGCATTGCAGGTGATAATACTCTTAAAGGTTCCATTGAGCATAAACACATTGAAATTAGGTTTGACCTAATTACATTCTCTTATCCTGATGTAAATAGTGTTTTAATGCATGAGTTAGTATTAGCAAAATAAATGCTGCTTTAAGCAAAACCATAAAAAGTACGGAATCAAAACAGCAAGATATCGTTGCTATACCATCATGCATTTCCAGCATTAAACTGGTCATAGCTGATATTATTGTCCAGTACACCATGATTAATAAGAGGGTCTGCTGTCCTGGAAAATGCTGTGTCATTAGTAAAAGCAATTTTCAAGTCACACAGAATGATGCCTCAAAATAATCATTTGTCTTTTATCACAGCTAGATGCCACAAATTGATCAAACTTGTACTTAATAGAGAATACTTAAAATACAACTCTCCATCTAGACCAGACACTTTACCCAGTATACTGAAAGAAGAACTCCATATGCTCATATGCACCATGAAGCCGAAATATGGTTATAACAAACTTACATGACCAGACAACGCACAGAACCCTCAAAACAGCCCTAAGCACAAACCAACCAGTTTACAATCATTATTTTTTCATTTTTATTAACTGTGCCCATCCCAAAACCTATGCATGCTACAAAACTTTTTTTCAGAAACATACACAATAAGATATAAATCAGAGGTCCCCCAACAGGAACTGGCCTTGTAGATCTTCAAAATCCCAAAATATCTACCTGAAACCTAAAGAACGGCCTTTTCCTCAGCTTCCCTCCTTTACCTAAGGTCTTGGAAAAAATTTTGAAGGAGAAAGTAACTAAGGACATTGAGGTCAATGGTAAATGGGACAAAATACAACATGGTTTTACAAAAGGTAAATCATGCCAAACCAACCTGATCTCCTTCTTTGAGAAGGTAACAGATTTTTTTAGACAAAGGAAACACAGTGGAGCTAATTTACCTCGATTTCAGTAAGGCATTTGATACGGTTCCACACGGGGAATTATTAGTTAAATTGGAAAAGATAGGGATCAACATGAAAACTGAAAGGTGGATAAGGAACTGGTTAAAGGGGAGACTACAACGGGTTTACTGAAAGGTGAACTGTCAGGCTGGAAGGAGGTTAGTAGTGGAGTTCCTCAGGGATCAGTTTTGGGGCCAAATCTTATTTAACCTTTTTATTACTGACCTTGGCACAAAAAGCGGGAATGTGCTAATAAAGTTTGTGAATGACACAAAGCTGGGAGGTATTGCTAACACAGAGAAGGACCGGGATATCATACAGGCAGATCTGGATGACCTTGTAAACTGGAGTAATAGTAACAGGATGAAATTTAATAGTGAAAAGTGCAAGGTCATGCATTTAGGGATTAATAATAAGAATTTTAGTTATAAATTGAGGACACATCAGTTGGAAGTAACAGAAGAAGAGAAGGACCTTGGAGTATTGGTTGATTACAGGACGACTATGAGCCGCCAATGTGATATGCCCGTTAAAAAAGCTAATGCGGTTTTAGGATGCATCAGGCGAGGTATTTCCAGTAAAGATAAGGAGATGTTAGTACCGTTATACAAGGCACTGGTGAGACCTCATCTGGAATACTGTGTGCAGTTCTGGTCTCCCATGTTTAAGAAGGATGAATTCAAACTGGAACAGGTTCAGAGACGGGCTACTAGATGATCCAAGGAATGGAAAACCTGTCTTATGAAAGGAGACTCAAAGATCTTGGCTTGTTTAGCCTATCCAAAAGAAGGTTGAGGGGGGAAATGACTGCTCTTTATAAATTGTGACAAAGTTCCTCCTCTACCTTGGTGGTCCTGTGCTTATTGGCAGATTTTCTCACCTCAGTGATCTTCCCCACAGTCTGGATCATCTCCTCCTGTGTCTGATCAGGAGTTGGGAGGTTTGAAGGGAACCCGGGCCCGCCCTCTACTCCGGGTTCCAGCCCAGGGCCCTGTGGATTGCAGCTGTCTATAGTGCCTCTTGTAACAGCTGCATGACAACTACAAATCCCTGGGCTACTTCCTCATAGCCTCCTCCAAACACCTTCTTTGTCCTCACCACAGGACCTTTCTCCTGGTGTCTGATAACGCTTGTACTCCTTAGTCTTGCCCACGTCCTCAAGGTTTAACTGATCACCATATTTGGGGTCGTGAAGGAATTTTCCTCTAGGGCAGATTGGCAGAGGCCCTGGAGGTTTTTCGCCTTCCACTGCAGCATGGGGCACGGGTCACTTGCTGGAGGATTCTATGCAGCTTGAGGTCTTCAAACCACAATTTGAGGACTTCAATAACTCAGACATAGGTTAGGGGTTTGTTATAGAAGTGGATAGGTGAGATTGTGTGGCCTGCATTGTGCAGGAGGTCAGACTAGATGATCATAATGGTCCCTTCTGACCTTAAAGTCTATGAGTCTACCTTCTACTGTCCCAATCATCTACCTCCACAACCAGAAGAACTGAGTCAACAAATCGAGGCCTGGTCTACACTATGGGTTTATACCGAATTTAGCAGCATTAAACCGAATTAACCCTGCACCCGTCCACACAACGAAGCCCTCTATATCAATATAAAGGGCTCTTAATATCGATATCTGTACTCCTCCCTGACGAGGGGAGTAGCACTCAAATCGGTATTGCCATTTCAGAATAGGGTTAGTGTGGCCGCAATTTGACGGTATTGGCCTCTGGGAGCTATCCCACAGTGCACCATTGTGACCGCTCTGGACAGCAATCTGGAGTCAGATGCACTGGCCAGGTAGACAGAAAAAGTCCTGCGAACTTTTGAATTTCATTTCCTGTTTGCCCAGCATGGAGCTGTCATAACATTTCTTCCCAGATCTGGACCTTAGCATCCAAAATATGGGTGTTAGCATGAAAACCTCCAAGCTTAGTTACCAGCTTGGACCTGGTACCGCTGCCACCAGCTAAGAATTATACAGTGCCTAGCTCACTGTGGTCTCCCCAAAACCTTCCCTGGGGGACCCCCAGACTCAGATGCCTTGAGTCTTACAACAAAGGGAAATAACCCCCTCCCCTTGTTTCCTTGTTACTTCCTCCCAGGCTCCCCTCCCTGGACGACCCTAGGAGATTCCCTGCTTCCAGTCCTGGAAACACAAGTACCGAGAGATCTAATCTCTCCCCCTCACCCAGGGGGTATGCAAAGTCAGGCCTAGTACATCTAACACAAAGAGATTTTCCCCTTGACTTCTTCCTCCCACCAATTCCCTGTTGAGCTGCAGACTCAATTCCCTGGAGTCCCCACTAAAGAAAAACTCCAACAGGTCTTAAAAAGAAAGCTTTATATAAAAAGAAAGAAAAAAGGACATTAAAATAGGCTCTGTATCAAGTTGACAATATACAGGGTCAATTGCTTAAAAGAAAAATGAATAAACAGCCTTATCCAAAAAGAATACAATTTAAAAAACATTCCAGCAACTACACACATGTAAATACAAAAGAAAACAATATAAACCTATTGTCTTACTATCCTTGTACTTACAACTTGGAAACAGAAGATTAGAAAGCCAAGAGATAGAAAAATCACTCTCAGAGCCGAGAGAGCACAGACACAAGACAAAGAACAAAGAACTCACACCCAAAACTTCCCTCCACCCAGATTTGAAAAAGTCTTGTTTCCTGATTGGTCCTCTGGTCAGGTGTTTCAGGTTACTGGTGTTACCCCTTTACAGGTAAAAGAACATTAACCCTTAGCTAACTGTTTATGACAGGAGTGCTGGTCAGCACAGACTGTACGGGAGACACTGGATCTGATCGCTTTATGGGGAGACAAATCTGTTCTATCAGAGCTCCGTTCCAGAAGACAAAATGTCAAAGCATTTGAAAAAATCTCCAGACAGAGGCCACAGCAGGGACTCAACACAGTGCTGTTTGACAAGCGTAATGGAAAGCCAAAAAATCAAATGGACGCTCATGGAGGGAAGAAGGGGGGACTGAGGACTCCAGCTATCCCACAGTCCCCGCAGTCTCCGAAAAGCATTTGCATTCTTGGCTGAGCTCCCAATGCCTGAAGGTCAAAAACATTGTCCTGGGTAGTTCAGGGTATATCTTGTCAATTTACCCCCCTCCCCCTCCCCCTCCGTGAAAGAAAAGGGGAAAAAATAGTTTCTTGACTTTTTTATATGTCATCCTATGTCTACTGCATGCTGCTGGTAGATGTGGTGCTGCGGCGCTGAACAGCAGCATCTCCTTCCCTTCCTTCCCTGATGGCAGACAGTGCAAAATCGTGGGAAACTGTCATCATCCCGTGAGTGCTCCTGGGTGGCCTCAGTGAGGTTGGCTAGGGGTGCCTGGGCAATAATGGGAATGACTCCTGGTCATTCCGTGCAGACGGTGCAAAAGGATTGAAAACCGTCCTCATCATAGCAATTGGGAGCTGAGCTCTATCAGTCCCCCCCTTTTATGTCTAATGAAGATATTGTACTGCCTGGACTATCATAGCAGCTGAAGGCTGCCCTCCCCTCATTTATCTCACTAAAAAGTCAGTGTTTCTTATTCCTGCATTCTTTATTACTTCATCACACAAATGGGCAATCCAGGGAAAAAGGGTGCAAAATGATTGTCTGCCGTTGCTTTCATGGAGGAAGGATTGAGTGACGACATTTACCCAGAATCACCTGTGGCACTGTTTTTGCATTGGGATCTCAACCCAGGATTCCAATGGGCGGAGGAGACTGCGGGAACTATGGGATAGCTACCCACAGTGCAACGCTCCGGAAATCGACGCTAGCCTCGGTACATGGACACACACCGCTGAAATAATGTGCTTAGTGTGGCCGCATGCACTCAACTTTATACAATCTGTTTTTAAAAACCGGTTTATGTAAAATCGGAATAATCCCATAGTGTAGACATACCCCCAGACAGGATATGGCAGACTATGTAGAGTTCTAGAGCAAAGGACAGCCTGGTCCCAGTAATCTCCTGATTAAACCAGAGACCATTTGCTCAAGTGCTTCAGACCAAAGGGCCAAATTTTGCCTTCTGTTACATCAGTACAATCTCATAACATAGTCACAGTGTCAAAAAAGCAAAATTTGACTCACTGTATCAAAATTTAAAACAGAAAAAATGTGCATGTCAATATAGTGAAGAGCATTAAAATGAGAAATATGATTGTTTTTACTCAGCTATATGGAAGCTTAGCCTACTTAGCCTTTAGATGCATTGGTAACAATCAATAATGAGGCAGAATGTTGCATCCCTTTCTCTTCAGTATGTAGCCTGTCAGAACTTCTAAATTACCACTTTATAGTATTCTTGGTATATTAGAGAAATACTCCTTTTTCATTGCAACAACTGGTAATCATCCTTATCAGAGACTAGATCTGCAAATCTATTTGAACAAAACCCATATAGGAAAATTTTCTATTGTGGTCAATTCCTGCTCATTTCTATAATACTTATTCATTTTATCATATTCACGAATGAGGAAGAGTTTCACTTCCCCTAGGAACAGTTAATGGAAAAGAAACAAAATTTCTTGAGACTGGTGAAATCTTTGTTCATCAAATGTCTAGAAAAATGCCCTAATATTCAAATGATTTCAAGAAACAATAGGCAACATTACCAGTTATTTCAAAGTAGGAGGCAATGAATATTCACCCACTTCACCACATTTTTCCTTAATCATGTTAAATCCAACACCATTTTTCACTGATAACAAAAAATGGATGGATTCCTCAGCCCTTGGTCTGACTTCACAAGGCAAAGACAACCCTAAAGTAATCACAATTATGATGTAGCACACAATGTATTCTGAGAATAGATGAAGAAATGGAAGAGACCAGCACATTTTTTGTACTTTTTATAATTTTGTACTTTGTACCATATATCAACATTTAAATGCTTACATAATTTTACACAATGAAAAAGCTTTTGTTGAAGTGTCTTCTAACGAAATGAAGATAGATTTTTGAGTAAAGTTTTTAGACTCACATAATGAAATCTCTACAAACAGGGCTATGAATAATCACATACAAGGGTAATGTTTGCCATTCATTTCTTTAGAGAGATTTAGTAAAACAAAGCTAATAAATAGAAATGTGGATATTTTGAGGCTACTTATAAGCCCTGTCAAGTTAACCACTCTGACTCAAAGATCAGACATAAATTTTCTTTTATGAACTAATGATTAATCAGTTCACAGTTTGAAGTCATCAGAAGTTCAAGTCATATACTTATTCCCTGAGGATACAACTGATTTTTGAAAAAGGTACTTTTTAAGAAGTTTCTGTCAGTTTATCTTTTGAGTTAACATACTGGCAAGTATGAGAATAGAAGCACATTTCCATAAGAAAAGAGAAAGAAAAATACCTGCATGAGGTTATTTATTGTGTCGTGATTTCTTATAAAAGCATATTTTTGCAAAACAAACCTTGCTTGTTATTATTAGACTCAGTACAGCATATATTTGCTGTTCCAATTTATTTCTTCTTGCGGACTCTTTCTCTATTTATGCATGGGGCCAGTCTTCTACCTAGCACCCATCCTGAGAAACTCAGTTGAAAGCTGGAGTTCTCCATGGAATGGGAAGAAAGAGCATCTCTCCTAAGCACACCAAGTAGTGGTGGAGCTTCTTTATGGAAGCCTTGTAACAGGGGTGGCCAACCTGAGTCTGAGAAGGAGCTAGAATTTACCAATGTACATTTCCAAAGAGGCTTGGGGGTGGGAGGGAGGAGGAGAGGAGAGAGGGCACGGCAGGCTCAGGGGATGAGGCAGAGCCAAGGGTTGAGCAGTGAGCCCCCCCAACACATTGGAAAGTTGGCGCCTGTAGCTCCAGCCCCGGAGTCGGTGCATATACAAGGAGCCGCATATTAACTTCTAAAGAGCCGCATATGGCTTCAGATCCACAGATTGGCCACTCTTGCCTTATAATATTGCCTCAGTGGCATCAGAGGGACCAAATGCTCCATACCATTGTGAACCCTACAGTACTTCCGTTCCCTATCCTTAACTCTTCCTGTACACAGCATGCCAGAGAGCTGAGCTCTTGGGCACATTGAATGCACACCTACTGCAAAGCCTCCACAAATTCTACTCTTGAGAAAAGTTACATTGCATGAGTTCTGAAGCCAGAGTACCCTTCACTAGAAAGTGCAAGACTGGACCCATATGAACATAGGAAAGATATGAAAGACAAGAGCAATTTGCTCTGATGGGTCTTTATCTGATATTTATGGCTAAGGCTACATTTTAGTCATGGGTAGGGTTGCCAGGTGTCTGGTTTTCGACTGAAATGCTAGGTTGAAAAGGAACCCTGGAGACTACGGTCAGCACGGCTGACCAGGCAATTAAACGTCTAGTTGGTGGTGCAGCAGGCCTAAGGCAGGGAGGTTCTCTGCCTGCCCTGGCTCTGCGCAGCTCCCCGGAAGCAGCTGGCATATCCTTGTGGCCCCTATGTGCACGGGCAATCAGAGAAGGTCTGTGTGCCACCCGCGCCTGCAGGCATCTCCCCCACAACTCATACTGGCTAGGAACCATGGCCAATGTGAGCTGTGGGAGAGATGCCTGCAGGCACAGGCAGCAAGCACCGCACAGAGCTGCCTGGGCATGCCTCTGCTTAGGGGCCCGATGTGCTGACCACTTCCAGGAGCAGCACAGAGTCAGGACAGGCAGGGAGCCTGCATTAGCCCTGCTGCGCCGCCAACCGGGAGGTGCCTGAGGTAAGCGCCACCCGGCCACAGCCTGAACCCCCCCTCATGCACCCCAACCCCCTACCCCAGGTTTGAACCTCTTCCCACACCCTAACTCCCCCCCAGACCCCACAACACGCTCCTGCACCCCAACCCCCTGGCCCAGGTCAGAACCCTCTCCCGCATGCAAACTCCCTTCTGGAGCCCACACCTCCTCCCACACCCCGACCCTGTACCTCAGCCTCCAAACCTCTTGGACCCAGCCCGGAGCCCCCTCCTGCACCCGAAAACCCTCATCTGCAGCCCCACCTCAGAGTCCACAGCCCTCACTCCCTCCCACTCCCCAACACCCTACCCCAGCCCAGTGAAAGTGAGGGAGGGGGAAACAGGGAGGGGGGCTGGAGTGAGTGGGAACAGGGTCTCAGAAAAGGAGAATGGAAGGGGTGGGGCCTCAGGAATGGGACAGGGCCGGGGTTTTCGATTTTGTGCAATCAGAAACTTGGCAACCCTAGTCACAGGTATTTTTAGTAAAAATCATGGACAGGTCACAGGCTGTAAACAAAAATTAATGCCCCGTGACCAGTCCATGACTTGGACTATATAACCCTGATTAAATCTGGAAGAGGTGGGGAGTGGCCCGGGGGGTGCCACAGGTACTCGTGGGAGGGGAGGCCCGTGGGGTGCTGCAGGTACTCGGGGGGGAGCAGCCCCAGGAGAGACGTGGGTTCTCGGGGGGGGGCAGCGGCCCAGGACCCCTGCTAGTGCTGGGGGAAGGGATTGGCAGGCCTTGCAGGCTCCCTACCTGCCTCCTAGAGGCTCACTCCTAGGCGGAGGTGCAGCCAGACGGCTCTGCGCACTGCTTCTGTCCCAAGCACCAGCTCTGCAGCTCCCATTGGCCAGGAACCACTGCACATTTCGCCGCTTCTGGGGATCCCTTGAGGTAAGCACCGCCTCAGAGCACTCATCCACTCCTGTGCCCCAACCCCTGCCCCCTCCCACACCCAAACTCCTGCTTCTGCCTGGGGAGGGCAGCACGGTGGCCCAAGACTGCTCAACAGCGGCAGGTGCAGCTGGCCCAGGGGCTGCCCAAGCTGCTCAGGTAGCCTCCAGGCTGCAGAAGTTCCAGAGGTCCCAGAAAGTCACGGAATCCGTTACCTCCGTGACAATCTCACAGTCTTATTTATAGTTGTTAAGTATCTGTTTCATGTATCATTCATTGCTCCCGTATCTTCTATTTTACTACTATATTTGACACCTGCGCAACCACTGCTAGAATATTGCCTGTAGTTCTGATCCCCACAATTCAGGAAAGATGTTGATTAATTGGAGAGGATTCAGAGAAGAGCCATAATTAAAGGATTAAGAAAACACGCCTCACAGTGATAGACAAAGAACTCAATCTAGTTATCTTAACAAAGAGAAGGCTAAGGGACAATTTGTTTACAGAGTGCAAGTATCTATACAGAGAACAAATATTAAGTAACGGGCTCTTCAACCTGACAGAGAAAAGTATAACATGATCCAATGGCTGGAAATTGAATTTCAACAAATTCATACTACAAATAAGGTGTAAGTGTTTAATAGGGAAGGTAATTACCCACTGGAACAATTTACAAAGGATCACTGGCAATTTTTTAAATCAAGATTGGATGTTTTTTCTAAAAGATCTGCTCTAGGCATTATTTTGGGGAAGTTCTGTGGCCTGTGTTATACAGGAGGCAGGGCCAGATTAACCTTTTGTGGACCCCGGTCCCAAACATATTTGTGGGCCCCATGTAGTCACCGTGGGCTCCGAGTGTGTGTCTGGTGTGGCAGTGCCATTGGTGCCAGAGTATACCCGATACTGAATTTCACAGACATTTTTTCATTTTGATCACACACCTCTTGCATGACTATATGCATTGCCATACACAGCTCTCTCAGGCCCCCGTTTTTCTCATTGAGCTGTAAACCCACGTGTGTTTACCAGTGTCCACAGTGAACAGAACTTTCATAGTGACCAGGGGAAACTCTGCACAGATTTATCTCCTTCCTCATTCAGACCTTCTGCAGCCATGTTTCCAATACAACCCTATGTCACCAGTCACTGTATGTGGTTCTGGTCTCAGCTCAATAAAGTTCCACAGCCAGCTGATACCTGATCAATTCTGACAAATGCCTCTCTCAGCACCCATCCTGCCATTTGAGCAAGCCACTTCAAACACCATTTCCCCAAAGTAAGGACTTAGCCCTGAGAACCTGAAGTCACCAGCTTTTCTCCTTCTGCTCCTATCTACATGATAATCAGGGACAGGGTTTTTAAAGTGCTTGTACACAAATGCTAGAAGTCTAAATAATAAGATGGGTGAACTAGAGTGCCTCGTGATAAAGGAGGATATTGATATAATAGGCATCACAGAAACCTGGTGGACTGAGAGCAATCAATGGGACACAATCATTCCGGGGTACAAAATATATCGGAAGAACAGAACAGGTCGTGCAGGGGGAGGAGTGGCACTATATGTGAAAGAAAATGTAGATTCAAATGAAGTAAAAGTCTTAAATGAATCCACATGTTCCATAGAATCGTTATGGATAGAAATTTCATGCTCTAATAAAAATATAACATTAGGGATCTATTGTCGACCACCTGACCAGGACAGTAATAGTGATGATGAAATGCTAAGGGAAATTAGAGTATTGGTATCAAAATTAAGAACCCAATAATAGTGGGGGATTTCAATTATCCCCATATTGACTGGGAACATTTCACGTCAGGATGAAATGCAGAGATAAAATTTCTCGATACTTTAAATGACTGCTTCATGGAGCAGCTGGTATGGGAACCCACAAGGGGAGAGGCAACTCTAGATTTAATCCTGAGTGGAGAGCAGGAGCTGGTCCAAGAGGTAACTATAGCAGGACTGCTTGGAAATAGTGACCATAATACAATAGCATTCAACGTCCCTGTGGGGGGAAGAACACCTCAATAGCCCAACACTGGCATTTAATTTCAAAAGAGGGAACTATACAAAAATGAAGGGGTTAGTTAAAAAAAAGTTAAAAGGTACAGTGACTAAAGTGAAATCCCTGCAAGTTGCATGGGCCCTTTTTAAAGACACCATAATAGAGGCCCAACTTCAATATATACCCCAAATTAAGAAACACAGTAAAAGAACTAAAGAAGAGCCACCGTGGCTTAACAACCATGTAAAAGAAGCAGTGAGAGATAAAAAGACTTCCTTTAAAAAGTGGAAGTCAAATCCTAGTGAGGCAAATAGAAAGGAGCACAAACACTGCCAGCTTAAATGCAAGAGTGTAATAAGAAAAGCCAAAGAGGAGTTTGAAGAACGGCTAGCCAAAACTCCAAAGGTAATAACAAAATGTTTTTTAAGTACGTCAGAAGTAGGAAGCCTGCTAATCAACCAGTGGGGCCCCTTGACGATTGAAATACAAAAGGAGCGCTTAAAGACGATAAAGTCATTGCGGAGAAAACTAAATGGATTCTTTGCCTCAGTCTCCATGGCTGAGGATGTTAGGGAGATTCCCAAACCTGAGTCGGCTTTTGTAGGTGACAAATCTGAGGAAATTTCACAGATTGAAGTGTCACTAGAGAAGGTTTTGGAATTAATTGATAAACTCAACATTAACAAGTCACCGGGACCTGATGGTATTCACCCAAGAGTTCTGAAAGAACTCAAATGTGAAGTTGCGGAACTATTAACTAAGGTATGTAACCTGTCCTTTAAATCAGCTTCGGTACCCAATGACTGGAAGTTAGCTAATGTAACACCAATATTTAAAAAGGGCTCTAGAGGTGATCCCGGCAATTACAGACCAGTAAGTCTAACGTCAGTACCGGGCAACTTAGTCGAAACAATAGTTAAGAATAAAATTGTCAGACACACAGAAAAACAAACTGTTGAGAATAGTCTACATGGTTTCTGTAAAGGGAAATCGTGTCTTACTAATCTATTAGAGTTCTTTGAAGGGGTCAAGAAACATGTGGACAAGGGGGATCCAGTGGACATAGTGTACTTAGATTTCCAGAAAGCCTTTGACAAGGTCCCTCACCAAAGGCTCTTACGTAAATTAAGCTGTCATGGGATAAAAGGGAAGGTCCTTTCATGGACTGAGAACTGGTTAAAAGACAGGGAACAAAGGGTAGGAATTAATGGTAAATTCTCAGAATGGAGAGGGGTAACTAGTGGTATTCCCAAAGGGTCAGTCCTAGGACCAATCCTATTCAATTTATTCATAAATGATCTGGAGAAAGGGGAAAACAGTGAGGTGGCAAAGTTTGCAAATGATACTAAACTACTCAAGATAGTTAAGACCAAAGCAGGTTAAGAACTTCAAAAAGATCTCACAAAACTAAGTGACAGGGCAACAAAATGGCAAATGAAATTTAATGTGGATAAATGTAAAGTAATGCACATTGGAAAAAATAACCTCAACTATACATACAATATGATGGGGGCTAATTTGGCTACAACGAGTCAGGAAAAAGATCTTGGCGTCATCGTGGATAGTTCTTTGAAGATGTCCATGCAGTGCACAGAGGCAGTCAAAAAAGCAAATAGGATGTTAGGAATCATTAAAAAGGGGATAGAGAATAAGACTGAGAATATATTATTGCCCTTATATAAATCCATGGTACACCCGCATCTCGAATACTGTGTACAGATGTGCTCTCCTCACCTCAAAAAAGATATTCTAGCACTAGAAAAGGTTCAGAAAAGGGCAACTAAAATGATTAGGGGTTAGGAGAGGGTCCCACATGAGGAACGATCAAAGAGGCTAGGCCTCTTCAGCTTGGAAAAGAGGAGACCAAGGGGGGATATTATAGAGGTATATAAAATCATGAGTGATGTGGAGAAAGTGGATAAGGAAAAGTTATTTACTTATTCCCATAATACAAGAACTAGGGGTCACCAAATGAAATTAATAGGTAGCAGGTTTAAAACAAATAAAAGGAAGTTCTTCTTCACACAGCGCACACTCAACTTGTGGAACTCCTTACCTGAGGAGGTTGTGAAGACTGGAACTATAACAATGTTTAAAAGGGAACTGGATAAATTCATGGTGGTTAAGTCCATAAATGGCTATTAGTCAGGAAGGGTAAAGAATGGTGTCCCTAGCCTCTGTTCACTAGAGGATGGAGATGGATGGCAGGAAAGAGATCACTTGATCACTGTCTGTTAGCTTCACTCCCTCTGGGGCACCTGGTATTGGCCACTGTCGGTAGACAGATACTGGGTTAGATGGACCTTTGGTCTGACCCGGTACAGCCATTCTTATGTTCTTATGTAAGAAGTAACAGTGAAAGCTATAACAAACTGTGAAAAAAAATTCAAATATCTAGTATGCAGTTTGGTCACATACAATGCTGAAATGTATCCAAAATGAGAAGAAATTATTAAGAAGAGAGTCCCAAGCCAATAACATATGGTTCAGTGCTCATTTGATGCATCTCCTAGCCAAAGACTTCAGTGTTCCAGAAATAAAGGCTAATGTTGTTCAAATTGCAAAATACTTCCGTAACAACCACTTTGCAGCAGCTGCTCTGAAAAAACTGGGAGGAACCAAGCTAACTCTCCCACAAGACATGTGATGGAACTTGGTAGTGGACTGTTTTGAGCACTATATCAAGAACTGGCCTAATCTGATGACAGTTTTTGAACAAAATCATGAAAAAATAGATGGCACTGTCATAGCCAAAGTTCTCAACATTGGGCTTAAGAGAAATGTTGAACACATGCTGAGTACCCTGAAGCCTTGAACAAAATGCAGGGAAATAGCTGTTTTATTGCTGATGCTGTTGAAATTTGGAAGGAACTAGGTGAAATCTTAAAAAAAGAAATATACAATGACAGAGTTAAATTACAAGCACTAAAAAAAACAAAATGAGACAAGCACCATCTCCAGCTCATTTTCTTGAAAATATTCTCAATACTCGGTGCCAGGGTCAAACCTTAACTGCTGAAGAAGAGGAGTTGGCTATGACATGGACATCCACCAATCATCCCTCCATAATGCCAACTATAATAAACTTGAAAGCTAAGGATGAACCATTCAAGAAATATATGTTTGCTAATGATATTTTAAAGAAAGTCACACCAGTGAACTGGTGGAAGTCACTTAAGCACTTGGATTCAGAGACTGTTGAAGTGATGATCTAACTTTTAACAGCAGTAGCTTCTTCTGCTGGTGTAGAAAGAATATTTTCTTCCTTTGGACTAATTCATTCCAAATTGAGAAATTGTTTGGGACTTGAAAAAGCAGAAAAGCTTGTTTATCTTTTCCAGATTATGAACAAAAACGAAAATGAAGGTGAAGACAACTGAGTTAGCTGCAGAAGTCAATATTTTAAGTTTCTCATGTTGACCTGGCTGACATAGTCGATTTAATTTTTGGATGTTTTTTTTTAAATATTTCATTTAACTATTTTAGTTAAAAACAATTTAACAAAAACAAGCCTGATTTTAAGAAAAACTTGAAAGTTTAACTAAATTCAAAAATCCATATGCTTGTTTTGTTAAAATATTATGTTTGCTGTTGAAGAAAAAAATCCAGAACAGATAACATTGTTGTTTTAGTTATATAAAACAATTTAAATGTCTTTCTGGTGATGTTCTCCTCTTAATACAGCATTGCTAGAAAATTCTCCAAATATTAATGATTAACCTGTTGAATTGGAGATAGTTCACCTCCCAATGACTTCATAAATATCTGCTTCAATTATCTTTGGTAAATGAAATAACCAAATAATCGTTCATTTTCTGATATAAAACTGTAAAACTCCTCTGAAAAGTTTTCAAAATAAATCACTTTAAAAATGCATAGCGTGTACCTTCTAAGAATGAAACCTATACTTATCTCTGAGTTGTGAAGAATATGTATTAAGGTTATAACAACCAACAAGAATGTACTTTTATGTAGAAATCCATGATTAAATTGGGTCTTCTGTCCACCCTGCCCAGTTCTACTCCCTACTCAATCCCTAGCTCAGCTCTGCCCTCATTCCCTCTCCACCCACTGACCAGCTATGCCTCTAGCCCCAGCTCCTTTCCCATCCGCAATTCCACCCTCAGCTCCACCTTCAGCCCAAGCACCACTGCTAAGGAAGCCTTCACTTTGCTGTAATGGAGGGGGGCATGGGCAGATTCTGTTAATGCTAAGGGGGGCATGGCTGGAAAAGTTTGTGAATGACCACCATAGGTGTCTGAAAATGGGCACCCAGAAATTTCAGTACCCAAACTTAAGAGGCTTTATTTTAAAAATTGGGGCTAAATTTTTCTGACAGTTTCCAATTCTGTAAAATGGGGCTAACAAGATTTACCTACCTCACAGAGGTGATGTGACACTAGATTAATTGATGATTATCATGGGCATTGAGTTCTCAAATTGGACACTTAAGATTCTAAATTCTTTGGAGTAAAGGACAATCTTTTAATTCTGTACTTGTACAGCACCTAGCACAAGGCTTCTAGGCACTACCACAATACAAATAATCCATACAAATGAAAACAGGATAAAAGTGCACAGTATTATTAGAACTATGGTTCTTTATCAAGAAGCCTCAGAAGTCTGAGTAGTCTGACATACTGAACAATATTAAACTAAATAGGCCATGTTAAGGATAATGTTTCAGACTTAGTCTTGATTTTCCTACCAACAGTGCATCATTCTGGCACACACCTTAATATTATTTTAATAACTTTTTATTGCATGAGAATAATAAAATTGGTGCAAAATAAACCATGCCAAAGTACTAGAACCGAAGCTATACAATGTATTTCAATATAGGAATTATGCTGGGAGTCTTAACTTCATTAGAAATTCCTGTTAATGAAATACATCAGAGTATTATTTTTTTTTAAATGAACTTTTACTAAATATTTTTGGAAATATCTTCTCTCTGACACAAACTGAAAACTCTCAATGATTTCAGAAGGTCAGAATTTGAGAGCACAGCCTCTTTTATCTCTTGTTGTCAATCTCATTGTTACACTAAGTGAAGTGGAATTGTACTGGACCCCCACTGCACAAATTCCAAATGTAATCTTTTCATTTCCCAAAGAAAACTCTGTCCTCAGTCTACTGAATCTCAAACACTGAAATAAGCACGTTGCACAGGCCTGAGAAAAATTCATTGTTCTAGATGGATGGTTACTGAAAAAAAAGATTTGTTCCCCTCCCTGAGGTAAGCACTGCCACACACACAACATTCTTTCACTTGGGAATAACCTCACTGGTCTTTCAGAAGCTATAAGCCTAGACTTTTATAAGAATAAAGCCATATTTTCAACTTCCCTCACATATTCCTGTCCTATATTTTAAGACATGCCCTTTCTAACCTTTCAGACCTTGGGTGTTGTGTTTATGCCTAGGGACAGATAAGGATGTCAACCTCTGAACTAGCCATCTGAATATAATTTTCTTTATTTTTTGTTTAAGCATGCTCACAATTCACTGACATTTAAATGTATTGTATACAGGCATCAGTAAGTCATATGAACAGCTATGCAGTATATTGATTAACAATTGCTGCAACTCTTTCCTGAGTCCAGCACTTAAAAAAGCAAATGTATTACCACTTATCTCCTGCAACTTTGATGTCGTTGTGGACTTAGCAATTTATAAGATCTTTAGAAAGACTAATCTAACAAACTCCAGCCTAGGGTAGACGTTTGCATTTCTCTTTTGTTTGCTAGACACATATCTGCTAATAGTGCATATTACTTTTTACAGACTAGATTGAAGATCACAGGAGCTGAGCGCACTCAGCATGCACATCTTGCAGGATCAGCCCCTCTATAAGCGAAGCTCAAATCAATATTAATTTTTTCCAAGGTACAGTATAATATAACTGTTTTGAACATCCTAAGAGTTTGTCTACATGAACATTGAGTTTGTGGCAAGCTGGGGATGTGAATCTGCACCACACTGGCCTGATGCAAAGTAAGTGTCCACACAGACCCTGCTAACATGCATCAAGATTGAGTTAGTGCACTTTGATCAAGTCCCTTTTCAAAGAGGGCTAGATTAAAGTTTGTTAATGCACGTCAGCAGGGTCCACACAGACAATTAGTCCACAGCACGCTATTGCAGGGTAAAAATCACACCCCAGCTTGCTGCAAACTAATTGTTCGTGTAGATAAGGTCTAAGCATGGCATTAAAGCATTAACTGTCAGACTCAAATTCAGTTTTACAGAAAAATTAGTGCATTCGATTATCCTAAAATGCCTTCTGGATTCTTCAAAAACACTAAATATTAAGAAGAATGAGTTCAAACAGTCAGAAAATGTTAAAGAAGGGTTCATGGACAGAAAAACTTAATTACAACATATCTCCTGCCTTGTGGGATAGGCAGGGACTACGTGCACACTGAAGAAGTGCCCTAGGAGTATAGATATAGCGGTAAACATCAAAGATTTCTCATAGTGTACAACAGAGAAATTTCAATTCTGTAAATGGCACAAATATGGAGAGGCCTAATACTATATATAAGCAATCCAGATAGTACCTGTGCCTTTATATCTATTACACTGTACATAGCATAGGCCCATAATAGAATAATAAAACTGACATTTGGTGAGACAATTTAGATTTCATACTTCTACAAGATGCAGTGTAACTTAGAAAAGGGCATTTTCTCTTTTCATTCTCATACTATCAAAATAATGAGGCTTACAATGAACAAACTAGTGCTCTGATTTTCAGAGGTGTCAAGCACCCACAAGTCAGACATTTTTAATTGCTAGCTTTAGAATGATTATAAAGCTCTCCAGAGCCAGCTAAAACTAGTATTCTTCACCATCAAAGCCCTGCATAACTCTCCCCTTCCTACACCTCTGACTGGGTTTCCAGAGAACCCTATTTCCTTTAATCAAACATTGATGCTTCAGCAGCCCCTTCATTTCTCGCATCCACTCCCATCTTTCTACTCTCTGTGAATGTGGCCTCATGCACAGACCTCTACTCTACTCATATTTAGCTCCCCCCAAGTCTCATTTCTAACTCCAGGCCCTCTTTCTCCCAACAGAATAATAAAAAGTGAAGAGACAGTGGGATTAAAAGTTATGTAAGATCTCAGAATAAAAGAAGCAGTCATGGTTGCAGAGCTTGTGTACGTTGATATTATCAAAGTCCACTTATAGTACTACAGTTACGGTTGTGTCTCGATTTCACTTTGACAAGTCCTCACCTATGTTAGGGTATGTTTTGGAGGTGTAATGATGTCCCTACGAGGGAGCGTAGTGTGTCACAGAATCCTCTCAGTATGACATGGTTGAAATAGCATGCTGGAGATTTGCATCTTAACATGGCACTTCCTGATTTTAAGGGCTAGGGGAGCAGGATAGGCCTAAAAACAACTTCTACAGCCTTTGAACAATGTTGGTGTTTCTTGGAATTTGTTTACCTTAAAAGACCCTATAAATTGTTAGATGCAGAAAAAGATAATCAAAGAAGCCATTAGAAGGAATGTACAAGCACTAATTAAATATTATATACATGAGCTATCAATACTGAGCTGCAGATTTGTTATTCCATATGGCTTGCAGACTTTGCAGACTAGATATGGTTCACTGTGTTCTTGAAAGACAATTAAAGGAGATTTTAATATGTCCACAGTTATTAGGCTTGGAATGATTACATTTTTATTGGTAAATGTAGATAAACATCAATTTCACCATACACATACAAACCAGTGAAAACATATTTCCATCAATTACTGAAATTTACAGATAGATAAAGTAAGAAAAATGCTGCTTGAGAACTTATTAGAGTTAGACTTAAGGATATTTACTTGGTATATTTTGACATGATGTTGAGTTTGTATTTTAACAGTTATAAAGCTTTAACATTTTGAATATCAATATCTACTGTGATTGAATAATTACTGTCTGACCCCCACTCCAACTTATTGCAACTGCAAAAATTCAAATAGATAAAAGTAAATAAAATGCTTAAAATAAAATCTGTTAAAACTATAAAAAATTTAAATCATATTCTGCCAGGCCTATGATTTAACAAAATGGGAACTTTCCAGGAGTGCAACATTGCATGTTCTTTCAAACAAGGATCTGGGACTTTGGGAACCATACCTGATATTTTGTCAAAGGAAAAGTTGTTTAAGGTAGAAAGACTTATTGTATCAAGACTTTGTCTTCACTTTCTGACTGAAAGGTTCACATATAGTGACCAGACAGCAAGTGTGAAAAATCAGGACGGGGATGGGAGGTAATAAGAGCCTATATAACAAAAAGATCCAAAAATCGGGACTGTCCCTATAAAATCGGGACATCTGGTCACCCTAGGTTCGCAACACTGACCGTGTGGTCTAAATTAAAAAAATTAGGATAGTCTTATGCCCAGCCCTGAATTGGTGAGAAATAGAGATATGGATCACTCAGTCTAGGATTATTGCTGCAGCGCAGCTCCTTCTCATCACCTCCCCTAATACACTGGTAGCTAGAAAGCCACAATCTGTATACTATATTTACACATACACCTCTCCCCATCACCACAAGACCACGCCCTTGACACTATTGGCTTCTCTATTATAAAATAGCCAGAGGAGCCAATTTTCTCATTTTCCCAGGGATGCTCAACACCCCCGCTGCTCCAGGCTGGATCCCCACTCCACCCCTTCCCCCAAGGTCCCACCCTTGCCCCATCTCTTCGCACCCCTCCCCTTCCTGCCCCATTCCACCCCCTCCCCCAAGCATGCCCCACCTTCAGTCTGCCTCTTCCTGCCCCCACTCCTCCCCCTCTGCCCCAGCACCTCCTGCCCGCCACTGAACAGCTGATCACCGGAGAAGAAAGGGGGAGGAGCTGACTGGCGGGGCCCCGATGGGTGCAGAGCACACATTATTTTTTAATATGGTGCTTCAGTCCTAAGTCAGCACCTATTAAACTAGCTTCCTATCACAAATCCAATATATAAACTTTCCTATGATGTTGCACTCCATATGATTTTATAAAAATATGCTAATGAGTGTGAATATAATGTAACTGGAATATGCTTCACACAAATGGTGTCTTGTAAGTTATCATTACAAAGCTTATAATCTACTGAGTGTGGTCATCCTATTTGTATAAATGTATCATTCTTGTACCTGAAACTAGAAATATGAAATATAACTCTGAGGTCCTATTGTAATTATGCAAAGTGTGGGCCATTAATAGTGGTTTGGAATCTTGATGGCTCCCATCAACTAAAACAACTGGTTGTAAATGGCTCTGTTTACTTGCAAGCCTTCCTGTAAGTCAGGTCAGGAAAAATGAAGGCTTGGGATCTCACAGGACGTGACCATGTCACCTGGTACTGGAATCCATCTTAAACCTTGGTGCTTTTCCATTTAGAAGGAGAGGTGGGGACCCAGACAGACAAAAGATTCCTGCCTTGTGACAAAGCTATCAAAAGGGGCGGAACAGAACAAAGGGGGTTCCAGTCATGAGAAATCCCCTAGCTACCACCTGAGCTGGAACAAGGACTGTACCAGGGAAAGGATTGGGCCCAGATGAAGAAGGAGTCCAGTCTGTGAAAGAAGCTTACTGGAACATCTCTGAGGGTAAGAGATTTCATCTGTAATCAGTTTCTTAACGTATTTGGCTTAGACTTACATGTTTTGTTTCATTTTGCTTGGTAACTTACTTTGTTCTGTCTGTTATTACTTGGAACCACTTAAATCCTACTTTTTATACTTAATAAAAAGTGAGTTTTTGCTTATTAATTGTATGTAAATAATACCTGGTGGAGCAAACAGCTGTGCATCTCTCTCTATCAGTGTTATAGAAGGCGGACAATTTATGAGTTTACCCTGTATACCCTTTATACAGAGTAAAACAGATTTATTTGGGGTTGGATCCCACTGGGAGCTGGGTGTCCGGGTGCTAGAGACAGGAGCTCTTCTTAAGTTGTTTTCAGTTAAGTCTGAAGTTTTGGGGCACGTGGTTCAGACTCTGGATCTGTGTTGGAGCAGACTGGTGTGACTGACTCAACAAGGCACAGTTCTGGACGCCCAAACTGACAGAGAAAACAGGCTCAGAGGCAGTCTCAGCACAGCAGGTGACAGTCCCAAGAGGGTTTCTGTGATCAAACCTGTCACACTCCCCTCCTGCTCCCATGTTCCCTAAAAGAAACATACTACACTGAAACTTTGTACATGGTATCTCTTCCCTAGACAGTGGTGGCTTTTGTTTTCGTTTGGGAAAATTTGTTAACATTCAGGAACAAAAGTTTTGAAATAGTACCAAAAAAAGTCCTTATTCATATTTTTAAGACTTTTTCTTGGCTCATCTGATTTCCAAACAACTTGTTTGAAAATGGACTTCCAATTTTGTTTTGAACTAAGTAAAATTGCCTTTTAGTATTTAGCGGGGGGCGGGGACAGGCTAACTAAAATATAAAGAATTCTTTTTAAAGAGCATATAAAGCAATATTTAAAATTATAAATAGGAATATAGGAATTACCATATGGGATCATAGCCACGGCCCATCTAGTCCAGTATCCTGTCACGGACAATGGCCAGCACTGAATGCTTCAGGGGAAGGTGTAAAAGCCCCTGAGCAGGGAGATAATTTGCCCCTCATCCCACATTAGGTCTCATCTTGGCTTAAACTCTAGAACATAAGATTTAGTATCATTTCCAATGTTTTCATTAGAATTAACTGTTAAAACTCTGGATATTCTTGCTATCTATATAACTGTCCACTCCCTTTTTGAACGTGGTTGGTTCTCGGCGTCAATAATTCAATTCCTGTAGCAGTGAATTTCACAGTCTTGTTGCTGTGGATAAAATATTTCCTTTTTCCAGTTTGTGAATTATCCATCTTATAACTTAACTCAATGTTCCCTTGCTCTTATGTTATGAGAAGGGAGAATAGATGTTCCAAATCTACCTTCTCGATACTGTTCATTATTTTATATGCATTTATGTCCCCTCTTATCTTCTTTCTAAGGGAAATAAATCTTACTATTTCCATCTTACTTCATAAGTGTTTTTTTCCACGCCTTTGATCATTCTTGTTGCCCTTCTCTGAAGCTCTCCTAACCCTGCAATATCTTTTAAAGATATGAACATGTAAAATATAAAACTAATCTGTTGCTGATTTCAGACTATACTGCAGTAACTTCAGCTCTGAGCAAGGGGTGCAGAGGCATAGACATGACGTTTATGAGACCCAGTGAATATCCAGAAAGGCAGGTGCCTGGGAATGGCATAGGAAGCACAAAAAGAAACCAGGGTACCAGGAAGGATATCAGCTTGGAGATACAGACCAGAAATGTCATGGAGCTCTATTCTCTGGTCTTAGAATAGGGGTGATGGCGATTTTCACAAAGAACATAAAAATACAAACTAAAATGTCTGCAATAATCACTACAGTTGTCACTCTCATATATTTACTGAAATAAATTTGAATTTGCTGATTTATAAAATGGTAATTCTTTACCATGCATCACATTTCAGTACACTATGCTCAGAACAGACACCTTGGAAGTGTCATGACATAAAATTGGGTACCAAGTTCACATTGTGTCAGGGTGTTGCAAGACTGTAGAACACAATACAATACGTTCAAAATGCTACCTGTTTGATCAGATATTGTTATGTGGCAGATCACATAGCCTGAAGAGATGGGATCATTTCTATTACCTGCAAATAATTCATGGGAGCAGATGTTTCTACACACAGTTTACATGTACCTAAACTGTAACTACTCTTCTTTACGTTGCATGAAATGGAAGGCTTCTTAATTTAACTAAACTAACCTCTCTGCTGTCCTCATCTCACTTTTTGTCAATATATTATTTTTTATAAGAACCTTAATGTGAAAGTTGTAGAAAGAATGCAGATCATGCAGACTGTGTCAAGCAAATTCATAAGTGCCATAGTAAATCAAACAAAGCAACAGAAACCATAGAAGAAATATTACAATACAGTAAAACAAAAGCATATTATTTTGTGTGAAGAAAGGAGGGTAAACATACAGTGGAACAGTGTTATAGCTGGAGAAGCATTGTTGTTTAAGTTTACCCAGCAATTAGATGCAAGTATTTTTAAACACCTTGCTTTCACCTCTTACACTGACTCACTGAATGGCATAGCCCTGAATTAGGCAAACCACAGGGAGTAAACTGCTGATTAAAGAACAGTTTGGTCTGTTGCAGTTCCTCTACCCCCGCCACACATGCATCCTCAGCATATATATATTATCATTTCTCTATAATATTTGCTCAAGGAGTGAGCTAGTTATTAACCTCACATCTCATATAGGATGGATGAAAATATGAATGAACAAACTGGTAGAGCAGAATGGAAAGTAAGAGTGGCTGAGTTTTACATACACATTCCATCTGCTTAACCCAGTAAATTGTCAAGAGCCCTCTCAAACAGAGACATAAAATTTGCAGTTGGTGGGCCCAGTTTTCCAATACACACACACCTCTGAGTGGACAGCAACCAACGGAACAAAATTATTATTACATGTATGACTTTGAGAACAACAGAGTCATGGCTTGTCTACACTTGAAATTTAATTTGGATTAAGTTAGGGTGGGAATTTAAAGTACAATAGCTATTCCTGAATAGATCCACAAGTGAACATTTATTCTGGAACATTCCTGAACAGCCCCATGTGTAGACAAGCTCTACAGGCAGTTATGTATATATGTCATCCTACAGACTGGAGGGAATGAGATCATATCCCTCTCACACTCCTCTCCAAAAGCAGCAAAGAGTCCAGTGGCACCTTATAGACTAACAGACGTTTTGGAGCATGCACTTTCGTGGGTGAATACCCACTTTGTCAGATGCATGTCATGACATGCACCTGACGAAGTGAGTATTCACCCACGAAAGCTCATGCTCCAAAACGTCTGTTAGTCTATAAGGTGCCACAGGATTCTTCGCTGCTTTTACAGATCCAGACTAACACGGCTACCCCTCTGATACTTGACTCTTCTCCAAGGATATTTCACCTTCCCGATGGAGGGAGACAGGGTCACATTCACCTGCACTGGTCAGTCTTATCTGAACAAGAGAACAGTGTTTTCCCTGCTTTGACAAAAATGATTCAAGAACCTCCAGAGACCTGATGAAGGGGAACATTAAGGCTGTTGTGTTCTCCCCACCTGCTCCATGGGGATTCTTCAGTGAAAATAATACTTCCTCCGGCTTCATTACATTTCCCATTGGTCCCCATTGTGCAGGGAACACCCCTTGACGGTGTAACTCATGGTGCCATTAGCTAGCAGAAACAGCACTGGGGCCAGATGGCAGTCAGGGGGAACCCAAAACAGTAAGAAAGCACAGTTTCCCAATGCAGAGCATTCAACCACCTGCTGGATTTGGGGAGTGGAAGTGTGGGGACAGCAAAAGTGTCCAAATAATGGAATAATTCAGGAGGAACTCTGCAAGAACAGCCTCACACAGTGTCTCCATCCCTTTACCCCTGTACAAGTTTTACCCTGAGCATAACTAATCCTTCCCCAGGATAGGTTCCTACAATCATTAGTATTAGTAAATATAAACTCATTCCAAGGGATAGTATCGTTATTTGTTTTAATTCTGTGATAAAAGTAGGGTAATTTTACTCTAGACAGTCTAGGATACATTCCTAAAACGTACAGCACAGATTTTTTTAAAAAACAATGAGAATATTATTCAGTGGAAATCACTTTGCGGGACTGGAGATTCTCTACTGGACATCTTGGACTATATATAAGTGCAGGAGGATCTGGACTAAGATAACACCCATATTGTTTTGAGACACACTGTGAATTGAATGTTTCCTCAAATACTTGAAGTTACTGATAGTATTAAACAGATTTGCTAGAAAGGAGGTGTGAAGAAAGTGGGAGGTATGTACACCATTACTAAAAAATGAATACTGATATCTCTGTGGGCTTGGTGGTTATTGGATTGTAGGTCATTGAAGAGTGAACTCAGGTCTATGGGTCTCTCTAGTACCATAGAAAGGCACACAATGGGTATAGTTAGCACCAGTCTCTGACACTTGGCACACAATGCAAGAGTCAATCCTTCAGAAGATTCACCCCCAACGTGCTCTCAACAGCAGGCGGGGTTTTGGGGCCAGATCTTTCAAACAAAGAGCTTGAAAAGAGATAAAAAGCTGACCCTCTAGGGCAGTGGTTCCAAAACTGTTGGTCACAACCCCATTTGGGGTTGCAGCAATCCCTACTATGTGGAGAATGCCATTTTACTCTACAAAGTGTGACCTCACATGTTTCGCTCTTCAAAATGGCAGGAAATACTTCATCACACTTGGGTCATGCCAATACAAAGTTTGGAAACCATTGCTCTACGGAGAGGGAGACGAAGGGTTAGCAGAGAAGGCACCAGGACTAAGTGGGGTCCTAGCTAAACTTCCAGCAGCCAAGCATCAAATAAAACCATATGCATATTGGCTTCTGTTATTTTTAACACTTATCTCTCTGCTCTTTAATTTCTTATGGACAAATAAATCATACTTGCTTTTTGAACAAGCTGTACTCTCTCATGGCATTTGTCAGCTGGTTACAGCCCCTGAAGCGAAATATATAGCAGAAGCCAAACCCAGCTAGACCTGCTGAAGGCAATACGGTTCTGGTAAATAGCGACTGCAGCAGCCTGGTGATCCACTCTATCAGTGAGGTGAACTGCAGAGTTCTACTCTGAGAGAAATGCGGGTTCAGGCCTGTGACTTGGGAAGGGTGCCCAGGGAGATACTGAGTGTAGGACCAAGGTACTGCACTTTCCTGGAACAGTAGCAGGTAGTTTTTAGTTACTGGGCTACAATTCAGTGTTCAGTAGCTCCTGCTTTCTTTTCCTTACTTATTTAACAAACATGCTTTCAGAACTGTTGGGCAAATATTAACTTTTTGCCAGGAAAGAATAGGTTACAAAAATAACCAAAAAACTGCAGTAAAAAGACCACTGGAAGAAAAAAAATGGGAATACAGATAGTGAGAAATACAAAAACCTATATACCAATTAGCTGTTCACATTTAAAAAACAAAAAGGAAAACAATAGGTCAGTGCAAAGCATCATAAATATTAATATTGTTTTATTCCTTTCCTACTTATATTCATTACGTGTTCTTCCATTATTGGTTTTTCCTAGAATATGGATGATAAACAGCAAGAAATAATGTAATACCAAATGCAGAAAAACAACCAAAGCCATTCTTTTTTCATAGATATAATGGAGTTTCAGTGAAGTGGCTCTAAAATTAGCATAAGAACTTTTTTCTGTCGTTTCTCCAGTTTGTTCAGAGGGAATAGCAGTATCACTAGAAAAATAGCTTGCTTCTGTGACATACTGCACTTAGTGAAACATTAAAAATACATTAAGTATCAGTAAGAAAAAATAAATGACAAAAAGAGAGACGGGTAGTTTTGGTTTTTCAAACTGACAATTTCTACTATTTCTGCAGCTATTACCCAACATATCTGCTCCAACACAGTACCAAAGCAATAAGAAAATTTTCCACTGACATGTGACTTTACTCTCTGTGCTTCAGTTTAGTCACCCATAAAATGGGAGAATTAATCACTTAGCTCATACTGAAAAGTTTGAGGGCTTAGTACTGCAGACTTTAATCAGTCAAAATTTCCACCAGTTTTCACTGGGTGAGGACTCAGTAAGGACTATAGGATTTGGCCTTCAGGAGACCCCTAGTCAATAAAATATACATCCAGCTCCCTAACTGCGCAAGACTCAAACTAATTTGAGCTTCCCTTTATGATGCTGAATCTAGTCACCAAACTACTTAGACTGTAAACTTCTTGGGGGAGGAGCCATCTTGCCAAGGACAATGAGGCTCTGATCAGTGCCTCTAGACGCTACTACTACTAATAATTAATCTGATTTTATAACAGTTCCATGAAATATACTCATAGACTCATAGACTCTAGGACTGGAAGGGACCTCGAGAGGTCATCGAGTCCAGTCCCCTGCCCTCGTATTTCCCACAAATGCCACACTATAAATCATGCCTTGGAAGACATGAAAAATTGTTTAAAAGATGGACATATTCATTCTATTACTAGAAATGATAGTCACATAAAGAAGCAGCCTTTATTTCAAAATAAAAAAAAATAAACACAAGCTGTCAGTTTTCAAAAAGACTGGGAAAAAAGAGAGATGAGAGAAATGGCAAAGATGGATGAAAGGAAATTACTTAAATTAAAAATATACAAATAGAAATGTAAAGAAATCAAAGATAATTTGGGGTGGGGAATGGAAAAAAGAACAATGGATCCATTTTGAACCTTGTGAACTGAAAAACATTCTGAAACTTATCATGAAATCATTTTTCCATTTTCCAACCAGTTATAATGCTAACACACTCTTCAACACAAAAATAGGAACATTATTTTTGTAGCACAGAGATAGTCTATCATGTTTTCTACTACCCAAAGAGTCCTACAATTTTTTGCTTAGTGTATAATGGGAAATTCATCTGTATATCAGGCAAGAAATACCCTAACCGCTCATAAATCCAAATATGAACAAACTTATTTCCCTTCATTGCAATTTCAGACTAACCAGATAGCTGCCCTAAAACTGAAATTACAGCAGATTTACAACTAAATAAAGATTATGTTCTCCATTTCCTTAAACACAAATTCTAGACACATTCAGGCAAATGTGCACTTATTCTTCAGAGTGATGAAATATCAAAAGTGTTAAAAATTAGAGTGCTTTGGTTTCAGCTACGGACTCTTCTGCTCTAGAAAGAGAGGTACAAATGCTGTCTCTAGTAACTGAAAATGAGTTTAAAGTTGTTTAATCCTATTCTTCAGGTATCCAAACTACCAAACAATCTGAAAACATACTAGCATCTACGCAACAGAAGATGAAGATTAGACAGTCACTTGTTTCAAATCAGGGCTGGTACAACCTACAGACTGTCTTGTTGCATTGTGCAACAGCTCAAGTCCTATAAAGATTAGTCTTGCATTTTGCAAGCACTAAATGCATCCACATTTTTTTCAGTATTTAATATTTCTTGTTTCACTTTGGATAAAAAGAGAAAATACCAAATAAAACGAAGTAGCAATGATTAAAGTCATAGCATGCTTTCGCTCAGGGGTAGGCAACCTATGGCACCTGTGCCGAAGGTAGCATGCGAGTTGATTTTCAGTGGCACTCACACTGCCTGGGTCCTGGCCACCGGTCTGGCAGGGTTCTTCATTTTAATTTAATTTTAAATGAAGCTTCTTAAACATTTTTAAAACCTTATTTACTTTACATACAACAACAGTTCAGTTATATATTATAGAATTACAGAAAGAGACCTTCTAAAAATGTTAAAATGTATTACTGGCACGCAAAACCTTAAATTAGGGTGAGTAAATAAAGACTCAGCACACCACATCTGAAAGGTTGCCAACCCCAGCTTTAGCTGATAAAATAAATATATTTTGTTCAAAAATACAGTGAATCCATACTATCATCTTGAATAAGATAATCAAGGTTGAGGTTTTTAAAGTATATTGAAAGGTTAACATTTCAAAATGTAAATGTTTGATGGAGGAGATAATAAGGACATATCAGCAGAATGTAATTGACACTGGTAGAGTCTGTTCCATATTTCAAGATACCGGTAGGTCTTTTTTTACTTGTTGACAAAAATATTATAAATAAAACTTAAAGAAATCATAGTATTCATATAAGTAAAGCTTCATACATTACTCAAGTTGTATTTCCATGGATAACAGATGTCTAATTCACTACAGCAGACAAGAATATCTCCGAGAGAATGAAGCAACTCAATAATGATACAGTGAGGAAGTTCTAGTATATGACACCAGCATCCATCTTAAAATGATTATATATGTTCCATCAGTCCTTTGATCTAACTGTAAGAAAGTCATTTAACATAACACTGTCAGAGGAGCAACATCACCTGCTGTACTACTCTACTTTGCCTTACCATTTATTTTTTACTCAGGTCTTGAAGTGTGTGCGTCACCAGGAGCGTATTATCCTGTGATAACATTCATTTTTAATGGCATTATTTCAGTCATAGTGACATATTCTTGTTGCTAGTTAGTTATACATTTTTAATTTAACTCTAAACTTTAAATTTAATTTAAAAAAAACCCTATAAAGTCTGGGGAAAATATCTTGGTATGCAATATCCCTTACCTCCCCCAAGGAATCAAAATTTTACAGAAAGTTTGTTTGGATGCTATTAAATTATGAGAGCAAAATAAGAAAGTGTTATTTCACAAAAATTAATTAAAAAAAGAATATAAAGTTAAAATATTTTTTGTAAATCAAAACTGTATTAACTAATCTTGAAACTGCAGGTGAAGCTCGTTAGTCACAAGCAGACACAGTATCACATTCTGGGATCCAATCCAGACCAGTTAGGGACTGTGTCATCCCTGCCCTGCAAATTCAGGTGCCTCACAATGCTTTGCTGCTGTAGCTTCCACCTGGGCCACTCACAAACAGCCTTCCAGCCTGCAGGTAACACCCTGAGTGTCTTTGTATAGCTGCAGCCTGACTCCCATATCAGCCACACTCTGGCTTCCATCAGCCTTGGTTACCACTTGGAGGGTGATTTCAACATATTCCCAGTCCCGGATTTTCCCCCAAAACATGCGTTCTTCTCTGTCCAGACCTCTCCTGGACAGCCCACATAAATTAGGTCCATTTCCCCTCTAAGATGATCTGTATCTAACAGTTTGCTGTTTCATCATATTAGCAGCTTCCAAATGATACCTCACAAGGCAAATTTTGTATAAAGATTATTACAAAAGTATGTAGGGTCTGAATACAGGGTGCATTTGGTCACATAAGTTTAAAAAAAATCATTGAATTATGCACTTTAATTTACTGTAATAATGTTTACAACACCAGAACACACAACCAGTGCCTGGTAATGAGTGATAATAAAGAAATTCAACAGAATTTTTGCATGCTTGTTTTTTGGATATAAAAACTACACTATTGAAAGTGCTTGCTGCTAGTTTCCATGTTCCCTGTTGGGACTTTGTATTCTATTAACAGATTTCTTGTTATTTTCCCCAACCCTAATCCATTTTTTTTCCTGATAAAACTCTCTGTAAAAAAACAGTATGTTTTATAAAAGAAACTATATACAATGTGATTTACGTTGTGAACATATTTATTCCCAAAACATAAACAGACACACATTTTCCAAAAGGAGAAGCCTGCAAATCTGTAAATAAAAAACAAAGGAACAGAAACCCTCATCTACTAAACAGCAAGGCCTAGCATTTTCTCTTATTTCCTTTTAGATACTGGTACTTTGATCAATTTTATTTTTCATCACATTCTTTTATAAAGCTTTGACCAAACTAATCCAAAATGTGCTAGAAACATAGTCAATTTATACAAAGCAGGCTGGATGGGAGGGCAGGTTAAAAACTGAAAAAATTCTGAATTAAATCATTCTGTCTTTCATTGAGTATTACATTCACAATTTTGAATAAATTTGAATGTATTTGAATAATTAAATTTGATGCAATAAAACCTTCCTTGCAAACATAGACTTGGGGTAGAAATATAACTCTTCCCTTTAAAATATTAAAGGGAAAAAAGAACACAGTTCCGAGTTCCAATCAGCAAATTATCAGTCTCCTTTTCCTGTGCTTTTGACCTTTTGACGGGGAAAAAGTCTAAACAAACCGTTTCAATTCTTCATTTTGTTTAGATAATAACAAAATGTTTAATTTTAATATGATAAAAATGTTTTGTTTCAGCTTTATCATTTCAATGATTATATTATAATGTTTCAAGGTTATCAAAACAAAACATTTTGGTGGTTTCAAACTGAATTTTTTAGGAATTTTCACTCTGCAGGAAATTTCAAAGTTCTGTTTTTTTCATTCCAATTTTGAACAAAAACAAATTTTAAAATGTTTCCCTGCAAAATGGAAATTCCAGTTAGCTCTCAGAATCAGTCACACTGGCTAAAATAACATACGCAAAGGCAAATTAACTGTGAGACTAACGTGTCAATCCTTCCACTGCTGGTGGTTGAGAATAAATTTTTGAACTGTCACAATATCCTTTAGGAAAGTGCTAGGTGTTACTACTTTCTCACAAGACTTGTGTGTGCTGAATAACCATATGTCACAAGTGTAGGATAACTACCCCTCAAAAGATCTGCCTGTAAGACATTAATTCTGTTTGATATTGGGGGAAGGGAGGCACACTTGTGACACCTGTGTCATACTGCAGATTCCATTTTGAATGTGGGGTTATTTACTTTCTCTGTTGTCTCTTGATCTCCATGTTGGACTGAAATTCCAACAGAATAGTGGCACAGGGCTGACATTAGAAGGTCATTAAATCTGGATGGTCGGTCAACCACTGAAACATAACCACTCAAGAAAAAAAGACTTGCTCCCAACCAGGAAAAATGTTCTTTCAGAGAAGTTGCCTACCAGTGAAGATACCTGGTAGTACTCTGGTCACCTGCTGAGAATGACCAGGGAATCACCCGACAGTGGGTCTGGAAAGTTATGAAGAGCAAAAACTGCTCCTTTTGCACTTTCCCTCTCAACCATTTTTACCAGCTCAAGATAAGATGAGGGAAGCCACTTCAGGAGCTGGATCAGGCAGGAGGGGGCAGCAGGGACTTCCAAGGAATGACTGAACGAGAGCGAGGGGAAATGCATGTAGGTTTATTATCTTTATAAAGATCTGTGTATTTCTCATGTGATTAAGTAAAGAGCAATAGCACTGTAGAATGCTGGGTGGAGTGCCTGTGTATGTTATACTCTATATCTATCAGGTACTTCCTGAGAATAGGGTGACCAAGTGCCCCGATTTTATAGGGACAGTCCAGATTTTTGGGTCTTTTTCTTATATAGGCTCCTATTACCTCCCACTCCCTTTCCCGATTTTTCACATTTGCTGTCTGGTCACCCTACCTGAGAAGAAACTCAGAAGGCTCACACCTTCAGTGGGATTCTGGGAAAGCATGTGGGCTGCAGGGATCCATTTCCATGAAGAGATAAACAGACCCTTAGTCAACACCCAGGAGATGTGCCAACAGGGGCAGCCCCGCCAGATCTGTGACAATTGGATCTTTGCAGAGGATTTCCATTCTCTGAAGACGCATCCCTGGCTCACTATCCTTCCTATAGTGATGTCTTCCTTCTCTGGCAACCCTTACCCTAGCTCTCTTCTGACTTAAAATACTTTGTTATGCAAGATTACTGTATTTTAAATCCCATATGTGATGAACTTCCACTAAAACTCTCTGTAATGTTCTAGGTTGTTTTGGAATTGGTTCTAAAGTATAACTCTATTATGATGTAAAGTGTATGCATAATTTAGATAAGCAAGGCAACGATATGCTTACCAGTGTGCCAATTTTGCTGACACTTTTGGGGTATGAAAAGATTTATTTCAAGCCCAGTAGTTTGAACATTTCTATTTAAATAGATATTGATAACATATGTCTTGATCTTTTCCCAAGTTCCAATAAATAATTATATTTTTTTTTTACTTCCAGCATAGAAAGCAGATTATGAAAAATGAGAACTAAACAGTTTCAATTAGGTTTGGCTAAATATGTTAGAAGCAGATGCCTTCTATAAAATACAGATAATTAGCAGGCCACATATCATAAAGAAAAGTCTGAGTTTAAATATTCATGCGTACAGCCCATCTGCGCATCTTGAAATATCAGTAGATTTCAAACATTTCAGTTGCAATGACAGAGCTAACTTCCTTTAAATGTGATAACCAGGATGTTCTGCCTTGTGCCCTAATTCTGCAAAATGGAACAACAATAACTGAGTAAAGATTGTGTAGGAATTATGCCCTAGTACTTTAAGTAGTATTCATAATGATAGGTCAGACTAAATCAGTGATTTCTAGTGGGCAGAATCCCAACACCTATGAGGTCTTACTAAACATTATTCATGGCATCATGGTTTATCTTTCTCCATTATAAAGCAGTTATATGCAGCAGTAGCTGAAGCCTGAATTTGAATTATATTAACTCTTCCTCTTCCATAGAACTAGCTGCTTAAGCATGCCTAGTCAAAACCATCCTGACTGCAAAATCATTTACTTAAATGGGGTCACACCTGGGATGAATATGAGCTAAAATATTTACAGCCACCAGGGATTGAAAGTAATTTAAAGGATTTACTGGTACGCCAGAGTCCTGAGCGGGCTTGGCCTCAACCAGAAGAGGCATGGCCTCAATGGGAAGAGGTGGGGACTTTCAAGTTTTAAAGGCCCTGGGGCTCCAGTTGCTGGCTGGGAACCCCAGGGCATTTAAATCACCCCAGACCTACTAGCTGCAGAGGTGGCTGAGAGCCCCAGGGCTCAGGGGCAAATTAAAGGGCCCAGGGCACCGGTCGCTGCAGAGCTCTGGGCCCTTTAAATCACTGCAGAAGCTCTGCCACCACTACCCCGCAGGGGCCGGAGCTCTCAAGACCTTTAAATTCCCCCCGAGCCCGAGCCCGGCTGCCAGAGCTCCGGTGGTGATTTAAAGGGCCCATGGCTCCCCACAGCGGGTGGAGCCCTGGGCCCTTTAAATCACCGCCAGAGAAGCCAGTCGAGTCTGGCACCAGTGTACCAGCTCTTGCCGGTACACTGTACCCGACCACACCGGCTTACTTTCACCTCTGCAGTCAACCAAGTTCCAGCTGGAGGATAATACTGAACACTAGCTAGGATGATCATGTAAATGATATAGACTTGACATGCTGATTATGTGAGACAGATGTTTAGATGCGGTCTTAGTGTAGTTGGAATTAATGTTCCATAATTAACATGAGTAAGGTCTCTAAAAGACCCAACTTTGTTCCTATTTTGAGCTCCTATTTTAATACATGGATAAGAAGAACTTTTAATGTGGTGGGACTGACATCTAAGTTCTAAGTTTCTTAAATAAATGTGCAGCTATTGAGAACAGCCTAGCTAACTGTTAGCAGCACTCTGGTCAGCCCCATTGCCAAAATTTCTGCTCAATATTGATGCAATTTTTTTCCCCAAATTAACCAGAAAAAACAAATATCAGAACAAATTTTGTCAAACAGAAGTGTTTCCTCAGAGCACCTCAGTATCCCATCATGCTAGTGACAATGCCATTTCATAGAAAAGCAGAATAGGAATTTAAGATTCCTCCTGGCAAAGTAAGAATGAGTTGGTGTGGGATGAAATGATACTAGAGGGGTAACGTTTAAAATATTAGGATTAAGATGGAGAAAGGAAGAAAGAGAAAATACATCTCAAAAGATACAGAGGTAAAGTATGTAGCTAAACATGTAAGACTGAGCCAAAGGCAACTGGGATATAGAATGATCTGCATTAGTAATTTAAACTTGGGAAATATCCCTAATGAATCCAAAATCATAATGTACCATACTAAGAGGTTCTTGGTTTGAAGTCTAGTTTTATTTAAAATGATACACATTTATTCGAAATGACATTGGAAAGAATAAAAGTGACCAAAGAGAACATCAGAATAGTTAGTAGAAGTCATTAGTCAAAAGTTTGAAGACTGACTAAAATGACAAGCCAACACAGCAAGGGCTGGAGAGGTAGAGTTAGGGCTCTCCAAATAACTAAATATTTGGCTCGGGTGCAGGTCAAGACCAAACATTATTTCTGATCAGCATGAAATTAAAATGTTTCAAAATGTTCAGCAGCTCAAAATGTTGAAAAAAGCTTAGTTTCAGATAGACCAAAATGTTACATTGCAATTTCAAAGTTGTTTTTTTAAAAAAATTTAATTTTTTTTAAAACAACATCAACCAAATTTTGAAACATCTTTCCAAAACAAAGAATGAAAATGTTTTGTGCCGGAAATGCCAAACTGGATCAGTTCAACACTTCTGAATGATTTTTTTTTCTCCCACAAACCAAAACAATTTGCTGAAACTGACCTGAATTTATGAATTGTTTCAGTCAACCCAAATCTGCATTTTTTGGCCAAAAAAAGGTTTTGTGTGAAAAAAATGTAGCCCAGCTCTATGTATAAGCTCTAAAGCAGCCTGACTATATCCAAAGAGGAATATAAAAAGATGTTCAAATTTAAGCTAATGGGGAAATACCCCTGGAAAATCAATCTTAGTGTAAGGAGTAGACAAGAAGCAATGAAATTGCTAACTATACATAGACTGAATGCTCTTGGGGCATGGTCCATTTTTTGCACTATATGTTTGTACAGTACCATAGCACAATGATGCTCTGATCCACAACTGTTCTTAGGCACTGTTATTACACAAATAACAAACGCTGCCATATAATAAAATATATATTCAAGGAAGTGCAGCGACAACATATAATCACTTATGATCACCACCCTGCACTTTAAGTGTGTGGGAGGAGGGGGCTGTCTGGCTGGCAGGGAAAAGAGGGCAATGCTTTCTGGCTTAGGGGAGGAGGGGAGACGTAAAACTGCTAGAAGAGCAGCCAGTGTGGTGGATGACTCACCACCCAGGCATGAGGGATTTAAAAAGGTGAGCCTGGGCCTGGCCCCTCCCCTCATTCACTTGGAACAGGTCTGCCCCGTTCAGGCATTGAGTGCCTACATGGCAATAAGGTGTAAGGGAGAAGGCCCCCTTTATGTACATGGAGATGAGAGTCCCCTCACAGCATATCGATTACCATGTTGAGACGGGGACTAACGAGGTTTGGGCTGCCAGCCCATGAATTTGGTTCTCATTCATTCAGAATAGCGAATAGGGGCTATGGCAGCAGCGCAGACAGGCATGGAAGCAGAGGCTATTCAGGCAATCGGTGCTGGCAATCTAATGCATACTGAACGTATGTAAGACCTCATGTGGAAAATCAACATTAATCAGTTGTGTTCTCATTTCAGATACGGGACAGTCGGCTATACACAGGAGGGTGTGGATCTGGGGGCACAGAATTGTGTTTTGGGTGCATACGCACACCTCCAGGTTGCCTGAGGGCTCCCAGCTGGGATTCGGTGGCAAAGCATTACTCAGTTGGCATGCACGGATGGGCATGTTATGGGATCAACTGATACCGCTGTTGCATGCTGTGCAGGCGCATCAGCAGCCACTGGATATATTGGTGATACACCTGGGAGAAAATGATCTGGGAACACATAAAGGGGTAGAGTTAATGCTTTGAACTAGGAGGGACCTGATGCAGATCCTGGCAATATTTCCGGGCGTTAACATTGTCTGGTCAGATGTGCTTCAGCACAGGATCTGGTGGGGAGCCATGAACCCCACCAGGGTGAATAAAACCAGTAAGCATGTGAACAGGGAAGTGGCCAAATTCTTGTTGCCCTTGGGAGGGACAGTAATTTCACATCCTGGCATATTCTATGGGGCACCTGAGTTACTTCGGGAGGATGAGGTGCATCTGTCAGACTCAGGTGCTGCCATATTTTTGGCTGATATAAAATAGGGCATTGGGAGATGTCTGGGAACCCAGCTGGGTGGGGGGTGGAGGCAGCCAAGCTAATGGCTGGCACCTCCTTGTGGCGGATGTTCAGTGCAGGAACTCCATAAATTAAGGCACAAAAGAATGGATAAATGGCTTGGAAAAGGAATTAAGGAGAGGTGCTTGGTAAATGAGCAAGCCAGGGATAGTTAGGGACTCCTCTGATTGGTACAGCAGGGAGCCAACCCCCCATCATTATAGTCCACCTTAACCCCTCCTACGAGAGGGGTGGTTGGTAAGGTCCAGGCAAGGGAATTGCTGGAGGAACCTGGTCCTGGGAAGGGAATTGCTGGAGGGACCTGGATGAAAAAGAGGAGAGCTGGTGGAAGCCCTGCCTCCCCCCCAAAAAAATTGGCTGGAATTGGAATTGGCAGTGGATCTGCTGGAGGGACATAATTTTTTCACCTGCACTGCACATTTTATCCACCGGGTTAGTCCCAGATATCTATCTAATAATAAAGTTGCAGCCTGATTAAACCCATATCTAATGTCTCCTGTCATTCTTTTGGCATAGCCAGACAAATACATTTAGCTGCTATGGATAAGATCGTGGAGAGCAGATCAGAGACAATGAGGTAGAAAAAAAGAATGACCAGAAGCCTAATTTAATTCAAGTAATCAATGAAGTACAAAACTGAAACGCTGTATTAGAAAATCAGACTTGATCCTGTAATATTAGACATCTAGGTTTACCAAAATCAAAAGATGGGGATGACATTGATTGTTTAGGTTTTGTATATAAGGAAAGAATTAGTCAAGGTCAAATTATTTCACTGACTGTAGTTCGCTGCCCAGAGACTGCAAGACTTTCTTTAAATTTACTCTGTAACATCAAATTTTGAATTTGAATTTCATTACTTTAATGTTAAAATGAAAAATCTGACTAAATGCTTTTTGGTACAACGGTTTTGCTATATTTCTTTAAAAAAGACAATTAAGATCTTTTTGGTTCTCTCTTCAGATCTAAAAAAAGACATCCTTGTTAAGAGGACAATTCAGAAATGATTAGATTTACCAATAAACATGCCAGAGCTAAGCATAAAAAAATCATTCTTGTTATATGTCTGAATTATCAGTTCAATTAAATTAAAGGATTGCTGTGGAGTAGGGATATTACAAGACTCTTCAACAATTAGGTCTGTTTGGGCACGGGGAAGGGCTGACTAAATTTAAAATAAAAGCTTTCTGATAATTAAGTTAAATAATGATCAAGTGATTTCATCTGCCTTAAGAGTATAAATAGTAAACCATTAAATCAATTTAAGCAACTAGTTAGCATACATTTTTCCCTTCAATATTCATTTTGTAGTATCTGAATTCTGATTCTTTACCAAATATTTCATTTGAAAACTGAAAGCTAATTATTCTAATACCTCTTTGACCTTTACAATTAAAATAGCTACTCAAACTATTGAAATCAGATTGTCTAATGCAATTGCACTGCTAAAGCAACTGATACTATAGAAATTAAATTAAATGTGGTAAGAATAAACATTTGGAGTAAATTTCTAGTTAGTTCATTGTAATTTGATTTCAGAATTTTACCTGTATTTTACTTATTCGGGGATATATTAAACATCTAAAACTACAAAGATTGATCTAGTCTTATGGTAAGGTGCACTGTGGGGAAAAAAGGGCATTGTATTTCACAAAGGCTGACCTGCTCCAACATTCCTTTCAAAACAGGAATAAGAATATATGTTTGAAACAATATGAAATAATACCAATTTCATTCCAGTAAAGAAAAAGCTAAATACATTAGCCTAGATTTTTTTATGACTATTGTTTTAGGTACTTCCATTTTTATGTCTCCAACCTGAAAAAATAAACTTAAGGGAGCTTGATTTTAAAGGCCAGAGTGTCAGTACTTAATGAAAATCACACCTCATTTAAGATATCAAGTTGGGGCAAAAATTGAAGCTCCCAAAAAATCACAAGAAAGATTTGAAAATTTAGTCCATTATTTTTGGAGCAAGTTCACATGCATCATACACTTCTTTTACTATAAAGAATCTCATAGCAAAAAGAAAACAACAATATATTTAACCAAAAGGTGGGGGTCTGATGCCCCAAATTGAAAGACAATAATTTTGAATATATTAAGTGAAAACAGATAAACAAGTGCTAAAGCAGAAATGAAATATATTGATGTATATGTAGGGTTACCAGATAGCAACTGTGAAAAAATGGGACGGCGGTGTGTGGTAATTGGTGCCTATATAAGAAAAAGTCCCAAAAAATGGAACTGTCCCTTTAAAAACGGGACATCTGGTCACCCTATGTATATGAATTGAATAGTTATGCAAACATGGAAAAAATGTTGCTAGAACCACTTAAGTTATTTAAAACACAGCACAATTTGATCCAGGGCCCATTCTTCAACCTATGAGTTAAGTCAGAGTACAGGGGCAGAAACTGAAACATGCTGAATTTATAATAGATGTGAGGAAATGGAATTCTGAGCCCAACACTGGAAGCAGGGACTGAGGCAACCAGCTAGCTAGGCTGAATTTAGCTATTGCTTTAGGGGTGCACATGTATGTAAGCAACAGCTGTTGCCCATCATACCCTTTTTTTGTGGTCTTGTGCTCTTGTGTTTCTGCACGAGCAAGTAAAGTTTTCCCTTCGGTAAAATAATTAAATTACTTTACAATTTATAGGGAGAAGGGAACAGAAAGAAAGGGGAGGGCATTCTTGTGAAATGTTTACCACTCAAACTCTATTGTATGTTTACCTGTAGTACCAATATTCCTTCACATCAATAATAAATTGCTTTGCACTCCACTTACCTAGAAATGAGAAGATCCCATGCCAACAAAGCTGGTTTTCTTTTCCAGCTGCTTGAGAATGGATATTGTGGTGACAGGATATACACACACACTCCTGTCATCATTAGTACTGCACGGTTAAGGTATTTTATTTTGCTCTTTCTTCCTTTAGTTGCCACTTTCCTGTATAATAATTTTTATTATGTTACTACTTGGCAGTTACTTTTGATCCATATATCTCAAAGTTCTTTAAGAAGAGAAGCATATTATCCCCATTTTACAGGTAGGGTAACTGATGTAAGGGGATGTCAACTTGCCCAGGTCAGTGTCAGAGCCAGGAATTGAACCCAACTCACCCAACTCCCAGACCCGTAACCTATTCACTGGTTTCCTGTTATTTCACTTTTACTGAAGATTGTTTCCTCATGCCATCTTTTTAATGGAATGGAATGGTGGTGTTGGTGTATAATTCCAGCCTTTCTTGATGCTATTATGCCTTACTCTTAACCTTTATTGCCAATTTAGATGCAGTTTCTGCCATTGCTTTTTTAAATTCTTCCTATCTGCCTCCTGGCCCAGTGATCAATAATAAAAGCTCTCTGGAATTACCCATCTCGCAACACACCCTATTCTGCTCAGAACAGAAAAAAGTATCATTCCTAAAATCAGAGTTGCCCAGGGGGGTGGAGGGCAACTGGGGCAATTTGCCCCAGACCCCGGGCCCTGCAGGGGCCCCCACGAGAGTTTTCCGGGGCCCCTGAAGCAGGGTTCTTCACTTGCTACGGGGGCCCCAGAAAACTCTCGGGGGGCCCAGGCCCCCAGAGAATCTTCCGCGGCAATTCGGCGGTAGGGGATCCTTCTGCTTCGGGACCCGTCGCCGAAGTGCCAGGTCTTTGGCAGCATTTCGGCGGCAGGGGCGGCCCCCTGAATCCTCTGGGAGGCCCTGCCTAAAATGAGCATTTATTATTTGTTTCTTTTGACTTTTAGAAGAAAAACAAAAAATACGTCTCTGATGCCATAGGCACCTTAGACAAAAACCTTGAGAACACAGTAAACACAAACTCCAGAGCATAATTTCACTCACACAGACAACAGCTAGTCAAAACAATAATAGTAGAAAGCTATAATAATGCCCCAGGATCGCCTTCAAAACACCAAACCTCAGTTTTCCCTTTCTGCCCCAAAGGCTGAGAAAATACATTAGTTTTCTAGACTGACCTGAAAGTCAGATTGTGATATTTCATTTAAGGTGGAGATTAGGAAGTGAGCCTCAGAGTTGGAGGCCCCTAAATGTTTTACAGAACGTCACTATTTCAAGTAAATTTGTTGAGTGATCACAGATGTTCATGAATTTTAGCATAGACAATACCTTTTCCAAAATTTCTCTACAATTTTTCATGAAGTAGCAGCATTTTCGTCTAATTGCACTATACATTTTCTTTTTAGCGCAGAAGTATCTTTTTTTGTTTTGTATTTGCTTAAAGACAAAACGGAACATTCACAATTATAGGCAATTAAATATGTGTTAGTAATAATCAGTCTGGCAGTTTTGGAAACAAGTACATCCACTACCACTGAATAAACATCACTCTGAACTTCACTGGCCATTATTGGATATGCCTTCAATCAAATTCCCACCTCATTAGGAAAAATCTATTTAAAAAAAGACCAGAACAGCCTTCTGGCACTTGTAGCAAAGTTAGTTGTCATAAATTGTTTTCTGAAGAGACTGATTAACATAACTTGATCCTAGCCACCACAGCAAGGGGTTATCTAACAGTATAGAAGGAAAAATAGTGGCAAAGAGAAGTCGAAATTTCCATTTTTTTACTTTCTTGTGCTTATTTATTTCCTGGAGTAATGATTGATTATGGTTTTGTGACCATTGTTAGTATTTTGGGATATATTTATATTTAACGGGTTGTCACTAGAATAACTGCAAACAAATAGCTTATGGAGGTGCCCTCAGCAAGTATACCATTTTTAACATAACATACCCCTAATATGTAGAGGTCATTCAATGTACAATCAGACCCCTAGGATGATTTTTGTATTTACTGTAGAGCATCTCTCTAGACTCAACAGAATTAGTTTAGTGAAGGAATAAATTAAACTAAAATCAGATATGTTGCTTTTAAGCTCAGTGCTTTTAAGCTTTCCCTTTTCTACTAAGTATTGTGATTAATTTATATAGTTAATCTGTCATATTAGTTAAAAGGAGATCCTAGAACAATACTGCTGCAAGTAATAGATGTTGCTGCTTGAAATGAGAATCATATAAAAACTAAGTTGACCTTGGCTTTCAGTTACTTTGGAGCAATGCCTGGAAGAGGAAACAGTTAAAGTGATTGTGACTGGTGCGCATCTTCAAGGAGCTACATAGTAAATTTCCATTCTGTCCTGTGTCCCACTAAAAATATGGGCAGGAGGAGGAAGTGAAGAAGAAGTTAAAAAGATATACACAAATTCTAGAAGAAAAAGGCTGTTAATTTTGGAATTAAGTAAAGCATTCTTAATCCCTATCCTGCATGTAAATTCATGAAATGGAATGTGACTAATTTTAAATACTACATATTTTGATACAGAATAAAACTGAAGCCTCCACATATCAAAAAAATTAGATACAGATTACAAAATTAAATTTAGAAAAACAGAGGGGAGTAAAATGAAGCATAATTAATGGGTTGAACACAAAACACTAACGATAGACCCTTGAGATTTCCAACTTAAATATAAAATCCTTTGCTACAAGCAGCAGTGAAAATGAATTAATTAATACAAATCTTTTCTCATTTCAGCAATATCTGTTAAATTGGTTAGGCACTGGTCAAAACATTTTGTACATGAGTTGAAGAATGATTTTCAAAGTTAAAGAAAAGAAGAGGTTGAAATGTCATGGGTCAAATTTTCAAAATGCCTGTGCTTCTGTTCTGGAGGGGAAAAAAATCTAATGTTTGCATATGCAAATTGCTCACTTGTGAATGTTAATAGTCATTGTGTGTGCAAGGGATCAATTAGCCTGAACAATAGGCAAGAAGGAAATTAATTAACTCTGTTCCTTATGGAACAATTTCATTTTACATTGAAACAGACATTATTCGAAAAAAATAAAAAAAAAAAGTTAAAACTTCTAAGGCATCTTTTCACACTCGAAGAATGTTTGGGAAGTTCCTGTCTAATCTATCTTATCAATAGAGACAAGTCAGTAGTGAAAGTGTGCTTCTCACTGGTTCCTGAATAAATTCAAAACAAGAGAAACAAGACCTGTCAATAATGTAGACGTCCATAAGTCAACACCCCAGCCCCACACAAGGCAAAACAGCAGATAGATAAAGATAAGATCTATTGTAGTATTGAGGGCTTGTATAAGATGACTGAGCTTGTCACTGGGTAGATGTGTCGGTTGTACAGTGACTGTGGAGGGACAGCCACGAGAGAAGGGATTTATCATGACTCAATACGAGCCTTTAAAGATCAAGAGAAGTAAAGTTAACCTTTTATTTCTAATCACTAATCTAAAAACAATGCTTAAAAAATGTTTACTGGATCTGAAAGCATTAATATTGATTTAATAAAAATGTTTCCGGCACTGGTAGATAAGGAGAAAGCAGACATTAAAACCACACTATTCTTATCATCTTACTTTCCCCATCACCACACACACACTTTGACACGACTTTAGCTGCCACTATATCAAAAATCACTATGATTAAGATTAATGTTCTGTCATTTAAAAGCTGGGTTTCAAGCTCTCAGATGATAAATATCTACATAACTGATTTCTACCCCAGGAGTTCTCTAGGTACTAATTGCTAAACCATGTCATAAATGAAAATAATAGGATTAAAACAAGCTAGGAATCAAAATAATGCTTTATGATCTAGCATCTTGCTAATTGCCTGGTCCAAAATGAAATACACCTCTACCTCGATATAACTCTGTCCTCGGGAGCCAAAAAAATCTTACCGTGTTATAGGTGAAACCGCGTTACATAGAACTTGCTTTGATCTGCCGGAGCATGCACCCCCACCCCCCGAGCGCTGCTTTACCGCGTTATATCTGAATTTGTGTTATATCGGCTGGCGTTTTATCGGGATAGAGGTGTATTACTTATTGGAACCTCAGCTGTCTAAGGCTTTATGGTCATGCACTTAAAGTCCTGAGAGCTCTCAAGCATTACATTTTGGTCCAACTGTACTGCCACAGATCCAGGATTGAAAATTTTAAGTCCTGGCCCTCATGCTGATGTAATTTGCATTCACTCTTGATAAACATCTGAATTTCTGAATGATTACCTGCACTAAACTGCCAAACCATCACTGACAAGACTAGTTCCAGATCTAACACACACATTTCTGAAGAAAACACTGAATATTGAGCTTCTTCCAAAAGACAACAGCATCAGCATAATTTCCAAATAAATCATTCTGTCAGTAGAAACATCATTATTGACAGAATTCAGACTTTAGACATGCAAAACAAAGCTATCAGCAGCATCAAACACAGGAGTCACTTTTATTAGCAACAAAAGTTACTAAAAATCATTTTCTGGGTTCAGGTATTGCCTGAGTACGGGATTGCCTCTCTCACAAGGCTTACTTGTTATAATATAATCTTAGGTGTGACCTAGGGTATTGCCTGAGTACGGGATTGCCTCTCTCACAAGGCTTACTTGTTATAACATAATCTTAGGTGTGACCTAGGGTAAGTTCTAACAATTTCACAACATTGAAACATTTAGTATACATTCCCTTATATAGCATTTTGGCATATATATTTTTGAATTAAAGAAACTGTGAACAGCCTGGGGGGCGGGGGAGAGACATACATTAGATGTCTTCCAGTTAGTAACTCCTGAACCACTTGGGCAACTGGTAAAGGTCTTGTACATGTTATGGTCAATTTGTAAATCTTGTTTATTCTAGGTAACCTTTACATTGTCTTTTACAGGAATCTGTTGGGAATCAGAGTTACTTAAATAAATGAAAAGTGAGCGACAGATTGGGGAAAATATATCCAAAGTGAAGACATTATCCTCAAAGTCTAAAACAATGGTATGCCATACAACATATCCTGAAGACAAACCAGACAGATAAGGGTCTACAAGTAAATGCAGCAGCCTTTCTGCTGTCCCTCATGAATGCATTTGCTGGTATATGGTCAAAAAGCTAACCCATTCAGACATGAAAGCTAACTCTCTCTTAGTATAGATCCTTTTGTAGATGGTTAAGAAAAACTTATATTGGACATGAATCCACAGAATATTCATTATGCTCAACATGCCTAGACCTAGTCCAACCCCCTGCTCAAAGCAGGACCAATCCCCATTATTTGGCCCAGGTCCTTAAATGGCCCCCTCAAGGATTGAACTCACAACCCTGGGTTTAGCAGATCAATGCTCAAACCACTGAGCTACCCCTCCAACTATGTTTTATATTTACAAAAGGTACACTCACCAGAGGTCCCTTCCATGGCTTCATTGTCTGGGATATCGCCTTGGGAGGACTGGGAGGGTACTTCCGCAAAGATTAGAAAAAGCTCCTGGCTGTTGGGGAGAACGGAGTGCTGTGTGCTCTCTGCAAGCTCGTCCTCCTCTTCCTTCTCCTCATCTTCCCCGTCCGCAGAATCCGCAGGCATGGCTGAGATTACTCCCTCCTCGGAATCCATGGTCAGGGGTAGAGAAGTGGTGGCAGACCCACCTAGAACTGCATGCAGCTCAGCGTAGAAGTGCCGTGTTTGTGGCCCTGCCCCAGACCTTCCATTTGCTTCTTTGGTTTTCTGGTAGGCTTGTCTGAGCTCCTTAACTTTCACATGGCACTGTACTGAGTCCCTAGTGTGGCCTCTCTCTATCATAGCCTTGGAGACTTTTTCAAATGTTTTTTCATTTAGTCTTTTGGAATAGAGTTCTGCTAGCACGCAATCATCTCCCTATATAGTGATCAGATCCAGTACCTCCCGTACAGTCCATGCTGGAGCTCTTTTTCGATTCTCAGACTGCATGCTTATCTGTGCTGATGAGCTCTGCGTGGTCACCTGTGCTGATCAGCTCTCCACACTGGGCAAACAGGAGACTGCGCGCTCCGGCAGATCAAATCAAGTTTGATATAACACAGTTTCACCTATAACGCAGTAAGATTTTTTGGCTCCTGAGGACAGCGTTATATCGAGGTCTATATCCAGTTGGCTTGTTATATTTCCTCCAAGCACCTGGGATGTTACTATCACCACACTGAAAAGGTTTCAGGAAAATTCATTATCTGAAATAAGTTTCAGTCATGAAACCCTAGACTTCCACAGCTAACTTAGCTATGTTGCCAACTCTCACGATTTTGTTATGAGATTCATGATAAGTATTATTTTCCTTAAAGCCCCAGCTCCCGGAGTCAAGTGGATATGTGATGATTTCGGCCTTCATTCTTAAAGAAAAAGTAATTTTCTAGGCCTCCAGGCTGTGGAGAAAGCTTCAAAATGCAACCCCAGTGCACTGTAAAGGCTCAAAAAGCAGAAGGCAAATAAAAAGAACAAATATATTATTTTTACATAATCTCATGATTTTAAATCCAATCTTGTGATTTTTTATAAGCCTGACTCATGATTTTTGAGCAATTGGCATTGGCAATACTGTAGCTTTGAAGAGCTGCATGAAAGTGTTGAGTTAATCACCTTAGTTACATGGTGAGTTGTCCTGTTCCAAGGAGAGGGGAAATCATTTGACTTTTGTCCTTCTACTTCCTTTTTAAAAAAAAAAAAATATGTACAAAACTGTACTGTCCCTCTAACATTTTTCTGTTCTTCAAATGATACAGTAACTATTTTGGTTGGAATTCCAGGTTTAGTACTCCAGAGAGGGTGATCTTTTTCTATAGATAATTGCTGACGTTATTCCAGAAAATTGAGGTAACTGAAGGTTAATTTTGGGAGGATTTCAATAGTTACTAAAGAGCTGTGAATTTATGTCTGAATCATATCAAGGTCCTAGAGAGACTATAAAAGTAATTTGTAGGATTAATAAAGACTGTGCTATTGGTATTCTGGTAGGAGAACTTGAGTTATGGTCATGGATTTTTATAGGATTAATTTTAGAAATGCCTAGATCAATCTGCACTCGCACTCCTAAAATATTGCAATTCTTTTCAAAACTACAGGAACATAATGATTCCTCACCTCACTGAACCCTCTCCTGCACAATACACACAGAATACTTTCTCATTGAAAGACTAATCAGACTATATGATATATTAAATAATCAACTGATGTGATTGTGGAGAACATGGGAAATTTCTGTTTTATTTTTAAGAAAACTATGTGAGTGAGTTTACCCAATTACTTTTGTGTTGTGACCTACCTGGTTTCAAGGGATTAACTTCTTTCCCGAGACATCTTTCCCAAAACACTCACTGGATGTGGGACACACAGATATGTCTAGGTTGGTATAAATCAGTGGTCCCCAACCTTTTCGTCTGGCGGGCACCAGATGAAGGATCATGGCGGCGGTGGAGCATCCGCCAAAATGCCACCGAATTTCTCGATGACGAGAGGCGTCGCCGCCGAAACGCTGCAGAAATTCGGCAACATTTCAGCTGATGCTCCACTGCCGGTCAGGACACGGGTGCATTTAGATGTCCCTGCGGGTGCCATGGCACCCACGGGCACTGCATTGGGGACCCCTGGTATAAATGAACTATTGAGAACTACCAAAAAGTGAAGAGAGCTACTTCTGAAATACTACGGAGAACAATGACCAGCCCATACATTTCTAACTGCTGCTGGTCAAGGGGACTTTAGATATAGATTGACCATTACTTGTCTAACTACAACCCCTCTCCCTACCTACAGTGACCAGATGTCCCGACTTCATAGGGACAGTCTCGATATTCGAGGCTTTTTCTTATGTAGGTGTCTATTAACCTCCACCCCCAGTCCCAATTTTTCACACTTTCTATCTGGTCACCCTTCCCGTCCCCAAGAAGGCAAGGAATGTACATGTAAAAACAAAATGACTGCAACTGGACACAATGTGTTAAAAGACTGGCATAAGAAAATTCCTCACCCAAGAGAAGGGAGGAATCCACTCGAACAGTTGGGCACAACCAGGGAGGCTAGCTGCAGGCAGGAGTCTGCCTTACATGCTAGTGCAAAGATGGGCCTTCCTAACCCAGAAAGGGAAGCTGGCAGGAATGGGGAGAGCTGTGTGTTTAGGGTTTTCTTTAGCATTTTAACAAAATGTCCCTGAACACTGTATTGAGCTAACTGATGACTTGTTTGGTCACTGCAAACTCTGCTGGCTGCTTAGCTTGCAAGGGCAGTAGTTTCCAACAAACGTTCAAGCTCATTTGAACCTACTAATGGACCTATTATGAGAAACGTATGTTGAAGTCAGGGACCTAGTCTCACAGTAGTGGAGTCCGAGGGCTCCTCCCTGGGAAAAGTGAAGGCCTATCACTAAGAAGTGTACGCTCCCAGAAAAAATTATTACGATTGAAAGCATAGTATGCCCTGTAATATCATGACAGTGATGGACAATATCAATTTTTTAAATTTTAAATAGCTTTGTTACTTTTAATATTCAAGTTTTAAGGACTTACAGTGTAGGCATAAGCATTAAAATGTGAGTTGGTGTTTGCAATGGCATTGTTCCACCAAAGGCTAAGTAGGCATAAGAGCACCAAAACTGTTTGGGACTAACCAGGGGCGAAAGTAACTTCAAGGACTTACTGGTACACCAGAGTCCTGAGGAGGGAGTGTGGCCTCAACCGGAAGAGGCAGGGCCTCAACCAGAAAAGGCAGGGCCTTTAAATAGCTGGGAGCTTTAAATCAAGATTTAAAAGGCCCAGGGGCTCTGTAGCTGGTCGTTCTGGGGGTGATTTAAAGGGCCTAGGGCTCCAGCTGCCGCTACCACAGCAGCGTTCCAGGCCCTTAAATCACTGCCAGAGCTCTGCTGCCACTACCCCAGGGCTCCAGCAGCGGGGCTCGACAGGCAATTTAAAGGGCCCAGGGTTCCGACCACTGTGGGGAGCCCTAGGTCCTTTAAATCGCCAGCCTGGGGAAGCCGGTCCAGTCTGGCACAGCATACTAGCTCTTGCCAGTACACTGTACTGGCTTACTTTCACCTCTGGGAGCAACGTAAAGGGCCCATTCTTCAAAACTATCTACACACAAATCACTGACATCTACAGGGGTTCTACATTCCACCTGTCACAACTGCAGAGGACTTGTTGGTTTAAATAAAAATATGTACCTTGGGTCTGATACCACATCAGGAAATAACCTAACTAAATTCGAACCAGCTATAGCAGAAAGACTTGGAATGATTACATTTTTATTTACTTTATCTTTGGGTCTAAGAGAAACTCAGCACCAAAGCACACTCATCACAAGGCTTGGTGTTCTTAACATCCCACAAGAACATGAGAGATCAAGGCTATATTGTATTTTAAAATTATGTTTAAATTAACAGTTTGCCCTTTAATGCTAAGAGGCCATTTTGAGGGAGAAACTGGCAGGAAATGAGTGAGCAAATGTTCAAACTAAATATGACAGTTAAGAGAATATGCTGAAAATACAGATTTTCAGGTGAGGGTTTCCTAAAATCAGTCAATTGCTTTAATACTTTAGAGCAGCTGAAGATCTTTAAAGTAGCTGGAGTAAAGGACCGTGACACTGCAGTGAGGATGAGTCATGCCTTGGTGCTCCCACAGCTCTTTTTGACCATATTAAGTACTCCTACCCAGTGCATGACACATTTGTAATCAAAACACTCGTTGCAATTCATGAAATTATAGTGTTGCTAGAAAAAAAAAGGGCTACATTCAGAATGAGTTCAGCTGACATTTTTGATAACCACAGTGAAATCGTGTCAACTCTGCACCAACACCTGGTTTTCTGACTCTACATTAAACCAGGTGTGAAAGACCAAAAGGGGAAGAAAAATTCTATTCAAATAAACTTGCAATTATTTACAGTAAGATGCAACATTTACTTACAGCTAAATAACAGGCCTATTACAATTTAACAAACCTGGACATCACTCATCAAGAATTACCACTACAATGTTTTTAAAAATACACACACTTTTAGTACAATGTGCAACCTTAAATAACCACTAAAATTAAAGCCCCTATGTGTTGTCCAGGTCTAATTTTGGCTCCATACAGAGTTTTCTGACTGGCACCTCGTCTGCAAGGCCAAAGATTCAGCATGTTGCCTCCTCCCTCCTCAAACTCCTCTGATGCACAAACTACTGCGGGGTGACATGAGAAGAGAATAAACCCTAGACTGGATATACATGTGGAGAATTTAGGGAATAGTAGATGAAAGTTTCCTGTGAAATAGAAGGAGCAGGGGAAAACATGCACCAGATAGGTGACTAATAGATTATTATTTTAAAATATGCACAAGTTGGCAGCTAGTTTCTGACAGAACATATTGCAAAACTACTACTTTTAATGATTCATGTAGGAAAGCTTAATTTAAATCCAAAATATGGACACACAGAAAAGCAGTACTGCATTAGGTTTCAAGGAGAGACTGCCAAAATACAAGTGGAGCCCACTATAGGTTCCTCCTGGGAAAATACAGGATGAGTCATCAAAGATGTAGACAGGAATTTTCAAAGGTGTTTATAGGCGTTGTGCACATAACACCTTTAAAAATTTCAGTTGTGCTACCCTGGGTCTTGTCAGACTCAAAAGGTCAAACTGGAAAAGAAAAACATCACCTATAATAGTCTATTTTACATTAACTTGTCAATCCAGCTATGAGAATGCTGAAACCAACAAAAAAGACCTTGTAAAATACACATTACTTTTTGCCACTTAAACTTTTTTTCATGTTGATCCATAAAACTCCAAGTCCTAGCTGAAGTAGAGCATTTCCCACTTTCAGTGGTGCCAGCAGCTGTTTGCACGTTATGACCAGTGTTGCCATTGGCAGGGGCAGAGCTAGCGAGGGCAGTGATTTCAGTTGCTTCTGGGCATGGTCAGTGGCTGCAGAGGAGCTCAGAGATAGGGAGTGACACTGCACCTGGAAAGGATGGACTGGCAGTAAGGTCTGATCCTGACACAGATTCCTCAGGCAAAGCACTGGAGCCAGCAGCTGCAGCAGGGAAGGCTCCACAGGGATTGGCAGTGATAAACTGTGTCCCAGTTTAGCCACTTGAAATGTTGAAAGGTATGCCACGGTGTTTAGCTTTTAATGGACAGAGGTAAAAGGTCTGCAGATTAGCCTCAATCCAAATTAGATTTAATCTCTTGATCATTTAATGTCCCATAACTGTTTCCTGTTTAGGTGCTCATTTTGTTCTTATATTGGCTGATTTTCTAGTATTTTATGCCTGATCCAATGCCCTCCAAACCAACCACTAATATACCTATATTCTTAGATGTGTACATCAATAATGGATATAATGTGGGAATATGGGTACAAGATTACATTTGTCAAAAGGAACCCTGATATGGAAATGCAGAAAAGAATTCAACTGCTATAGATTCATGACATATATAAAGTCATGTTCAATGTAGTCATTTGATACAGTTGTGACCATTTTTAAAAAGTCAATATTTCCCAATAGATACTACAGTTATCGCAGTTATTTCTAAAAATAATCTAGTGTTGTATCTTAGATACCATGGTGTAGTAAATTGGTAAATATTGACTTTTTAAAAAATGGTGACACTGGTGGTGCTATAGCTTAATTACATGCTCTGGCATCTGACAGCCGCTTATGCTGGGCTGTGGGACACATACATTATACCAGGGAAGATACATCTCTCCTTCCTCTCCCAACCGTGCACAGACAGGGAATTCTCAGCTTTGGAGATCTGGCCAATTTCTGGTTCCTTCACATTGCCAGAATAGCACAAAGGGTCAGAAAAAATTGAAATCTAGTCCCTAATTTCTCAACCGCTCTCTTGTATTAACATGCTATTAAAAAAATTTTAAAAAGAAGAAAAGAAAAGAACACCCGTGCATCAGATTGTGTAACTGGACTATGTACTTTCTCAATTACACAGTCAAACATTGCATGTGTGTAACTGAATGCACCACATTTAATTAAAAGCTCACACGATGGGGGGGGGGTGGAATCTCAACCCTTAGAGGTTTTTAAGACATGGCTTGACAAAGCTCTGGCTGGAATGATTTAGCTGGGGTTGGCCCTGCTTTGGGGTGACCAGACAGCAAGTGTGAAAAATCGGGACTGGGGTGTGGGGGTAATAGGAACCTATATAAGAAAAAGACCCAAAAATTGGCACTGTCCCTATAAAACTGGGACGTCTGGTCACCCTATCCTGCTTTAAGCAGGGAGTTGGACTAAATGACCTCCTGAGGTCTCTTCCAACTCTAATCTATGATTCTATGATTGAGGACTGATGGCGCCTAAGTGTGCTGTGGCCATCCAAGGATCATGGTGGAGTCTCCATCAGTGACAATATTTAAATGAAAATTTGACTTTTTTTTTTTTTTTTTTTTTTTAAAGAAAAAGATATTCTCTAGAAATTGTGAAGATCTATGTCCTCTGTTGTCCAGGAGGTCAGACCAGATGAACACAATGGTCCCCCTTCTAGTCATGGAATCTATGAATGTATGAAAAAAGAAAAGCATTGATTGCACCTAATCATCAGCAGACAGGCTGGTAACTGGGTAGGTTTTCTTCTGATGCCATCTTTATAGGTGCTGAACATGGGGAGATGGTAGGGATTAAGGCTAAGCCAAAAAACTGGGGATATATTTCAGCAATTTCCCACACACACACTTGCATACATTTTCTATAGTTTGGCAATTTTCCTTCAACTTTAATTTATACATTTACAATGTGAAGAAGATTATTGGAAAGCAAATCCAACAAAAGGTTATGTTCTACTGCAAATGTCTTTTTAGCTGAGAAATATTACATCCTTTCTTTCCCCCAAAACTCTTTATTTATGTATTAAAATACTCTAAGCGCAATATTGTAACAATGTGAAAGTGCTCAAGGATGACACTGGAATTTAAGAGGTTACTGTATTGTAGCATTTGATAAGCCAAATATAAACCACATATGATTTTTTTCTCTGGCACTTATTCCCCCTTCAAAAATGTAAATAGCTATTTTAGGAAAATAATACTACTGCTAATACATGAAAATACACTCTAAAAATCGTGTTTGTGATCTATTATTTTTAAAATAGGGTATCAGTTCATTTACAGACCCTCCTGGGACTTTGTGACTTGTACAAAATGCATGAAGCTACATGTTAAAGCTAAAAGTCTGTCCTCTAAATTATTTCAGTTTACAATAATAGGCTGGCTCTTGAAAATATTCATGAGTAGTTCATGCGTACATCCATAGATAAAGACTGTCAGGACCAGGCCCACACAAATAATAAAGAATATTAAAAATACTCATTTGTACCCCTTTGATGTCTCATTTAAAGATAAAGCCCTTTATAAGGATGGGTACTGGTCATTTTTTTTGTAGATGGAGAAGTCAGATGTTGAGGCATCAAAAGGACTGCACACTTCAGCTGCAGGTAAAAACTGAAGCAAAATGTTCAAGCAATTTGATCATTCCATTTGGTTACATGACACCTATTACTGGAAAATAGAGCCTCCTTCAGCAGTTTATGTGACGAAGCAGTTGTGTTGATAAAAACACAAGATTTGTGATACAAGAATGATAACGTAAACACATTTTTAAAATGTATATTTCATACAGGCTGAGACACAGAATCATGTAAAGATAGTCTCTTCTACAACTGCAAAACATGTCCTCTGGCAATAGGTCCCCGGGAACCTAAATAAATGAACAGAAGCCCTTAATGTCTTTTAAACAAATGCATCATATAAGCAGCTAGGCACTTCCTTACTTTTACCATCATATAAATTACATGAATGGAAAAATCATACAGTGTAGTTTTAAATTGCAAACAACTTTGAATCAGTGATAACCAAGAATCAATGTAACAAAAAAACCCACTAATAGTTACCATACTACATTCTGCAATTAATATGCTAAAGTAGAGCTGGTAAGCAAATTTTAGTAGGAAGAGTGCACAACCAAAAAAACCTGTTAGTGTCAAAAGTGGGTTTCCAGCTTAGATAATGCAGTGAATCATTGCAGTACTCACAGCAGGTGATGAGCAGGATTCCTTTCATGTTATACTTTTAACTTACCAGACTTTCTCCTCTTAAATTTAATTCAGTACCACTGTGCTACACCGCAATGGACAGAGAGCAACATACAATGCACCTTGATCTCCTTAAAACCCCAGACAAAAAACCCACCTCTCTGAACAACCATATTTTAATCTAAGTTTCTGTATGGTTGCCTATTAGCATGGTATCTGAGTGCCCGGAGAAGCAAACAATATTTTAACAGGACGTGGTAATTTAAGAATATTGAGCATTTTAGTGTGAAAAATTATGTATCTTTTAAAAAAAAATTCCTTAGAGGCAATACAAATTAATTTAGTCTAAACAGATTATAAATCCACGAACTATACAGAAAATAGACAAGTCTTGGTATTATGCAGTATTATTGCAGCCGTGTTGGTCCCAAGGTATTAGAGACACAAGGTGGGTGAGGTAATATCTTTGGTCCAATGAAAGACAATACCTCACCAAACTTGATTCTCTAAAGTCTGATATTTGCATTTAAACCTAATGCAATGGGGTCCTGGTCCATGACTAGGATTCCTATGCATTACAGTAATACAAATAAACAACTTCATTTTGTGACTGTTCTCAGGGTACCCAGGACAATCAGTCACATTGTCACCCCTGACTCCAGAGAGATGTAGCCATGCCACTGTGACTGGATATTAGCTCTCTAATGCCACCAGCCTGTTAGCCACTCAAGCACTGTACTCTGGGCTATGCCAGCCCTGTCTTCACTTTCCAAGTTAACTACAGGTGCACTCTAGTCCCCAAGTCCCTTTGAATCATTCCCCTGTGATATCCAGTCCCTGACACTGGCTACTCACAGAAATCCCAGGTCCTCTGTCTCCAAAGGAGCAGTGTGCCCCAGTTTACTAGTTTTACCTTAAATCACTGCTCCTGAAAAAAGCCCAGTACTTTTCAGTACTTATAATAAAACAAAGATAGGTTTATTTAAGAAGTACTGGAGAATTAATTAGAAACACGAGAGTGTGGTGGAAACAAATGGTTACAATATCAAACAAAATCGTAACATGCAAACCTAAGTCTATGGTTATTAATAGTTAAACTTTCCTATTTAATCAAGTAGATTTTCCCCCAAAGTTCAATCTGTTGCAGAGTTGGCTGGTTTCATAGGAACCAGGACACAATTTTTCATGACAAAATCTGTGCTTCCCAAGATGTCTCCTCAGTGAAAGGATACAGAGTACCTTTCCCAACTCTGTGTCTTTTGTCTTTATCCATAGGCAGAGTGATTGTTGGTTGTAATGTTCCTTTTATACCTCCAACTATTTTTGATTATTGCAGTTGTCTCTGATGGTTTTCCATTGAAAGTCTTGGGATAGGGCACAGATAGACTACTAAGCCTTGCATTACATCACTGGTTAACTAGAGTGGGGTGACAACTCCCTCCTGCTTCAATGATGCGCCACTCAGACACAACATCCCCTGGTGACTAACTTCTGCCCCAAGTCCATAAAGCATATTTTCACTATAAACACATTATTACATACCTGTTACCCATACATACATCTCACATGATTATGAACCTTGACAAGTTACAAGTTTTCTAGAAATGCCTAACTCTTTATGGATAAATATTCTGCATCACCTGTGTTTGCTGTAATGTGTCTATCAGATCTGAGGTGAGTTGTCTGCAAAGAAAAGGGGACCCTTTGCCAAGGAGCCTGTGTGTCACAATTAGATACACAGCGTGTATCTGCTTTAATTCAAAACGCTTTCTCTTAACACACCACAACACACCACACACACACACACAAATCTATTTCACAGATCTTCCTAGTATCAGATCCATTAGTTTACTGCGTATGGAGCTAGAGAACATGTGTGGGTGTAAGAATAATCACTTAAGAGAAGGGGCGGCTCTGGATACTACTATAGTGTAACCGCCCACACATATTTTATCAGAAATGAGCAGCAGCTGTATTATCATGCTGGATACAACCCAGAAAAGGGATTTTCTGCACATTGTATTTAAATAACATTTAATTTTTCATAGCACTAAATCTCCAGCACTTGGACATCTAATTTATTAATTAATAAATATGGCTCTGTTTGGATTGCTAATGCCAAGAAGATGTTTGCTATAATAACGTTGTGAACAATCTGTTCAAATTTTGCATGAGACAATGTGCTTTTCATAAAAAAATGTGTGTAGAACATCAATTTCTGCCTTATTAACTTCATATATACCTGTACATCTATTTATATGTATAAAAGTGTGCTTATCCCGTGCTCTCAGTGCTTGTTCAGACAAAAAATACAGATTAATATCACATCACAAAATCTTCCCCAACCAGTGAACCTCAAAGGACTAATAGTTTTTATTCTTCACTATGCAGCCACTGCCTGAAGAAGGGTATGTTTATGTAAACAGAGTCAGGATGAGCTCTACCCTGACATCTGGTGGTGAATTATGGGGAGTGCGGAAAGGAATTTTAGGTATTTGCATTGGCACACCCACCCCACCTAACATAGCCCACTGCAGCCTGGGATGGTTATTTTGACAGCTCTATGATCCCCAATTTCTTTGGTATTGGGGCAGGAGGAATAAAGTTTTGTCACCCTGATTATGTGAATGAGTAACTATGAGACTGCTTTATCACAGAGATGTCTCAATATCAATTAAATAGCACTTGCTAGACAAGGGACATGGGTGCCAAAACCCATTGAAATGAGAGAGGATGGAGACTGGTGTGTGTACCTGATGGTATGGGCCCCTTTGAGGGCCTGGAACACCAATTGCACATCCTCCTCTCTCCACTGTTGAAGAGTCGAGCTAATTTTGATTCCATTAGAAGTCCATCTAGAGGCTGCTGAACTGAATTCATGTTGGGCCAACGGTGCACCAGCTCCAGGGCTCTCCTACTACAAGCTGAAATCACTAAAAGAGCTAAGCTTACTGAGCTGAGATCACTGAGTGCTGTGTTAACTAGTGGGGGAGCCTGAAGATCTATCGCTAAGTGGCTGGCAGAGCAGAGCAGTTTGCAGCATGTTGGAGCGGCCCATGGAACAGTGAGCGGAGTGGAGCAGTTTGTGGGGATGGCTGGAGTGGCTCACGGGTCGGCTGGAGGAGTCGCACAGCAGGTGTAGCGGAGCTGGTCATGGTGAAGGCTGCAGCAGAACTCCAGGAAGAGGCAGAGCAGTTGGCCCTGGCCCATGTAAGGTGCCCCTTAACACTGTGTATGGGTGCCCCCCCATTTCCACCCAGGCTGGGGGGGGGTAAAACTCTGCAGATAAAGTTTTGAACTCTGGGGTGGCACTGACCAGAGACTTTCGGGTTGTTGGACTTTGGGGTGATTGGACTTAAGACCCTAAGGGGGAAAGGACATTGCCAAACGTACTTGGAGGTGGGTTTTTGCTTATGGTTTGTCTTATAATCCTGTTTGTGGAGTTTCTCCAATGTGACGCCGCATTGTTTCCCTCCTTTATTAAAAGGATTTTGCTACACTCAGACTCCATGCTTGCGAGTGGGGAAGTATTGCCTCCTAGAGGCGCCCGGGGGGGGGTGGTATGTAATTGTCCCAGGTCACTGGGTGGGGGCTCGAGCCAGTTTTGCATTGTGTTATTGAAACGGAATCCCTGGATACTGAACCCGGCCCTTGTTGCTGCCAACTCAGAGTGGCAGAAGGGTTACATTTACACTGCAATAAAAGACCTGCAGCATGGACAGATCTGGCTCAGGTCAGCTGACTTGGGCTTATGGGGATAAAAATAGAAAAGCCTGCACTCTGAAACCCTCCCTCCTCACAGACTGACTTGGTCTCTAAGACTCGGTGCTATAGGTTTTTTAATCACACCGTAGACAAATCCTCTGGGTCCAATTCCATGCTTCCTGTTCCCTTTTAAAAGCCTAGGAAAATAAGCGAGAATGCCCTGAAGGCCAACACACCCTGAATCACATCGATAGAGCATCACTGTCCATGCAGCCTAGCTGTGTAATCAAATGTCCTGCAGTTTCATTCTGAAGTATGACAACAAGAGTAAGATGAAACAGTTTCTTTCTCCTTATATTTAACTATTCATTGGATAAACAAATTAGACCTTGTATGAAACCTCACAGCAGCACAAATTAAAGACAAACAAAACATAGCCTGTGTTTTACTCAAAAAGTCAAGACTTCCAATCCCTACAACAGAATCCCTACATGCAGTTAACAAGACTGGGACCTCACTGCCATTACCTAAAGGACAGTAGTGGATCAGAGCAGTGTAGGGTTGGTTTGTTTGGGAGTTCCCCCCTCCCTTTTAATTTTTGGAATTCCAATGTGAAGAAAAGCAAGTTGTGACCGTCGCTGGGTTTCCTACACTCTTTGTTGAGCCCAGAGTGTAAATGCACAGGGTTTACACAATCTCACAATATTCTCCATAAAAGGGCAAAATGGAAAACATATTCATGAAATCACAGATTTTCTACAAATTTTGAATAAAGTCATAGAAGTATAAAAATCCTTAATGATTCATTTTGTAACTTGTAAATGTTCTTTATGAATTTTTACATGCTGGCTCTACATCTTGGAATAAGGTCACTTCATGAAATGGTGTGTACAGAAATATTTACAAGGGCATGAGACTTTTGCTGAACTTTTAATATAATTACAGCGATTACTCCAATTACCTGGCATTAGTGTCGTTTTAGGCCAGGTCTACACACAGATTCTGTATGGATATAAAACTATTTTGGTTGGAGGGGCAGCGGGTTTGTGTGAGAGTTATTTTTACTGTAATATTACACTGTTACCATCCCTCTAGCATACAAGGTGCAAGTTATACTGGCATTTTTATATCAGTATAACTCCCTACACACTACAGCAGTGGTTCTCACCCACAGCCCAATCAGCACACAGCTACAGCTCATGTGACATTATCAGGGCCATACAGGTAGTAGTAATATATTGTGTGGCTGCAGCCCACATAACAAACTGCATATGCAGCCCACAATGGTAAATAGGTTGAGAAGCACTGCACTAGAGGGTTATACAGAGGTAGGTATAGTCAAATCAGTACAACTTTTGTGTTTAGATAAGGCCTTAGATATTGGCATTAAGTGGATATGGCACCTAATGGCAACTATTTGAAAAACAGCTAGACATAATGGAATTTGTTTATTTCTAACAGAGCGCCCTACAATTACACTAAGAATTGTGTGTCATTTTGGACCAAAGAGAATCTAAATAAAAGCAAAACAAAATGAGACCCAAGCACATCCTCACTAGAAATAACCGATTCAGCAAATTTTGCTTCTTTTTGCTTCTGATCATTATCTTCTCAAATCTGTTGCACAAAATTGCTTGTTTAAAAATTCTTGGTCAGTAGCTCATTTATAAGCAGTTCATTATATTTCATATTTAAACTCTTCCCATTCATCGCTTGGTAGGTTTCTCTCCTTTACTAGAGCTGTTAAATCAGAGATCAGGTTCAAATACTGAAGTTTAAAAATTCAGAGTTCACATTGCATGACTATTGTCATATTCTTTTATAATTTGCTGCTTGGACATACAGCATACTCACTTGATAAAATATTAATGGAAAATAAAGGTCTGAACACAACTGGAGCAAGCTGATTTAAAACTTTACATATTAATCAAAATATTATTTCAGTGTTCACCCAACTCTACTTATAGACAACATTTGACAACAGCTTTCAATGGCCATTTTCAAGTTCTGACATCACAAACACCTAATTCCATTACATCACTTTTTAAATTCTATGACATTGGCAAATTGTAAACACATTGTTAGAAGCGAAGGATGTGGGTCCACTTTATTAGAGTAAGTACAAAAAAACCCTTAGCATTGTAAGTAAAATGAATCTAAAAGTAGGTGCTAGCCACAGGCTTCCTTGATATTTTTAAAATGCATGTCTACTGCAAACAGTTAACAGAAATCTGGTAAATCACCTTTGCTGTGAAGTTGAACTAGATTCAGAAGGCAAAAAATGGAACTGGAAGGGCCAAGGAGAACATATTCAATTGTGAGTCCGCAATAAATGTGTAGGCCACTACTATATCCCATACATCCTCATGAGATACAACATCCAACTTCTCTCTCTCTGTTTGGCAGACATGCATTTCTAGACAAGAAAAGAACAGAATGCAGCATGAGCAGGGAAAACTGAACTGGTGATAGCCTAAACTTAAACACTCCAGCAGTAAGCGCTAGTGTATCTTCAATATCTTCAATATTTTCTTTATTATGTTACTAATCACACAGTGCCCCTATTCAGAAGTCTAATGTAGTTTATTTGCCGCTGCTTCATAACCTAACTGTGATACTTTTCCGATCACTGTTTGACCAAGGATCATTCATTCTAGCTAATCAACCATTTTTTGCCCTGTGAGAGCTGAACCGTTAGAGGAAGATGCACTTCTGCTTGGTAAGGGAGGAACTGCAAACAAAAAATGCACTATTTTTGTTCTATAGTGTACTTGCTCATCATGCATCTGACGAAGTGGGTATTCACCAACGAAAGCTCATGCTCCAATACGTTTGTTAGTCTATAAGGTGCCACAGAATTCTTCGCTGCTTTTACAGATCCAGACTAACACGGCTACCCCTCTGATACTTGGCTATTAGTCCATGAAATAAATTTTAAGAAAGTCAGGCTAAGAATCTGAATAAAGATCCTCCCTCCAGCCACACAACTGACAGACTGCTGCAACAAAATCTAAGTATAGTGAAGTTTAGTCCAACAGGACTACTGCATTATCTTGAAAGAGCATTACATTTTTCAGTTTGTCCACTAACACACTAACAATTTCCGACATCTGCTTTTGTTTCTAGCCCATGCTATTAAACTTAAGTATAGATAAAAACAAAGATTTGTGTTTTAAAATAAAAATTGATGAACTTCATAGCACAACAACTGACCCCTAAAAAGCAGTTTGAAATAACTTATTTGAATATCAGCAGTTGCTAAGAGGTGGATAACTAAGCCTAACATTTTTTCCTTTCTCCAGTGACCTAGACCTAACCTATTGTTAGGTTAAAAAGATTCTTTTCCCCACAGACAATACTGAAAGGGGTTTATTTACAGTACTGGGAAGACTGACAAGCAGCTTCAAAAATATGGTGCCACTGTTGCCAGTTATATACATTCCCTTACCAATCCATTTGCATTTATCTGTACATACAGAGATAGACATTGTTACAAGCCAAAAAAGAACCCTGAACAAAGATTAAAAATAAGAACAGTACATACGTATAGAGGTCGTCCTACTTCCATCAAACATTTATGGCTACCTTGCAAGAGAAGGAGGCGGGGTGGGGGTTGGGATGAGTGCTTACAGACATTCAGTGGGTTGTAAAGGGAGGGTTAGCATTGTTCTAAGAACTGAGTTACTTGGTGGGCATTGACCATATAAGCTGAGCAAAGTTATCAGATATTGACAGGAACTGTCCTTGCTTCTCAGCAGTTTCTGTCTTTTCTGCTGGCTGAATTTTAGTTCCTTCCTGACACTATGATCCTTCCTTGCCAGCATAGGCAGAAGATATTTAAATTGCACCATGGCACAAAACTCATAATAATGAAGAAGACTGCATGTTGTGTTTTTCCATGTCTGTTTAATGTTTTTTAACTTTCATTGTTATTTGTAAGTTTCTCATACAGACCCCTTCTAAGTGTTCCCTCCTGGTTATAACAAAAAGGTCCAATAAGATCTTATTAACAAATAAGATAATAAACATGGTACAAAAATGGTATAAAACCCACAAACGTTTGGGGTTTACCCTAAGATTCAGTTAAACTAAAGTTACAACACAAGCAACAGCTGTGGCCTAGACATACCTTATGTGAAAGAACTTAGAAAAGAATTAATAAGTGCGTGTGCATTTGCTGCATTTATAATATCTGAAATAATTCATCCAAATCTTTCTGTAAACAGTTCACTCAAGTATTTGTAGCAGATATGCAACTTGTTTTCCAGACTTCGTGTTCTCCTGAGTTTGCAGTGTACATTCCAGATCATTTTGTGGATTTTGCCTTTCCTGGTACACATTTATGTCTGGGGTTGATCTTGAAAGAAACTGTCCTTGGTTTATTGCAGACATTATCAGATATGAATAGGCAGCCTGCAACTCTCCATCATACTATTTTCCTGTAATAGGTCACTTAAGAAAATACTCAAGAAAGGCCAGATATCCATATATTTAGCTTTTTTATTTTTGCATTACATAGTTACTAAATATTTCAGTACATTACCAAACCTTCAAAATAGATGTACACACAATACAAATAACTGCCACAAAGTTTCACTATAGTTCTTTAAAAAAAAAAAATTATTTCCCAAGTGTTTGAGTCATCAATAACATGACAAGAAAACATTAACTAAGACAAATCTCAGCACATACAAAGATTACATTATTTGCTTTTCAAAAGAGATGCTACTTGTAGAAACACTCCACCAATACTGTACAATACATATACAAGAAAACAGTATATTTAAATTTCCCAGAGACCCATGAGATTATATTTTCACCTGATTGATAATCTTACAAAAATAGCTAGTATAATTGACCACGGAACTGAATACCAAACTATTTTCTGGAAGTAGACTGGTGCTTTTTACAGTAACACTGTAATCTCAGTGCCAAAACCTTTAACAGCATTCACAATTCCAAAATACACTCTTTAAGCATCTTGTCCTTTGGGCACCAGACAAACCCTAAAACTCAAATCAGTCTTATACCATAAATAATCTAATTAAAATACACTGCCCAGCCTCAAATACAATTAAGTTGGATCCTTTGATCAGTTGTGAATTCATTTGATGTTTCTTTCGTTGATTTATTTCATGTACTTTCAATTGTATTACATTAACGATCCAGACATCTGTTGAAAAAGTAATATGGCTGTGATTGGGGTCTTAGTGGGGGCTATCTATGGTCTCCCAATTAGAATGAACTGCAAAAACTGGGGCAACCAAACCCCAAAACACTGGTGGACATTCCAATACTTAGGTGTACCAAGCCAGCATAAAACAGCTTCATTATTACATCACTGGCTACTCAGAAGTCCAAACAACACAGTTCCCTTAAAGTGCTCCAGCCTCAGGCCTCCATCCAGGTACTTAAGCCAAATATGATGATTTCTGAAAATCTTATTTCAACATATAAAAGAAAAGGTTCTACCAATCCCAAAGGATCGGACATATTACCTACCAGGTTATTGAATATTTCAGATCTTACCCAAATACATGCTACAGCCAATTCTTATTAACTAAACTAAAATGTATTAAAAAACAAAAAAGAGAGAGTATGGTTAAAAGATCAATATACATAAAGACATGAGTTCAATTCATTTAGGTGCAGATTCATAGCAGAGACGGTGAGCTTTGTGGTTGCAAAGAGTTCCTTTAGAATTCAGTCCACGTAGGTCATAGTTCAATATCCAAATATCATATTCAGGGGTACCAGCATAACTGGGACCTCAGTCATGCGACTCGAGCTTCCGCTGATGAAGTTTAAGCAGATCTGAGATGACAGAATCAGGACCCAAGGATCTTTTATACAATTTCATGTCCTCTTTGACAAGTTTGGAGTTCCTTGGGGAACAAAAGGTAATTAGGATGTCTTTGAAGGAGGTCTATCACCGGTATTTAGCTGTATGAATTAACCATAAAGCCATTTGCTTGTTCCTCCACCATTCATAGTACATTTCGAAGAGAGATGAATAACAAGATGTTCACAATTCATTTAAATGATAGAATCTTCTTTTGAACTCTGAATTATCAGAATACAGCATAGACAGGGACTGTTGATTGCATTGCCAACCCTACTGATACATACGTAAATACACAAAAACACAAACATTATCCCCTCACATGTCTTCTGTGGGTTATTTATTTTGCAGGATGTTTAACCCTTTCTAGCCATGTGTCATGTCAAAACACAAAACTTCCAGCAAGTTCTTGGAATGTAAGGGGAACAACTTTCTGTTATAGAAAGTAACTGGGGGAAGGAGCAGCTATTTTAGATTTAATTCTGACCAACAGGGAAGAATTGACAGCGAACCTGAAGGTGGAAGACAATTTGGCTGAAAGAGATCATGAAATAATAAAATGTCATGATTCTACGGAAAAGACAGAGTGAAAGCAGCAGAATAAGGATAGTGGACTTCAAAAACTTTAACAAATTCAGGGAATTGGTAGGTAAGGTCCATGTGAAGAAAATCCAAGGAAAAAAGAGCTGGCAGTTTCTGAAAGATGCAATGTTAAAGGCACAACTGCAAACTATGTTGATGAAGAATCAGGAACAGTTTAATGACCTGAAAATCAAAAAGGAATCCTACAAAAAGTGGAAACATGGACAAATTGCTATGGCGGAATACAAAAGAATAGAGCAAGCATACAAGGATAAAAACTAGAAAAGCTAAGGCACGAGTTACACCATGCAAGGGATTAAAAAAGGCAATAAGAAATGGTTCTTAAAATATGTTAGGAGCAAGAAAAAGAAAAAAGAAAAGTCGAGGTCCTCTAGTTGGCGGGG